>NW_026606060.1:51490000-52090000 GCF_029834395.1 Sorex fumeus | reverse complement strand
TAAAATTAAAAAGTAACTGCTTTCCAGATATGGATCTCCTAGGAATGTATACATAGATTTAAAAATAAAATCAAACCTTTAATGCTATAGGATCAAGATTGAAATCCCAAACATCTCCAATGGAATCATCCAGAGCATCCTCAATTCTACTCAACTGCGACGTGTACTCCTCAAGGAATTTCCCGTAATTCTTGAGCTGGACCTCCGCATGGATTTCTAATTTTAAATGTAAAACAGCATGTGAGAGGCACAAATTATGTATAATAGGACATTCTGCTTCAAACAACCCTTAAAATCACAGGAAAGCAGAAACAACACTGTAGCCCTATATATCGTCTAGACTTCTTGAAAATAAACGTTTCAAAATTAAACAATTCAATACCCTCCAAATACAGCAATCTTTTAAAACAGTTCACAGCTATTATACTGAGAGAGCACTTTAAAGCCAAACTTTAAAAATATAAAGAAATTGACACATTTACCCATATTCTAGAATCTTTAACCCATCTGCCTAATGCACTGGATAGCTTTTATTATGTTCTGATTCTTTTTAGTCATAAACAACTTATTTTTTTTTCTAAAAGAGAAATGCCCAGGGCTGGAGCAGCGGGTAGGGCGTTTGCCTTGCATGCGGCTAACCCGGGTTCGATTCCCAGCATCCCATATGGTCCCCTGAGCACCGCCAGGGGTAATTCCTGAGTTCAGAGCCAGGAGTAACCCCTGAGCATTGCCCATTTTTTCACATGCAAAAATCTCTTTGAAACAAAGTTTTCAAAATGATACTCTTACTGCTATACATAGTGAAGTGCTTTCTAAAACTATACTGAAGGGCTTCAGAGGCATTATGTGATTATGCGCTTGCTTGCAGCTGGCTCACCTGGTTCAATCCCCAACACAACATATAGTCCCCTGAGCAAGAGGTGAGGAGTAAACCACACCACTGCCAGGTGTGGCCCAAACCCCCCCATCCCTGAAAGACAAATCCATATAAAATATGTGTATGTACATGTTATACTTACAACATACAAGTGTGTACATGTATATACACTGAAGTGTTTTTAGATCATTTTAGACCTGTTTCTTCGTAATTTTATTCAAGTAGTACCCAAAATTTGCTGTTAACTTGTTTTAAATTACAATAGAGTCGGAAAAGCTGGCAAAAAATACTCAGCACAGACAATCATGCTGTTATTTATAAAATTTACATTAATAGACCCCCCCCCTCCGGGCTCACTAGAATAAGCTGGACAAAATTATGCTTTCTGATCAAAATTATTGAAAGCAAAATCTTTCTCATCTTATACATAAGAATTCTGAGGTCAGAGCAACAGTACAGCAGGGAAGGTGTTTGCCTTACACGCAGACAACTCAGGACCCCATATGTCACCTGAGCCCACCAGGAATGATCCCAGAGCACAGAGCTAGGAGTAATCCCAAGCACAGCTGGTATGGCTAAAAAAAAATTATTATTATTATTATTGTTTTCTCAAAGGAAGCAAATTCAACTCCATTTTGGTTTCTTTTATTGATGTAAAAAGCTGAAGTCAAACTTTCCTACGAAAGATAAAAATTTTTCTCTCCTCAAATTAGCAATGAGGCAATTCTAAAATAAGATGTGTTCTGATTCATTAATGCAAAGTCCTAGTTAGTTTCCCATGTCCCTTATCTTGCAACTAATGCTCTGAATTAGGTGAATCAGTTCATTAAAGTTTGTGTCTCAATTTAGGAGGAAACTAGGCAACTTTAAAAAACAATTAGTCTAGATATGATTCACAGTCCCAAAACTGATTAAAACCAGCACAAAGAAGAGATGAGAAATCTTCTCTTCCTACATCTAAAACTGTATTCCTACATCTAAACCTACAACTGCATTAGAATCACAGAATCCCAAGAACATGTCTACTTCTTAGTTACTCAGTAAATGATCAACAAATGAGTTCTTAAGGGCAATGTTAGAAAAACTTTCAAATAGATTACTCAGTCTTTTTTGGGAATTTGCAAAGTAGCAGACAACAGAAAACCAACAGTACTACCAAAATTCCGTGCTATTAAGAAAATGAAGGGGGGTATGGTGTCACCAGCAGGTCAATCTGCACCTGTGAGGCGAGTGAATCAGCAGCCTGATGGCACCTTCAGACTAACAGATACCCCCAAATTGCTGCTGTGCCTTTGGCCAGACCCCAAAAACTTGGGGCCAAGTTTACCAAGAAAGTAAACGGCCAAAAGTTAGGTATGTGGGAGACACACCAACAAACCACCTCCGGCTCAGCTATATAAGTGGAGGTATGGCCTCTCTGGATCCTGATCGAACTGCTTAACAGCCATGAATGATCCCAGAGACTCAGAAACAAATCTCGAAACCCAATGGCTTTTGGCAGAAATGCACCCAGTCCCTGCAGTAAATTACAGGCACTGGGCCACCCCAGGTGGGAATAGATTTCGTGCCTTGGCCTGTTCCTCCTGGCGGCCCAGTGGCCGCCATCCTCCAAAGGCCACTGGACAGTCAGGTTTGGGCCCACAATAATGAGACACGCGGGGCCTGACAGGATGGGGGTGAAGCAGGCCCTTTCCTCCCCAACCCAACGAGACCGAGACCCCAGGTCACCGCCCACGAACTCCTGGCTCCTGATCAAGCCGCTTAATGACCATGATACCAGAGACTCAGAAACAAATCTCGGAACCCAGTGGCTCTTGGCAGAAACGTGTCCAGACCCGCAGTAGGTTACTGTCGCCAGGCCACCCCAGGGGGAAAGGGTGCTGTCCCTCCACCTGCTCCTCCTTGGAGGCTTGGTGGCCGCCATCCTCCAGAGGCCATTGCACAGTCAGGTTTGGGCCCCCAGTGACGAGACACGTGGGGCCTCACGGGATGGGGGTAGAGCCGGCCCTTTCCTCCCCATCCCAACGAGACCCTGAGTCGCTGCCCATGAACGGCCTTTCTGACTCCTGATCAAGCTGCTTAACGGCCATGAATGATCCCGGAGACTCAGGAACAAATCTCAGAACTTAGCAGGTTTTGGCAGAAATCCCTCCAGATTTGTTAAAATTTCGGAATTTCAAAATTGCGTGGCCACTACTGCAGCTGCACGACATCATATGTTATTCATAACCAGCAATAGAAAACAAATTGTCTACTGTTGCCTTTTTGGTAGTTCTGAGTGTTGGGGTAAAATGCCAAATAATAATGGTGGGTCTGGTGTCAAAGTATTGAACGTAATCAAAGTAGAGAGAGAGTAATATGGAAATCACCTGCCCCCACAGGTAGGGGGAGGGTGTGGAATGCATACTGGGGTTTTTGGTGGTGGAGAATGGGCACTGGTAAAGGTATGGGTGTTTCATTGTATGACTGAAACTTAAACCCGAAAGCTTTGTAACTGCTCTCACGGTCATTCAACAAATAAAATTATAAAAAATGAAAAAAGTAAGATGGAGTTTATGCCCAATTCAATCAGCTAATATGTGGCTAAATAAATAGCAGTGCTGCTACATTAAAAAAAAAAAAGAGAAAAAAAAAGAAAGAAAATGAATACTTGCAAAACGGATTTCAAAAGGGAAAAAGGGGACCAGGGGATATTCAACAAGAACCTTTGCCTTGTAAGCTACCTTGCCTTGCAAGCCTGAGGTCTTGAGTTAAACACCCAGCACCGCAGATAATTTTAATTTGCTTTGTTAGAAGAGTAAAGTAAGATCTTAAATAAAACTTTATGATCATTATCCAGAAGTAAAACTCCCAAAAGCTATTTACATGCTTATCTCAACCCACAAACCACACTTCAGGCCTTTATCTTTATACCTTTACATCTTTATAAATGACAGGTACATAGAAAAGTCTGATGAGTAAATCAGATCACTCTAAGCTGAAACATTTTCACACAGAGTAACATTTTCTTGCCATTATATGTTAAGATACTAAAATGGAACCTTTGTCCATAAAACATCCATAAGGGGCTGCTGACTTTGGAACAGTAAACACAAAATCCTCTCCACAAAAAAAAAAATAAATAAATAAATCCTACGTTGTTTTTGTGGGTTTTTTTTCCCCCATGACCATCATCACGATGTTTTACTAAAATCAAATACCCTGTGGAATATTTTGTGGAAACCTGCAAACAATGCATTAAAGTTTGTGCCCATTATACTTTCTTAGCAACGTTAAGCCAAATTCACATGCACTTTTTAAAAATTACATTTGTCTCTGGGAAAAGGAAACACATCGAAAATAATCCACACCCCAGCCATGACCTCTTACGTCACGGATACAGATGATCATCCACCAAGAACAGACATTATCACGCCACCTTCTACTACTCTCCAGTGTTTTTGTTTTGGTTCGTTTTCTGCCAAAATATTATTTTTCCTCTATGCTTTGTTTTGCACTGAATTTATTCTTTCCTGTTTTTTTTTTAAATTTTTATTAGTGAAACACCATGAGGTACAATTGTAGACTTACAAATTTTTGTGCTTGGGTTTCAGTTATACAATGATCGAGTACCCATCCCTCCACCAGTTCCCATTCTCTACCACCAATGATTCCAGTATTATTATTATTTTTTTAAGGAGGCAATTCGATTTTCTGAAGCGAGATCTGCAGCAGGCTTGCTCTCATTTCTGACACCCTTCTACGCTGTAATGGAAAAAACGACCGGACATCACTGAAGGAGGGAGGGAGGGAGGACGGGAGGAGGGGTTAAAAAAAAAAAACAACTTTTTTTTAAAATATTATTTTGGTTCTGCTTTGGGACAGGAATTGGGGTTCAGGATGAAAACATCCGAAATCTTATGGTGGGGAAGTGTCATGGTGCTGAGTTTGGTGTTTGAATATTAAATGCAATCAAATATTGTGAACTACCTTATAAAATTTTAAAAAATTAAAAATACCATTTTAAATAGGAAAGGGGGCTAAAGGGGAAAAAATAAAGTCTGCAGGAGACTGCTAATTCCCGTGCTTCTTTGCAACCGTGCAAGGAGTCCCATCTCCTAGGGTGGGAAGAAGACTTCAATGGGGGGGGGGGGGGAGGGAAACGCTGGGGACTTCTACGAAGTTGGGGAGGGGACAACCCCCACGGGAAACAGAAACAGGAACCGGGATGGAGGCGCGTCGCCAGCCCCGCGGGGAGGCCGAGGGGGCAGCGCGGGGACCCCGGGCGCAAGCAGTGGCCTCCGCGGCCCCCCGCGCGGGGCACCCCGACGCCCCCCGGCGCGGGCAGCCGCTCCCCCCCGAGCGCATCCCCCCGTCTCTCTCTCTCACACACCCCCCTCCCCGAGGTCCGCGCCCCCGCGCGCGCGGCTGGCAGCCCCCTCCCCGCGGCGCCCCCTTACTCTGAGAGCCGTCGTCCACGCGGTCGAACTCCCAGTCCGGGGACAGCGTCTCCACCGCCATGGCGCCCACCCCGCAACCGCAGGTCCCCCCAGCCCAGCCGACGCCCGCAGCCCCAGCCCGGGCGCTGCCGCCGCACGTGACTTCCGGCCCCGAGGCCCCGCCCCTCCTCTCGCTCACGGCGGCCGGAGCTCCTTGGCCCCGCCCCCACCCCCTCCGCCGGCCGCGGGGGCCGCTGGGAAAGCGAGTCCTGCAGTGTGGCCGGAGGCCGACCCAGAGAGGATGTTCTCGGGTCTGTCTTTTCTTTTTTCTTTTCTTTTCTTTTCTTTTCTTTTCTTTCTTTCTTTCTTTCCTTCTTTCTCTCTTTCTCTCTCTTCTTTCTTTTCTTCTCTTTCTTTTTCTTTCCTTCCTTCTTTCCTTCTTTCTTTCTCTCCCTTTCTCCCTTCCTTCCTTACTTCCTTCCTTCCTCTTTCTTCTTTTTCTTTCTCTCTCTTTTTCTCTCTCTTTCTCTCTTTCTTCTTTTTTCCTCTCTCTTTCTCTGTCTTTCTCTCTTCTATCTTTCCTTCATTCCTTCTTTCTTTCTCTCTTCCTTCCATTCTTCCTTCCTTCCGTGCTCCTTTCTTCTTTCTTTCTTCCTTTCTTTCTTTCTGTCTTTCTCTTTCTCTCTTTCTTTCTTTCTCTCTTTCTCTCTCTTTTTCTCTCTTTCTTTCTCTTTCTCTCTCTTTCTTCTTTCCTTCTCTCTCTTTCTCTGTCTTTTTCTTTCTTTCCTCCTTCTTTCTTTCTCGCTTCCTTCCTTTCTCCCTTCCTTCCTTCCTCTTTCTTTCTTTCTTTCTTTCTTTCTTTCTTTCTTTCTTTTTTTATTCAATCACTGTGAGATAGACCCTTTCGAAGCTGTTCATCATGATTAGGTTTCAGTCATACAGTGTTCCAACACCCATCCCTCCACCAGTGTACACTTCCCAGCCCCAGTGACCCCAGGTTCCCTCCCATCATTTCCCCACGACCCTGCCCCCCACCACCACCCAGGTCTTGCTTGCCTGTCCCCCTGGGGAGCTCGCAGTTGTCATTCGCTCTCCTTTCTCGTGCTGTATACCTATACACCATCAATTTTTACTCTCCTGGTTCCGGAACTTTTTTTTTAATAACTGGGCAGAGGGTGGGGGGTTGCTGTCTCACTTTAGTCTAAAATTAATTAGTTAATTAATTACTGATGCCTAATGGTGGGGAGCAGGGGTTCATGAAAGGCGTAATCCCCTCCCTAGAGGTCGCTGTCTGGATGCTACTGACTAGAAATTCTACCTTACCTGGAGCTCCTGCCCATCCTGTTCTGGAGGAAATGGTCTACCAAAAGGAGTTATTTACTTTGATTTTACTCTTTTGTTTCGTTTTTGAGTGGTGCTCAAGTGCTGAATATGGGATATGCCCCGGGATCCAACCCAGCTCAGGTCCTGAAAGACCAGCGTCCGCCTCGCTGTACTCTCTGCAGTCCCGTGGAATTTTACTCTTCTTACCCTGCAATTAATGACTCCCACCCCTGCTCTTTAAAAGGGAAAAGATGAGACCTGGACAGATAGTACAGTGGCTAAGGAGTTTCCCATACATCCAGCAGACCCAGGTTTGATCCTGGCACAATGTGTAATTGCCTCTAGCCCCGCCAGGAGTGGTCTCCGAGCACAGCTGTGTGCCCAGAAATAAATCTTTAAAACTTTAAAAGGTAAAGGTTGAAGTACTGTTTCGTGTGCAGGCTAAAAACCTTTTCCGCAAACAGTATGGACGATTCTCAAAAAATTAGAAATTGAGCTCCCAGTTGAGCCAGCAGTACCACTCCTGGGTATATATCCCAGAGAGGCAAAAAAGTATAGTCGAAGTGACATCTGCACTTGTTTGTTCATTGCAGCACTCTTTACAATAGCCAGAATCTGGAAAAAACCTGAGTGCCCGAGAACAGATGACTGGTTAAAGAAACTTTGGTACATCTACACAATGGAGTACTATGTAGCTGTTAGAAAGGATGAGGTCATGAAATTTACATACAAGTGGTACAACATGGAAAGTATCGTGTTAAGCGAAATGAGTCAGAAAGAGAGGGATAGACATAGAAAGATTGCATTCATCTGGGGAACACACAGTAACAAAATAGGAGACTAACACCCAAGAATGGCCAGGATTAGTACCAGGAGGTTTGCTCCATGGCTTGGAGGCCAGCCACACATGCTAGGGAAAAAGGGAGCTCAGCTAGAGAAGGGAGCACCAAGTAAAGGGTGTTGGGAGGATCCTCCCAGGATGGGAGAAGCATGCTGAAAGTAGACTATAGACCAAACATGATTGCCACTCAATGCCTCTTTTGCAAACCACAGCACCCAAAAGGAGAGAGAGAACAAAAGGGAATGCCCTGCCACAGAGAAAGGGTGGGATGGGGGGATGGAGGGTGGGAGGAATACTGGGACCAGTGGCGGTAGGAAATGGGCACTGGTGGAGGGATGGGTATTGGATCATTGTATAACTGAAATCTAAGCACAAAAATTTGTAAGTCTACAACTGTACCTAATGGTGTTTCACTAATAAAAATTTTAAAAAATAAATAGATAAAAATCTTTTCCATGATTAAGTCGCTTATCTGAAATTTTTCTCTTGCAATACTGCTTAATCGCTTATTTGGGATTTTCTTTTTATCCAGTAATTCTGCATGTGGCAGGGATCCTAGATATGGGAGAGGATCTAAACGCTGGTCACTGGGGAATAGTTGATCTAAGTTTAATACGTCCCTACTATGAAGTGCTAGATATTGTTCAATGAAATTTATTTGTTAGAGTATGAGAATCTGTCCGTAGCACTGTCCTCCCATTGTTCATCAATTTGCTCAAGCAGGCACCAGTAACTTCTCCATTGTGAAAATTGTTGTTACTGTTTTTGGCATATCGAGTAGGCCATGGAGAGCGTGCCAGGCTCTGCTGTGGGGGCAGGATACTCTCAGTAGCTTGCTGGGCTCTCCGAGAGGGATGGAGGAATTGAACGTGGGTCCACCGCGTGTGCAAGGCAAACATCCTACCCGATGCTATCATTCCAGCAGTAACGGGATATTTGTCGTTATTTGTTTTAAGTTTCAAAGATGTGAATGAGCACAAAAATTCTTTTTATAAGAACTCATTAACCAGTACACAGGTCACCTGGAAAATAGTATGCATTAGTGATTAGAAAGATATTTTTGTTTGTTTCAGACATGTGTGGGCTTTTTAGTGTGTGTCTTTAACAATGAGACTATATTAAAATCTTAATTTCTGTCGTCGTAAAAAGAACCTAAAAGAGGCCAGAGAGATAGTACAGGGGTCAAGCCTTGCATGAGGCTGAGACTGATCCCAGTTCAATCCCTGGCACCACATATGGTTCCCTGACCATTGCCAGGAGTGAACCCGAGCACAGAGCCAAAGTAAAGCACAACCAAAGTAAATCCTGAATTGTGGTCCAAACCCTCCCCCAATACACACACACAAGAAGAAAAAAGTAATAACTAAATCAAGACAGGTGAAAGTCTCTTGAAGAATCTCTTGTTTTTCAGGCTATTATATCTGTGTGGCACTCAAATATTTGAGTGCCAGTGACTGGAGTGATAGCACAGCGGGTAGGGCATTTGCCTTGCAGGCGGCTGACCCAGGTTTGATCCCCAGCATCCCGTGTGGTCCCCCGAGCACCGCCAGAAGTAATTCCTGAGTGCATGAGCCATGAGTAACCCCTGTGCATCACCGGGTGTGACCCCCCCAAAATAATTTTGAGTGCCCACAAAACATCAGGCACCAAGTTAGATGCAGAGATTGTTATGAATCTCTCTGTCTCTGTCTCTCTGTCTCCACTCCCTTACCCCTGGGGCTTATTGTGACTTTTAGAAAGAAAAATTAAAACTAACAAATAACATCAGTAATCAATGACGAGAAAATTCTTTCTCCCTTATTTTCCGTGTGATCACTAGTTTAACTTTGCCTTATTCTTCACATTTGAGTGAAATACCATCATTAATCTGCCAACAGTCATTGTGATAAATTGAAGACACAGGTCAGAGCAACTCAAATATTCAAATTCATTGATTTACTAAATTAACTGATCAGTGGCAAGAGATAGTGTCATGAAAATAATTTAAAACTGTTCCTGTAGACAACTTGTTTAGAGCCAAATCTCCCTGTCACTTACTAGCCATGTGATTCTAGGACAAATTAACAATCAGTCTCAGTTTCTTTCCCTGAAATATGGGAATAATGAGAATGAATACCTCAATGAATAATTATGAGGACTAATTGAATTTATGCTTGTAAGAGAAATGTATGATATTCCACAAAATATGAAGTGTTTGCTCCTCCGAGTCAATTGAAAACTTAAATCTCAGAAATTACCTGTCTTGAATATATATACACACATATATATATACATATATATGTATATATATATTTGGTAAGGGGTGAGGGAGCTTCCACGAGTTTCTCAGAAGGCCCAGGGCCCCTCCTGGCAATTCCTGACCTATAGAGCCAGCAGTTCATTGTCAGGACCCAGGGATACAGTGATGTTCAGACTCTGTGGAAGGGTTACAACTTACTTGGGCCACACTGGTGCTACTTGGAGGAGCCTCCTGGGATGCACCTGGCAATACTCAGGGGACCATCAGTGCTGGAGATCAAACCTGGGTGAGCCACGTGCAAGGCCTGCGTGTATAGATGCCGATATAGGTGTATAAAATGAAACACTTCCACCAACAAATTTCCGGTGCTATTTCACCAATAATAAAGATCCCTCTACTTGGGTGTTGGGATACTGTATGACTGAAATATAATCATGAACAGCTTTGAAAGGGTATATCTCACAGTGAGTCAATAAAAAGTCAAAAAGAAAGGAAGAAAAATGAAAGGAAAGGAAGGAAGGAAGGAAGGAAGGAAGGAAGGAAGGAAGGAAGGAAGGGAGGGAGGACGATCCCTCTAATCAAAGTTCTGGATTCATTTGGAGAGTAATGAAATCCCTGTCTCTTGCACCTAGCTCTCTCCCTTCTGTCTCTCCCTCCATCCTTTCTCTTTCTCTTTCACTCTGTCTCTCTCACATACATACTTCCTCTCTCTCCCTCCAATTCTCTTTCTCTCCCTCTCTCTCCCTCCCTCCTTTTTTGTTTGTTTCGTTTGTTTGGGGCCACATCTAGTGGTGCTCTGGGCTTACTGTTGAGTCTGTGCTCAGTGATGCCAGGGATCAAAGCTCAGCCACGTGCAGTGCAAAGTGAGAGCCTCACCTTGCACTTGTATTAATTGTACTTGTTCCTCTCTCTTGGCTTTTTTGGGTATTTTTTGTGAGAAAAATATTTTCACCACTTTAAAAAAGTATGCTTACCATATTTAAGTATATATAGAAATACATTATAAGATAGGTATACCACATAGGTATTTTTTACAATAGAGTTAATGTTTATGGTTTGGATGTATAAAATCGCTGTATGCCATACCATCAAAGTGACCAAGACTGTCCAAAGAGCCCAAGACCCTCCATCACTACCCCCATGTCACTTCTAGTCCACCACTTCCTTCTTACAGCACCCCTCCGAACACTGTTGGGTAATCTCAGTTCTGTAAAATTCAAGAGTTTGTCATCATTCCATATTATCTGTCCCTTGTTTTTCTCTTTAGTGGGATCATTCGGTAATTGTTCTCTAAACATCCAAGCCATGTTATTTATATGCTTCAACACTGAACACATTGCTCAGTGCATATAAAACAATTACGTATATTAAAGGAATAAACTGAAATTCATCTGTGTTTTCACTTGCTTAGTAATTTTGCAGAAAAGGTATTTCTCTCTATTTTTCCACTAGATGGCACTGTACATTAAAAAATCAACAAGTATCAGGGTTATGGTGCTGCCAGCAGGTCAATCTGTACCAGTGAGGCGAATGCATCAGCAGCCTGACCGCACCTTCAGAATTCCAGATACCCCAAAATTGCTGCTGTGCCTTTGGCCAGACCCCAAAAACTTGGGACCAAGTTTACCAAGAAAGTAAACGGCCAAAAGTTAGGCATGTGGGAGACACTCCCACAAACCAACTCCGGCTCAGCTGCATAATTGCAGGCAAGGCCTCTCTGGTTCCTGATTGAACTGCTTAACGGCCATGATCCCAGAGACTCCGAGACAAATCTCAGAACCCAGCAGCTTTTGCAGAGATGCATCCGGTCCCCTTGACCGTCGCTGGAGGTCAGAACTCCAGATTCTTTCTCTCGCTTGAGTGTAGCGTGATACTCCAAGCAGAGCTCTTTCGATTCCTCTTTGGGAGACCCAAATAGTGCTCTCATCCTGTTTTCATAGAGCCCAGGTCTCTGAAGTGTATGTTAATGCAGGAAGAACAGTGGAATTGAAGAGATGTGTCCAGAGCCAGAGGTTCTTCATCCTCTTAGCTATTTCTTCGATGCTCTTGAAGGTGTTCCAAGTCGCTTTCTTCATCCTGCGCAACTCAGGTGCTAGGTCATTTATCATGTTGACTTCTCGACCTAGGTACACATAACTGTTGCATTCGGAGATGTACATTCCGTTGAGAATGAATGGAACGTCAGGAATGAGACCATTTCTCATAAACATTGTCTTCATGAGATTCAGCTGTAGTCCGATCTTTTCTCACTCACCGTCGAAGTCGGCCAGCATTTGTGCCACTTGGCTAATGTTTGGTGTTATGAGAGCGATATCATCAGCAAAGCGGAAGTGGTGTAGTTGCCGACTGTCTATCTTCACTCCCATTCCTTCCCATTCCAGTCATCGCATGACATTCTCGAGGGTGGCACTGAAGAGTTTCGGTAAAATGGTATCACCCTGCCAAACCCCTGTCTAGACATGGATGATCACTTCCTTGTAGAATGCTGAGATCCTGGTAGTGACTCCGTAATACAGCTCACGGAGGATCCTGATGTATTGAGTATGAATGCCCTGTTTGGCTAACGCTTCAATGACTGCCTCAGTCTCAACAAAATCGAAGACCTTCTTTAAATCAATGAATGTTAGACAGAGAGGCACCTTGAACTTCCGCGAAGACTCAATGAACTTGGTTACTGTGTGGATATGGTCGATCGTGCTGAATCCTTTTCGGATCCCAGCTTGCTCGCATGGTTGTCCTTCATCTAGTGTTCCGCCAATCCTATTCAGGATGACTTGAGTGAATAGCTTGTAGACAACAGACAACAGGCAGATTAGGCAATAGTTGCCAATGTCGTGGATATCTCCCTTCTTGTACAGTAGAAAGGTCCTGCTGGTTTCCACTGGATGGAACCTTGCATTCAGACAGGTATAGTGTGAAGAGCTGAGCCACTGTATTGATGAGTACTGAAGGCAGGTTCTTCAGGTGTTCAGGTCTGACTTTGTTTGGGCCTGGTGCTGTTCACTTCTTTACCGATGAAATGGCATGTCAGATTTCAGAAGGGAGAACATTGGGAACGATATATCCTTCCTGTGGAATTTGGTATGTGGGCAGGTGGACATGACTATCAAAGACATCCGAGTAGAAGTCATGAATAATCTTCTCCATTGCCATTCTGGAAGATGTGATAGATCCATCAGGACGTCGGAGGGCAGTCATCTTGGTCTTGTAGTTGGCGAAGGACAGGTGGGCATTGCAAATGCTTTTCCTGGCTTCTGCTGCATCTGCCAGTGCTGCAGCTCTTCTCTCTTTGAGATCTTCCTTTATTGCTTCTCTGCACTGCTTTGCAAGCTCAGATGAGCTCAAGAGTTTTCAGGCGTCTTTTTCTGGTCATCTCTCTCTCAGCGTTCCTCGCACAATCATGGAGGTGCTGAACCAGTCTATTGTATTCTTCATTAATGTTGTCATTGACAGCATCTTCCCACGTTGCCGCAATAGTGCCAAAGAGCTCCCAGTTGGTGGTCGTTCTGGGAGTTCTCTTCTTAAACTTTGCAGCCCTTTCTCCCCACTCTGTGAAGTAGAATTTTGCACGAAGGAGACGGTGGTTCGATCCCATTTGGAATTTTGGGACAATAGCAACACTGGTAAGGCGAAACCGTCGATTGAATATGATGTGGTCTATTTTGTTGTGGAATCGTCCGCCAGGAGACTCCCATGTCCATCGTTTAGATTCTGCCTTCTGGAACTGTGAGTTACCATGAATGGTCTTGGTCGACATGATGAACTCAGACAGTCTCTCACCCTGTTCGTTCCATTCTAGGCCATGGGTCCTGATGTGAAGTTCTTCAGCTGATCTTCTCGGTCCTATCTTGGCATTAAAATCACCCACAATGATCTTGTAGAAGGTGTGGTCTTCTTTATAGAACTTCTCCAGCTCCATGTAGAACTTCTCAATTTCTTCTTCATCATAATTGGATATAGACAATGAAGATAGAAACTGCTGGCAGTGAGCCACAGCTATTCAAGTGTAATTGTCCAATTTGGGTTGTTAGGCATTTGAATGAATCAATGCTCATGACCAAGTTTGTGTTGACAAGGACACCGACACCACCGATGCCTCTTTTGTCGTATGTTCTGAGGAACAGTTTTTTTCCAGTGTCGAAAAAGGCATGATATGGTTGATGCCTTCTCGTCTCGGTCAAACCAATGATGTCGTACTTGATCTTTCGCGCTTGCACCATCAGGACCTCGATGGATGCATCCGATTCCAGCATATGTGCATTGAAAGTACAGACAGTCGTTTTAGTCTTTCTTCATTTTGGCAGCCTAGTTCGGCCTTGAGATTTTATCAGCCTCTCCTTCCTCATCCTTCTTAATGCTGCCGTACTGGTGGCTCTTTCTGGGTCAGGGGAATGAGACCCATTGTATTTACTGTTTTTGGCATATCGAATTCACCACGGATAGCTTGCCAGGCTCTACCGTGTGGGCGGGATACTCTCGGTAGCTTGCCAGGCTCTTCGAGAGGAATAGAAGCTGTTTTAAGGCAGCCTCTAATTGCCCTTGCAGGTGTTCCAGTGGTTTAAACCATATTTGAACCCTCAAATATGGTGTGGTGATCTTGGAAAATGGATATTAAGTGTCTTATGATATGTCCGGAAAGCGGCCTGGAGCGTGGTGGTGGCTGCGTAGTGGAGGTAGTAGAGGTCTGCTGATGAGGTATTTGTCTGGTAATGGTAGAGTGGGGCTTCTGGGTGTGATCTCTGAGTCGCTAGAGATTGGTGGGAGCAGGCAGAGGATCTCTGTTTCCGGGTCCCATTGATCCTGGAGTCCAAGGTCACAAAGTTCCACTTACCTGGTTCTGTGGGGCTTTACTCATGCGTGAGTCTTGGCCTGAGCATCTGAAAAGCAGCCTGGAGTGTGGCGGCGGCTGGGTAGTGGAGGTAGTGGAACAAAAAATAAATAAGATTGTTTTAAAATAATAAAAGAATCACGGACTCCATGCCAGGCTGTGGGGGCAGGTGAGAGCCCTCCCCACCCCAAGGGACCCAGCCCCGGCAGCTGACCCCCACTACCCAACCACCGCCACACTCTCCAGACCTTTGCAGCTGCGCGACACATTATAAGACTCTTCCTACCCATTTATGCCTCTCAGAGAGCCCGGCAAGCTTCAGAGAGCATCCCGCCCACAAGGGCAGAGCCTGGCAAGTTCCTATTAGATATGCCAAATTGATATGGCGTATTTGATATGCCAAATACAGTAACGACAATAGGTCTCATTCCCCTGAACAATTTTGTAAATCATGGTGTTGTCAATAAAGACAAGAAAAAGAGTATAAAGCCCAAAAGGAGGGAGGGGAGAAAGAGAGAGAGAGAAAGAGAGAGAGAGAGTCCACCATAGAGGCAGGCTGGGAGTGAAGTGGGGGGTTGATGGGAGGGAAACTGAGGACACTGGTGCTGGGAAATGTACACTGATAGAGGGATGGGTGTTAGAACACTGTATGATGGAAACCCAAACATGAACAGCTTTGTAAAGGTCTATCTCACAGTGATTCAGTAAATAAAATCTTGGAAAAACATAAAAAACAATTTTGATTGAGTGATTTTCAAAAAAGAATACATGGCAAATTGCAGGTCAATTTGAGTGTCAGGTTAAAGAGTTCTGTTTGTGCTGGTGCTAAAGCATGTGTGAGCTACACTGCTAGAGAGCTGAGAGAGAAGGGTGCCTACCTAACTATGTGTCTGTTGTTGTCTGCCTGTCCATCCATTCATCCATTCACATGTCCCACTGTGCATAAGTACTGACTGAACCACAACTGGAAGGATCCAGACAGCCACTAAGAGCTAAGTCGTGTTACTGGCTTTAAAAAAAAAATCATTGAAAGACCGTGAGATACACTTACAAAGCTTTTATAACAGAGTTTCAGTGGTATGATGATCGAACACCTATCCCTCCACCAGTGAGCATTTTTCATGACCACTGTCCCCAGTATTCCTCCTTCTACCCCCACCCAATCCTGCCCCCTGCCTCTGTAGCAGGCACCTTCCTTCTTACACACTCTCTCTTCTCTCTCTCTCTCTCTCTCTCTCTCTGCATTATGATGTATAATACAGATACTGAGAGACCATCATGTTTGGTCCTTCATCTACTTACACACATCTCCCATCCCGAGAGGTCCCTCCTCTATCCCAGCTGCCTTCTCCCCAGCTCATGAGACAGGCTTCCAACCGTGGAGCAATCCTCCTGGCCCTTGTGTCTACTGTCCTTAATATATTCCACAACGGAGTGCAGCCATTCTATGTCTGTCCCTCTCTGACTCCTCTCACTCAGCATGACACTCTCCACGTGCATCCACTTAGAAGCGAATTCCATGACTTCATTGGGGTCCAGGCCATTGGCCCGGACTCTGGCCCCCAGACCCAGGCAAGCAGGCCCCGCCCTGTGGCCTACGATTGGCCAAGGGAGCTCTGCCAGCTGGAGGGGGGCGTGTCGGTAGGCCTGGTCCCGGGACAGGCGGGGACCGGAGCCGGGTGGAGGGGGCTTTGGGGCTGCAGGCGCCACTGGCCGAACCTCCCCGCCTGACCCAGGCCCACTCCTTCCCGGGCATGCTGCGGCGGGGCAGCCTGGCGCTCCGGCGCTTCTCCACGGGCCGGGTGAGTCCCGGCCTCTTCTGGGTCGATCCAACCCGCCCCTTCCCGGGCCGGGGGCATTGGGGGAGTGCCCTTTTTGCAATTTTGCTCCATGCCAAGTATCGCGGGTTTGGCAAAGGGGGCGAGTGCATTGAGGGTCCGGGGAGGGGCTGGAAGGATGCCCTGTCAAAGGGTCTATTGTCTTCAACGTCGCCGAGGGCTCTGGCTGCGTGGCAGGGAGAGCAGTTGACTTGGGGAGGGGGTGGGGGATAGAGTGGGGCCCCTTTTCTTTCTCCTTCCACCGTGAGACCCCCTCCCAAGCTCCGTGGAGACCTCCTGGTGCAGAATAGGATCCAGACCCCAAACGGCGAGAGGTGGGAGCGCTCCGACCGGGCGTGAGTGCGTGCAGGGCCCTGGCAGATAAAGGCACTAGCGGCGGCCAGGCGGCTGCAAGCTCAGGATTCCTGAGCTGCACTGAGGTTTCTCGGGATTTCCAGGCGCCGCGAAAAGCAGTGAGCCTGGAACATTTTTCAACTGTAGCGCCAGAAGTCAGCCCCGACTCGGCCGCACGCCTGGGAGTTGCATCAGCAACTCCAGCGAAGGGAACAAGAACAGACACGTTGTAAGCGGCCGATGCCTCCTTCAGCATTTTGGGGGCCTCTGGGCCGACGCCCAGCTATTTTAGGAAGAGAGAGAGAAAAAAACCCTAATCCTTGTACTTTCTCTTCTTTATAGGAAGCTCATGGTTGGGTTATAAAATAATTCGCCTTTCCATGCATCTTCTCTGCCAAAGCCGTATGTGCCTGCGTTGATATTCGTATCTGTCTGTCTTTATGAATAAATGACTGTTAATATAGAAAAACAAAACCAGGAGGAAAGGAATCCTGAGTAGCATCAAGGACGGGCATAAAGTTTGCATAGGTGGAAACTTATCTCGATCTTGAAGAACAGACTGTTGAAGACTTATTACCCTAGGCAATGAGTTATAGTTACTTTAGGGAGCAGGCATTTTTTTAAATGTAAAAAGGACAAAAAGACCTGTCTTTGCGTGGTGTTGGCTGGGTTCTGTACGTGCTGCTATGAAGACTTGTTAGCCCTCTCCTGCCACATGGCCCTGGGACATCTGGGTGGGATGACACAAAGGGAGAGGTGTGTGCCCGCCTGCATGGTATCCTGTGTCAAAGCCTTCCAGGGAATTGTCTCTGTCGTTCTGGAGGACGTAACTTGGAGGAGAGTAGTCCCGAGTAGCACCAAGGAGGGGCATAAAGTTGCTTACGTGGAAACAGCTTGATCTTGAAGAATAGTCTAAATGTTGAAAACTTGTTACCCTAGGCAAGGAAGGAGTCTTGAAGGGAAAGATTGTGGTTGTGGAGGTGACAGATTTTTTGCAGCATTTGGGAGAAATCTAGATGGAAAATAACACATATGTGGCATCTACCAGGCAAAGCGAGGGCCAGGAACACAGCCCACACACAAGGCTAGGAATAAGGTCTAAAGGATGATGTCATGTGCTAAGTGAAGGATTGGGGCTCCTTTCCCCTGCTAGGAAGTGGAAAACTCCTTTTCTGGGTGGCATTCTTTAAGAATTTCTTAAAATGAAGTATCGTTGGGCACCTTTTTATAAAGTTTGGCATTTTCCTATCCTATGATCCATTGCTCGAATCCTGCAGAAAGTCAGGGAAGAAGTGTTCTGTGTCTTGGTAGTGCTGGGCAGCATGACAGCTGGATACCACAACTCACAGAATTACACTGGAAATTTCCATGTATATACATTGTCATCCCTGACTTAAAAAAATTTTGCTTTCAAACTACTCAGTACTACTGAGTTGATACTAAAACAGTATGAAGAAAGAAACAAAAGATCTCAGAACCTAGCAAAATCCAAGGAGAAAATTAGTTCATAAACTCGGAGAGCCCGGCAAGCTACCGAGAGTATCTTGCCCACATGGCAAAGCCTGGCAAGCTACCCTTATCTTATTCGATATGCCAAACACAGTAACAAGTCTCACAGTGGAAATATTACTGGGCCAACTCAAGCAAATTGCTACCGTGCTACTTACAGATGAAATTAACTTATTAATTGTATCGTGTAATAATAATTAGGAAAGTAACCCTTATTACTTCCTGATAGAATTCTTCTTTTTTTTGCATGAAATGCTTCTTGTATTAGATAAATGGACTTGGAAGTAGTTAGTGATTTCAGCAGGTGCTGTGGTTGGATCTTGAACGAGTGCGCTATACTTAGCAATGCCTACCTCCAGTGCATTGCCTACCACACTGCTTCTCAATTTCTTCCCACTGTGGAGGTTTTATATCTCTCACATTTATTTGATGTTCCGCTTTTTAGCTTCCTCTGCCAATGTTTGGGACAAGTCTGGCTAGGGTCTTTGGGCTTATTACCTGTTTCAGCGCCTTTGCATTATCTATGTCCAATTCAAGAGATTGAAACCTTCCCTACGTTAGAGGATCAAGTGCTAGCTGTCAACTTGTTTATACCAGGCCATTCCCTGCTCATTGCTGGCTCTCCTGTTTTGACATCTAAATTGTTTTAGGACCCCTGTTTTCAACTCCAGGTCATGTTTAACTGTGTATTACATAGTGAGCACTTTGCCTGTACCCTGAAGAAATACTTGTATTAATAATTGATAGCAAGGATAGATAGGTAGCACTTAGTCCAGGCAATCTATCAGAGATGGCCTTCATATACACCCATTTAATCTTAATGATATCTCAGTAAGGTAGTTACTATTATTCAGCCCATTTTATGAATTAGGTAACAACCCTCAGTTTTACAGATGTGAAAACTCTGATTCATTGTATGCCCCTTCTTCTTTCCTCCAACAAGACAGCCCTCTGAAGTGTAGGGCTCATTCCTATGTGAAGGATATCAGAGTCCTCCATTAGCAAGGCAGATGGAACTGTGTCCCAAAATCCACCTATCATACTTGCTGTCTAAAATTTTTTTAATGAAAGGGGCAAGGCCTTCCACATAAAGTCACAGGAGCATCACTGGGCAGATGCTCTACGCTTACCCAGGTGAAATGGTGCTGCTCAGGCCAGCTGACAGAGGAGACACTTGTGTTAGAGTTTTCCTTTGGGGGGCTTTGGGGATCACACTCAGTCATGCTAGCAGGTTACTTCTGCCTCTGTACTCAGGGATCACTCCTGGCGGTGGTTGGTGGACCATGTGGGGTGATGGGAATGGAGCCAGGTTCGGCCACATACAAGGCAGATGCCCTACCCACTGTACTATTGCTCTGCCCCAGGTTTTACTTTTTATTCATTCAGTTAGTTGCTTAGCAGGTCAGTTGGTTGGCTAGTTGGTTGCCTAGTTAATTGTGAAAGTAACTAGTTTGCTGGCTGATGAGTTGGTCAGTAGTTTGGTTAGCTGGTTAGTCACTTGATTAGTTGGCTATCTAACTACTTAGTTGGCTACATAGTTGTCTGGTTAGATGGGTAGTTGGATAGATCATTAAGTAGTTAGCTAGTTAGTTGGTTGGCTAGTTACTTGGGTAATTGGGTAGTTAACTGGTTATCTGGTTTACATATAGTTAGCTGATTAATTGGTTATTTGGGTAGTTATGGGTAGTTATCTGTTTAGTTGATTAGTAACTGATGAGTTGTCAGTTAATCAAATATTTCATTAGTTATGATGCTGAGAATCAAACTCATGGGCTCATATGAAAGGCAGTTGTCCTACTACTGAGCTACATTCTCTGCTCCTGCATTGGGATTTTAAATGATGAGGAAATCTCTGTTCCTCGTCCTGAGATTTCCTCATCTCAGGAAACGAGGAAAGCTGTGCTTATGGCCATAGAGTGGACCACGGGCAATCCAGCACTTAGAATCTCCAAATCACCATTGTCACTGAAGAGCTATTTATCTCAACCTCTCTGTGGTTTAAAATAATGCCTATCTCCCCAGTCTTTGGCAATCAGTGCGAGATGATGTATATAATATACATCATATATTTGTATATACATACATATATACATATATAATATATATCAAACACTTGATGACATATTTGCTAAACTTCCACCCCTTCTTCCTGACCAAATCCTCTGAAGGAAGAGTCATTTTGGTGGCTGGCAGACACATTCTCTGGACAGCAAAATTCTCAGGTTTGAGAGAACCTCTGAGCCACGCTTGTTAAAATGCAGCTTCCAGGGTGAGAAGGTTAATGCAGGGTTTAAGGCCTTACACGTGCCTGTAGCAGCAGGGACCCTGGTTCGAATCCCCAGCATTGCATATAGGCCCCTGGGCACCACCACCAGGGGTCAGTCCTGAGCAAAGAGCCTGGAATAACTTATGAGCACCACTGAGTGTGTGACCCAGTTTCCCCATCCCACCCTTTCAAATAGAGTAGGAATTCAGGTAGTGTAGATTCTCTAGTCTTGCTAATGGCCTGAGGTGAAGACAAACTTTGTGTGTCAATACCAACATTCTATTCTATTTTAAGGAGCAAGAGTTTGAATTTGAAGACAGAATATTTACAGAACATTCTGCTTTTCCTGTTAGGAGAAAAGATGAAATTGGCATGTATTTTACATGGACAAACCATGTTGTGTCACCTAACTCAGCTCTTTGCTGCCAAGCTAGCTGTTAGACCCAGAAGCTCTACATTCTCAGGGCATAGTAATCCAGAGAAGGATTTTTTTAATTAACCTAATTGTTTAATTACCAGCTCAGTTACAGGAAATGCTGAGTTTATTCCTAGAAAGGGATGTTTGCAATGCCATGAATAAAGGGAATTAATTCTCATTATAATCAGATTTTCAACATATGATTTTACTAATTTATAAAGATGTTCTAGAAAATTAAAGAGACTTCTACCCTTAGATGGAAGAAGGAAATTCTAAGTCAGAACCCCACATGGAGGAATAAAAGATTAACTCCTTCCAGGGGGGACCAAGGTGAGTCTGAAGCCAGGACAGGAAGTACAGGAAGGGTTGTGTCCTCACTCCCAGGAAAACTTCCAGACCATTCTGCTGCTTCTCCATCCTTGTGGGAATGACCAACAACACATGTTCCCGTCTGCATGGCGAGAAGTTTCCACTCAAGGAGAGATTACAGAAAGCATAAGTGCTTAAAGATTAAAATCTTGAACTTCATTGTGCCATTCTTATCCAACTGGTCTTTAAAAAAAAATTAGTGCTCTGGTAATGTTTAGAAGTCAGAGCCCCACATGGAGACCCACAGAGCCTGGCTCCATGCTCAGGAGTGACTGCTCGTTTTGCTTGGGGGACCGTTGGTGATTTCTGGGATTCCAATCAGCCTCCCTAGGATACAAGGCAGGTGCCTTAATCCCTGTGCAAGGGCCTTAAATCCAGCCCCTAAGTGGTGCTTCTACTTTTGGGTTAACACCATGTGTCTGTGGGTTCAGGAGAATCTTCTTTTTAAAAAAAGGTGGAGGAGCAAGATAGAGATAATCCTCTTTTAATTATTTTAAAATACAGATGTGGACTTTGGAGTTAGACCTGGATTCAAATCCTAGTTCTTCCCAGCTCTGATAGTATGACCTAGGGGATATATTTGCGGTTTCTTTTTTACTTTTCAAAATTTACGTAGGTGCTGTGGTTTACAGAACTGTTAACATGAATGATTTAGGGATGTGACTCCTCTGTACCTCACCCACTTGCCTTCTCACACACGGGCCCTCGCCGCCACCCACTCAGTGAACTCAGTTATACAGACTGACTCTTGGGTCTGTTCTCATTGGTCATTGTCTGTTTCCTTTCTATGTTTCTTTAGACTCCACTTATGAGAGAGAGGCTCCTTTTTTTTTTTGTCCTTCTTTCTTTGACTCACTTTACCCAGCAAAATGCCCTGTAGCTCATGCCACATTACAGAGAACTTCATTATTTCATCTTATTGCCAAGTAGTGTTCAATTGTGTGTGTTTGTGTGTGTGTATGTGTGTGTGTATGTGTGTGTGTCACAGTTTCTAAATCCATTTTTGGGTGTATTGAAATGAAGGAACTGATTGCCATCATTTTGTATGGATTGTGTTTATGAAACTTTTCTTTGCTTCTCTTTTTTGTCTTTCTCTTCATCTGTTATTTTGTTCTCTGTGTATCAATATAATGTAACTGGGTTCATTGTATTTCAAAACATTAAAATCAATTTTTGGACCACACCTGTACAGCGCTAAGGACTATTTACAGGTCAGTGCTTGAGGGCTGCTCCCAGCAAAGCTTGTGGAAACAAGAGGTGTCAGGGATCAAATTTGGGAGCATGTTCTCCAGTACTTTGAGCTATATCTTAGCCCTTAGAATTTTTATCTTGTGGGTGGGGTCAAAGATATACGTTAATATGTTCAACCCCTTGCACCTTGTGATCATCTGAGCGCCACTGGGAGTAACCCCTACCACAGAGCCAGGATTAGTCCCTGGTACAACCTCTCCCCAAACCAGACAGACAGGGATGGAGATAAGTACAGCAGATAAGTACAGCTTACTTTGCATGTGGCTGATCTGTGTTTGGTCCCTGGTGCCACATATGGTACCGGTTTATGGTTCCCTGAGCCCTGCCAGGAGAGATTCCTGAACACAGCTGGTATAGCCCTTAAACCAAACAAAAACAGACAAATTTTATTGTGTAGGCCTTTCAGTCTTATACTCCTCAAATCATCTTGTATAACTGTAAGAGAATGCTTTGTTTCCATGTCTTCTACTCATGATGGACTTGGATTCACAGAACTATGGTTGATCTGTTGTTCATCACTGTGTTGTTCTACAGGTTTATTTCCAAAATAAGCTGAAGTTGGCCCTCATTGGCCAGAGCCTGTTTGGACAGGAAGTCTACAACCAACTCTGCAGACAGGGCCACCACGTTGTGGGTGTGTTCACAGTTCCAGACAAAGATGGGAAAGCTGACCCGCTGGGTGAGTGCACCTTGGGACAACTGCACTGGCCTTTCCGTCCTCCGGCCCAGCTCATGCCCCCATCTGCATTCACACTCACTCCCTCCACTTCTTTACCTCCAGCCCCGAGGACCCAGAATGCACACCTCCCCTCCCGACTCTGCCCTATGCACACTGTCAGTTTGCCAGTTAAAATCTTCCTGCACTCATGTAATGACATGGTAGATACAGATTCCCTGGTCACCCTTCCCTATGGATCCCCAAGACAAGCCAGGCTCCGATATTAAGAACTTTTCCAATTACCTTCAAGGTAATCACCAGGTCTATGAGAGGAATTTCCAGGCATGTGTTTTTCCTGAACTGCTTTTGTGATTTTTCTACAGGTGCTAAGGGACATTTAGAATCTTGTCTGATGAAGGTGTTAAGGAATACGAAGGAAGGAAATACCCAGTGATAGTAGACTGATGAGGGTTCATAGAAAATTTATTTATCTTGCAACAAACTGTGTCAGTGGCTGCTTGGCTATTCAAGAATGGGTCTCCTCAAAGCAAACCTGTAGTACAATTCTAATTTGCAATTTCAGTTTGTTTTTTTAAAAAAATAGGGCAAAACACTTAGATAGAAATAGTCTACCAAATAGTACAGATAGGGAATCAGAACTGATCACTAAGAATCTTGACTTATGACTTGAATCTTCATAAATCACTGGTAAGATCCAAGAAATAGTTAGAAACAATGATTTTTGATGACCCTATTTTTAACTTTTTGGGGGGGGGGGTCAGAGAAAGTCTTTCTTGGACTTTCCTAATTCTTGTTAGTACATCCCAAAATGTTGCATTTAAAGGATTATTTTTTCAAGAAACACTACCAAAAAAGTTGTCTCAAGAAAGAACATATATACTTATGGAATTAATCACTAGATTAGAAGTCATTCTTTTGATTTGTTTGTTGGTTTGGGCCCACATGCCCTAACTTCTGGCTCTGCACTCTGGGATATCTCCTGGCAATCTCGGGAGACTGTGTGTGGTGCCAGGGATTGAACCCAGGTATGCTATGTTCAAGCATCTATGTCTCTGGCCCCCACCATTTGTTTTTAAATTTGTTACTTTTGTGGTTTTATGCCACACCGGACTATGTGCTTAATTCTGACTCTGTAACTCTGTACTCAGGGACCAGTCCTGGCAGTGCTTAGGAGACCATATGGGGTGATGGATGCAAGGCAAATATCTTAATCCCTATTCTTTCTCTCCAGCATAGGAGTCATTCTTGTTCCAAAACAACTTTTTCTCAAGTTTTGCCATCTTTTCCCTAACACTTAGCAAATTTTCCTCTCTTCTAACACCTGAGTTGTTCACAGTTTACAAACATTGGCATTTTGTGAACATTATTATTACTAGTGTTTCCAAATTTTCTCAGTGGATTGATCAAGGCACCGCTCTACCCCTCGGGCCTGAATCCTTCAGGCTTCCCTTTGATTTAAGGATTCAGGCTTTGTGGCAGAGACATCATCCTCCTAGCACCCCAGGAGTCTTGAGTATTAATGGCCAGATTGGGGAGAAAGGAAACCCCAAAATGGATGTTAAAAGCCTAGTGAAGGGGCTGGCGAGATAGGACAGCAGGTAAGGCTCTTGCCTTGTATGAAGCAGACACAAGTTTGATCCTTGGCACCATATATGGTCTCCCAAGCCCTGCCAGAAGTGATCTCTGAGCACAGAGCCAGGAATAAGCTGTGAGCACTGCCAGATATGGTCCCGAAAAAAGCCAAACCAAAAGAAGCCCAGTGAATTCTTCCGGAAATTGTCTACGTGTAGTTACTTCAGGTTACAGATGGAAAGTAAATCTCTATACTTAATATGTAAAAGATATGTATTTGGTGAAAATGGTATTTCCTCATGCCAACTATGGTCTGTGACAATCTGGAGGCCATTCAAATTCCATACAGAGGTTAGGTGGAACCATTCCCTTGGGAAGAGATTGCAGCTTTCCCCAGGAAAGAGCCAGGATTAGCCTCCATAGGACCAACCGTCTAGGCAGCCTTTCTTCTCTAGTCTAGGTCTGTTTCTTCTGTTTGCTTAACTTGGTGAATCTGGGAGAGAAACTAGACAAATCCAGCTCAGGTTTTGGGATCAGACGTCTTGACAGGGAGATTATTCTCTGATTTATGCTTGCCCTGTGCTAGATGGGCTTGTGCTCAGGAAACAGTAACACGAGAGAATTTGCAGTTCAGAACTGAGCCTCTTTCAATACTGATACATGAACACTTGGTTCCAAATCTAAAATCAAATGAACTAATGTTCTTCCAATGACTCTACTTACAAATATACACTTTTTCATCTACAGAAGAAAGGCTACTACTAAAATCTCAAATATTATCTAGCCACAATTTTTTCCCTTTTCTTCTTATTTTCTTTCTTATTTTTCTTCTTTCTTTCTTTCTTTCTTTCTCTTTCTTTCTTTCTTTCTTTCTTTCCTTCTTTCTTTCTATCCTTCTTTCTTTTTTTTTTGGTAGTTCTAGGAATCAAACCCAGGACCTCACACATATTTAAGTATGAGCCACACCCCTGAGTTACACCTCTGCCCTCCCATCCCCACCCATTTTTAAAATTTTGGTGCTGAGGAACTCATTCATGCAAAACTAACCGCAAACCTTTGAATTAAAATATATTATATTTTAAATATATAGATTAAAATCACATTAGAAAAATGGCTGGATTGTGATATAAAAAATCTGGCACAATCTAAATTCTCCTTCCTCTCTTATACTAGTAAATATGAATCTGTAAAATGATTCTATATGAATCCACTACAGTACCTGCATGGGCTTTTTACAAAGAAAATTGAACGTCATCTTCTTTATGTTCAGCTTTAGCTGCAGAAAAAGATGGAACCCCTGTGTTCAAGTTTCCTCGTTGGAGAGTCAAGGGCAAGACCATCCGGGAGGTGGTGGAGGCATATAAATCCGTGGGTGCTGAGCTGAATGTGCTCCCTTTCTGCACTCAATTCATTCCCATGGATGTGATTGACAGCCCCAAGCACGGTTCCATCATTTATCACCCATCCATCCTTCCCAGACACAGAGGCGCCTCTGCCATCAACTGGTGAGATTTTCTTGTTTTAATACAAAGACAATTATCTTTTCCTGTCATATTTCTTTTCTTTTCCTTTTTTGGGGGGGAGGTGGGATGGGGGTTGGACAATAGGATTTGGGATCAGGGAACCATAAGTGGTTCTGAGGATCAAATTTGGGCTGGTTGGATGCAAGGCAAGCACCTTAACCACTGTACTTTCTCTCTGGCCCACAAGCATCCTCTGTTTCATCTTCCACTATCTTATTCTCTATAACGTCAGATCAAGTGTGATGTAGGAATTGGATCCGGTGAGCAAAATCATTTGATGCTACATTGCAAGAAGACCCCCAAGAGCCAAAAAAGAGCAGTAGGGATGAACTTGAATAGTGTGAATCATTAATATGTATTACCAAGACTCCAGAGGCAAGGTTGGCTAAAATAGCAGTGCCATTTAGTATTGCTTTTTGGGCACACTAACACCTTTTGCTTCCACTGTTAAGTCTCATAGTTGCTTGATTTACTATGCTCCCATTGTAGCGACCTTATATGCCATATCATCAGTTCATCGTGTGATGACATAGTCTACCACTATTTGAAATTGAAACTCTTCTTTTCACAGGACTCTCATTATGGGAGATAAGAAAGCTGGGTTTTCTGTTTTCTGGGCTGATGACGGCTTGGACACTGGCCCCATCCTTCTTCAGAGGTCATGCGAGGTGGAACCCAATGACACAGTGGACGCACTTTATAATCGCTTTCTTTTTCCTGAAGGAATAAAGGCCATGGTCAGTATATTTATACCATCAAGAAGAATTGGTAAACATTTAAAGATAGGGACTTTTTTTTATAGCTTTTTGGGTCACACCCGGCAATGCACAGGGATTACTCCTGACTCTGCACTCAGGAATCACTCCTGGAGGTGCTCAGGGGACCATATGGGATGCTGGGAATCGAACCCGGGTCAGCCGCGTGCAAGGCAAACGCCCTACCTGCTGTGCTATCGCTCCAGCCCCAAGATAGAGACATTTTTGAGAATTTTGACACATAAATTTTTACAAAAAATATAAAGCTGAAAAACAAAAACTAGATTTGATATTTATCAATATGATGAAATGCTTATGATGGAAACATAAGCTTTAACATTTCTTGTATTTTGTTTGTTTTGGGGTCATGCCAGGTGGTGTTCAGGGGTTACTCCTGAGACTGTGCTCGGAGATCACTCCTTGGAGGACTCAGGGGATCATATGAACGCTGAGGCTTGAACCTGGGTGGTCCACATACAAGACAAGTGCCCTACCCACTGTACCATTGCACCAGTGGTATTAATTTAGATTAACATTTCTTAATCTATGAAACTGGTTTGTGCTTCTCAGAGTAGCAAGTAAATGAATGAAGTAGCGACCATCAACCTGTTTCACTGATTTTGTTAAATACTTGACTCTCCAAATCTTATTTATAATGAATAGTTGTCAACAATCTACAGACAGCAGTTTTTTCTATGTCATTTGACTTTCCTTTAAAAGTATTAAAAGCATTAAAAGCAGTCTATGGGATGGCATAAAAGAGCATTTTAAAATTTCGATTTTGATTAGTCTCTGGGTACAAAAAAGCTCAATCAATATATAAAGTAAGGATAGATGTTTAGTCTTTGAAATATTGAAAGATTCTTTCTACGCCATTAAGTCTTCCCAGCATTTGATGTGATGGAAGCAGTAGAACAGAGATGGACGTTATCATGATATAAGGAGAGCATGACTTTGTGACATTTAATGGTAAAGAAACTAGGTATTGGGCTTGGAAAGTACAGATCAACCCATCCCAGAGCCTGTAAGTGATAGTATTATTGCTCAAATCAGTGGGATGGAATGAGTTGTTGAACTTGGTCCTGTTCCGAGTAGACTCCCCGTCCACATTCCTTTGGGGCAGGTGGTGAGCAGCTGTGGGTGCTCAAAGAGAAATCTGAGAACTTGTGTTCATGCAGGGGAGAGTCTCTCAGCTCAAAGCCATGTAAAAATGGTGCCTGCAAAGAGGGCAGGACACATCACAAAGGAAATCAAATCAATTTTTAAAAATTGGGGTTGAGGGGACACACACTGGGCAGCATTCAGAGCTTACTCTGGGATCACTGCTAATGGGCTCAGGGGACCGGATGTGTGCTGGGGATGAAATTGGTGTCTGCGACATGCAAGACAAGCACTCCCCCCCACACTGAACTTACTATTTCTCAGGCCCACCTGATTGATCATGTTGTTGTTGTTCTTCGAGGTGTGTGTGTGTGTGTGTGTGTGTGTGTGTGTGTGTGTACACATATCTGTCAATGCTCGTGGGTTAGTTCTGACGCTGTACTCAGGAATTACTCCTGGCAGTGCTCAGAGGACTATATGGTATGCTAGGGATCTATATCAGGTAGGCCGTGTGCAAGGCAAGTATCCTACCCACTGTGCTATCACTCTGCCACCTCTGATTGATTTTTAGCTTTCCAAAAATCCCAGGTGTTTGCTGGAGCAGTAGTACATTAGGGATGGCACTTGATTTGCATACAGCCAACCTACATTCCATCCCTGGCAACACGTATGACCCCCAGAACCCCTCCAATTCCCGAGGGCAGAGCCAGGAGAAGCCCTGTGACCGCCAGGTGTAGCCTCAAACCAAACCATCCCAGGTGTTCTAAACTAGAAAAGAACCTAAATTTATTTTACTTTATTGTTTTTTGGGGCCCCATCATGTGATGCTTAGGGACTATTCCCAAGTTGGTGCTCAGGGGATCGTCCCATGCCGGGGACCCAGTCCATGACTGCCTTGTGTAAAGTATGTGCTCTCGTCCTTTGAGTCATCTCTCAGGCCCCAAATGCAACTTTTTTTTTAATTAGTGAAACACCATGAGGTACAGTTATAGACTTACAAATTTTTGTGCTTGGGTTTCAGTTATACAATGATCAAGTACCCATCCCTCCACCAGTGCCCATTTTCCACCACCACGGGTCCCAGTATCCCTCCCATTCCCCATCCCCACCATCACACACTGCCTCTGTGGCAGGGCATTCCCTTTTCTTCTCTATCTCTCCTTTTGGGTGCTGTAGTTTGCAAGAGAGGCATTGAGTGCAACTTCTTAACTATAACAAATGCATCCCTTTCTGGAGTCACGATGAGCAGAAACACTACGTAGTGACTAGACAATTCCATTTCTGAAATTTTCATGAAATCTCTCCAAAGAGACGTAACGTATTTTTTTTTTTTTGCTTTTTGTGTCACACCTAGCAGAGCACTGGTGTTACTCCTGGCTCTGCACTCAGAAATTACTTCTGGTGGTGCTCAGGGGACCATATGGGATGCTGGGGATCAAACACAGGTTGGCCATGTGCAAGGCACCTGCAGTGCTATAGCTCCAGCCCTTAGGTAATATTTTTTGAAACAAAGATGTGATATGGTTTGGGGTCACACCTGGTGGTGCCCAGGGTTTACTCCTGGCTCTGCACTCAGGAATGACTTCTGAGTGATTGGTGGGCTTGGGGGACCATTTGGGGTGACAGGGATTAAACCCACGTTGACCAGATGCAAGGCAAGCACTTTACCCATTATACTATTGCTCCTACCCCAAGGGGACTGTTTTTAAGAATGAATGCTTTGTAGGGAGAGTGGAGAGACCTCTTTGCAGATCTCATCTTTGAACCATAAAAGCTATCTCAAACAGGTTCTTTGGGTATAAAGCAGAAATGCTAATATTTCCCTGGCTGAATTGAAAATAATATAGACCACAGATATTCTACCTACAGAGGCTCCACACTGCCTAGCATATAGATGAAATAAAAGAAATGATAGTTATGATCATGATCTGACTCTCTTGACAGATTTCTATGTTGTAGTTCTGTTCCCAAGAAACATTGGGAAACAGATCGAGCCACAAATGACCCCCAGGTTACAATGGGTCCTATTTCCGGTTGTAGGTGGAAGCGGTCCAGCTCATCGCTGATGGAAAAGCTCCTCGGATTCCCCAGCCAGAAGAAGGGGCAACTTACGAAGGTATCCAGAAAAAGGAAAATGCAGAGGTATTTATATCAGCTCACTAAGAGGTCTCAAAGATCAGGGTCTTCCATGAATAGAATAATAATAACTGTAATAATGTATAATAAGTTTTAGTTCTCAGAGTACCATTCCATGGCCACTTGCCCCAGCACTGCCCATTAATGGGCCCAAGAGCTCCTTCTCATTGCCTCTGAGACTCAGCACCAGGAGGTTCAACTTGCACTTTGTCCTTCCCTAGATTTCATGGGATCAGTCTGCAGAAGTCCTACATAACTGGATCCGGGGTCATGATAAAATGCCTGGAGCTTGGAGCCAGATAAATGGACAGGTATGTACTAAGGACTCATTTTCTTTATACTCCTTTTATTTGATAATTTTACACAGACCTGACCTTCTTACAGAGCATCCTGCAGGGGCTGGCTATCCCTCTTTGTTCCAACAACACCCTGCCTATCTTTGAGACAGCAGCTTCCACATCCTTTAATCTATCCTTTCTGCCTCCCTGAGCCATCTATCTATCCATGAATCCCTGGAAACTAGAACTTCCCTTCACTGTCTTGATCAGGGGGCCTCAGTGCATCCTCAATGTCTGTTTAAAGATATGCCATCAGGCGCCAGAGTGATAATACAATGGGTAGGGTGCTTGCCTTATATGTGGCCAACCCAGGTTCGATCCCCAAAACTACATATGGTCCCTGGGGCCCACCAGGAGTGATCCCTGAGTGCAGAGTCAGGATTAAACAGTGAGCACCACCTATGTGGACAGGACCCCTGAACCCCCCTCCCTAAAAATAGGCATGGGTTCAGTGAGGAACCAGTGAAGGAAGTTTTTGCAGTGGATGAAAGTACAGAATTGGAAACAGGAATGATGGAACTCAGTATAGGGTAAAGCCCTGGGTTCAATTGTGTTGAAAATAAGGGAAAGATGATGTGAAACCAACAATAATCTAGCCTTTGAACTTTTTTTAAAATTTTTATTAGTGAGACATCATGAGGTACAGTTGTAGACTTACAAATTTTTGTGCTTGGGTTTCAATTATACAATGATCAAATACCCATCCCTCCACCAGTGCCCATTTCCCACCACCACAGATCCCAGTATCCCTCCCACCCCCCACCCCCCCATCCCACTCTCCCTCTGTGGCAGGGCATTCCCTTTTGTTCTCTCTCTCTTATTGGGTGTTGTGGTTTGCAAAAGAGGCAATGGGTGACAATCATGTTTGGTCTATAGCCTACTTTCAGCATGCTTCTCCCATCCTGGGAGGATCCTCCCAACACCTTTATTTGGTGTTCCCTTCTCTATCTGAGCTCCCTTTTCCCCTAGCACATGTGGCTGGCCTCCAAGCCATGGAGTAAAATTCCTGGTACTATTCTTGGCCATTCTTGGGTGTTAGTCTCCTATTTTGTTACTTTATGTTCCCCAGATGAATGCAATCTTTCTATGTCTATCTCTTTCTTTCTGAGTCATTTTGCTTAACCTGATACTTTCCAAGTAGTACCACTTGTATGTAAATTTCATGACTTCCTCTTTTCTAACAGCTACATAGTACTCCATTGTGTAAATGTACCAAAGTTTCTTTAACCAGTCATCTGTTCTCCGGTACTCAGGTTTTTTCCAGATTTTAGCCTTTGAACTTTTAATCTTTTTCTGGGCTGGCAATTGGAAGTCTAGTCCAGCAGATTCTGGAACTTCATTTTCTTGCCTATTGCTTTGTTAGATTGATAAGGGGATGGGGCCTTAGCCTGTCTAGACCTCAGTGACCTCCTTCAAAGACCTGTCTGAGCCAGAACTTGGAACCAGCCACTTGACTGGAAAGCTGCGGACCCCAAGTTGAGTGGGGTTTCTTGGACTTTGTAGCAGTGCTGGGCAGTGGCAGCCCCCTGTCACCAGGGTGCATGAAGGCCCACAGTGCACAGCCCACAGCCTGACTCTTGCTCTAGTGCCATGTCAAAGACTGACATGCTGTATTCAACATGTCAGTGGCTTGATGACAAAGCTGGCTTGGCATTAGATTTGCCAGGTTGTGGGCTGGTATAAGTGCTCCGACCAGCTTTATTTGGTTTTTGGTTTTCTGCTATTTGGGTCATACCGGTGGTGCTCATGGCTTACTCCTGGCTCTGTACTCAGGAATTACTCCTGGTGCTGCTCAGGGAAACCATATGGGATGCCAAAGATTAAACCTGGGTCGGCTGGATGCAAGCCAAACACCCTACCTGCTGTACCATTGGTCTGGCCCCAACTCTGACCAGCTTTAAAGTAGGCTGGCTGCACTCTTCTGAAAGTCTGAAAGTGAGGGGGGTGGAGGGAGTGTGTTTTCAGTTTAGAATACTTTCAACTGAGGACTGGCTTAGAGGCAGGATAGGCTTAGAGGCATGTGACTATTGTGACAGGGAGGTCTGCAGTGCCCATGGACTCTGGATCTATACTCACAGACCTTCCCACCAAAATCTCCACTCCTGGGCTAGAGAGATAAGGCAAATGGAGAAGGCACTTGTTTGGATGTAGCAGATCCTGGTTCAATCCCCGACACTGTATATGGTCCCCTGAGCACTGCCAGAGTGAGTCCCGAACACAGAGTCAGGAGTGAGCACTGAGCATCACTGGGTATGACTCCCAAATCCCAGGCTCCCATCCCCTCCAAATTCCACTCATCCCATAGCTCCACCTGCCCCCATCCCAAATCCTACCTGTAGCCATAAAGCCTGTGAGAGCGGTTTCACTAATTCGTTCCCCTTCTCTCACTGTGAGTAGAAGGTAAAGGCTTACTCTTGCAGCCTGGAGGGAAAATGAATGGAAACCCTCCAACTACATTTAGCCGCAGACTATCTCTTTTTTCTGTTATGCCTCTAGGGGGTTGATAGAGTTTCTCCCACTGGGCTATCCCACTTTTACTATGATCTATTATTTGATGGGGCCAGACAGATAGAACAGGGTTAAGACACTGGCCATGCATGTGGCCTGTCCCCAGTTCAATTCCTGACACCATACGTGGTTCCCTGAGCACCACAAGCCGTGATCCCTGAGTATAATTGGGTATGGCCAACCCTCCCTCCAATCATCTGAACTTTAGTGTTTTTTTTTTGTGTATCTTGTACAACCCCCTGAAAGCAGTCTTCACCCCCTCATCTCACACTCTGTGCTTGATCTCTTCCTTAGATGGTCACTTTCTATGGCTCATCATTACTGAATGGTACTGTGCCTGCTGGGGAACCCCTGGAGATCAAAGGCGCCAAGAAGCCTGGTCTGGTTACCAAAAACGGACTTGTGCTTTTTGGTAATGATGGAAATGCCGTAAGTGGGTTTTTTGTTTGTTTGTTTGTTTGTTTCTGACTTCCTTCTGTCACTCAAGCTAGGAAAGGAAGGATTTCCCAAACTATCCAGTTTGCAGTGAAGTGGGGAGGTATGAGCGGTCTGTGCCCCACTTCTCTGGGGCCAAGCTGGCTCTTCGTGCCTTGATGAGAACAAGGACTGGCCCGGTCTGCTTTGTGATGCAGCAGAAAGGACTTGGATAGCCATCAGGACACTGGGCAAGCCACCGTGCACCATCTTCACTGAATTGTCTTCGGCAAGATGCTTCTCTCTAGAGTCTCAGTTTCCCTTTTGTGAACAGAGCAAGCCTGTCTGTCTATCTCCTCACTGCCAGAGCCAAGAGGAGACACGTGTGACCTCTCAGGAGCCCCAGCTGCCCTGCCTCTCCGTCCACGCCCATTGCCCAGGCAGGGGACTGTGGCTCTGGCCAGCGGGGGGCTCTTGGCAGCTTCCCAGTGAAAAAGCCGAAAGGGAATCAGCTGCTGGCACTGACTCTCTGGGCACCAAGGGGCTGGATCTCTGAAGTCCAACAAGTCCTCATTCCTGTTCTAGCTTTCCTAACTGTGTGGCACTGGGCTAATTACTCAACCTCACTGGGTCTCCATTTTCCTATCAGTAAAATGAGAATAATAAGGGCTGAAGGGATGCTATAGTGGGAGGGCACTCGCCTTTCATGCAGTTGACCCCGGTTTGATCCCTGGCCCACTCCCCCCTACGGTCCCCTGAGCCCTGCCAGGAGCGATCTCTGAGCAGAGCCAGGAGTAAGCCCTGAGCATTGCTGTGGGTGTGGCCAAAAATAAAAATAAAAGGGATAATTATAGCACCTGCCTCCATTGGAATTTATGAGATCAAATTTACACACACACACGTATGTATATATTTAAATACCAATCATGCTACAGAGTGGCTAGATGATGGTATGAATATAAGAGCTCTAGCAGGTTTTAGTTTGTTTACCTATACTTCAAATGTCAGTGTTTCCAGGGCTTATTGTCCATTCTTCTGAACATCTTATTGAGAGTATCACCTGCAAGACTTGACTTTCTCCTCCCTACAGCCATTATTAAAATGCTATTCCAGGGGCTGGAGAGACAGAACAGCAGGTAAGGCTCTTGCCTTGCATGCAACCAACCTGTGTTCAATCTACAGCATCACACATGGTCTCCTGAGCCCACCAAAAGTAATCTCTGAGCACAAGAGTCAGGAGTAAGCTCAGAACACAGCCAGGCATAGCCCAACCTCCTCACCCCAAAACCATTCCAGTCCTTTTGCACATAATAGTAAATACTTTTAATCCAGGAGTTTGTATTTTCCAAATAAGTCAGTCCTTTTGTCTCTGTAATATCTAACACTTCTTCTCCCCCCAACCTCACAATTGAATTATCCTAATCCTCAACTCTTCTGCTTCTTTGGGTGCTGTTTTTAGCTGTTGGTGAGAAGTCTGCAGTTTGAAGATGGGAAAATGATTCCTGCCTCGCAATACTTTTCAGCGGGGGAGACGGCCACAGTAGAACTCACAGTCGCTGAGCTGCAGGTGGCGGAGACCATCAAGGTGAACGTGTGATATCCTTCATATCATCTGAATCTGAGGAAACGGATCTCATGGCCTTCAAAATCATAGCGCCGGGACTTGATTTCCTCCTCCTTTTTGTATTATCTACAATGGGAGGCCAACCCTGAAATTTGTTTTGCAAACATAACTTTCATTTACATAAATAACCTTAGTGGTTTGAGGTGGACATGGGGTTAGAGTAAATCTAGAACATGAGGATTAAAGGTGAAGATATTTGGGTTGTGGCTCTGTCCTCTTTAAGATCACCTCCATTTCTCTAGCCAACAAGAGCCAAAGGGGAAAGAGAGATAGTACCCGGGTTAAGATGCTTTCCTTAAACATGTCCGACTCCTGTTCAATCCTTGGATCACAAAGGGTCTTCTGAGCACTGTCAGGAGTTACTCCTGAGCTCTGCCAGAGGATCCCCTGCACACCACCAATTGTTACCCCAAAACCATAAAGGAAGAAGGGCCAGAGAGCACAGAGCATTCTGGGAGGGAGGTCTGATGTGGGCCAGAAGTGAAGTGAGCACATTCCACTCAGCCTTGGTGCGACGGCATCAGCTGGCTACATCGGAGATGCAGAGAAACATAGTCAGGGCGCATTTCTTTTTTTCTTTTTGGGTCATATCCAGCGATGCACAGGGATTGCTCCTGGCTCTGCACTCAGGAGATACTCCTGGGGGTGCTCAGGGGACCATATGGGACGCTGGGAATCAAATTGGGTTGGCCCCATGCAAGGCAAACACCCTACCCATTGTGCTATCTCCAGCCCCCTATCATTCCCGCCCCCAGGACACATTTCTAAGGTGAAGAGGAGAGAGGGGAGTAAGGTGATTTCTGTTACAGTGTTCCATGTGGTGTTTCCCTCATTAAGGTCTCTCTTGCATATATAGATCATCTGGGCTGGAATTTTAAGCAATGTCCCTGTTATAGAAAACTCAACAGACTTCTTTAAATCTGGAGCAAGCTCTATGGATGTTGTCAGGTAAAGCCACCAATTTTTTTTTGCTTATCTTATGTCACAATCCTCTGCTACTGACATCAAAAGCCAAATGTAGGGACCAGAGTGGGTAGGGCATTTGCTTTGCATGCAGCCGACTTGAGTTCGATCCCTGGCATACGATATAGTCCCCCAAGCACCACCAGGAGTAATTCCTGAGTGCAAAACAAAGACTAACCCCTGAGCATCTTTGGATGTAATACCTCCCCCCCAAAAAAAGACATATGTAATCCTTTGTTATGTATATTACCATTCCACCCACTCCAATTACTATATTCCTCTTGACTGCATATTTTATTGGTTTTGCTTTTCTTTCTCATGGTCAATCAGATTTATTTTCCCCTTCTTATTACTAATTAGGAGATTTTTCTTAACCATCTTCTAAGTACTTTAAAAACTAAACTTTCTTATTGTCTGTTTCTTTTCACAATCTGCCCTCACATTTCTTAGCTGTTTTTTTCTAGTATCCAATATTCGGCAAATATCTAGTATCTAATATCCAGCAAAACTTTTCTGTAGCATCTAATCCAGGATGTTAACTTGGATTACACTTCTCCCAAAACAATTTTTTATCCTATTCCTTCAGATTACACAGTAAGATATAGCTAGAATGAGGATTATTGGGCAATTTGCAAGAGTCACAATAATACACTACGGTGGGAATTTCTTGGTAGCCTGTTTCATAGCAAGTTGAAAGAATAAGAGTCCTGGAATGATCCCTCAATGGCGGAGAGTTAAGGACCTCAACAGAAGAAGAGAAGCTTACAGACATGGTTTTTTTTGTGTGGCCACTTGTGAATTAAACCTGCTAAAGAATGCTACTTCTTTGATGTAATCTTCCTGATAAAGCAGTGTCCTTGATGAATATGCTGCTTATTTGTTTTTTTTTTTATCTAATAACCCTAACTGAACACTTATTATATGTTCAGGAATATGTTCAGTACTTGTGCAGTGTAGTTCATTACTGAAGTTTTCTTCCAGAAATCTATAATTGTCATTTCAAGAGCAAATTTCATTATCAGAAGTAAAGGAATTTGATTTCTCAAATAGCAGATTTTTTTAAGCTAAAACTTAAACTGCCAAGTAATCAGAGTAAATGCTTCTTTCAGTCATATACATGGTCTGGGGAAAATGATTAACAATATGACTATTATTTCTCACTATCTTTAGAGTCAGGAAATTTTAATTATTTTTGATTCTTTGAATACACTTTGAAAGGAAAGGAACTGATTTTATTTCCTTGCAATAATTCCAAATTTTGGTTTTGCCTTGGTCCTTTTCTTTATAGCCATGTAAAAAGTTAAAAAAAAAAACCACCATCACATTCCTCTGTGATATGTCTTATTTAAAAGCACCTTGAAAAATATAACAACACAGTTCCCCTACATCCTTAAAAAATGTTAAGTAACATGGGCTGGCTCTTCTTTTTTAGGCTGGTTGAAGAGATCAGGCAGAAATGTGGTGGGCTTCAGTTACAGAATGAAGATGTCTATATGGCCACTAAATTTGAAGATTTCATCCAAAAGGTTGTGAGGAAGCTCAGAGGAGAAGATCAGGAGGCAGAGCTAAGAGTGGATTATGTAAGCCTTTCCATGGTGTTTAAAACCGAAATCACAGAGTTACTATGAATGGTGTGCCTTTCGTCATTTGTTTCTATACTATCGCCTTTTAAAGAGAACAGTTGGGAGGGTTGGGTAGAGCAATAGTACAGTAGGTAGAGCTGTTGTCTTACACTTGGCCAACATGGGTTTGATCCCCGGCATCCCATATGATCCCCTAAGCACCACCAGGGATGATCTCTGAGTGTAGAGCCAGGAGAAACACCTGAACACTGCCAGGGGTGGCCCAAAACCCAAAAAAACTTATTAATTTAAAAGGACAGTTTTATTGAAACACAAATCAGATACATTTTAAATCCAGCAATTCACAAATCACAAATCATCCTGTTATTCGTCGATTGCCTCAAGCAGGCCCCAGTAACTTCTCTTTCATCCTAGCCCTGAGATTATATTCAAGGCTCTTTAGGAGAATGAGACCCATCATTGTTACTGGTATTTGGCATATTGGGTACGCCACGGGGAGTTTGCCAGACTCTGCCCTGTGGGCAGGCTACATTCGATAGCCTGCCAGTTTGTCCAGAGGGACAAAGCCACACGGGTTCCGGGTCTGAGATCTCCAAGCCTACTCGGATTGGGGCCGAGCATCCTACACCCAGATCCTCCAAATTCCAGTAGGCGGGGGTCAAACCCACCAACTGGCCCCCTGGCGCCGTGTAATCCCATCAACGGCCAAGACCCAGAGACTATAAAAACCAACTCCCGGACATCTTATTATGACATCTTATTATCTCATTCCTGCTTTGGACAAATCCAGCAATTAAAAATGTAAAATGTTGTTATTCGTGCATTACAGAGTTGTGTTTCCATTAATAGTCCTTTGATTAGGAAACATTTTTATTAAGCATCCCTTCTCACCCACCCAAAGAGATCTTCCATCCACTGCCAATCATTCTGTTCTTTATCTTCCCTTTCCCCGACTCTGATTCCTGGAGACAAGTGGAGGTCTTTGTAAGACTCAGTCCAGACTGCCTTGGTCCTCTCAGATACTGACTTCCTGATTCAGTAACCAAACTTTCCATGTGCTTGTAAACATTTATCTTTTCTGGACAATGGAAACTTGAATGGCATTGGGTTAACCTCTCCTACATTAGTGTCTTTATTAAGCTCTTTGGTATCAAATAGAAAAAGGAGAGAAATGTTGAGTCTATTTATGCACTTCTCTTAGGTTTCAAAGGAGGTCAATGAAATGACAATAAATATGCCATATCAGTGTTTTATAAATGGACAGTTCACAGATGCCGATGATGGGAAAACTTATGACACAATCAATCCAACAGATGGCTCTGTAAGTAATGACTTTGTGTGTATGGTAACCCCCAGACTCGAATTTTACTTCACACACAGTTGTAAAAGGAACCATCTTAGGAAGTTCTATTCTATCACTGCCTTCAAAATTTCACATAAACATATTTCATTATTTTCAACTACTCAATTCCGATACTGCCTGCTGATAACTATCTATCTGTAATGTTGTATTTTACAAAATAAATATTTATGATGAATTTAGAGAGGTAACCGTACCTCCACGCATCAATGGCACACTTCCACATAAAAATATACATTAAATATTTTTATTTAAATGCGGTCATTTACAAAGCTGTTACAACTTTTTATGGATATTTCAATGTTCTAACACCAGTACAACCACCAAAGAGACCTTCCTTCCACCATTGTGTATTTTATAAAATCACCCTCTAAGCCTGTTCCCTTAGCAGGGACACAGTAATTTATTCTATATTGCTTGTTACAACTAAATAGCGAGTGGAATTATCAAAAATACTTCAGTGAAAGAAAATTTGTGAAAATTATTATAGCTAACCACAAGGATGTTAAGTCCTTGTCTGAGGATTGTCTAAGCTATGTGTTGCTCATCGAGTCTCCAGTATTATGATTTTAATTTGTTGAGTTTAGTTGCCTTCTAAGCTACTGCCATGTCATTTGGTGTGTTCCTACTGGAATTTCAGTATTGTGGAATTCAGATTTGTTGTGCTGTTGTATATATAGCAGAGTGGTCGAGGAGAGACTTCAGTGCCTGTAGTCTGGGCCAATGAGTTGACATGGTGGTAGCTCTTAGAGATGGCTCCCAGGGCTTTAGGGAGCACTGTGGGGAGGGAAGGCTGCCCACCCCTCACACTCTAAGAAGATGCTAGAGTTCTCAGCCTGGACACTGGCTGTTTTTGCAGCTTGGTACCTCTGCAGAGATTCTTAGTGAAGTGGTGGAATGGAGCCGTTGGCATGGCTGCAGTCGTGGGGTGTGGGTGAGGCTGCCATGGCTTTGACTTGTTTTATTTTAAAAATTTTAAAACCAGAGAGATAGTACAACATGGGGGCGGGAGGGAATGGGGGGACATTTGCCTTGCATACAGTTCAATCCAAGCACTGCCAGAAATAATTCCTGGATGCAGAGCCAGGAGTAAGCCCTGAGCATCTCTGGGTTTGGCCCCTAAAACAAACAAATTTTTTTAAAAATTTAGTTATTTATTTTTGTTTCCCTTGACACACCATGATCTACAATACTGTTATTGATAGGATTTCATGATACAACGTTCCAACACCAAACCCTCCACCAGAGTACCTGCATCCCCCTCCACCACTGAAATAATTTCTTGGCTAGCAATTTAGGTCAATGTTCGTGCATGTGTTTCACACACACACACACACACACACACACACACACACACACACACACACACTCTGTCCCCAGCAGCAAATAAATAAGCACTCTTTGTTTACTATGGGTTTGTTAATTTCACATAATAAAATTTATTATGATTTATAGGATATTTTCCTATTTTTCCCATTAATGTAACATTTAATCATATGAACTCTATTTGTATATCTCTACATAAATATCACCTTTTTTTTTCTTATTTTGAAATAGACAATATGCAAAGTATCCTATGCTTCCTTGGCGGATGTTGATAAAGCAGTGGCAGCAGCCAAGGATGCTTTTGAAAATGGTGAATGGGGACGAATGAATGCAAGAGAAAGAGGAAGACTGATGTACAGGTAACTATTTCTAAAAGCACATATACCACCAAAAGAAGAAAAAAGTAGTAAATAAAATAAAAAGAGAGAGAGAGAGAGAAGAGAGAGAGAGGGAGAGAGAGAGAGATCATGGGAGACGGCATTGGTGGTGTTGCTCTCATATTTGTCAGAGACAAGGAAGATCATTCTTAATTCATCCTAGCCTGATGCCTAGGTTGGTGGCCCAGAGATTTTTCATACTTGCTTGGTCACTCTCACTGTCCTCCCGTTGTTCATCGATTTGCTCGAGCGGGCCCAGTAACGTCACCATTGTGACACTTGTTACTGTGTTTGGCATATCGAATATATCACGGGGAGCTTGCCACGCTTTGTCATGTGGGCGAGATACTCTCAGTAGCTTGCTGGGCTCTCCGAGAGGGGCAGAGGAATCGAATTCAGGTCAGACTTGCTTGGTACACATTAAAAATAAACAAAAAAACCCAAACACAACACAACAACCCCCCGCCCCAATCTGGGATCAGAGAGATAGTGCAGTGGGCATGATGCTTACTTACACACAGTCAACCTGGGTTTAATCCTGGTACCGCATATGGTGCCCTGAGCAATACCAGGAGTGATCCTGGAGCTGAACCAGGAGTAAGACCTGAGTGCCACCAGGTGTGACCCACCCCACAACAAGCAGATTTGAGTTACACGGTCTTATAGTCTCTGGAAAGTCCTACACACACTGCCCATAGGAACTGGGCACCAAACAGCAATTCTTGCAGTGTTTGCAATTCATTCCGTGGATTAGTCTTGCGCACTCCTTTCAGGGTTAGAATAGTTCTGTACCCACCAGAAATGCTCGTGTTTGCATAGATTTTCAACAGGAGTGGGTTGCATTCTGTCATCTCACCCTATATGTATGAAGCCCCTTTTCCACGTTTTCCTGCCACTGATGTATCCTTGGATGACTGATCATGCTCAGTACCACACATCTCTGAGATGGGTAGGTAGCCAAGTGATGTACGTGCAGCTGTCGCATATGGAAAATCCCGGAGAAGGACCAGCATTGTTGATGGACTTTCTGGTGCAATTCTGAGTAAGATACCAAGCTTAACTTCTCGTTGTAAAGACTTCACAGAAGCTTCATATCTCCTGCAAGATCTCTCCCTTTGCCTCAAGCAGGGGGAGCAAACCTAGGTCAGTCCTAGGTAACCTCTGGGAAAAATATAGCTCACTGTGCAATTATTCTACAACTTTCACTCATCAAAATCATGCCCACCAGGGACATCACAGTTTGCAGCTACTATGACAATCCATAACAGTGGCTACCTAGTGATCAGGACCTCAGACCCCAGGTATTTGAGAAGAGAGCGAGAAAGATAGGGGAGGTGGAAGTGTTATGACATTAAAAAAAAAAAAGAGGGGAGGAACTGGAGCAATAGTACAGAGGGTAGGGCATTCACCTTGCAAGTGGCCGACAAGGATTCAATCCCCAGCGTTTCATATGGTCCCCCCAGCACCACCAAGAGTAATTCCTGAGTGCAGAGACAGGAGTAACCCCTGAGCATCCCTAGGTGTGACCCCAAAAGCTGAAACAACAAAAAAAATGTAGCACTGTAAAACTACAGCACTGTCCTCCCGTTCTTCATCAAATTGCTCAAGCGGGCACCAATAACATCTCCATTGTGAGACTTGTTACTGTTTTTGGCATATCGAATAAAAAGTAAAGTAAAATAAAAACTACAAAAGAGGGGAAACAAAGACGGCTTCCTATTCCCCTTGGGGACCTCCACTTCCTGCTCTTGTGGGGACATCTTTGTTACTTTCTTTTTCTTAAACACTTTATCCCTGCTGGGTATTCACTTCGCCTGTCTCTTCTACCTATTTTAAATAAAAGCCTGATTTTCTATTTTGTGTTTTCCATAACATCTCTTTTGGGGAGACACGAGAATCAGGATCGGGGGTGGGGTAGAGGCTGTGCATATTGGGGCTTCACCTCGTCACTCTTTAACACACTGATGAGGTAAATGACCAGTGATAACACTCTCTATTTTTCCTTTGTTATCCTTGTAACAAAACACTGGTGAAATATTTTTTTATTTTTTCTTTTCTTTTTTTATATAGGAGTATTTCTATTTATTCAGCCATTGATTAGGCTGAAATCATTTTTTTTAATGCTGGTGGACTGCATCTCCATGAGGACAGGGACCCGTGCGTTATGTTCACCTCTGAAAGCTCAGCTCCTAGGATGATGGTGCCCGATTTGCAAAAGGGGCCCATCTATGTTTGCTGAATGAATTTCTCTCCCTGTTCTTTCAGACTTGCAGACCTACTGGAAGAGAACCAAGAAGAGTTGGCAACCATTGAAGCCCTTGATTCAGGCGCTGTCTATACTCTGGCTCTGAAGACTCACATTGGAATGTCTGTGCAAACTTTCAGATACTTTGCGGGCTGGTGTGACAAAATTCAGGTAGGTGCAAATATTATTCATCTCCACCTAGATCATTCCAACAGAAAAAAGCGAGTCTTTATTTTTGTAAAAATGTTCTTTTTTAAATTTTATTAATTGGTAAAGATACTGTATCAGAGACATTTTGTAGCTTTTTCTCATCTGATTCTTCTAGCAATGACCAGAGAGAGATAGATAACTATTATCCCTTATTCCAGGTAAAGAGACAGAAGCTTGGGACATGAGGGAGTTGTCAGGATCACAAAGTAGGTCAAGTGAACTATGAAGATAGAATTTGAACACCAGACACTCAGAATTGAAAGTTTAATGATTCTCTTTGTTATCATAGCTCCAGAAGTTTTCTGATATTCTCATATCTATATCAGCTAATTTGGTGTCAGGGGAAAACTGCAAACTCAAATTCCTACAGAGACCAGGGAGCAAACACAGAAAAAGTGAAACTAAGATTGGTTATAAGGAAAAATGATTTTTTTCTTTCTTTTTCTTTTTTTTTTTCTTCTGTTGTTTTTGGGCCCACCCAGTGATACTCAGGGGTTACTCCTGGTTCAGTACTCAGGATTTACTCCTGGTGGTACTCAGGGGACCATACAGGATTCTGGGGATTGAACCCAGGTCAGCTGCATGCAAGGCAAGTGCCCTAACCACTGTACTATCTCCTTAGCCAAAATTATACTATTTAAATCTGGGCGTGTTGCTGTCACTACCACTAAAAACATATTGCTGTCACTACCATCATAGGGACTGGAGCTATAGTACAGCAGGAAGGGCACTTGTCTTGCTTGCAACCAACATGGGCTCGATTCCCGGCATCCCATATGGTTTCCTGACCACCACCAGGAGTAATTCCTGAGTGCAGAGCCAGGGGTAACCCCTGAGCACTACCAGGTGTGGCCCTAATATTAAGAAAATAATGAAATATTAAAAAATAAAATAGGGTCAAAGAGACCTGACCCAGTTCTACCAGCTGGCGTTAATAAAGTTATTTGCAACCTGAGCTTTACTTTCCTCATCTCCAACATGGCCTTATTAGTGAAAATTTGTAGTGAAGATTAGAAGCAAGTGTTTATATATCAATCTATGCAAACAAATATTCTTGGACTTACACATAAATGTAGTGTTCATTATGATTCAGCCATATAGACATGCATATGGAAATATTTTGTAATGGTGGCTCAAGTCCATTCTTTTCCCCCAATTATGAGATATGAATGAACTTTAAACCTTTCACTTTAATTTGTTTGATTGCTTCAAATTCACTTGGTGCCCAAACTTAACCTGAACCAACATGAACCTAATTATAATCTTTATGCTGTGAAGAAAGACCATTCCTAAGTTTCACAGGAAATATTGTTATGTTTGGTTATGAAAGGCTTTCTGGACCTTATATCATAAATAAAATATATAATATAAAGAAATATATTTATATAAATATAATATAGATTATATAAAATTAATTTATATGAATATAATATATAATAAAAAAAAGTTCTACTGAGTAGTTGTTTGTTTCTCTCTTGGCCTCAAGAAGTTGAAAGACAGCTGGCAGAGGCAGTGAGAGACATGGCTTCTCTAAGTGTGCTAAACCAGCCTCACAACCTCCAGCCTCAAAATCCTCTCCTGGCTAGGCTGGAGCCAGAGTATAGTGGAACTGGGTTCGATCCCCAGCATCCTCTATGTTCCTATGTCCTGCAGCACCGCCAGGAGTGATTCCTGAGTGCAGAACCATGAGTAACCTCTGCTGAGCACTGCCGGATGTGGCCCCCAAAACAAAACAAGACACAAACTGCCTGGTGTCCTCATGAACCCACAGTGCCAGCTACTTAGCAACATTCTGAGCAGGAAGAACAAAGCAGGAATGGGGAGAAAGGTAGAAGAGCATGGTCAGAGCTGTGTTGGCCTACTTTATTTGTTTACATTGGTTTGGGGAACACACCTGGCAGTGCACAGAGCTTACTCCTGGCTCTGCAGTCAGGGATACCTCCTGGTGGGACCCAGGAGATCATATGGGATGCCAGGGATGGAACCTGGCTTGGTTGTGTACAAAGCAAGCAACCTACCCTCTATGCTATCTGGGTACAGCCTACTTTATTGTTTATTTATGTTTGGCAATGCTGGGCATTGAATCCAGGGCTCCCCACATGCAAGGCAAGTGCTCTTCTACTGAATCACAAACTCAGTGCCAGCATCAACCTACTTTGCAGAGCATTCCTTTAGCATGGAGAGACAGCCCAATGGACTAAGCTCAGACTTTGCATTCAGGAGGCATGGGTTTCATCCCCAAGACTGCGTGCTCCCTGAGCACTGCCAGAAGTGATCCTGCGCACAGAGCCAGGAGTAGAAGTAGCTCCCAAGAATCGCCAGGTGTGACCTAAAACTAAGTGCATTAATAAATAGCACTTCTTTTCTAGTGCCTCGTGCTAAAATCATATATAGACTATGTGCTAGGAAAAAATATTTTATCTGGACAAACTGCTGTAAGCATAATTAGGGATTTTGTTACCATAGACAAGAGGCAGAAATGGATCATGGCAAAGCCGTAACATTCTCTGCCAAGCAAGAAAATGGGACTGGATATATATATATATATATATATATATATATATATATATATATATCCAATTGGCAAGCTACCCAATTGGTATTCGAAATGCCAAACACAGTAACAAGTCTCACAATGTTACTGGGCCCGCTTGAGCAAATCAATGAACAATGGGAGGACAGTGACAGGGACAGTGACCTAAATAAGTTCAGGACTTATTTCTGGCTGTGTGCTCAGGAATCACTCCTATATGTCGTGCCAGGATCAAATTTGAGTCAGCCTATACAGACTAAGTGCCTTAACTAATCTCTCTGATCCTGGGTGTGTGTGTTTCTTAGCTTTACATATCAGCTAAGTCTAAAAGAGAGAGGCATATTTTAAAAAAAATAACTCTTTGTGATTGAATTAATTGATTTGGGGGAGAACCAAACCCAGCAATCCTCAGGGATTACTCCTGGCTCTGTGCTCAGGAATTACGTCTGGCAGTGCTCAAGGGACCAAATGGGACGTGGGAGATGAAACCAGGGTTGGCCATGTTCAAGGCCACATGCCCTACATGCTGTTCTTATCACTCCAGTCCCTGAATTGATTAACTTAAATTAGTGAAAAGAGAGCCGAATAGATAGTTCAGTGGACTAAATTTTGGAGATAGGAGGCACTTTCTAGAGCAGTCTCTGAGCTGGGAATAGTCCCAATGCACTGCCAGGTGCAGTCTCCAAACCTGCCCCCCGACTGAAAGTAAATCAGTACATTAGTGTCAACATGGATGGCTGTTCTTTTTTTTTTAATCACCGTGAGACACAGTTACAAAGCTTTCATATTTGAGTTTCAATCATACAATGATCAAATACCCATCCCTATACCAGTGCACATTCTCCACCACCAATGTCCCCAGTATGCCCTCCCCCTCTTTTCAACCTTCCCCCTGCCTCTAGGGCAGACAATTTCCTCCATATTCTCTCTTTGCTTTGGGGCATTATGGTTTGCAATATAGATACTGAGAGGCTATCACGTTTGGGTTTTTTTTTTATCACGCCCGGCGATACACAGGGGTTACTCCTGGCTCATGAACTTAGGAATTACTCCTGGCTGTGCTTGGGGGACCATATGAGATGGTGGGAATCGATCCCAGGTCGGTCATGTGCAAGGCAAACGCCCTACTTGCTGTGCTATCGCTCCAGCCCCCAGAGGCTATCACGTTTGATCCTTTATCTACTTTCAGCACACATCTCCCATCCCAAACGATCCCTCCAAACATCATTGTCTTAGTGATGCCTTCTCTATCCCAGCTGCCTTCTCCCTTAGCTCATGAGACAGGCTTCCAAACATGGAGCAATCTTCCTGGCCCTTGTGTCTACTGTCCTTGGGTGTTAGTCTTATATTATGATATTTTACATTCCACAAATGAGTGCAGCCCTTCTACATCTGCCCCTCTCTTTCTGACTCATTTCACTTAGCATGATATTCTCCATGACCAACAGATGGCTGTTCTTTATCCTTTAGGGTTCTACAATTCCAATCAACCAGGCCCGACCAAACCGCAACCTCACCTTCACTAAGAAGGAACCTCTTGGGTAAGACCATCCGTCCTTCCAGAAGGCTTCTGCAAGTAGGTAAGTGGAGATCAGTAAGGATGCGTCTCTCCACTTGTGCAGCGTCTGTGCCATCATCATCCCCTGGAACTACCCACTCATGATGCTGGCCTGGAAGAGCGCCGCGTGCTTGGCTGCGGGCAACACCTTGGTGCTCAAACCAGCACAGGTAAGATGCAAGAGGCCACCGGCACGCACCTCTTTTCTTAAAAACAAGAAAGACACTGACCAAGGACATGTCTTGAAAGCAAACATGGGCGCACACACAATGCGGCTCTCTCTTCCCGACTCACAGGCATCTTCTGATTGGGAAGCAGGCTGACACACTAGCGACCCAATGCTGCCGAAGGACCACTGGTCACTGAAACCTCTGCAGCAGTGGGACAGACGCACTGTAGCACTGTAACACTGTCCTCCTGTTGTTCATCGATTTGCTCGAGCAGGCCCAGTAACGTCTCCATTGTGAGACTTGTTGTTACTGTTTTCGCAGGCTTTGCTGCGTGGGTGATACATTCCCCGTAGCTTGTTGGGCTCTCTGAGAGGGGCGAAGGAGTTGAACTTGGATCAGCTGCGTACAAGGCAAACGCCCTACCTGCTGTGCTATCTTTCAGCCCGGAACAGACACACATAGTGGGAAAAGGGGCCCAGGTGTCTTAAACTGGGCAGAAAATGACAGAAACAAGAGAGCACAGCATTTACATTTGAGCAATCAGGGAGAAGGGGCTATAAGAAGGATTCTTTTTGTTGTTGTTGTTTTAACTGAATCACCATAAGCCACAGTTACAAAACTTTTATGTTAGAGTTTCAGTCATACAATGATTTAACACCAATCCCTCCACCAGTGCACATTTTCCACCATAAATGTTCCCAGTATTCCTCCCTGCCCTGTTCCCTGCACCCCACCCCACCCCCCCGCCCCATCCCTCCCCCTGCCTCTATGGCAGACAATTTCCTTCTTACTCTCTCTACTTTTGGAAATTATGGTTTGCAATACAGATACTGAGAGGCCATCATGTTTGGTCCTTTGTCTACTTTCAGCACGCATCTCCCATCCCGAATGATCCCTCCAACCATCATTGACTTAGTGATCCCTTCTCCAATCCCAGCTGCCTTATAAGAAGGATTTTTTATAGCTATGCCATTTCTGTCGTTTTGTCATAAGTCTGAAAAAATGTCAAAAAGGAAGTCAATGAAACGCCATTGTTCTAAGAGTAGAACTGGGAATTAGCTTAACGATCAGTCTGTGGAAGGTAATTATCTTCTGCTCAGGTCACGCCCCTGACGGCTTTGAAGTTTGCAGAGCTGTCTGTGAAAGCCGGCTTCCCCAAGGGGGTCATCAATATCATCCCAGGCTCAGGTAAGGCATCAAATAACCCCCTCACTGGACCTCAGGAGTGGGACAGGAAGCCAAGTCACTGATTTCCCCCCAGGAGGCCTGTCTGGAATTTTAACTGTATTGAAACCAAACACAGTTTGCCCAACGGGGTGTGGAGAGATCTATTTACTCTGTGCTAAAATTTACCAGCAGGAATAAAGTGTTAGGGGAGATAGGGTGGAGGGTGGTGGTGAAATTGTTATAAATCTACACATAAGTGGCCAGTTTTTTTCCCAAATCTTACACTTGGAGGTGAAGTGATAGCATAGCGGGTAGGGCGTTTGCCTTGCACGAGGCCACCCGGGGCTTGATTCCCAGCATCCCATATGGTTCCCCTGAGCAACGCCAGGACTAATTCCTGAGTGCAGAACCAGGAGTAATTTCTGAGCATCAAAAATCAAAAAAAAAAAAAAGCCAAAATCTTACACTTAGCCTTTGGGTGTAGGGGACAGGCTGGTGGGAGGGGGTTTATGGGGGAGTGTTCACAACTGTTTGGGTGATAAGAGTTAGATCTTTGATAATAGTCACTGTCACTGTCCATTATAGTCACTGTCACTGTCCTCCTGTTGTTCATCCATTTGCTCGAGCAGGCCCAGTAATGTCTCCATTGTGAGACTTGTTACTGTGTTTGGCGTATCGAATACATCAGGGGGAGCTTGCCAGGCTTTGCCCAGCGGGTGAGATACTCTCGGTAGCTTTCTCAGAAGCTTGCCAGGCTCTCCAAGAGGGGCAGAGGAATCAAACTCGGGTTGGCCAGGTCGGCCACATGCAAGGCAAACACCCTATCCGCTGTGCTATCGCACCACCCCTGATAATACAGAAAATGTCGAACTCAAATTTAACTATTGCTTAGAAATCTGGGACTACTTCAGAGACAGCCTCAACAGAAGCTGAGCTCTAGGTAAGGTCTCCCTCACTGCCACTTCCTACAGGGGGTGTAGCTGGCCAGCGCCTGTCAGAGCATCCAGATATCCGCAAACTTGGCTTCACAGGATCCACCCCTGTCGGCAAACAGATCATGAAGAGGTATTGGTTTTTATTTACTTACTTGATTAATTTTGTTCCAGGTCTCTAGCATTTTTATTTAATTTCAGTATTATTATTTTTGAATCACCGTGAGATACAGCGTTACAAAGCTGTTCACGATAGAGGTATTGGTTTTAATACACCAATCTTCTATTCCCTCTCTTATCCAGGTTTTTGGGGCTTTTCGGGTGCTTATGGAGGAGGAAAAGCACATTGAATTTAGAAGAGAAATCAATGTCCCTTCACAATAGCTTTAAAACGTTTGGATGTAATAAAATATTTTTCTAAGTATTAGTCAATAACTGGAAGAATACAGAAGCTCTACACCATACTGGTGACTATGATGATCCCACACAAAACATTGGAAAATCCCTATAGTTTAGATAATAGAATTACAATAGTGGTATAGTTTATGGTTTTCATGGTCAAATTTTCAGCACCCAACAATGACTGAAGCCCTGTACCCTGTTCGTGTGTCACCTTAAATCAAATCTTCACTCCTTGATCCTTCTGCCACTGCTTAGTGATCAGTTTTGTAACCAAAGACCAGGAGTTTCTCATTGTTCTATACTGTCTATTACCTGTTTTGTCTCTGTATGCCACAGAGGCATGAGCTCATCTGGTCTTTGTCTTTCTCCCTCTTACTTTGCTAAGCCTCCAGTTACACCAAATTGCAGCAAATGGCATGATCTCATCTTTACTTAGAGTTGCATAAGTACAAGGTGTTAGGACGCAGATCGTGATCTCCCTTTAACGATAAAGAGACTCCAGAGACTGCAAACTGAAAGCAGGGTTTATTGCAAGACTGGCTAGCCAGGATCGAGCCGCCTATGCAGACACGTGGGTCCGGCAGGATGGGCAAGACCCCGAGCTTCTTCAAAGGAGATCTTATATAGGCCTTCCTCGGCCGTTACAGCAGAGCCTGCGCATTTCATAGCCAATAGATTTGTAACAACCCACACTTTCCTGACCAATACATTTGAAAGCACATCACTCCTTTGCCTATAGTTTAAAGATCAGCATTTGCGTCAGTGCTTAGGAACATCCTGGTTTTTAGGGCAGTCCTGGGTCTTGTGAGAGACATCTGGTTATCTGGTCTGACCCCTACCCTTCTCGTGACTTGCGACTTGGGGCACCAAGTATCTGAATTCCTTGCTCAGGAGCAGAAAAACCAGTTATTTTGCAATGCGGGTTCCTGTTAAGCTAAGCTAAATTAATTCTGGTGGTCCATTTTGGGCCTGTCCCTCACAAAGGGAAAGAAAATATTTTCTCTGCTAAAACAAAATATTTTCTCTACTAAATTTTTTCCTGGAATGTGTGATCATGTTCGTGGTTACGTTTTAAATAGCATTGAAAAATGTTTAAAATGGTCAGTGGAAAGAAAAATAGGGCCTAATGTTGGCTAAATTGAGTGATCCCAATGATGTTAAAGTAAAAGCTATGATAGGACGTAGATCGCAAATAAATATATCAAAATCCTAAAAACAATGGGCATTGAGCCATGGAATGGAATTTTATGTTCTGTTTTCTTCCCTTTTGCATTTGGGGTTGCTTTCCACCAAAATATTAGTGATAATACTTTTGTAAGAAAGGAAAAATAAATGATGCACTTCCAAAAAAAAGATTATTTCCCCTTCCCTACCTGGTCCTCCCCCGACCCCATCCCATTACCCCCAGGATTGATTAATCTGGTCAGCAGTTAAGTTTCTTTTTTTAACCAGTATACTTATAACCAAAAGAAAGTTACCTTTTCTATGAGGCTTTCTAAGCATCTGAATTGATAAACACAAATTTTTAGTATGGAAATGTGCTGACCCTTATTGAAGTGACCCTGTCCCCCGCCAACACCAGAATGACACCCTCCCACCGTGCACTTCCCATGCATAGTTCATCATGACCCCTGCTCCCCTACTGCTCTTTAAGTTTCTTCCTGCTTGGAGACTCAGTTATGTTTTCCATGCTAGAGGTAATTCATTCTTTTAATACGCAAGAGAAAGAGACACTAACTGCTCAATTCCTGTTCATCTTTCTCTAGCTGTGCTGTGAGCAACTTGAAGAAAGTTTCCCTTGAACTGGGTGGCAAATCCCCACTTATAATATTTCACGACTGTGAGCTTGACAAGGCCGTGCGAATGGTAAGCCTGGGTCAAACCCAGTGAGTAGGGGTCTGATCCTAAACCTGCCTCACGTTACTCAGCACAGATCTTCAAGTGATATTTGGCTTTGTCAAGTCATAACTAGAAATCACCCTATTTTTTTTGAAGTACCTAGATTTACATTACTGTTAATCATACTGCATGCTATTCATACAAACGTCATTCCAATACCAAACCTTTCAGAGAGTGTTTTATTTCCTCCACAAGTGTTCCAAGGGCCCTTCCTACGTAAGCTCAATTCTATAGACAAAATCCCTAATTCTGATGGCTTTGAAACCATTCACTCAACGCTTAGATGGGAGAATACTGAGAGCACTTAATTTTTAAAATAACAACTTTACTGTCTTTGTCGCATTAAGGTGTTTTTTAAAATTGGAAGGCATTTCTGACTTATACAGACTTATGTGGGAAGTGTTAAAGCAGAGATTGGTGGACAAGAATTACATTTAAATACATGGCATGATCTGCAATATTAGAATAATCTGTATTTTCTTATAGCGCACTATTTGCCATCAGTCTAGGTGCTTACTATTACATATATTTTTCCCCCAAAGTGCTCACGGACCCAAAGGGAACAGGAAAAAAAAATCTTTTGAAACAGGCTAGATGAGGGATTGAGGGTATAGCTCTGTGGTATAGCACATGTCCCTTGTGTCTTGAGGGATCGATCCCAGGGATGGTTCTGTAGCTAACACAAAAGGGAATAAGAACGCTAAATCAAAACTGAGTTTTGTTCGGGGATCCATCCAGAGGAGCTCAATTGACTACTCCTCACTCAGTGCTCAGGGCAGCATAGAGTGCCAGGATTCAAATTCGGGGTTCCTGTGTATTGAAATACCTAGATTTATAATACTGCAACCCAGGTATTCCAGTCCTTTGAGCTGTCTTCCCAGGCCTGGAAATAATTCTAAGCATTTTTCATTGCCCTCTAGGCCTATCCCTTCTTGAGACTGGAGGTAAGAGGCTTGCCTTGCACATGGCCTACCTGGGTTCAGTCCCCGGAACCCTGTAGGATCTCGAGTCCTGCCAGGAATGATCCCTCAGCACAGAGCCAGGAGTAAGCCCTGAGCAGCTGAGCGCTGGTTTTGGGGTATGGCCCTCAAACTAAAAACAAAAGCTATCTCTTCTTCAATGATTTTCTCTGTTTTCTGCCTCCTTTCAATAGTACCTGATCCTCAGTGTATGTGATTATTATTATTATTACTATTATTATTATTTGACAGTTGTGACTTTCCAAGTAATGTTAACGAGAGGGTTTTTCGCCCCCGCATTTGCTGCTGAAGGGCATGGGAGCAGTGTTTTTCAACAAAGGAGAGAACTGTATTGCTGCAGGACGGTTATTTGTGGAAGAATCCATCCATGATGAATTTGTGACTAGAGTGGTAAGGCATCTTCAGATTAGTTCAGTGAATTGCAGAAATATTGATTTTTCCTCGGAAGTGCTTCTGGCCTGAACAAATTTTTAGGTGTGACAATTGCACTGTGTTTGCGTGTGGATGTGTGTGTGTGTGTGTGTGTGTGTGTGTGTTGTGGCTCTGGGCATCACAGAATACAGGTTGACACAGGTTGACTGGACTCACTGAGCCAGGAGTATGCTCAGTGCATGTGGGACGTGGAGAATTTGAACTCATGGCCAGATGCTTTTGAGATTGCAAGGTGAGCACTGTAAGCCACTGCGCTATTCCTCCAAGCTATGGCCACACTTTTTTTTTTTTATTAAATCACTGTGAGATACAGTCACAAAACTTTCATGTTTGAGTTTCAGTCATACAATGATCAAGCACCCATCCCTCACCAGTGCACGTCTTCCACCACCAGTGTCCCCAGTATACACCCCCTGACTTCCCACCCCTCCCCCTGCCTCCATGGCAGACAATTTCTCTCATACCCTTTCTCTCTACTTTTGGGCATTATGGTTTGCAATACAGATATGAGAGGCCACCACGTTTGGTCCTTTGGTCCTTTATTCCCATCCCGAGTGATCCCTCCAACCATCATTGACTTAGTGATCTGTTCTCTATTCCAGCTGCCTTCTCCCCCAGCTCATGAAGCAGGTTTCCAATTATGGAACAATATTCCTGGGCCTGTCTCTATTGTCCTTGGGTGTCAGTCACATATTATGATATTTTATATTCCACAAATGAACGCGGTCCTTCTATGTCTGTCCCTCTCTTTCTAATCATTTCACTTACCATGATACTCTCCATGACCACTCACTTAAAAGCAAACTTCATGACTTCATCTTTCCTAACAGCTGCATAGTATTCCATTGTGTAGATGTACCCAATTTTCTTTAACCAGTCGTCTGTTCTCAAGCACTCGGGTTGTTTCCAGGTTCTGGCTGTTGTGAACAGTGAACGTACAGGTGCAGATGTCATTTCTACTGTGCTCTTTTGCACCCTCAGGATATAGTCCCAGAATTTATGACAGCACATTTAATAACAACATAGTCTTATCTTTTAGAATTATTTTTTGACACTCTCACAGATTAAATTATATGACATTGGAATTGCTTCAAAATAGCCCAAGAAGAAGTAAGTGGGCGTGTGTGGGGGGAGATAACTTGGTCATGGGTTGGTCATTGTTGAAACTCCGTAATGGGTACACAAAGTTTATTATATGATTAATAAGTTTATATTTTAATTTTGTATATATTTTATATTATATGTTATGATTATATATGTTTATATTTTCTATCAAATTTTTATGTGTTTATTGGTTTTAACAGTGAAAAATACAGATCCATATTTAAAAAACTGAGAGTATATATTCAGAAGCCATCATAACTGTATCTTATTATACATTTATATTATTTTTGCCACTTGGGGGAGATATACTCCTAGACTTTTGGAAGTTGCAAAATTGACACCATTAGATCCTTAAAAATCTTCAAAAGCTAATCTGACAGTATGTTATTTCCTCTGCTAACAGACAAATAGATAAAGGTAGGTAAGATGGATTGATGATAAATCCCACAGACTGAACAGAACTCTATAATGGGACTAAAGAAATATTCAGGCTAATTCAGTGGCTACAAGAAACTGCAAACAATTCTATTTTAATAGGGTGGAGGGGTGTTTGGGTCACACCTAGCAGGGTTTAAATACTAATCTAGACTCTATGCTCAGGGTCACTTACGGCAAGTACTTGGGGACCAAGCAGTATTGGAGATCAAATTTGGGCCTCCCACATGTCAAGCTGGCACTCAGCCCCACTGACTCTCTCCCCAGCCCCAAACTATTCTCTTTTATAACATTATGATGGTAATAGTAATAATGAGTTTGCTTACATTGGCAAAACCAGGGATCAGCTTTTTCTTTTTATTTATTCCTCCCCTTACCCCCTCCCCCCACACTTTACTTGAACACCGTGGTTGGCAAAGTGGTCCATGATGATTAGTTCCAGGCATTCAGTATCCCCACACCGATCCCACCACCACTGTCCCCTTCCCTCCGCCATTATCTCCATCTTCCTAACCACTCCTCAAGCCTGCCTCCATAGCAGGTCACACTGATTTATTTTATGTTGCTTGTTACCACTAAATGGCTAATGCGATAATCAAAAAACATTCCCATACAAGAAAATTTGTTAAAGTTGTTGTATCTCAACATGGGAACAACATTCAGTCCTTGTCTGGAGGGTTCACTAAGTTGTTGTTGCAATTAAGCCTTCTGTGCTAATGTTTTTGTTAGTGGAGATTGATTGGCTTCTACATCACATCCCATCTAATCTGGTTTGCTACTAACTGGGATGTCACTGTTGTAGAGTTTGGAGATGTCACTCCAGAAAATCCAAAATATTCAACTGGGCAGTTCATATGACGGTGGCTTTGGGGTGCGGGAGGGGCTGCTGGGCTTTGTTTAAGTGAGAGCTACCCCTCCCAAGATTGCCCCAGAGGTCTCAGCCAGAAATGGATATCCAATAAATTTTTATGGCCAGTTGATCTCTTTTGAGATTTATTTATGGGTCTCTGGGAAAAGGGTAGATAAGCTTCCATGGTGGTGGCAGTGGGACACGGGCCACAGCTTTTTATTTTTAAATCATTTGCCGACTTTGCTTCATCCCCAAGAAACAAAGCCCTCATGACAGTAGAAATAAGGAAGTCACAGAGAGGTTTTTGGGTGGGGGCTAGGGGTTTCTGTGTTTCTCCTAAACACCCCTTAAATTCAATGCTGTGTCTCAGTAACATACAAGCTACATGGAATTTCACAACTTCGATTTGTAAAATTGTTACAAGCTACATGTCACGGAATTTCACAACACCTTGTGGCCGTATCAAATGCCAAGCCCAGGAATGTCAGGGATGCACCATGTTGGTCCAGCAGGTGATTTGTATTCCTTCATGTCTTCTATGGCTATTTATTAAGCACTTGCTAAGGGATGATTGCAATACTCAAATTCCAGTTTGTGGCATTATCGGACCAAGGCTGTGACCATTCTTTCTAAAATTGAACCTAACATTAGGAAACACAGAAATAGATTAAGGTAACCAAGGACCAAAAAAATCATAATAATTTTATATATCAAAGCCATAAACATTAACACTATGGTGACCATGAAGAAGAGGAAGGAGGAGGAGGAGGAGGAGGAGGAGGAGGAATAGGAGGAGGAGGAGGAAGAGGAGGAGGAGGAGGAGGAGGAAGAAAGAAGAGGAAAAGAAGGAAAAAAAAGAAAGAGAAAGACTAAATGGTAATGCCATGTCAGGGTCAGAGATGAACATTAGTGGCTTCGAGGACCTGCCTTGCGAGCACATGGTCTTGAGTTCTAATCCTTAGTGTCCCATAGATGCCAAATAATCATGAAGCTGCTGAGGATCCCTGGTGCTTCCCCACATAAAGGGCATATCCCCCAGCAAACACTGCAACTGTAAAAGATGTGTGAATGGTAGGGCTAGCACATGTGACCCCTGATAAGCATACATATGAGCACCACAGCGCCCCCTCAAGCCCAACTATTAATGTGTGTGCCTCACAATGCTGTTTCCACGAGCTAGTGGGCAAATACCACAACTAAGTGCAAACCTTGGGAGATCATGGCTGAGTGTGAGAGCACCCGCAAGCAGTGCAGTTAAAAACAAACGCGAGCGCAGCAACAGTTAGGCGACGGGATCAACCTCGGCATCCAACAGCAGGGGAATGGAATATGAAGATGCGATACATATGCACAATGGAAGACTATGCGGCTGCAAGGAACGATGACCTCATGCAATTGGCTGCAACCTGGATGGGAGGGAAGGAGAAGTTTAGTGAAGTTTAATGAAGTAAGCCGGAGAGGGGCAAATACAGTTGATCTCACTGATTTCTGACATATAGAATAACAGGATGAGGGAATGCAAAATATCAAGGCGTGGTTGTGGAGATTGGTGTTGGAATATTATATGCCTTAAAGTCAGCATAAAATTTTGGCATATTCGGGGCTGGAGTGATAGCACAGCATGTAGGGCGTTTGCCTTGCATGCGGCCGACCCGGATTCGATTCCCACCATCCCATATGGTCCCCTGAGCACCGCCAGGAGTAATTCCTGAGTGCATGGGCCAGGAGTAACCCCTGTGCATTGCTGGGTGTGACCCAAAAAGCAAAATAAATAAAAACTCTAACTTAAAAAAATTTTGCATATTAGCACAAAATGTGAATAACTTTGTAAATCATGGTACCTTAAGAAAAAAAATAACTGAAATAGAAAAAAAAAACTGTGCATGTCCCAGGCATGTTTGTGACATGTTACAGCAATGATGCAGGGTAGGGAGAGGGGATGATTTAAAAGCAAACATATCTACAGTGGGTAGGGCATTTGCCTTGTATGTGGCTGACCCGGGTTTGAGTCCCAGCATCCCATATGGTCCCCCGACCATCGCCAGGAGTAACCACTGTGCATCGCCGGGTATGACCCAAAAAGAAAAAAAGCAAACTTATCTGGGGCCAGAGCAATAGTCCAGTGGGTAGGGTGCTTGCCTTGTGGGTGGGCATCCTAGGTTTGATCCCCAGCACCACATGTGATCCTCCAAGCCAGGCGGATGACTCCCCCACCAAGAGTCATCTCTGGGCACAGAGCCAGGAGTAAGCCCTGAGCAGAGCCAGGTATGGCCCCAAGCCAAAAAAATAGATAAAAATAGGAACAGATATCAGTGATGAAGAGTATGAAGTTAAAAAAGTGTTTCTCATCTGAATATTCTAGCAGTTACTCTGGTGTGACTGTGCCATGAAAATTTCACAAGGACTCCCTGACACAGTTGGAGAGAGAAAACAGGTCGCATGTGGCTGTGTCAGAAATTATTTAGCCTTGAAGAGTATGCTGTATTGAGATAAATTATAAATAAACATAAATTATAAATAAGCATATGTTGTAATAATGAAAATTCCAGAACATTAGCTTTGCTTTATTTTTTAACTGTGTGAGCATTCAAGATAAGTTTAATAACTGAATTAATGCATGTTCTGTCAAACTCAGTGGTTCAAAAGGGGCTTCCAGAGCTAGAGAGGTAATACAGAGGTTAAGACATTTGCTTTGCACCCAGTGGACCCTGGTTTGATCCCCAGCACTGCTCAGGCCCCCTGAACCCTGCCGGGTATGATCCCTGAGCATTCCCAAGCATGGCCCCCAAACAAACAAAAATAGTAATGGAAATGTTCAGAACAGCAACTATAATAACTGGAGCTTTTAAAACAGGAAAATGCTACAGAGATTAGCAGTTGTGTGTCCCTGGGCAAGTCACCTGGCCTCAGCACCTTCATCTGTAGGGGAGAAATAATAAATTTGGTGTCAGCCTAGCCTGAAGAATAAATGATAATATAGCCTTGAACATAATGGCTTTCCCCACCTGGTCCATAGGCATGAAAGTGTTGAAAATCCCTGCTTTGGGACTGGAGAGAGTATTGTGGGTAAGGCGCTTGACTTGCATGCGGCCAACTGGGGTTCCATCCTTGGTACCGTGAGCACCACCAGGCGTGATCCCTGAATACAGAGCCAGGAATGAGCCCTGGATGCAGTCAGGAGCCAGGAATGATCCCTGAATGTAGAGGCAGGACTAGTCCCTGCATGCAGAGAGCCAGGAGTAAGCCCTGAATGCAAGCCAGGAATAAACTCTGCATGCAGAACAAGAAGTGAACCCTCCATGCAGAACCAGGGGAGTGAGACTTACATGCAGAGCCAGGAGTGAGCCCTGAATGCAGAGCCAGGAGTGAGCCCTATACACTGCTGGGTGTGTCCCAAAAGCAAAAAGGAAAAGAAAAAAAGAAAAGAAAGCAAGAAAATCACGGCATGTAGAGCTTCGTACAGTCACTGCCTGTGTCACCAGCTCTGTTGTGTGTGTTCATTGTTGCTAACAGCCCATTGTATTTTGTGAACTGGGTGATATGCAGGTGGAAGAAATTAAAAAGATGAAAATTGGTGATCCGCTTGACAGATCCACTGATCACGGACCCCAGAATCACAAGGCCCACCTGGAAAAGCTTCTGCACTACTGTGAGGCTGGAGTGAAGGAAGGTGCCACTTTGGTGTACGGAGGAAGGCAGGTCCGGAGGCCAGGTAGGTGCATCAGCACGGGAGGTACCCAGGGCATCCGGCCCCTGGGTTGTAGGGATGCCACCATTTCCACTGCAGAATCAGTGGTGACATCCATGTTATGAATAGAAAAGAATTGATCTGTAGGTCCTCCAGCCGCTGAGCAATAGCTGCCTCTTGGGCGTGATGGTCTTTGATTGCCTTTTTCATCTCTATGAAGGGGATGGGATGGACGTGTCCTTCTCACAGGGCTGGGAGATCAAAGGTGGGCGGTAAATCAGGGTGGAGGTTGACTATGCCCTGCAGGCACAGGGGATGTTGACTGTGGCACTGTGAGGCTCTCTCTGGGCCAACGGAGAGATCAGCTTCCATTTCTAGAGCAGGGCCTGGGACTGAGACAGGTGGATATCCCTGTGGCCTGGGAACCAGAGACACACAACTGCCAAAGCTCATTTTTTCACCCTTGGAGGAGTATCGTGCCCCAACACTGTACAAGTGCTGGAGCGATAGCACAGTGGGCAGGGCGTTTGCCTTGCAGGCAGCTGACCCTGGTTCGATTCCTCCGCCCTTCTCAGAAAGCCTGGCAAGCTACCGAGAGTATCCCACCTGCACAGCAAAGCCTGGCAAGTTTCTTATGACATGTTCAATATGCCAAAAACAGTAACAACAAGTCTCACAATGGAGATGTTACTGGTGCCCACTCGAGCAAATTGATGAACAACGGGAGGACAGTGGCTAGAACACTTGAATTTCTGGGTCATCAGATTTCTCATAAAGGAATTCTTCCCTTCTATTTCCCCGAGCCCCCAGAATCTCTGCTAACCAGTCAAAGAACAATTATAGGATTTTTTAAGAAGTCATCATTTGGGGAGCTGGGGAGATAATACAGCAGGTGCTTGCCTTGCACGGGGCCAACCAAGATTCATTCCCCAGCACACACAGAGTCCCTGTCAGGAGGGATCCTTGAGGGCAGAGCCCTGAGCACCGCTGAGTGTGTGGCCCCCAAACAAAACAAAACAAATTCATCGTTTTATACTCCCAAAAGGATTGGAGTAATTGACTCAAACAAAGACTATCAAGAAGGTGAAAGTTACTTGGTGCAGGATGAAAGGGGTCCCTTGGTATCTGCTAGGCACCACCCCCATGCCTGCAGGCCAGCCATGAAAGCATCCAGCTTTACAATGGAGAGGTCAGCTTGTTATTCTCTGGCTAGTCAATCCTAGCATCTGTGGGATTTGGGGGTGGGGTGGGTAGCACATCCAGTAATGCTTGGTGCTTATTCCTGGCTCTGCACTCAGAGATCACTCCCAGTGGGCTTGGGAGATCATACAGAGTGCTGGGGATGGAACCTGGGTGGGCCACATGGAAGGCCTATGCAGCACTTTCTGCTGTACTATCTTCCTGACCCCCTAGCAGTTGTGGAAAGCAGGGAAGCTGGATCTGATGCATCCATAGGAGATTTGGGTCAGCACCCACCAGTCCCTCTGGGATGTTCTTACCAAAAATGTTTGCGCTCAATCTACTCATGGCTTTCAGTCACATTTTGCCATCTGAGAAAATGCTGGAGAAATACAGGATATGAAATATCATGAAATAACATCCCAGGAAGTAAAAAGTAAAGTAAAGGCCCTCCCGTTGATCATCGATTTGCTCGAGCGAGTGGGCCCAGTAACGTCTCCATTGGAGACTTTGTTGTTACTGTGTTTGGCATATCGAATACATCACTAGTAGCTTGCCAGGCTCTGCTGTGCGGGCGAGATACTCTCGGTAGCTTGCCGGGCTCTCCGAGAGGGGCAGAGGAATCGAACTTGGGTCGGCCATGTTGGCTGCGTGCAAGGCAAACGCCCTACCGCTGTGCTATCGCTCCAGATGACATCCATGTTATGAATAGAAAAGAATTGATCTCTAGATCCTCCAGCCACTTAGCAGTGGCTGCCAATTTAAGCCTGATGGTCCTTGATTGCCCTTTTCATCTCTATGAAGGGGATGGGCTGGACGTGTCCTTCTCATAGGGCTGGGAGATCAAAGGTGGACGGTAAATCAGGGTGGAGGTTGACCATGCCCTGCAGGCACAAGGGATGTTGACTGGTGCTGTGAGGCTCTCTCTGGGCCAGCGGAGAGACTGACTTCCATTTCTAGAGCAGGAGCCTGGGACTGAGACAGGTGGATATCCCAGTGGCCTGGGAACCAGAGACACACAACTGCCAAAGCTCATTTTTTCACCCTTGGAGGAGTATCGTGCCCCAACGCTGTACAAGTGCTAGAGGGATAGCACAGCGGTAGGGAGTTTGCCTTGCATGCAGCCAACATCCCAGGAAAGCGATGGCAAATAGAAAGTGCAGGGAGATATTTAATATTTAAACCAGGGGATGATCAAAGGGCTGGAGTGCGTGCATGCAGGCTGGGTTCTCTCTCATGGTCTCCTGAGCTCTGCTGGGAGAGACCCCCAAGCACTGAGCCAGGAGTAGCCTCTGAGCACCACTGGGTGTGGCCTCAAGAAAAATCATAATAAAACGTTTTTAATAAGATAAAATGTTAAGCTATTCTTACAGGATGACTTGCTCTCTGTGTTTATTTATTTATTTATTGAATTTGGGGGCCACACCCAGTTCTGTGCTCAGGGGTTGCTCCTGACAGTGCTCAAGTACCATTGGAACCCCGAAAAGAATCAGGATTGAGGGCCTGCAAGGCAAGTCTTTTAAGTCCTATATTATCCCTCCAGTTCCTGACTCAAGAAAAAGTGGAGGGGGTGGAGGGTGTCACACCTGGTGGTGCTCAGGGCTTACTTCTGGTTCTGCATTCAGGGACCACTCCTGCAGTGTTCAGGGGACCCTATGTGGTAGAGGGGATTGAACCTGGTTGGACATGTGCAAGGCAAATGCCCTGCCAGCTGTACTAGCACTCTGGTTCCTGACTCAGTATGTTTAATAAGTTAATGGGGTGAAAATGAAGAGGCATCGGTAAGGACAAATGTGCCAATTAATAGACGCTAAAGACCCAATTATCAGAACTGGGGGGATATGATGCTTTGTATATGGGAGTCCTAGTTTTGGCTTTCCAAGCACCATCAGGGATGCTCCCAATAACAATAATAATAATTTATTTGAATTTAGAATCAAGTCAATTAATTATTAAGAGATACTTTCAGATAGTTTGAAACAGATGATAAATATTGACTCACTTTATTGTGCAACCTGTAACTAAACAATGTGATTTTTTTTAAAAACCAAATGTTTCCATTTAGTTTAAAAATACTAAAAGTTAAAAAAAACTAATACCAACTATGAATATGGAATTAGCATCAGTTTTGTTAGGTGTGATGTGCTATGTGAGATATTTATCCTTATTTTTTATGCATGTGTGCTGAAATACTTGAAGGTGAATTTGTGAATTCTGTGGAATTTACAATATACTAAGCACAAATATTGATTTTGCTCTTCATATATTATTTTCTCTACTTTTCCATTTATTTGGTATTTTTGTATGAAAGCTATTTTAAAAACGAGAACTGAGTCCTGCTAGTTCTAAAGAGGAAAACTGAAGCATTGTTTTATTGGTCCAGAAGAGAAGCAGTTAACGTATCACTGTCACTGTCACTGTCCTCCCGTTGATCATCGATTTTCTCGAGTGGGCCCAGTAATGTCTCCATTGTGACACTTGTTTTTGGCATATCAAATACGTCACAGGTAGCTTGCCAGGCTTTGCTGTGCAGACGAGATACTTTCGGTAGTTTGCCAGGCTCTCCAAGAGGGGTGGAGGAATTGAACTTGGGTCGGTCATCTTGGCTATGTGCAAGGCAAATGCCCTACCCGCTGTGCTATCACTCCAGCCCAGTTAACATGGAACGAAATTAAATGAGAGAAGAAATATCATTGAAAATTACTCTATAGGAGCCAGAGAGATAGTACAGTGGGTGGGTATTTGCCCTTTACATGGCCGACCCAGGTTCGATTCCTGGCATTCCATATGATTCCCCCAAGCACCGCCAGTAGTAATTCATGAATGCAGAGCCAAGAATAACCCCTGAGCATCACCAGGTGTGGCCCCAAAACCAAAATAATAATAATAACAATAAAGTCCTCTACAATTGCTGCTTTTTCCTTCTTATTCCCCTCTAGGCTTCTTTATGGAACCCACCGTCTTCACAGATGTGGAGGACCACATGCATCTTGCCAAAGAGGAATCCTTCGGGCCTATTATGATCATTTCTAAATTCCCAAATGGGTATGTTCCTTGTGCTCAGTTGAACAGATTCTAACTAGATCAAGTTCTTTTCCTTCTACTATTGCACTATATACATAGCATGTAGCACTGTAGCACTGTCTTCCCATTGTTCATTGATTTGCTAGAGCAGGCACCAGTAACGTCTCCATTGTGAGACTTGTTGTTACTGTTTTTGGCCTATCGAATACGCCACGGGGAGCTTGCCAGGCTCTGCTGTGTGGGCGGGATACTCTCGGTAACTTGCTGGGCTCTCCGAGAGGGCTGAGAAGATCGTTGATACAATCTCTCTCTTCTTAATTTTATGGAGATATGTTTTGCGGCTCAGCATATGGTCTATCTTGGAGAATGTTCCATGCACACTGGAGAAGAATGCGTGTTCAGCTTTTTGAGGATGAAGTGACCAAGAAATGTGTAATCTTCTACCATAAGAATAACTGACTTGCATAGGCTTTCCATGTATGAGACCCTGTGTTTGTTCCCCAATGGCAAAAAAAGAAAAAGAAATTAAGGCCCCAGAGAGATCGCACAGTGGGTAAAGGATTACCTTGTGCACAGACAATGTGGGTATGATCCCCAGAATTCTATATGACTTCTGAGTCCCCACCAGGAATGATCCCTGAGTGCAGAGCTAGGAGTAAGACCTGAGTACTACCAGGTATTGCCCCCACCCTAATAAAGGAAAGAGTAAGAGAAAATGATAACCAGATATATAATTTTTGTTTGTTTGTTTGTTTGTTTTCTTTGTGGGTCACACCCAACGATGCTCAGGGATTACTCCTGGCTCTGCACTCAGGAATTACTCCTGGCAGTGCTCAGGGGGCCATATGGGATGCTGGGATTCGACCCGGGTCGGCCGCATGCAAGGCAAATGCCCTACCCGCTGTGCTATCGCTCCAGCCCACCAGCTATATAATTTTGCTTCTTATTCTAACAGATAATCATTATAAGTCTGAGTTAATGGTTAACATTCTAGGATTTACAGGATCAGTTTTCAGCTTGATTTTGTCTCTATTGGAGTATTGGGTTTGGGGGCCAGGAGTGCTCAGGGCATACTCCTAGCTTTATGCTTAGGGGTCACTCTTAACGATGCTCAGAAAACCATCTACAGTGCCAAGAATTGAGTCAGGGTGGGTCACGTGCAAGGCGAGCACCCTAACCCCCATACTAAATCTCCAGCCCAAACTTTAGGTTTTGAACATTCGACATTAGAAACGACTCTGGAACAAGGGGAAGAACAAAACTCATTTTAATATTCAGAGTTTGTAGGAAGGATGCGACTGTGAAACTCAATTTTCTTCAGGAAAGATTGCTTCTGTTATAGGAGATTACGCCCTCCTCCAACACTCAATATTGGACTTTTTATAGAAATAATGTGGACGACATGGAGGCTATAAATTTTTATAATCACCATATAGAAATGATATATTGGCATATACGGACTTATTATAATATTATAATTTATTACTGTTAATTATATACTGGCTTTTTATAGTATGTAAAACGTTATGTGTTTAGCAAAGAGGAACAGATGGTAACTGAGCTCATCGAAGAATATTTATTACAATAGACTCCCCTGGTATGATGTGCAAAATTCTTCAGAATGCCAACTTTAATTTTCTTGAGAAAGTAGAAAGTGGCAGGGACTGGAGAGATGATTCAGTGGATAAGGCACCTCCCTCACACACAGCTGACCCAAATTCACTCCCCAGCATCCCACATAGTCCCCTATGCACCTCCCGTTGATCATCGATTTGCTCGAGCGGGCCCAGTAACGTCTCCATTGGAGACTTTGTTGTTACTGTGTCTGGCATATCGAATACGTCATGGGGAGCTTGCCAGGCTCTGCTGTGCGGGTGAGATCCTCTCGGTAGCTTGCTGGGTTCTTCAAGAGGGGTGGAGGAATCGAACTCGGGTCGGCCATGTTGGCTGCGTGCAAGGCAAACGCCCTACCCGCTGTGCTATTGCCTTGCACGCAGACAACATGGCCAACCCCTATGCACCATCAGGAATAATTCCTGAGTTCAGAGTCAGCAGTAACCTGTGAGCACTGCTGGGTGTGCCACCCCACTCCAAACAAATAGAAAGTGGCTGATATCAGAATAGAGGAGAGTTCAGGTCTTCTTGGCTTCTTGGATAGACACATTGTAAGCATCTTTGGCTGGAGAGAAGGTACCACGCTGTTATTTTGTCACAACATTGGAGAATACCCTGCTTTGCTCTGGCCTTACAGAAGTCACAGTTCCTGTGACCCAGGTGCCCCTCATCAAGATGGGGCCAGACAAGGAGATGAGCAGCTCATACAGAGGACTGAGGCAGGAGGGTGCAAGGGGGCAGAGGCTGATTTCTGGGTGTGGTCAGCCAGCCAGCTAGGGCCAGGGCCTCACTCACTCTGCCCTTCTTGTAAAATTGGTTTGTTCATCATACCTGCCCTTTTTTGGGGGGGGGGTTACACCCAGTGATGCATAGGGGTTACTCCTGACTCTGCACTCAGGAATCACTCCTGGTGGTGCTCAGGGGACCACATGGGATGCTGGGAATTGAACCCGGGTCAGACACATGCAAGGCAAACACTCTACCCGCTGTGCTATTGCTCCAGCCCCAATACCTGCCTTTTTTTTATGTGGTCATTCTGAGGATGAAAAAAGTCCAAGCATCTGCCGCTGGGACCATTATTGCATCGTTAGCTTGTTGTCACATGCACTGTGAAGCCGCGAATGTGGCTGCCCCTGGAAGCACTGACAAGGAGCCCATCTTGGCCAGCCCATCAGCCTCCACAGCCCCAGTCTGTGCAGAGTTTCAAGAAGCCGGAGTTTTAGCAGACACCCCCATCCGCTCCCCACCCCAGCCACCTGCGCCCACCAACCTCCAGCCCACAATAGTGGAGCTTCAAGCCTCCCTGGGAAGATTCTTCAGGGTGACCCAACTCTGAAACCTGAGCTGCCTCTCCGCTCACTCAGCACCAAGAGCCTCCCCTTCCATTTTGGAGTAGAGCTCTCAGTGCGAGAACACTCGAGGCAGTCCTTAGCGTGTATTTCCTGGCCATGGTGTAGAAAATGTATGTCCTACATGTCTACATGGCACATGCCAAGGGGAGAGACTTGCTTGACATGAGCATTGGAACTGGCCCCCTCAGAGAGATGACTGAGCTTGTGTGCCTGGCATACAGACCCATGGGGTCGGTCCAAAGCCTGCCCACCCAATGCACGGGATTCCCTCACTCGACTTTTTTTAGCACTGTAGCTCTGTCCTCCTGTTGTTCATCGATTTTGTCGAGCGGGCCCAGTAACGTCTCCATCCTGAGACTTGTTGTTACTGGTTTTGGCATATCAAATATGTCACAGGTAGCTTGCCAGGCTTTGCCGTGCGGGAGAGATACTCTTGGTTGCTTGCTGAGCTCTCTGACAGGGGTGGAGGAATCAAACTTGGGTCGGCCGAGTGGGCCACGTGCAAGGCAAACGCCCTACCCGACCCACTGTGCTATACTCTCTCTCCAGCTGCTACAGCCTCAGGGTATGAGGCACTATCCCTGGAACCAGGACATAGGATACTGTTTAGGGGACAGGTAGGCATGCTCCTGACCTGGGTTTGATCCCTGGCTCCTTATGGTCCCCAGAGCCTAATCAGGGAGTTCCCAACACTGCAGACCCCAGGCAGCGTCAGATCTTCTGGCCGTTGCGTTGAGCCAATGGCCTGGTTGGCTGAGAATTACGGGTAGGGCCCCCCCAGACCTCCTGAGCATCACTGGGGAGGTCTCCCCGCCCCCACAAAGAAAAATATTCCTACCCTTCATCCCCTCCCCATAATCTCTAGTCTAGTTGAGAGGGGAAAGGCAAACGTACAACACACTGAACTGGAGAACAATGTGCCGGATTTATAGAGGACTTCTTTTTTTTTCTTTTGGGGTCACACCCAGTGATGCACAGGGGTTTCTCCTGGTCCATGCACTCAGAAATCACTCTTGGCAGTGCTTGGGGGACCATATGGGATGCTGGGAATTGAACTTGGGTCGGCCACCTGCAAGGCAAACGCCCTACCCGCTGTGTTATTGCTCCATCCCCATATAGAGGACCTGTTGAGCTTTACTGGCCCCATGTTCCAGGAACACTTAATTCATTTCATCCTCTCAACAGTAGGATTATTTTCATTGCATCTTTTATTAGCATTTGCTTGTGTGTGTGTGTGTGTGTGTGTGTGTGGTGTGTGTGTGTGTGTGTGTGTGTGAGAGAGAGAGAGAGAGAGAGAGAGAGAGAGAGAGAGAGAGACCCAGCGATGTTCAGGGGTTACTCCTACTCCTGGCTCTGAATTTAGGAATTATTTCTGCCTCGGGGGACCATATGAGATGCTGGGGATTGAACCCTGGTGGTCTGTTGCCAGGCAAACGCCCTACCCACTGTACTATCTCCCCAGCCCTAGTTTTTCCATTTTTAGCAGGATAAACAAAGGTGGAAAGGAAGGGGGAATGAGGGCATTCACCCCAAGTCACCCACACGATCTGGCTGTGAGCCCCATTCTCAAGAGGGCAAAGCACTGAGCAAGCTTCAACTGTGAAAGTGTACCTACTAAGTGGGCCAAGTGGGGTGCTCTTAGACTGTACCTAAAATAGGGGCACAGGGAAAGGGGGGCAGTGGGGGAGTCTTTAAAGAGAACTAATGAATAAGGTTTAAAATAAAAAAAAAAAAGAATAAGATTAGATTTGTTTTAAGGTGTTGCAGGCTGGGGAGGTAGTCCAGGCATTTGGATGCATGCCTTGCACACAGCCAACCCTGGTTCAATCCCCGTCATTGCATGTAGTTCCCCAGGCACCACCAGGAGTGATGCCTCAGCACAGAGCCAGGAGTCAGCTCTAAACACTGCAGAGTGTGGCTCAAATCACAAAACCAATGGCAAAAACAACAACAAAAGCACTGTCACTGACACTATCACTGTCCCTGTCCTCCCGTTGTTTATCGATTTGCTCGAGCGGGCCCAGTAATGTCTTCATTGTGAGACTTGTTGTTACTGTGTCTGGCATATCGAATACGTCCCAGGGAGCTTGCCAGGCTTTGCTGTGCGGGTGAGATACTCTCGGTAGCTTGCTGGGCTCTCCAAGAGGGGCGAAGAAATCGAACTTGGGTTGGCCGTGTCAGCCATGTGCAAGGTAAACACCCTACCTGCTGTGCTATTGCTCCAGCCTAACATAGTGTAGCGGTTATGATGTCTGCTTTACATGCAGAAGGTTCTGGGTTCGAGCCCCAGTGGAACTATGCGGTGGTAACAAAATGCAAAAAATGTTGCATGCTGTGTTTGGAAAATAGAATACTAGAGTTGTTAATGTTGAATTAGGTCTTTGGGTGTAGGCCTGCAGTATTTCATTTGTAAAAAATGTAAGTATAGGGGCTGGAGCAATAGCACAGTGGGTAGGGCATTTGCCTTGCACACAGCCGACCCAGGTTCGATTCCCAGCATCCCATATGGTCCCCTGAGCATCGCCAGGTGTGACCCTAAAAGCAGAAAAAAAAATGTAAGCATATCAGCAGGAATGCTTCTCTGTTTCTAGCATGGAGGGCAACAAATAGGGCATGACACAAACGCGCTTGCTTTGTCTTGATGGTATGTGACATCTTCCTAAAAACACCTTGCAGGGACATTGATGGTGTGTTGCAGCGAGCGAACAATACAGAGTACGGCCTGGCGTCCGGGGTTTTCACCCGGGACATAAATAAAGCGCTGTATGTGAGTGAGAAACTGGATGCAGGAACAGTGTTTATTAACACCTACAACAAGACGGACGTGGCGGCCCCTTTTGGTGGAGTGAAGCAATCTGGCTTTGGCAAAGACCTAGGTAGGTGGGCTTGGTGGGATGGGTGCTGCTAGCTGCTTCTCAGGCAGGGAAGCTGCCCCATGTTGTTTCCAAAAACCTGACTTTAGCACGGCTGGATCTGCATCCTCTAAGATGTCGTAAGGCTGAACATTCTTAGTGATTATAACAAGAAGGAAGGAAGGAAGGAAGGAAGGAAGGAAGGAAGGAAGGAAGGAAGGGAGGGAGGGTGAAAGGGAGGGAGAAGGAAGAAAAGAGAGGGGAGGGGAGGAGGGGGAAGAAGGAAGAAAGGGGGAGAGCAGGGGGAAGGGAGAAGGCAGGGAGGACAGAAGGAAGCAAAGAAGGACTCTCAGGCCAGTGCTCTACATAAAGGAAGCAGACTCCAGTTTCTTCTAATCTTCAGGTGATTCAAGTGATTTCAGAAGTTTGGGACGCACTGCCCTGGGCCACCTTCCCTTAACTGAGCCCTGTGACAGTCTTGCATGGTCTGGGACAGCGGCCTCCACGTCCTCTGTGAACATGGCCGTCACCTGCTTCTCTCTTCCCCAGGGGAGGAAGCGCTCAACGAATACCTCAAGACCAAGACGGTGACGCTGGAGTACTAGAGCGAGGCACTCCCCAGAGACACTCGGGTTCAGCACCTCGCCCCACCTCTCAGGGGGTACCGCAGCCTCCAGCCCAGACAAATGTTCTTGGACCTGGATGAGGCCACACGTGGGTGCACTGCCATCGTGCCGGGTACTTCTAAGGCCCCCTTCCACCGTGGAATCATTTGTTCTTGTTGACTCTGTTATGTACCACCCATGGATTTAAAAAAAATTTTTTTTTAATTGAATCACTGACTGGAGCAATAGCACAGCAGGTAGGGTATTTGCCTTGCACTCGGCCGACATGGCCAACCAGGGTTCTGATTCCTCCACCCCTCTCAAAGAGCCCAGCAAGCTACCGAGAGTATCTCGCCCGCAGGGCAGAGCCTGGCAAGCGTATTCGATATGCAAAACACAGTAACACAAAGTCTCACAATGGAGACGTTACTTGGCCCACTAGAGTAAAATTGATGGACAATGGGAGGACGGTGCTACAGTGCTACACTGTGAGATACACAGTTACAAAGTTGTTCGTGATTGGGTGTCAGTCATACAACACTCAACACCCATCCCTTCACCAGTGCACATTTCCTACCACCAGTATTCCTAGTTTCCCTCCTGCCACCCCCATGCCCATCCTCGATTTTGAAACTGCTAAGCTGCTTCCTGTTTTCAGCCTCAGAATGGTTATTTGTCTTGAAATGACCACTTGGGCCTTTCTGCGGGGGCAGAGGACATGTCCCTTGTGACAGGCCTCGGGGACAATACCTGGCAACACCTCTGTGCCAGGGTTCTCCTGACAGCACAGCCACCCATTGTGTAGGGCCCTGGGGATCACAAGAACCAACGGGGGGAGGAGGGTTATTTTTCTTTGTTTGTTTTTGGGTCACACTCGGTGATGCACAGGGTTTACTCCTGACTCTGCACTCAGGTATTACTCCTGGCGGTGCTCAAGGGACCATATGGGATGCTGGGAATTGAACCCAGGTTGACTGCTTGCGAGGCAAATGCCCTACGCACTGTGCTATCGCTCTAGCCCCCAAGATTGTTTTTTTTTAAAAAAAAAAAAACCTTGTCTATAATTTTGCTCTCGAGGGACAGTTCATCCCCTAATGAATGTGAGGGAAATTTCTTTTTCCCTCCTGTTTGGAAATAAGATACATCTATATGCCTTTGGTGTTCTGTTTTCCAGCCCACTGTGAAGGGTGACCATCCTAAAAGCGCTTCTTGAGTAAATACTGCGTCCGAAGCGTGATGCTGTATTCTGAGATATAGACCAACTGCAATGATGTGCCCTTGATATCCAAGGGCTTAGATGCTGGGAAATAGTTCCTAGTGGGAACATGGGAGTCTGAGACAGAGCCATGCATGGGGCTGTCCTGTAAGAGACTGTGAAGGCAGTGGAAAGCAAACTGCCTTAGAGGCTGATCCAGGTCATCCCCTCCAGGTCTGTGAATTTGAAAAAGTTGTGCAACTTCTCTCAACCTCTGTTGCCTTTCCCATGAAAGAGGGGGGTGGGGCACCTTCCTTATGCGAGGGGCCTTCTTTTTTTTTTTTTTTTTTTACAATTTGTATATATTTTGGGGCTGGCATGTTAGTGCAGCAGGTAGTGCATTTACCTTGCACGCGGCTGACCTGGGTTCAATTCCCAGCATCCCATATGGTTTCCTGAGCACCACCAGGAGTAATTCCTGAGTGCAGAGCCTGGAGTAACCCCTTGTGCATCGGCCAGGTGTGACCCAAAAAGGGGAAAAAAAAAAAACACATTAGAGTATCTCGCCCGCACGGCAGAGCCTGGCAAGCTCCCTGTGACGTATTCGATATGCCAGACACAGTAACAACAAAATCTCCAATGGAGACGTTACTGGGCCCGCTCGAGCAAATCGATGAACAGCGGGAGGGCCTTTACCTTTACCTTACCTATTTTCATAAAGTAGTTCACAATAGTTCATTGCAGATAATATTCAAACACTAATCCCACCACCGAGCACCTTCCCACCACAATAAGAGGGAAGTGTGTGAAGGTTGTTGTGTTTCATTCTGGAGCCATTTAAGCCCGTATATAAGAGAATACAAGCAAGTATGTTAAAACCAAACAAATGTGTGCTACTTTTGGTACTTAAATAGGCTAGAGTATAAGAGGAAATTATATATTATAACAGGAAATTCTGCGGCGCTCTCTTCTGGGAGCTTTAGTTTATAGTCTCTGGGTCTTGTCTGTTGAGAGTACATGGTGCCGGGGGCAGTTTGTGGGTGTGACTGCCAAGCTACTGGAAAACTGGGGGTCTGGGGAGGAGGAGGCCCAGTCCTGATCTGAGTGGGCTTGGGAATCTCAGTCATGGGTCCCGCATACCTGGGTTTTTTTGCTGGTTCTCACTTGGGTGAGGCTCATCCGAGCATGTGAACGGTGGCCAGCCGCCAAGGCCTTCTGTTGAGGCTCTTCAGTGCAACCTTGGAAGCCCCTTAGACTGTGCCTGGTTCCCTTGGGCTGCCACGTGAATGGTTTCCCCATCCCTCTTTGAAACCGATAGTGAGAGTCTTGAACCTGATGAATCCATTCATCTTCCCACGGCACTTTCTGTCACCGTCAACTCCAGTTCTCTTTCTCTCGTATCCTGTATTGGCATGGCACCTGGAGCAGCAGCACTGGGAGGCTCCAGGGGATGATGGCACGGCAAGGGGTGCTGGCCTTCTGCGGTCACTCCTCCTGCACGGGACACCTCATCATCGAGCTTTCCCACTCCACCCCCTGCCCTGATTCTGCCACTTGCTGGCTGTATGATGCCCAATATCTCAGGTGACAGCTAAAAGGTGGGACTAAAATCCCACCTCGTTTTCCAGTGGGTTAAAACACATGCCACCTTTCAGGAAGTCTACAGTCTGCACTCAGGGAATGGAAACTGTTGGTCCCTGGAAGGTGCACAGAATTGCACCTTGTCAAGACAAAAATAGTAGAGCTGGAGAGACAGCATGGTGCTTAAGGCACTTGTCTTGCGTGTGGTTTGAATCATTGTATGGTCCTCAAGCACTGCTTGGGCTGGAGCGATAGTACAGCGGTAGGGCATTTGCCTTGCATGCAGCCGACATGGCTGACCCGAGTTCGATTCCTTCGCCCCTCTCGGAGAGCCCAGCAAGTTACCGAGAGTATCTCGCCCGCATGGCAAAGCCTGGCAAGCTACTTGTAACATATTCGATATGCCAAACACAGTAACAATGAGTCTCACAATGGAGACATCACTGGGCCCGCTCAAGCAACGGGAGGACAGTGACAGTGACAGTGACAAGCACTTTTGGGAATGCTTAAAGATCATAATCACAGAGCCAGGAATCACCCTCCCCTCAAAAAATACTTAACTGATAAATTATCACCATCCAACTGGAAGTTGAGTCCCTAAATCATGAAAGTCTCTAGAAGATGGTTAGATCAATTCAATGGTTAATTTAAAAAAAAAAAAAGAAGTACTATTGTTACATAATTTAGGTAATAAGTTTACAACCGGGTTAACATTTATGCTTTAATCCTTTAAACTATAGCTTCAGTCTAACACATTTCCGATTGCTTTGACTTTGAAGAACTCTGGGGTCAGGAATGTGACTCAGCAGTGGAGTACTTGCCTTGCATGTGTTGGCTGTGATCCCAGGACCTCAAAAACTAAAAAGCAAACAACCACCAAATCAAAGGCAAGACACAATGAAAGGGAAGCATGGAAGCGGGCCTCATCCTGGGGTGATGGGGTGAAGAAGTTAGGCCTGCCAGCATTTTTTAAATTTAGTTGTAGCTCATTTTCCATCAGAGCTTGGTGCAGCTGAAATTCTAAATTGAAATGTACGATTTTGGGATCCAAAGTGACAGTTCATACCTGGATAAAATGGCAAAGGCCTCATTTGGAAAGAAATCACCTTTTAGTACAATGTTTTCACATGTTCTGTGTGATTTAAGAGCTCCCATTACTAAAGATTGATGCTAGATAAATTGGCAAACAAATGTGCCTATGCTGAAAAGCTTTCACCCTGTAATGGTAAGCTCAGGGCCCATGGTTTTTTTTTTTTTATCTTCTCTGGGCTACAGACCTTTACTGAGAATATCTGTTCAAATCTATGGATCCTATTGGGGCTGAAGAGATCATTCAGTGGGTAGGGTGCTTGCCAGGCATGTGGTCAACTCGAATTTGATCCCCGATATCCCACACAGTCCCCCAAAGTACCACCAGGCACTCCTTCAGAGTGCAGAGCCAGGAGGAATTCCTAGTATAGCCAGGTGTGGTCCCCAAACAAAAATAAACCATTAAAAAAAAAAACTATGGATCCCAGCACCATGCCCACCCATACACACATATTTTCATCTCCCAAGTTCAGATACACACACATATGCTGGAAATCGCTCTGAGATGCACAGATGCACAGACCTGCTAAGGGCCCAGCTTCTGCCCTAGAGAGAGAATTCCCTTTTCCTGTAGCAAGTTCTAACATACTTAACTGGCTTGAGTTTTTATATCTGACTGCTGCTAGGAATCAAAGGCTCCGTGAAATTGAAAATTACCAGTGAATTTGAAGTGGAACATAATGACCCACAACCGAGTAAGTGATTAAATTATCACGCTGAGTAATTACATTATCACCGCCACTGACAATCCCAGTTTTTTGCTAAACTTAAGCTGTGATCAGACCAATAGCAGAGTGAGGTGTGGCTGCTGTAAATATTCCTGTTTTCATTTCTTTTCTGCTCTCCTTGCCATGTTTGGGGGTTCACACCCAGTGGTGCTCAGCTAGTGTGTGTGTGTGTGTGTGTGTGTGTGTGTGTGTGTGTGTGTATGTGTGTGTGTAAGTGCAGGCATGTGAACAGTTCTGGGGATTGAACCCAAGGTCTCACAGATGCAAGGCATGTGTCCTACCAGAGCTGCATTCTGGCCCCAGTTCTTTTTTTTTTTCCTTAAATTTTTATTAGTGAAACACCATAAGGTATAGTTGTAGACTTACAAATTTTTGTGCTTGGCTTTCAGTTATACAATGATCATCCCCACCAGTGCCCATTCTCCACTACCACTAATCCCAGTATCCCTCCTACACCCCATTCCCCCCACCCTCCCATCCCCCCCTACCTCTGTGGCAGGGCATTCCCCTTTGTTCTCTCTCTCCTTTTGAGTGCTATGGTTTGCAAAAGAGACATTGAGTAGCAATCATGTCCGGTCTATAGTCTACTCTCATCACACATCTCCCATCCTGAGAGGAACCTCCAAACACCATTTATTTGGTGCTCCCTTCTCTATCTGAGCTGCCTTTTCCCCTAGCTTGTGCAGCTGCTGGCCCCAGTTCTGAATCCCTTTCCTGAGGAGGAAATTATCCGCCTTCCTAACTGATGTGACCTCCAGGAGCAGCGTTTCTGTCAATATTAGCGGCTGTCATTTACTGAGGGCCTCTTGTGTTCTTTTAGACGTTATAATAAATCACATAGAAATTCATGACTATAGCTGTCTTAATTAGGATAAATTCTTAGCAGCGAACTTCCTGGGTCAAAGCTTATCTGTAATTTCATAATCCTCTCATATTCTGCCACCACTGTGTGTTAATCTTAGAGCATAATAATGCCCGTCCCCCCCCCGCCCAGGGCTGGAGCAATAGCACAGCAGGTAGAGTGTCTGCCTTGCATGCTGCCAACCCGGGTTTGATTCCCAGCATCCCATATGATCCCCCGAGCACCACCAGGATTAATTTCTGAGTGCATGAGCCAGGAGTAACCCCTGTGCATCTCCGGGTGTGAGCTAAAAAGCAATAATAATAATAATAATAATAATAATAATGCCCCCCACCCCTTTCCAAACACTGTCCTAAGTTCATGTGAGTAAATTCATTACTTACCCGGACCCTCTAAAGAACGGACTGTTATCCTTACAGGTGCAAAAACTGAGCTAAGTGGCCTGTAGGTAGATTTGACCCAGTCAGCTTCTGTGCTGGCTCTTGCCCTAGTGACTCGTGGGTTCTCAAAGGCTGTGTGTTGCTGCCTGAGTCTAGAATCTGACAATTATCTTTGGTTTGAGAGTCCAATCCCATGGTGCTGCCGTGCTACTCCCAGATCAGGGCATAGGGGCTGTTCCTGAGGTTCCACGTCGTGCTGAGGTCGATCCTGGGGTCCCTCCATGCAAAGCAAGTGCTCCAGCCCTTTGCACTAGCTCCTTGGCCCCGAGCAGACTGTCCCTGAATGTGGGCCTTGAAACACCCAAAACCATAATAAAGGAGCTAGGAGAGTAGCGCTTCAAAGTTCTCACAAGACAGAGAATTAGCTTATAGGGTGTCGTGATGGGTGTCTTGATGGTCATTTCAAAGCACAAATAGAGGAACAATTCAGATGCTATACATTTGAAACGAAGATATCATTAAAACAACATGTCCATTAAACATGTGCGATAGCACAGCAGTAGGGCGGTTGCCTTGCATGCAGCCAACATGGCCGACCCGAGTTTGATTCCTCTGCCCCTCTCGGAGAGCCTGGCAAGCTACCGAGAGTATCTTGCCCGCAGGGCAGAGCCTGGCAAGCTACCCGTGACGTACTCGATATGCCAAACACAGTAACAACAAAGTCTCCAACGGAGACGTTACTGGGCCTGCTCGAGCAAATAGAACAACGGGAGGACAGTGACAGTGACAATGACAGTCCATTAAAACAATAAAAAGGGTCCAGAGCAAGAAGATAAATGGAGGGCTTTTGCCTTGCCCAAAGCTGACTGGGTTCAATCCCCAGCACCACACCCTTTGCCCTGCCATGAGTGATCCTTGAGTGAAGAGCCAGGACTAAACTCTGAGCACCGCTGGGCGTGGCTCAAAAACCAAAAAATAATGTTTAAAAGACCCCAATCAGTGCATTTATTATGCCACAAGTCCAGTGATAGTTTGGCTTACAAGGTTATTGATGCTGCAACTCAATGACATTCCATCGGCTCTCCTCTGCTGATTACTCCAGAGTTGACATCAGTTATGGTCTCTCAACAGAGAATAGATCATCATAAAATATCCATCCAGTTCTTTCTTCCAAAAGAAGAAAGAAACCATATCTTCATATACCTCCTTTTTAAGAATGAGACGGGGCTGGAGCAATAGCACAGCAGGTCGGGCGTTTGCCTTGCACGCAGCCAACGTGGCTGACACAGGTTCGATTCCCAGCACCCCATATGATCCCCTGAGCACCGCCAGGAGCAATTCCTGAGTGCATGAGCCAGGAGTAACCCCTGAGCATCGCCGGGTGTGACCCAAAAAGCAAAAAAAAAAAAAAAAAGAATGAGACATGTCTATCTTTCCCTATTCTACTCACAGGATGTTCCTTGGTCCTCATTGGGATACTTTGTTTTATGACCATTTCCAGCCCAACCCCTGACTCGTTGGTAGGCGCACACAGATGGTGGAGAATCAATCACAGTTCGAATAGGAAATTTTCAGAGAAAGTGTATCAATTACATTTACCCTGGGCTGGAGAGATAGTACAGTGGGTAGGGCACTTGCCTTGCATATTCCATCCCTGGCATCCGATATGGTCCCCTGAGCATCACCAGGAGTGATTCCTAAGTGCAGAGCCAGGAGTAACTCCTGAGCACTGGTAGGTGTGCCCCCCAGACAAAACAACTTGTCTCCACTTTCTCAGCACTATGGCCACAGGTGTTTCATTTGATCCCACTTTTTAAGATGGAAAGGAACCTCCAAACAGTGCTCAGCGAGCCAGAGTGTATCATTCCCAGTTACCCAGTCTACCAGGCAGGCTGATTCAGTCCTTGGGGGATCTGTAGGACTATATCTGGTGGTGCTGACTGGAGGGGGTACCCATGTGATACAAGATTCTAGCACAGCTCCAGTTCAGTGGACCCTGACCACTGAAGTATCTCCCTGGGCCCTTGATCACACACATATTAAGGTGAATTATTGCCATAAAGAATGGCGAGGTGGAGGAGGGGGACGGAGATTAACAGTGGAATGAACGGCACTCTGGTAAGCACTGAAGAAAAATACAAACGATGACTTAACTTCTCTTCTAATCTTCCCTAATACAGTAGTGGATGGGCTGGAGCGATAGCACAGCAGGTAGGGCGTTTGCCTTGCACGCAGCCAGCCCGGCCAAGCCGGGTTCGATTCCTCCGCCCCTCTCGGAGAGCCCGGCAAGCTACCGAGAGTATCTTCGCCCGCACGGCAAAGCCTGGCAAGCTCCCCGTGACTTATTCGATATGCCAAACACAATAACAACAAGTTTCACGATGGAGATGTTACTGGGCCTACTTGAGCAAATCGATGAACAACAGGAGGACCGTGACTGTGACAGTTGTGGATATAAACAATTTCACTAGGCGTTTTTTTTTTTCCAGAAGAAACTTATCTGATGCACAGTGAAAGTGTTGAGGGGGTAGATGGGAGGTTTATTCATAAAGAAGTTGCTTCCCTCACATTAAACTTTCTGACTTTTTTTTAGTGAAGCAAGTTATTCATTTATTTTTCTTTCAAAGAGCCATGATTTACAAAATAACTGATAGTTGCATTTTAGGCATACAACACCAATCCCTCCACCAATGTCAACTTCCCTGCACCAGTGTTATCAGATTCCTTCCCCACTCCAACTCCTACTCCACTAACGGTTAACTTGACAGGCACCTTACAAAATTCCACTGGTTGCCACTAAGATGGAAGTTCTGTTGAGTCTGTGCTTTGGGTACCTGGCTTGACCCCTCACTCATCATCGGTATGACAAGCCCTGACGCCCGTTAACCCATCACTTCTTGCTCACGTCTCCCCTTGATTTCTTTCCTTCTCTCTCCTTCTCTCTGAACACTTGGGTCAAGGATGCTCTAAGCATCCCCCTTCTAATACATTTCCTCATCCAGTTATTCTATATTTCACAAATAAGAGAACATCCTGTGTTTGTCTTTCTTCTTCTAGCTTATTTCACTCAACATGAGATCTTCCAGTTTCCAACCATGTTGCAGCAAATCACTTAATTTCATCGTTCCTAAAGCAAGGTAGTTATTATTGAAACTTGACTTAGAAAGGTGTGTGACCCAAAAGGAGAAAGAGAACAAAAGGGAATGCCCTGCCATAGAGGCAGGGTGGGATGGGGGGGATGGGGGGGTGGGAGAGATACTGGGATCCATGGTGGTGGGAAATGGGCAATGGTGGAGGGATGGGTATTTGATCATTGTATAATTGAAATCCAAGCACAAAAATTTGTAAGTCTACAACTGTACCTCATGGTGTTTCACTAATAAAAAGAAAAAAAAAGAATTAAAAAAAAAGAAAGAAAGGTGTGTGAGAGGGGAAGAAGCACATGTTTGAGAGAGAACAAAAACTTCTCCAGAGTGGAAAAAAAAACATTTTTTTAAAAAATGTGGCGTGGCATCTTTGAAGATACCATTAGCTGAGATCAGCACCAGGAGGATTACTCCATAACTTAGAGGCCAGCCGGGTATCCTAGAGGAAAGGGCAGTTCAGATAGAGAAGGGAGCACCAAATAAAGGATGTTTGGAGGATCCTCCCAGGAGGGGAGATGCATGTCGAAAGTAGACTATGGACTGAACATGTTTGCCACTCAATGCCTCTTTTGCAGACCACAACACCCAAAAGGAGAGAGAGAACACAGGGGACTGCCCTGCCACAGAGACAGGGGGGATGGGGGATGGGGGTGGGAGGGATATTATCCATGGTGGTGGAAAATGGGCACTGGTGGAGGGATGGGTATCTGATCATTGTATAATTGAAACCAAAGCACAAAAAATTGTAAATCTACAACTGTAAAAAAAAATAAAATAAAATAAAGGGAAAAAAAAACCTAAAAAACATAGAAAATCATGTGAGAACATGGACTTGAGCAAGACACACTTTCTGACTTTTTAACTGGCCACGGAGCTGCAGAAAGATGGGAATCTCCAACTGAAAGAGTCGCTTCACCACCCTTGGCAAGAGCAGAACTGGTCTCCAAAGGCTGCTGGAGCTCGGAGCTGGTCCCAAGGCAGTGGTAGCGACCTTCCCACATGGTAGGGCAAACTGCTGAGACAAAACTGCTTTTTAATCAAAGTATCACATACTTCTACTGCAGATGCTACATGCACAACTCAAAACGTTTTTCTTTGTTAAACATAAACACTAGAGGCTCAGGAAGAACTATTGTTCCCTCAGCCAATTTGATAAGAAACTTGTTCCCATTTATCTTTGATAAATGGAGTTGAATGTCTCTTTTCTGGGAATCCACTGTTCTGTGTTCCCTGTTCTTTCTCTCTTTGTTGGGGGTGGGGGTGGGGGCCAGCTAGAAGTTCTCAGGGGCTATTCCAGGTGATGCTTGAGGTGGTGCCAGGGATCTGAACTGGGTTGGCCACATGCCAAGCAAACACTTTAATCCCTGGACCATCTCTCCAGCTTGGGCCGTTTCACTTTCAAAGTAGCAGTCCTTATTTTGCTAATTTGAAACTACACTAATGACTCTCTAAGAACAGTATGTACTAATGACTCTCACTTTATATGCTAATATTTTCCCCACTTTAACCTCTTTTTGCTCGAGCGGGCCCAGTAACGTCTCCATTGGAGACTTTGTTGTTACTGTGTCTGGCATATCGAATACTCTCGGTAGCTTGCCGGGCTCTCCGAGAGGGGCAGAGGAATCGAACTCGGGTCGGCCATGTTGGTCCGCGTGTAAGGCGAACGCCCTACCCGCTGTGCTATCGGGCTGGAGCGATAGCACAGCGGGTAGGGCGTCTGCCTTGCATGCAGCCAACATGGCCGACCCGAGTTCGATTCCTCCGCCCCTCTCGGAGAGCCCGGCAAGCTACTGAGAGTATTCGATATGCCAGACACAGTAACAACAAAGTCTCCAATGGAGACGTTACTGGGCCCGCTCGAGCAAATCGACGATCAACGGGAGGGCCTTTACCTTACCTTTACCTAACCTCTTTTTAATTTTGCTACCCACTAGTTAATATTAATGGGGAAGAGTTCTCTGCTCTTTTCCTTTGTGGTTTTTTTCCCCCTTCCATTTTTTTAATTATTATTTATTGAACCACCGTGAGAACAATTACAAAGCTTTCAGGTTTAAGTCTTGGTCATACAATAATCAAACACCCATCCCTTCACCAGTGCATATTTTCCACCACCAAGAACCCCAATATACCCCCCATCCCACCCTTCCCCATGCCTGTGAGGAAGATGATTTCCACTTAACTCTCTCTACATTCATGATTTCGACAAAAGATGCACCATTATTATTTGGAATTCCCCCCAACAATCAAACCTGCTGAAAAGGCATCATGGAGTAATTTGGTTTCTATTGTTGGTTATGAAGACCATATGATGTCACCGGCCACTATTGTGGCCACACGATTTTGGATTTCTGATATTTTACTAAGTCTGGAGGGATTCCTGCCAAAAGTTGCATAGTTCCGAGATTGGTTTGTGTGCCTCTGGGTCCGTGGCCGTGCCAGAGAGACGCTCGTTGGGGGGCAACTCGTGGTCTCGGCGGGGAGGGAAGGACATGCCGGTTCCGCCTCCCATCCCATGAGGCCACAGTTGCCCTGTCACTGCTGGCTCATACCTGGCTATCCAATTCCCCCTTCTATGTTACAAAGAGACCCATCTCATGAGATGGGTCTCATTCTCCTAAAGAGCCTTGAATATAATCTCAGGGCTAGGATGAAAGAGACGTTACTGGGGTCTGCTCGAGGCAATCGACGAATAACAGGATGATGAAATGAAATGAAATGAAATGTTACAAAGATGCTTAGAGGACATAGATTTAATTGACTTCCCAAACTATTTGGGAAACCTAGTAATATGAGGAACTGGAGCGATAGCATAGATGATAGCATAGTGGGTAGGGCGTTTGCCTTGCACGCGGCCTTCCTGGGTTTGATTCCTCCACCTCCTCTCGAAGAGCCCAGCAAGCTACTGAGAGTATCCCACCTGCATGGCAGAGATGAAGCTACCCGTGGGTATTCGATATGCCAAAAACAGTAACAAGTCTCACAATGGAGACATTACTGGTGCCTGCTCAAGCAAATCGATGAACAACGGGAGGACAGTGCTACAGTGCTATTGTGGTTAGAGTCTACCAGTCCTGGTGTATCTTAAATAACTCGTCATATATTCTTATACTGTATGAAATGTATGGTTTTCTCCCCCGCCTATGTTACAAGCTGTTCAGAGGACACGGATTTAATTGACTTTCTAAACTATTTGGGCAACCTACTTTCGTTATATGAGATAACCATGTCATGTTGGAAACATTAAAATATCTGAATATATCTATCCTAGTAGTCTCCTGATCACTCAAGTCTGTTTTCACTTAGACATGTAACTCCCGGAGCAGTCTACTATGCAAAATGTCTCATATGCTGTCATGTATCCATGAACACTGCTCAGTATCAGCCATGTACCATACACCCTAAGCAGTGAACCAGACAAGTACAGTTCTTCCCCTGACATCCCACCTTCTCTGGCAGAAAGACAACCTTTAGACATTTCTACCAGGGACCCATCACAGTTGCATTTGGTGCCACAAAGGGCGAAGGATTCCCTTTGCGGCTGGGAGACCTGCTACACATCTCCCCATTTTTCCATGCATCCACTAAGGCGGCACTCACTTAGCCTGAAGGAGCTGTTCTGATTTCCAGTGGGAAATGCCAGAGAGAATGCTGAGACTGATCGTTGGCATATTCACCCGAGGTCTCAGGCTCCAGTGAGATGAAGGGGAAAAAAACAGCTTAAAGAGAACCTGAAAACATTCGGGGCAAAGTTCCACCAGTGCAACATTGCTGGGCAATGGTGTTGGAATAGTGCAGCTCTATTCCTGAGCAACAGCGAGATGGCAGATGATGCTCTTGTAGCTAAACAAGGCCCCCAAACAAGCAAAAGGGGAAGACACCCCAGTGCGGTACCATCTTTGTAAAATCTTATCACACCGAAGGTTGTGTGTTCACGGGCTCACTGGATGGCTCTTTCTCACCGCCTGCGTTCGGTGCTCTTGAGTCCTGTGTGTGGCCTGGATCAGGACGGCTATTCTTTCTCTCAAGCTTGAGTCCCTCTCACTCTGACTCTCTATTCTCCGAGCTTACAGTCTTAGTTTATATAGCAATCACGTAAGGCGGTGACATAAAGGTGGGTTGAATATTGACAAATCAACAAAGAGAGGTAATACAACTCCTCCAGGAGATTAACTCAAGGATATAATCTCATCTAAAGAGATTACTCCAGATTACTAGGAGATCAGTTCAAGGGTGGGATCCCATAAAGGGTATGTTCTTCCCTCAGTTAGTAATCTACTTCAATAGTTATAATAAATCTACTTCTAATATTTCTAGCAATGTCATTCTGTATGAGCACAGTAAGAGATATAAACTTTGGTTCTTCCTGAGAACATCTCACTATACATTCCGCAGTCCTCAGGCTAGGTTAATCTTCCTAGCTCTAACAGGGTCCTAGTCTCGTTGTTACTTACTTTGGATCATGACAGCATTTGTCCATGATCATGCCCTCAACTTATAGTTGAGTATCATGGCGCTTTGGCCTGGCCCATTTCGATGCCAGGGTAGCTCACAGCTTGCCCTAGGTCCATTCAGTCCATTGTCGGGACCCTGCTTTTGGGGTGCTAAGAACTAAGGGCAACTGAGTCAAGAAAGCAGATGTCCAGGAGTAAATATTATTCGGAGTCAATCAACTCCCAAGTTACAAAGCATAATATTAACTGTCTTCCTGTGTCCACACAGAAAGGACACTGCTTACAATACAAGTTCAGTGTCCTTAGATGGGTGTGACCTGATAAACCTAAGCTACCTGAGGAAGGACAAAAGAGTGTTATCCTACAATCTTGACCCTTGTAAGGGGTGAAAACCAGCAGTTCTTTTACACCCTAATTTTCTCCCTATTGGTGTCCTGACTTTTGATACGTTTCAAGTTGTGAGTAACCAGCTACCAGAGTTTTAAAAGATGAGACCAAACAAAATCAAAACTTGGTTTATCAAAACAAAACAGAACAAAGACCCCACAGCTTTTCCAGCCAGGAAATTCTACGGTGCCGAGAATGAGTATATCACTGAAATCAAGTTTTCCAGCGCTCTGCCTGAGAACAGATAAATACAAGCGACCCTCTTCTTCAGAAAAGTCTTCTGCACTTGAAGCCTCCCTCCTGGAAAGCCTGACAGTTACATATCAATTTGAATTTATATTAAAAAATTAAAAGCTCAATTGTTTTACCCGAGAAAAGATCGTGAAACCCACAGGTATTTTTTTATTGAAAAAGAAGCCTGGTGTCTCTAAAGGCCGGGCAGCGCCGAAGGGCTGGCCATGTCGGAATCGTGCATGTCCACACCTGTGCCGCAAGGCTGCCCACCCACTCATCATACACCGAGCCGCACTTTCTGAACCTCCATGGGCTGCAGTCAGAAAGGGTTACCCCCAGCCCTGGAACAGCCAACTTCTGCTTCTCTTGGAAACGAGGCGGATGTGCGTGACCATGACCAACCCTGCACGCCAGGGTCTCCTACTGGAGGTGGACATCAGGGCAGGCTGCCTGCTTTCCCCAAACAGGCTGACAACTCCCACTCCGGCCCCCTCAGGGCGCTGATGCCCCTATTTTGTCGCCTGAGTGGCCGGACTGTCCAGTATTTCTATCTTGCCTTTCCCACAGTGGGACTGAGGGAGCTTGATGTTGTCGATGGTGACCTCAGGGGATGGGGCGTCCTCTTCGTCCTCGGATTCGGAGCTGTCCAGCGAGTTCTCTTCGGAGCTGTCCTCTTCTTTGGAATCAGGACTCATCTCGAACAAGGCCACATCCTATAGAACAAGCACCATGTGGGTATTTCAGGAAGGTCCCCGACTAGCTGCAAAACTGCCTGGGGAGCCCCAGAATGTTTCAGCACGAGAGATTGTCTTTATCCTGTCCCACTGCCAGCGCTGACCTGGACAGGTCGCATTTACGGCACTCAGGAAGGGCGTCCCGAACCCTTGTTCTCCATCTCCGGAGTCTACCTGACACTGCCTGTTCCCCATCCATTTGGCAAGTGTCAGTCTGGACCATGAGCACCCACTCAAGGTCAAGAGTGGGGACAGTGGGGGGAAGGCATCTGTCGTGCATGCAGTCAACTCCAGGCCGACCCCCTTGTGATCCCCGGGCAAAGTCAGCCCTGAGCACCAGCAGGTGAGGCCCCCCCAAACCAAAGAATAAAAAAATGATTCCCTTGGATATGAGGAGATATATGTAGAGGACATACGTGCACACCTGTATATGCAATAACACATGCTTGTAGGTGACAGGAAGACCCTGAGTGAAGATCAGAATGGGCAGGGAAAGGTCAGGAGCGGGGCCAAGTGGGGAGTGACCATGAAGGTCCGTCCTCCATCCGGGACCGGGGGCTGCCCTCCGCGGGAATAGCAGCAGGGTCTGGGGTTCTGTATGAACTCGGTACCAGCACTTACACTGCCGGCAATGCTATCCAACACAAGCATACAACAGGATCCCCGAGCAGGGAGCCCAGATTAAGAGGCAATGTTCACATGTGGCTTATGTAATCTGTCATTCTGGTAGCACTGCAGCACTGTTCTCCCATTGTTCATCGATTTGCTTGAGCGGGACCAGTAACGTCTCCATTGTGAGACTTCTTGCTACTGTGATTGGCATATCGAATACGTCACAGGGAGCTTGCCAGGCTTTGCTGTGCCGGCGAGATACTCTTAGTAACTTGCTGGGCTCTCTGAGAAGGGCAGAGGAATTGAACCCGGCTCAGCTGGGCCAGCCGTGCGCAAGGCAAACACCCTACCGCTGTGCTATCCCATCATTCTGGTAAAACACATTATTTTGGTAGTGGGAGGGGGCACACCCAGTAGTGCTCAGGACTTTAACTCTTGGGTCTGTGCTCAAAGATCACTCCCGGTGGGGCTTGGGGGGCCAGGTGTGATACCAGGGATCGAACCTGGGTCAGCCTCGTGCCAGGCAAGCACCCTGCCTGCGGCACTATCTCTCCGGTCCCTATTTTTGTCCTCTTCATGGGTCAGGCTCACTACATCTTTCTGCCTTGTTCTGTTTTGGGGTTGCATCCTCCTGTGCTTGGAAGCCGTAGATGCTACCAGGGGAAAGAAGCCAGGACCAGCACTTCTTGGTGCCCCCATGACAACAAACAGTGAGGCCCTTACTTCATGAAACGAAATGAAAAACCAAGCCAAGTTACCATCTGGATGACTTTCCCCAGAGTCCCATCAATCTTCTCAATATTGAAATGGTCGGGCGGTGCAGTGGTCATGTCTTTCCTCAGCTTTTCGTTGGCCTTAGCCATCTGCGGGAGGAAGCTCTGTACTTGGTCCAACACTACGGAAAGAGAGTGCGGTTTTTAGGAGTATCCTGCTAAACTCCAACTTTATCATTCAAATTTAAGGATCTATCAAATTCCTCCCATTTAAAAAAAAAATTAAATTCCCTCCTCTTGTGGATTCAAAAGCAATAGCACAACATGAGGGGGCAATTATTTCTCAATGTTTTCTTATTATTTTACTTATCCCCAGAACTGTCCTTTCTATTATCTGGGCACACAATAAGCATTATCTGAACAAGGAACTAAGAAAGCACACCCAACTTTTTGGATCAGACCAAAGAGATTTTTTTGCTGTTCTGTTTTTTTGGGGGGTGGCAGGGTGTGTGTGTGATGCTCAGGGGTTACTCCTGGCTCTGCACACAAGAGATTACTTCTGGCAGTGCCGGTGGGACTATATGGGGTGCGAGATCAAACCCAGGTCAGCTGTATGCAAGGTAAGCATCCTACCCATTCTACCATTGTACTGTCTCTCTGGCCTCAACTGAAAAGATGAAGAGAACTCCTGCCGTACCTCTCAATGTCTGCATTACCCAGGCCTGTCAATGAAGTAAAGACTGTTATCACCTGCCCAATAGCTGTTCCCCTTTCTTCTTCGAGACGGAAGGGGAGGGGGACAGACCCGCCAATGCTCAGGGCTTACGCCTGGCACTGTACTCAGGGATCATTCCTGGTGGGGCTCAGGGGACCATCTGGGGTGCCAGGGATCCACTCACTGCAGGATCTCTCCAGCCTCCCCTCCGTTCTCTTAAGGGTTCTCTGACACCCGCCCCCTCCAATCCTCCTCCAGGTGCCAAGGACAAAACCCAATTGTGTAGGAACAGAAACAACTGATAGAAATCAAGCAGAACACGTGTGGCCATTAAACTCATACCTGGCTAGTGGGAACACAAATTATATACCCCAGAAGGAAAAGAGTTTGGTAATTTCTTCTTTATTTAAAAAAAAAAAAAAATATATATATATATATATATATATATTCATTCTGGGGCCAGAGAGATTGTACAGTGGGTAGGGCGCTCACTTGTGCATGGCAAATCTGGGCTTTTTTCCTAGCATGAATGAACCTAAGCCCTACCAGGAGTCAGTCAGTCAGTGTCACACACACACACACACACACACACACACACACACACACACCTTCTATGTAACCCAGCAATTCCACTCCTAGATATGTATCCTTCCCTACCAGGAGTCAGTCAGTGTCTCACACACACACACACACACACACATACACACCTTCTATGTAACCCAGCAATTCCACTCCTAGATATGTATCCTTCCCAGCCAGTATCCCCTTTAAAAAAAACCCGTTCCCACACAAAAGCTCACATATGAACAGAGACCAGGCAGTGGTTTTAGAATTAGTACACACTCTGGTTAAGTTACCCTCTCCTCTCAAAATACTTATATATTTTACCTCACAGCTGAACTACTCTCATTCACATTGTTTTCACTGAATTTGTCTTTTTTTGCCTTTTTTTAAAGAGTATCTTACATAGAAGCCACGTGTTACATGAAAGAGTCAAGGAAGTAAAAGAGAATAAAGCAATGTTTTCACCCAAATGCAGACTATGAATGACTGAAACAAATGAAGTAGAAAGGAAAACCCCTTAAAGCCGGTGAAAAGTGTGCTGGAGAGGGAGCGGCTGAGGAACAGGCAGAGGGATGGCAGGGAAACACTGGTGGGTGCGGGGAATCCCATAGGTAGGTGTGGAATGTTTTCAAATCAAAAGATGAAGATAACTCACACCTGTGTATTAGCACTGGGACCCAAGGCCCAGATGGCACAGGAAGAGCACTTGCCTTACACTTGTGTGGTTCAGGCTTGATAGAAAGAGACAAATAGACTGACACTGACTCTCTCTCTCTCTCTCTCTCCAGTCATCTCAATTTTATTGCAGAAGTTAACAGCAACTGTTCTGTATTACAAAAATCCATCCCACAATATTTTTTTTTTTTGCTTTTTGGGTCACACCCAGTGATGCACAGGGGTTACTCCTGGCTCTGCACTCAGGAGTTACTCCTGGCGGTGCTCAGGGGACCATATGAGATGCTAGGAATCGAACCCGGGTCGGCTGCGTGCAAGGCAAATGCCCTACCCGCTGTGAGGAGGAATTCCTCAAGCCAGACAGCATCGAGCACAAGACGGTCTCTGTCCCTGACCCAGAGAGGCACCCGGCGGGGTTCCCAGAGGCCAGTTGCCCACGACCTGCTGAGTCAGACACACAAGCTGCCAGGGAATAGCCGCTGAGGTCAGCGGACGGGCCAGGAGAGGGACCCCTGGGAGCCGGCGGGAGAGGTGAGGGCACTCACGGGGGCTCCGCTCGATTCGAACTGTTTGAAGAGTGGAATTCTTTTCGGACTTAGGCTTGGAGTTGATGAGCAGCTTGTCCCATATACCTGAAAACGCAGACACGCCTTTTTTAGAGTCAAGAAATCTGAGGGAGCAGGGGGAGCCCACCAGCAATCTCCCCTGGACCTCCCCCCCGTCTCCACATCCTCAGGACATTCCCAGAGAGGGGTGCAAGGGTAAGGAGAGAGGGAAGAGGAAACCTAGGAAATGTACACTGGTGAAGGAACAGGCGTTGGGATATTATATGACTGAAACCCAATCATAAACAACCCTGTAACTGTATCGGACTGTGATTCAATTGAGAGAGAGAGAGAGAGAGAGAGAGAGAGAGAGACAGAGACAGAGATATTTTTTTCAGAAAGCCTCCAAGCCCTGTTTAACCAGGCTCCCTTCTTAGCCAGCCTCAAGTGTCTGGGTCACTAGCCCCAAGACACACCAAGCTGCACCTTTCAGGATCGAAAGCCACTAGCAACAAGTGTGGGGTCCTGTCAGGACAGATGAGAGGACCGAGTCCAGCAGTGGTTGAGTGAAGCTAGAAATAGTTTTCATCTGCAAACGTATTTAAAAAATGACCTCAGACTCTGCTTCATTTCTAAAACCCGCTGGCTGAGACCAGTCGCCTCCCTCACCCCAGACCTTTTGTGTCTCCTCATTCTCAGCTCAAAGCAACCTGACTCTCCAGAGCTCAGATGACAGGACTCGCCTTCCCAAACTCAAGGCTCTGCACATTCCACGACACTCTGCTACAAAAATGCTGCTCACTTGCAAAGCAGAGCTCAACAAATGTTGGTGGCTGACCACTTACTGGAGAAGTGTAAAGAAAAGGGGAGTGTGGGGCCGGAGAAATTATACACCCCAGAAGGAAAAGAGTTTGGCAATTTCTTCTTTATAAAAAAAATAATATTCATTCTGGGGCCAGAGAGATAGTACAGCAGGTAAGGTGCTTGCCCTTCCAACTGGCTGACCAGGGTTTGATCCCTGGCACCCCATAAAGTTCCTAGAGCAACAACACCAGGAGTGATTCCTGAGCACAGAGCCAGAGGACAGAAGCTCAGTAACCCCTGAGCATTGCCATGTATGCTGTTCCCCCCAAAGAAAGAAAGAAGAGAGAAGGAAGGAAGTGTATGCCTTGCAATAATGAGAGCTGGGTTCAATCCCTGGCATTACAAAACAAATTTTAATTAAAAAAAATTAAGAATACTGGGGCTGGAGCAATAGCACAGCGGGTAGGGCATTTGCCTTGCACATGGCTGGCCCCGGGTTCATTTCCCAGCATCCCATATGGTCCCCTGAGTACCGTCAGAGTCATTCCTGGGTGTAGGGGCAGGAGTAAACCCTGTGCATCACCAGGTGTGACCCAAGAAAAAAAACAAACCCAAAACAAAACAAAAACCTCTTAGACTGCCTTTAATGATCTCACTGGTAGAATGGCCACAGCCAAGGAAAAGGTTGGTGAAATTAAAGATATGGGGGCTGGAGTGATAGCACAGCAGGGAGGGCATTTGCCTTGCATGTGGCCGACTTGGGTTCGATTCCCAGCATCCCATATGGTCCCCTGAGCACCGCCAGGGGTAATTCCTGAGTAACTCCTGTACATCGCCGGTGTGACCCAAAAAGCCAAAAAAAAAAAAAAGAAGAAAAAGAAAAAAAAAGAAATTAAAGATATGATAAAAAACAAAAAAACTGATGGGGCTGGAGAGATAGCACAGCGGGTAGGGCATTTGCCTTGCACGTGGCTGACCCAGGTTCGATTCCCAGCATCCCATATGGTCCCCCGAACACTGCCAGGAGTAATTCCTGAGTGCATGAGCCAGGAGTAACCCCTGTGCATCGCCAGTTGTGACCCCCCCCAAAAAAAATAACTCTCAGAAAAATAATCATAAGAGCCAAAGAAAGAAAAGTGAGGTTATATGAATTCAAAACCTGGGTGGTGGGGAGGTTTTTTTGTTTTGTTCTGGAGGTACAACCGGCAATGCTCAGGGCTTACTCCTGGCTCTGCACCCAGGGATCACTCCCAGGGGTGCTCAGGGGTTCAATGAGATGCCGGGGATCGCATCTGAGTCAGATGAGCAAGACAAGTGCCCTACTCACCTGCATTATGTCCCCAGTCCCTCCAAATGTGGCTTTAACCACGTTGCAGTCACCTGCCTTCCAGCAAGTCGCTGAGCTACACTGCTAAACGATGTGGCTCAGTTTCCTCAACTATGAAAAAGGAGGGAAAACACACCCTTCCCCACGCAGCAAGGCTGAATGCAGTTCTTAGCGCCTAAGCACTGCAGAGCAGAGCACCAGAGTTGGCTCTTCCAACCCCTCTGCCTGCCCCTTATCCTCACACAACACTTTTCTCCTAGCTAACATCTCCAGAGGCTGTGTCCAGTCCTCTGGCATGCCTGAGAAGAATTCTGCAGGTTCCAGGGGCTGCAGAGATCTTAGAGCGGGGAAGCAGTTTTGCAAGTGGCCCACCTGGGTTTCATCCCCTGCACCCCATATGGGTCCTCTAACATCCCCCACCAAAAGTGATCCGTGGGCGCAGTGCCAGGAGTAAGCCCCGGGCACCACCGCACCGCGGGGAGGGTTCGAAGGTGGGGTGGGGTAATTCCAAAACAAACGGACAGAATTAGAATTCTATAGGTTCCAGAGGTTCACCTTCATTTCCCAGGGGGCGAGAAAAGAGAGTGTAGGGGGTGGAAACGGATCTCAAGTCCCACCAGTCTTCAGGGCACTGCCCTTCCCAGGCACACGCGCTTACAATCTGCTCCAGGATCTGAAATCCAATGTCCAGGTCCCTGCTGCCCCTCAACAACAGAGGTGGTTCTGCGGGCATGTGGGGGGCAATCTGCCCCCCCAGCCCCCCGAAAGCCCCCTCCCCAAGGCCCACCCTTAGGGGAGGGGTCTTCCCGGGCCTTGGGGACGGTCGGCAGTGCGCAGGACAGAAGAACATGTCGCGTCCGCCCCTCCACCACCCCACAGGGCTCCCCTGCAGCTGCCAGCCCTGTGTCCCCTCGGGGATGGTGCCAGGCCTGGACAGGGGGACCCCGGCGCCCCACGTGCGCGCCCTCCGCCGCCTCCCCCCGCCAGGCACCTGCGCCGCCGCTCCCTGCAGTCAGCAGTTCCTGGGACACCGAGACCCTCGCGCAGTCCCGGGCGGCCGGAGAGCAGCTCGCGGGATCCCGGGGGTCGCCGTGCACCTCCATGCCGCGGCACGCTGCAAGGCCAGCCCCCTCCAGCCGGAAGCAGGAAGAAGTGCTAGGACAGGGGGCGGGCCCAGAGCTTCTATTGGAGGAGATGCGGCGGGGGCGGGGCAAAGGGCGGGGCGAGGGAGAGGGCGACACCTAGCGGAAGTGCGAGGCTATTTCTGCGGCTTGGGAAGAGAGAAGAGAACCAGTTCAAGTGTGGGGTGTGATGCAGCGGTGTTGGGGACCTTGGGAAGTGGAGGTAGGTACCCTGGTGATGGCTGTTGTGCTGGAGTTATGGGCTCGAGGAACCATTATTAGGAGCATTATTAGAAGCAGTATTGCAAACCACAGAATCTCCATAAAATTTTTAAAATAAAATTTAGTTATGATAAAAAAAATTGAGTTCTCTCCCTCCCTCCCTCTGTCTCTGTCTCTCTGTCTCTGTCTCTGTCTCTGTGTCTCTTTCTCCCTCCCTACTTTTGGGCATTGTGATTTGCAAGACAGATACTGAACGGGATGTCTATTCCTTTACCTCCGCTTCACACACTGTTCTTCTCCAGCACAATCACTCCCTGCTATTATTGGCATACTGGTCCCTTCTCTATCTTACTTACCCTCCACCCCACGCATTCTTGTGGTTGAGCCTAACCACTGACCGGTCCTCCTAGCCCCTGTTTTCCCTGGCCATGGATATTAGTATTCTAATATATATATATATTTTTTATAGCCCACAAATGAATGTAGTCGTTCTATATATGACTCTCTCCTTCTGACTGATTTCACTCTGCATGATAATCTCCAAGTCCATCCATTTATAGGCAAATTTTAAGACTTCATTTTTTTTCTAACAGCTGTATTATTCCGTAGTGTACATGTGTCGTTACATCGTTTCTTTATCCATTTGTATGGCAGGCAAGCCAGGGAGGGGAGGGTGATGGGAGGGAAACTGGGGACACTGGTGCTGGGAAGTGTACACTGGTGGAAGATGGGTGTTGGAACACTGTATGACTGAAACCTAATCATGAACAGCTTTGTAAGATTCTATCTCACTGTGATTCAATGATTTAAAAAAAATCTTAAAAAAAGAAAAAGTGCACTCTCAGACCAGCAAATAGCACCAGATTCTGGCGAAAGATATCCGAACATGAACAAGGCACTACAGAACTGTTCTCTTCTTTGTTTTCACAATTATTTAATTGTGGTAAAAAAAAACATAGTTTATTCACATTGCTGTGATTTCGAAAATGCGTTCATCTCCCTAGTTTGAAACTCGCTGTCTACAGAACATTTATTCCACAACCACCATTTTATTTTCATGAGAGTTTGAGGACTTATCTGTGTGTCATGCAATGGCTGTCTTTTTTTTTTCTATCGGGCTTATTTGAATTAGCAAAATGTCTTTAAAGTTAATCCATATTGTAGAAGGACCTCAGCAATTGCATTTTGGAAAACCAGATTGCATTTTGTGCCTCAGGGTCATGAGTTTACCACCTAGTAAGGAAACCATGCCACACCCCAAGGGCGTGGACATAAACTCCCAGACATCTGACTGCAGATAATAAGGATGATCCAAGGGAATGTAACAAGATGTGTTCACCGCTCTGGTTCACTCCTATACCCTCCGCTTGCTGGCTTGAGGCCGTGAGAATGCACCTGGCAGGGGGCACCCAGGCATGCAGGCAGGCACCCAGGCACGTAGGCAGGAGGGCACTGTTGTCCGTTGTTCATCGATTTGCTCAAGTGGGCACCAGTAATATCTCCATTGTGATACTTGTTACTGTTTTTGGCATATCAAATATGCCACGGGGAGCTTGCCAGACTCTGCCATGTGGACGGGATAGTCTCAGTAGCTTGTTGGGCTCTCCAAGAGGGATGGAGGAATCAAACCCGGGTTGGCCATGTGCAAGGCAAACGCCCTACCCGCTGTGCTATCGCTTCAGCTCAGGCAGGAGGCATTGGGCTTAAAAACCTCTTATGGAGGGCGATCAGGGTTCCAAGTCTCTTAGGCTTGTGAACCCTCAGCGCTGAATCCCTTGTATGAGTGTGTATTGGTGTGTGAATAAAACCTTGAAAAATCTGTCCCGTCTCTGTGTGTCTCAGTCAGTGGCTGGGCTCAGGCTTGTGGTCACTTAACTTCTGGAGGTGCCACTGAGATCTCTGACCCTTGCTGCTCCCGCAACTGAACGATTCTTCTTTGTGCCTCTGTAACTTGGTGAGCGCGCTCACTCACTTCTGGTCTCTGACCTCTTTTGTCTGTCTCTGATTTCTGACTTCTGTCACTTGGTTTGAGAGGAGGCAGGAGTCCCATGGCTCTGGCTCTGTTATCTGGGTAGGCTCTAACTCATGTTTCTGTGGCACTGTCAAGGTTTATGGAGATTTGCTCCCATGAACTCCCGTGAACAGTGGCAACCAGGTGGCAGTGTGGCAGGGGGAGGGCGCGGGGGATTATACCTGTACTCAGATGCCAAGGTACCTTCAGGTCCTAAGGGGGTCCAGCCAGGCAAGCAGCTGAGTGCTGCCTATCCATATTCGTGGTCTCTGTTTTCAGCACCTAAGTGAGTGCACTCAGTTGGTTGGTGTTTGTGGTTCGTCTGAGACAGGGCTGAGTCCAGGTTAATAGGCTAAACAGTCTGAAACAGGGTTGAGACTTGTCGGGAAGACTTGGATGTGGCCGCGATTACTGAAAGGCAGGTTGCCAGGAGACGGCCTTGGCAGCCAGGGGATGTTCTGGGCTTTTGGCGGTTGAAAGCCAACTTGCGTTTTCCCTCTGTTTGGCAACCTTTCATTCTTCTCGGTGCTCTTCTCGTGTTTCTGGAAGACACTCGGTTTGATCCCTTCCAGAGCAAGGGGCAGTCCATCTGCCAAGGGACCCATTCTCTGGAAGAGATGATGTGCCATCGGTCAGTATGGGACCAAAAGGCCGGGAGCCTCAGTGCCACTGTTGACTGTTTCACTCTCCATACGTTTTGTGAGTTAGAGTGACCCTCATTCGGTGTGGCTTGGCCTAGCAGGGAACTGTGGAGCTTAATTTGTGTCATGTAGTGAGACAGGTGGTGTTTGGGGAATGGCGGGGAACTGGACACCTTGATCAGGTCCCTTATATTAGCATCTGGTTTGATAGTGTTGCATCATGTCCCTCCTGGTTGAAGCCTTTCTGTCCCACAATGTCACCTCAGCAGCCACCAGTTGTGTTATTATGCCTGGCATTACCTGCATTGGTGACCTTGAAGCTCAAGAGAGACCCTGCCCCCCTCAACCCCCTCCTCAGCTGAGGCAAGTGAGAGCTGAGAATGGTGACGGAACAGAGTCTTAGGCTGGTTACAGTTTTGAAGTTAGGAAGTTGATATCTAAGAGTTAAAAGTTCTGGGGTCTCAATGCTAGGACTGCGGGGGAGGGTGTTTGCCTTGCATGCAGCTGACCCGGGTTCAATTCCCCAGCATCCTGTATGGTCCCGCAAGCACTTCCAGGAGTAATTCCTGAGTGCAGAGCTAGGAGGAACCCCTGAGTATTGCTGGGTGTAACTCAAAATGCAAGGGGAAAAAAAGAGTTAAAAGTTCTGACCGCTTTTCGAATAGAGAATACCCAGAAAACAAAATATGTATTTGTGGTAAAAAGGGATTTAAGGTTTAAAACATTCCGGCAGAAGAATTTTATCTCAAGGAAATGAAAGGAAAGAGGAGATAAAACTAGAAGGAAGGTTTGACCTTCAAACTAAGGTAAACATAGACAATCTAAAACTTTGTTCCCTTTCTCTATAGTATGTTATTTTTCAAGGATTGTTTAAAGATATAAGCTTAAACTGCATGTGTGATTTTTTGAAAAGAAAAGGGGAAACATTGAAGTTAAAGTCATTTTAAAAATGCAAAATGCAGTCCATTGGAAGTGATGGAATGGGCAAAGATTGAAGGAAAATGTAGGTAAATGATATGCATGAATCTTGGTGAGTGTTGTAACCCTTTTTATCCATAGGTGTTTTCCTAGGATTCAGAATTCTATGTTATAAGATCCTTAATTGTGAGCATTGGAAACGTTTTGAATACCTATAGGACTGATGTAATGCTTTTGAAAGAGTACTGCTGAGTTCAGTCTAGTCATGCTAAGTGAGGTAATGGTTAGCAACTTGTTTCCAAATTTCTTGGAAGCCTGAGCTCTATTAAGTTCAGTAAAATAAGGAGGTTAAAACCTGTGAGATGTGACTATAAGGAAAGAATATAGATATGTATATTAAGTAAGAAATCTAATTGATGGAGATATCATTAGCAGGGAGCAGGGGGCTGGAAAGGAAGGGAATTCTGTTAAAATGAACTGGTTTTGAAATTAAATGAAGGAAAGTTACAGAACAAAATGAATATAAAGAATGTGTAGAAGGTTTGAGATTGTGTAGAAGGTTTGAGGTTGTGTTTTAAGGAATCAAACGTATTGTTATAAAAGACTCCTTGAATTATGTATGTGGAATTGTTCTAGTATCCAGACTTCTGTTACAGTGCTTGTAGAGAATTGAAAATCAAGGTTTTCAGGTGTAGCACTGTAGCACTGTCCTCCCATTGTTCATCGATTTGCTCAAGAGGACCCAGTAATGTCTCCATTGTGAGACGTGTTGTTACTGTTTTTGGCATATTGCTTGCCAGGCTTTGCTGTGTGGCCGAGATACTCTCCTAGCTTGCCAGGCTCTCTGAGAGGGACGGAGGAATCAAACTCGGGTCGGCAGAGTTAGCTGCTTGCTAGGCAAACGCCCTACCCGCTGTGCTATCGCTACTTAAGGTTTTCAACATGAAGCTAAATAAATTAGACATGATGTTGTTAAACTGTATATTCTCTCTCTACAGAACTTAAATGCTTCTCTTGACTAGGACCCACAACAAATGGGTATATTGCATCTGATTGTGAGTAAAGTGAAGTATTTGCTTTTCTCCTCTTTGTACCTTGAGTACGTTTTTTGATGCTTCATGGCACTATGTTCCTTTCGATAAATCCAGATAGAAAGTATTTCCTCTTTGTAATAGGGTCAACCCTCATGCAGACAGGAAAACCGGCTATGGGAACCCAGAGCCATCTTTCAGAGAAATAGTCAAAGGGATTGGTGTAAATGAGAGGAGCAAGTATTTAACAGGTGCTGTTACCAGTACCCTGCAGACCTCAGGGGGACCCTAGAGGCAGTCCGGCTCAAGGAAGCACTGGACATTATCTCTGCTGTGGAAAGCAAAGAATCTGCAGATATGCAATGACTGACCCAACCTAGGTCCTACATTCAATGTCAAGAAAAACCTGGAAACCAGGACCTCTGCCAGCCCTGAAGAAAGGATGGGAAGGACTCCTTTCTGTCAAGACATTGCTACAAACGAGAGAGGTCCAAGTCTCCCTCCAGCTCATCCTGCAGGCTTCAGGCCACCTCCCGTTCATCCTGGGGCCTGAGCTTCCCGTCTTCCCAGATGTTAAGCCTAGGTAACTCTGAGGTAACAGATAAATATTAACGCTGCTATTGGTGTGTTTCCGGTTCTGTCTTTAGCCAACCCCCAGGACCTCTCAGTCAATAACTGGGTATCCCAAATGGAGAGTTCTCCAGTCTTATTGTGCTTATGCAAAGAACAAGCCAGTTTTGTTAAGCCATCTGGCAAACTTAAAGTGAAGGTGGAGCAAAAATCATGTTTCTGGGCTGGAGCGATAGCACAGCAGGTAGGGCGGTTGGTTGCCTTGCATGCGGCCGACCAGGGTTCGATTCCTCCACCCCTCTTGGAGAGCCCAGCAAACTACCGAGAGTGTCCTGCCCGCACAGCAGAGTCTGGCAAAGCTACCCGTGGCGTATTCGATATGCCAAAAACAGTAACAACAAGTCTTGCAATGGAGATGTTACTGGTGCCCACTGGAGCAAATCGATGAACAATGGGAGGACAGTGCTACAGTGCTACAGTACTCATAATAGAAGTCAGATTTTATTTCTGCAGCGTGATTGAACAAATGTGTTCTAAGCTATCTCTCTTGGAAACTGTTATGGCTGGCTCCTGCTCTTGGTACCAGTAATGATCCCTGATGCTCTTGTTTCTAATCCCAAGGATGCGACATCCCAAATGGATGCGATCAAAATTATGATGATGAGACAACACTATAAAATGCTCATTAGAATAGTAGACCCTGAGAAGTTGGTCAGATGAACTCCTCTAGTTACTAGGAGGGGGGATGAAAGGACCACAGCAACTCCATTCTAGAAAGCCAGATTCCATTTTGTGCCTTAGGGTCATGGGTTTACCACCTAGTAAGGAAACCATGCCAGACCTCAAGGGCGTGGACATAACCGCCCAGACATCTGACCACAGATAACAAGGATGATCCAAATAAATGTAACAAGATATGTTAACGGCTCTGACTCACTTCTGTCTCTCCACTTGCTTGCTCAGGGCCATGAGAATGCACCTGGCAGGGGGGCATCCAAGCATGCAGGCAGGCACCCAGGCACTAGCCTAGAGGACTGTAGCACTGTCCTCCCGTTGTTTATCAATTTGCTCTAGCGGGCACCAGTAACGTCTCACAACAAATGGTGAGACTTGTTGTTACTGAGTTTGGCATATTGAATACATCGATGGGGAGCTTGCCAGGCTTTGCCGTGCAGGTGAGATATTATTTCATTACTTGGGAAACTTTTAATAGAATGGTTGTTTTAATCATAAAATCCATCCTATTTATTAGAATTTTAGTCTTAATGTAGACATTAGAAAATATTCCCACTCAGTACGTTTTTAGTAAAACACCATTCTTTATTTATTTTGTTTTTAATTATTTATTTGTTTATTTTTTTGCTTTTTGGGTCACACCCGGCGATGCACAGGGATTACTCCTGGCTTTGCACTCAGGAATCACTCCTGATGGGCATTGGGCTTAAAAAAACCTCTCCTGGGTGGTGATTGGGGCCCCAAGGCTTGTGAACTCTCAGTGTTGAGTCCCTTATATGAGTGTGTTTTGGTGTGTGAATAAAACCTTGACAAATCTGTCCCGTCTCTGTGTGTCTCAGTTGTGTCTCAGTTGTCGACTGAACTCAGGCTTGTGGCCACTTAACATTTGGAGATTCCACCAAGATCTCTGGCACTTAACAGTTGTAGCACAGGACAGTATTTCTTTATGCTGAGTTTTCTAAATCCTTTCTTCCCCTGGAGAGGTTTGAGTTCCTTCCTCCTCTCAACTCTTGTGAATAATGCAGCAGTGAACGCAGGATGCAAATGTCTCTTTGAGATCCTGCTGCATTCAGTATTGGATTCATTCTTGGAAGTGTAGTTACTGAATTGTACCGCAAATCTACTTTTCATTTTTGAAGACCCTCCAAGCTAATTGCACATTCCTGCCAGCAGTGCTCAGAGTCCCTGTTTCTCCACAACCTACTAATATTGATTAGTTTCTTTTTTTTTTTTCATTTACATATGATCATCCTAACAAGTGAGAGGGGATATTGCATTGTAGATATCTGATTTGCCTGTCTCTAAAGGTTAATGATCCCGAACATCTTTTTGAATATTTATTGGTCTTTATTCTCAAGAGAATATTTCTTCTTTTGAGAATGTCTATTCAGACCCATTGTTCAGGGCAGAGAAAAATGGCTCCCAGAGTTAGAATGCCTGCATACAACTTGTAATTAGGAGTTCCAATCCCTCTAGTTCTGTGTGCAAGAATGCTATCCCCGAAGCCCTGCCATCCAACATCCCTGGCCCTGCAAGCAGTTTCCAACAGCACTAAAGCCAGGTGTGTATAAGGTACACACACACACACACACACACACACACACACACACACACGAAACAGTAACAGATCCATTGCCCACTTTAAACGTAGGTTAATTGTTTATCTCAGTTAAATTCAGATAGTTAAAGGGATTTGTTGATCAGGTTAGCTCTTTTAGGGGTCTCCTTTTCTAAGTTAGATGTGTCCAGGCTAAGTAAAGTGTTTATTAGTGGCAATGCTTGAAGGACTATATGGGATGTTGACCGTATGGGTTGTTGACTGTTGCACGCAAAGCAAGTGCCCTACCAGGCCTCCTCCCAGAAGTAATCCTAAACCGATCATTCTGGAATTTCTAGATCAGCAACAGTGAGACTTAAATTGGACGAAGCTGAACCAAAAGTAGAAAATAGTGGACTGTATGCAGTGCAACTAGAGCAATACAAAGAGTAAAATAATGATGTTAAATGCTAATGTGTTAAATAGTTTCTAAATTGATCTAAACTTCTACATTCAGTTAATGACAAGAAAATTATTAATTGAAAATCAAGTGGAAGGAAGAAAAAGAGCAGAAAGCAGTAAACTAAGAAACAAAAATTTTTTATAAATCCATAAAACTGAAAGCTGGTTATTTGGGGAAAAAAATCAATAAAATTGATATAACTCTATCCAGGGTTAATCATGAAAATTTAGATAATGCAAAATTTAGATAATGCAAAATTATTAATTTCATAAATGAAAAGAGAGGTGCTGGAGTACAGTGGGTAGGGTGCTTGCCTTCCATAGTTGATTTGGGTTCGAACCCTGGCACCCCATATGGTTTTCTGAGCCTCACTAGAAGTGATTCCTAAGTGTAGAGCCAGGAGTAAACCCTGAACAATGTGTGTGTGACCCCCAAACCAAAACAAACAAAATTAAAAGGGAGGATCGCCACAGTTACTACATAAATCAAATGGACAATTAAGAGAGCATTCTGGACTGGAGTGATAGTACAGTGGGTAGGGCGGAAGTTTGTCTTATGTGCAGCTGACTCAGGTTCGATCTCAGTCACCCAAACACCTCCAGAAATAATTCCTGAGTTCAGGGCCAGGAATAACCCTTGAGTATTACTAGGTGTGGCACTGTAGCACTGTCCTCCCATTGTTCATCAGTTTGCTCAAGCGGGCATCAGTAACGTCTCCATTGTGAGACTTGTTACTGTTTTTGGCATATCCAATATGCCAGGGGGAGCATGCCAGGCTTTGCCATGCGGGCGGGATTCTCTCAGTGGTTTGTCAGGCTCTCCAAGAGGGACAGAGGACTCGAACCTGGGTCAGCCGCGTGCAAGGCAAATGCCCTACCTGCTGTGCTATCGCTCCAGCCCCTAGATGTGGCAAAAAATAAAAATAAACTGTAGCACTGTAGTACTGTCCTCCCGTTGTTCATCGATTTGCTCAAGTGGGCACCAGTAACGTCTCACAATTTGTTGTCCCACCATTCTACAGGGAGGTGACCATTTATGTTGAGAGGGGTTCAGCAGGGTGATACTATTTCACTGAAACTCTTCAGTGCCACCCTCAAGAACGTCATGCGATGACTAGAGTGGGAAGGAATGGGAGTGAAGATAGATGATCGGCAACTACACCACTTCTGCTTCACTGATGACATCATTCTAATAACACCAAACATCAGCCAAGTGGCACAAATGCTGGCCGACTTCGACCGTGAGTGTGGAAAAGTTGGACTACTGCTGAATCTCATGAAGACAATGTTTATGAGAAACAGTCTCATTCCTGACATTCCATTCACTCTCAACGGGATGAACATCTCTGAATGCAACAGTTATGTGTACCTAGGTTGAGAAGTCAACATGACGAATAACCTGGCACCTGAGTTGCGCAGAAGGAAGAGAGCATCTTGGAACACCTTCAAGAACGTCGAAGAAATAGCTAAGAGGACGAAGAACCTCCAGCTCCAGGCACATCTCTTTGATTCCACTGTTCTTCCTGCATTAACATACGCCTCAGAGCCCTATGAAAACAGGATGAGAACAATATTCGGGTCTCCCAAAGAGAAATCGAAAGAGCTATGCTTGGAGTATCATGCTTCACTCAAATGAGAGAAAGGAGTTCCGACCTCCATCGATGATCAAGAATCAGGGATGCTGTCTCATTTGCCAAGGCATCGAAAATCAGATGGGCTGGACACATATTGAGATTTGGAGATGACCACTGGACTAGAGCTGTTTCCGACTGGATTCCATAGGACATCAAAAGATTGCGTGGCCGACCTATGAGATGGTCAGACTTCTTCGTCAAGACCCTGAATGATTGGTTTGAGGCTGTTCATGTTCCTAGAACAAGCAGACGCCATTGGGCTACACTAGCATGCGACAGGGATGAATGGAGACATTGCTGGCACCTGCTCAAGCAAATTGATGAGTAACAGGATGTCAAGTGATCAAGTGATCAATGCTAATGGAACTATAACTTTAAAATCAGAGAAGACATAGAAAAGGATGGAAAAGCTGTTTTGTGCAATTTTATGCAAGCAAATTGAAAATATTTAAAATGTATAATATTCCAGAAATCTGCAGTTTATAATTTCCCTAGTATCAAAAAGGAAAGTGACAGAGAAAAATCCCTTTTTGTTGTTGTTGTTGTTTCTGGACCACAACTGGCAGTGATCAGGGATTACTCTTGGCTCTTTGCTCAGGGATCACTCCAGGTGGGCTCTGAGGACCATAAGAGATGCTGGGAATTGAACACCAATTGACCAAGTACAAGTTAAGCACCCTACCTGCTGTACTAGCACCCTGACTCAGAAAAATCTTTTCTTAAAATGAAAATCTAATTCTAAAACATCTAAAACATATTTCATGGGACACAAGCTGAATAGTGGTATAACAGATGTTACTTTGCTTCCGGAGTTCCAGCAGGTAGGGTGCTTGCTTTGCAAGTGGCCAACCCAGGTTTGAGCCCATACTCTACATGCTGTCCCCCAAGTCACCCCCAAGAGTTATCCCTGAGCACAGAGACAGGAGTAATTCCTGGGCATCGCAGGGCATGGCCCCAAACCAAACCCAAACAACTAAGCTACTCCAAGAAGCAATCAGCTATATCTGGCATAGGTCAACTCCTATAGAGTAAATACCTGTTTTGTGTTGTATTGTTTTATGTAGGAAAATTGTCTGTAAAGAAGAGTTGTCAGGTATGACAACTTACAATACTTAAAAAAATAAGTGCTCTCTTCCCCTTCGCCCCCAATGCTGCTCCGGTCTTCTTACCCACCCAGGTCAGTATGCCCACCAGTATTCGAACCTGGGACTTGGCTTTTGCCCTGCACAGCCCCATAACATATCATGATTAGAATGATCGATGCCGCCAATAGAGACACAATACTGCAAGCAGCAAGGTCAAAGAAGGAAATCACATACAAAGGAGCACCCCTTAGATTCACAGCTGACCTATCAGAGAAAGCCCTCCAAGCCTGAAGGCTATGGCGGGATATAGTGAAAAAACTCACTGAAATGAATGCTTCACCGAGAATACTCTATCCAGCTAAACTCTCACTCAAACTCGAAGGAACGGTACACTACTTTCTAGATAAACAGCAGCTCAGGAACGTCATAGATTCAAAACCAAACCTAAAACAAGGGCTAAAGGGGCTACTATAAGACAAGACAAAGCTTACAACCGCAACAAACCCTTACAGAAAGATGACACAAACCCCATAACAATAATCTCTCTCAACGTCAATGGTCTAAATTCACCAATTAAGAGACACAGAGTGGCAAAATGGATTCAGAGACCAACATTCTGCTGCCTACAAGAAACTCATCTCAACAGTCAGAGCAAACACAGACTCAAAGTTAAAGGGTGGAAAACAATACTGCAAGTAAACAGCCTCCTCAAAAAAGCTAGGGTGGTCATACTAGTATCCGACAACGTCAATTTCAAGTTGAAAAAGATTAGAAGGGACAGTGAAGGCTATTTTCTATTCATCAAGGGATGAGTACAACAGGAAGAAATCACACTCTTAAATGTATACGCACCTAATGAGGGAACAGCTAAATATTTAAAACAACTGCTAATGGATTTTAAGGAGAACATTGCTAGCAACACAGTAGTAGCGGTAGACTTCAACATCACCTTATCACCTCTGGATAGATCAACAAGAACAAAACTCAGCAATGAAACATTGGCTTTGAAAGAAGAAATAGAAGAGAGCAGGCTTATAGACCTATACAGGGCTTTACACCCCAAAAAGAAAGAGTACACATTCTTCTCCAGTGTACACAGAATATTTTCCAAAATAGACCATGTGCTAAGATGCAAAACATACCTCAATAGAATCAGGAAGATAGAAATAGTATCAACAATCTTTCCAGACCATGATGCACTGAGAATAGAAGTGAATCACACAGAGACATGGAGAACCAAGTCAAACACCTGGAAATTACACAATGGAGTACTATGTAGCTGTTAGAAAAGATGTAGTAGCACTGTCCTCCCATTGTTCATCAATTTGCTCGAGCGGGCCCAGTAACATCTCCATTTTGAGATTTGTTGTTACTGTGTTTGGCATATTGAATACATCACAGGGAGCTTGCCAGGCTCTGCCCAGTGGGTGAGATACTCTTGGTAGCTTGCTGGGCTCTCCGAGAGGAGCGGAGGAATCAAACCCAGCTCCGTCGGGCTGGCTGCGCGCAAGGCAAATGCCCTACTGCTTGCTATCACTCCAGAAAAGATGAAGTCGTGAAATTTATATACAAGTGGTACCACATGGAAAGTATCATTCTAAGCGAAATGAGTCAGAAAGAAAGGGACAGACATAGAAAGATTGCATTCATCTGGGGAACATAAAGTAACAAAATAGGAGACTAACACCCAAGAATAGCCGAGATAAGTACCACAAAGTTTACTCCATGGCTTGGAGGCCAGCCGTACACGCTAGGGGAAAAGGCAGCTCAGATAGAGAAGGGAGCACCAAATAAAGGGTGTTGGGAGGATCCTCCCAGGATGGGAGATGCGTGCTGAAAGTAGACTATAGACCGAATATGATTGCCACTCAGTGCCTCTTTTTCAGACCACAGCACCCAAAAGGAGAGAGAACAAAAGGGAGTGCCCTGCCACAGAGGCAGGGTGGGATGGGGGGGATGGGAGGTGGGAGGGATACTGGGATCAGTGGTGGTGGAGAATGGGCACTGGTGGAGGGATGGGTGTTCGATCATTGTATAACTGAAACCCAAGCACAAAAATTTGTAAGTCTACAACTGTACCTCATGGTGTTTCACTAATTAAAAAAAAAGAAAGAAACTAAGTATATGAAACTTGGCTGTCTTGCGAATGAATATATTATAGTTATTATAATAGGGAAGTTCTAATTATGAGATAATTGATTGCTACTTAAGTGTTACCATGAAAGTCTCAACAAAATGGAAAGAAGATTTCCATCCTAGAGCCAGGGAGACTGTACAAGTGCTTGCCTGACACAGGGCTGACCCAAGTTTGATCCCTAGCCACTGCACACGGTCCCCTTGGCACCTCCAGGAATGATCTCCGAGCACAGAACCCCTGAGTAGCACTGGGGTGTGGTCACAACCCCCCACAACCCGTCAAAAAGGAAAAGAGAGATTTGATGCCAAATATAAAATTAACTGATTCATCAAGCCAGTTGAGACAAGGGTAATGGTATTATCCAATTAACTGAGGTCAGTCTAGGTTCATCTCTTGGGCAGGGTGGAGGTGGGGGATATTGTGTGTGGGATGGGAGGGGAGGAGAGAATGGGTTCATCTCCTGCAGAAAGGGGGGCCGCTAGGATAGCCTAAGAGCATAAAGGAAATGAGAGAGCCACTCCCAATGTCTGCTGCAATAATGGTAATGATTACTTTAAGGTTTTACTCAAAGATAATTTTCACTCTTCCAGGCACATTTTTTTTTCTTTTCTTTTTTTTTCCCCCCTCTGTAGCAGCCTAATCAAACTGATTATTTATTCTGGTAACTTTTCAAATTGCTATTACCTGGCACCCAGGCCCTTAGGAACAATTATCTACTTGATTTAATTACCCAATTTTTGCAAATCAAAACTATTTATCTCTAGAGATATGTCTAGTAAATGCTGAAAATTACGGTGTCATTATGTTGCAGATTTATTTCGGTTAACCTCTTAATTAATCTATGTTTAATCTTATGGATAAAAGCAAACACTTGTGTCAAAGCCATGCTTTGTTTTCTAGTCAGGTAAAATTTCATGAGGGCAGGGAGGTTTGGGGAAAATGGATTTTACTCATACTTGCCTAGTATTTAGAAGAAAGGTTATCTTAAACGGGCAACCTTACCTTGATCTGCTCCCTCTGCTGGAATTATTGATTTATTTATTACCCCCCCCTCCTTCCCCATGCTTGGGTATATTTGCACACTTAACCATTGCGTTTGCCCGTGACTGCTCCTCAGACTGTGCTCACATGCTTGTCTGCTGTGATAGGGTCACTATCATCTAGTTAGGGTGTCCATCCATACACACGCTCTCTGGTGGGAACCAGGGGGAGACACTTTCTTGTTTTTGCTTTGTTTGGGGATTTGGGTCACATCCAGCGATGCTCACGCCCAGGTTTGCTCCTAGTCCTGTGCTCAGGGATCATTCCTGGCGATGCTCAAGGGAGCACTTGCAGTTTGGGAGACTTGAGCCAGGGTTGACTGCATGCCAGGCAAGCGCCATGAGTCCTGTATTATCTCGATGGCCCATTGTCACATTGTTTAGCAGGGCTCAATCAGTGTTTGCTAAGGGTCATGCTTCCTGACCACGGGCACTCGGTCACTCACCCCTCTCAGCGGTGCTCCTTGAGGGTCATGTCCTTTCATTGTGGCACTCCCACACACACTTGGCCACAGTGTGACCAGAAATCGGTTGTGGCCCTGGGCACCACAGTCAGCTCTGCTGTCAAGCTGAAGCCACAGAGATGTCTAAGGATGTTGCTTGTCACCTGTGCTGGCTCTGGCGGGTGGGGATGGAGTTTGAATTCACAACTTCACTCATTCACCCTTCCAAGGCATGAGATCTAAGTCACAGAGCTATATCCTAGTCTCCTGCTGGTACTTAGAAAAATGTTTATGATTGCTGTATTTGGCGTAACTTGCTGTTATTTTGTACTGCCAGGGATTGAATCCATTCATAAGGTTAGCTTCTGACACTGAGTCATATCCTGGGCCCTGTTTTTGGGTAAAGATTGACGTTGGTTGCATTCTTTGTACCTACAACACAATCCTGAAGGGTACTTCCTTTCTGACTCTCCTTATGTTTTCCTAGATGAAACTACTGGACTTTATACACACACACACACACACACACAGAGACACACACAAACACAAAAGGATGGAACTTTGTTTCTAGTACAAGGCATCCTTTTTAAGTCCCCATCTGTAGTATGACGCAAATGATATCCTTAAATTCTCACCCATATCATGAGCAGTACTAGAGAGGGCGGGGTGCTTGCCTTGAGCGTGGTTGACCTAGGTTAATCCCCAGCACCCCCATATAGTCCCTTAGCCCTGCCAGGAACCAACCCCAAGCACAGTTGAGTGTGGCCTGAAAATAAAAATAAATAAAATTTTGCTACATATCAGTGGATCCAATGTAACAGCCCAGTTTTCTGTTTTTGTTTTTTGGTGTGGGGGAGGGCCCCTCACCAGGCAGTGCTCAAGACTTATTCCTGGCTCTGCACTCAGGAATCACTCCTGACAATGCTGGCCGTGACGGGGGTTGGGAGTATATGGGATGCTGGGGATTGAACCTAGGTTGGCCACATGCGAGGCCAATGCCCTCCCCACTGTGCTATCACTTTGGTTCACAACCTAGTATTTTAATAAGAGGTAAAATTTGCACGGAGGACCCTGAGTGATAGGTCAAACAGCTGGAAGAGGAAAATAGCCTCTGAGCACTGCTAAGTGTGAGCCAACTCCCCCATGCTGCCCCCCTCCAAAAAAAAAATAAAATGAAACTAGCACAGAGGTAGGGTAGGGTGTCATCTCAAACAAGCAAACAAACAAACAAACAAACTGTCCTCCCGTTGTTCATCAATTTGCTGGAGCGGGTCCAGTAACATCTCCATTTTGAGACTTCTTGTTACTGTGTTTGGCATATCGAATACGTCACGGGCAGCTTGTCAGACTTTGCCGTGCAGGCAAGATAATCTCGGTACTTTGCCGGGCTCTCCGAGAGGAGCTGAGGAATCGAACCTGGCTTGGTCGGACTGGCTGTGCGCAAGGCAAACGCCCTACCGCTGTGCTATTGCTCCAGCCAGGGTGTTCTCTCATATTATGTAATTACTTTTTTTTTTTAATCAGCACTCAGTTTTTGATCAGAGTGATCATCTCCAACTATCATTGCCATCGTGGTCTCTTCTCTATCCTAATTGCCTCCCTGCTGCCCCACGGTTGGGGCAAACTTCCAACCATGGACCAGTCTTACAAAAGTGATTTTTTTGTTTTGTTTTCTTTCTTTCTTTCTTTTTTTTTTTTTCCTTTTGTGCTGGGAGTAGAATCAAGGGCCTCATGCAGGCCAGGAGGCCCGTATGGGACATCTTGACCAAGCTACACCCCCAGCATTCACACCCTTTCCTTCTTCTCCACCAAGGTCCCAGGATTTTGCCTCAGCAAAATAGGATGATGGTAGACTAGACTGTGGTGTATCTTTTCAAGAGAGTTCTCAGTATTTTTTCAAAAGCATGTTCTGAAATATTTGCAGTAGGAAGCCAACAGTGAAGCATTCTACGACACTGCTTCAAACCAAGATAGCAGCGGATTGTATTGGAAGAGTAGCAGGAACAAAGGCTGAGCCCAGGCAGGGAGTGCGGCCTTCTGTTCAGCTGTTCCATGGTATCCAGCCTGTGCTCTTCCCCACTGGCTCACCCTCCACTCCCTCTTTTATCTGTCTCATGCTCAGAACGCTTTGCAAGTTTGCACATTTTGATTACAAACTGTTCTAGGGCCCCCAAATTGCTATCCAGGGCAGAGAGGTCTCAATTATTTAAACTTGAATGCTTTCATCTTCACTCAAGCTCTTCATCCCTTTGAAGATGCCAAAACCAGATGACCTGGATGCTGGCTCCGGATTGTTGATGGAAACAGCTAAGCACTAGAGGAGCGACCTTTGTAAGCGAAAACATCTCTGGTTTTCATGAAAGCAGAGAGCAGAAATCCTTCAACCCACCTGGTAGCTTTGGGCCAAGGTTTGAGGGAGAATGGAGTGTTCTGGTTAATGAGAACGTTGAGTCTGAGGTCTCGGAGGCAGGAACTTGTGGGTGTAATTATGAAATGGCGAAGACCACTGGTTTAAGTCAGCACCTCTCTGGTCTCTGCACACAAGGATCTCTCCTGGCGCTGCTTGGGGGCCCATCTGGGATGTCTGGGGCCAAACCCTAGTTGGTTGTCTGCAAGGAAAGCTCCCTGTCCATTGCACTAATCTCTCTGGCCCAGCCCTCTGCTCTTTCAAGGTCCCTGCAAAGAAATAGGAAGAGGGAATCCAAAAAACATGAGTTTGTATTTGTGGCAGAAAATCTCAGTAGAACCAATACTGTAGCACTGTCCTCCCGTTGTTCATTGATTTGCTTGAGCGGGCCCAGTAATGTCTCCATCATGAGACTTGTTGTTACTGTGTTTGGCATATTGAGTACGTCATGGGGAGCTTGCCAGCAGGGTTTGCCGTGCAGGCGAGATACTCTCCGTAGCTTGCCGGGCTCTCTGAGAGGGGCGGAGGAATTGAACCTGGCTCAGCCGGGCTGGCTGTGTGCAAGGCAAACACCCTATCACTGTGCTATCACTCCAGCCCCAGTAGAACCAACAAGTTGCTATATTCTGGGAGGTGGGAGGGTCATTCCCCACAGTGCTCGAGGAGTCATGTGGCAGTGGGGATCAAACCTGGGACTCCACTTGCAGAGCCTGAAGGTCAGCCACATTCATCACCTTCTTGGCCCCAACAAGGGAGGTGTGTGTGTGTGTGTGTGTGTGTGTGTGTGTGTGTGTGTGTTGGGGTAGACTCAAGGACATCACAGAGGCAAGGATGCCAACATCTTCCCAAGGGCCTTCCAGTTCTAACATCTCCCACTCTCTTGTTTGCTTGAGGGCCGAGAGTGCTCAGGGCTGATCCCTGGCTCCCCACTCAGGAATCACTTCTGGCAGGGCTCAGGGGGGCATATGTGGTGCTGGCCATATGTGACCACAGGGTGGCTGCATACAAGACAAGCACCCTACTGACTGTATGATCAGTCTGGCCCTCCCCCCATTTATTTATATATATTTTAATCTTATTTTACCTTTTGGTGGTCCCAGGGGTGGACCCCAGCACCCTCCACGCTCAAGGCAGGAGCTCTACCACTGAGTCACCTCCCCACCCTGGCAGCTCCTGTATAAGTGTCCCGCTGCTCCCCTTCCCTGGCAGACCCTCTCTCCTTGCTTCCAGGTCACCTTCTCTGATGTTTACTGTCTTAACAAGGACAGATTTACTTCCTCTTTAAACCCTTTCCACTCCCCTCCAGGTCTCTCCTACTTCCACACTTTGAAAGAGGCTTTGTACCATCACCGCAGTCATCATTCAAGCCATTGTGGTGAAGATGGTTGAGTTGTCAGTCTTTCCTGAGGGACAGGTGACCGTGATCCCCTTGGGAGTCTCCTCACCCCCATTGGACGGCAAAGGGCAAAGGCACGTGGCAGCTGTGAGCCTCCATCCTCACTCGCGACCTCCAGCGTTGTTGTTGGGGAGGTTTGACTGAGTCTGCAGAGACCAGCAGCTTTCCTTCTCAAAGCTTCTTCGATATCAGCAAATGCTAGTCCCTTATTTATTTATTTATTTTTAATTTAGCACAGCGGTAAGGCATTCGCCTTACAAGCGGCCAACATGGCCGACCCGAGTTCGATTCCTCCGCCCCTCTCGGAGAGCCCGGCAAGCTACCGAGAGTATTCGATATGCCAGACACAGTAACAACAAAGTCTCCAATGGAGACATTACTGGGCCCGCTCGAGCAAATTTTTTCATGAAACACCGTGAGATACAATTACAGACTTATACACTTCCATGATTACATTTCAGTCATGCAATGGTCGAGTACCCCTCTCTCCACCAGTGCCCATTCTCCACCACCAATGTTCCCAGTATTCCTCCTGCCACACCCCCACCCCATGCCTCTGTGGCAGGCACATTTCCTTTCTCTCTCTCTCTCTCTCTCTCTCTCTCTCTCTCTCTCTCTCTCTCTCTCTCTCTCTCTCTCTCCTTTAGGGTGCTATGTATGGTTTGCAATACAGGAAATAAGTGGCCATCATGTTCATCCCGAGTGAACCCTCCAAACATCCTTTGCTTGGTGGCCCCTTCTCTATCTTTAAAGGGCTTAAACCAAAAACCAGTCTGGAGATACCCTTAGCCTCCTTCCTCCTCCTCTTCATTATTTGTTATTTTGGGGGACACACCTGGCAGTGCTCAGGTGTGGCCTTACTCCTTACTCTGGGCTCAGGGATCCATCCAGCAGAACTGATGTCAGGGGCAGGGGTGCCATCTATGGTAATGCTTTGAGCACAAGGAAAGCCACACACCATGACAGGTTGCTAAAAGTTTTAAAAAATTAGCTAGGCCCTAGTCTCGGGAACAGGCAGTTGCAGTTTCCCCGAAGTGAGACGATCATCAAAAGACTAATCTCAGGACCCAGCGGGTGGGCCTGACCAGCCACCATGCATGTCTCAGCAGCCTGTGTGCTAAGAATAACGACTATTAAACCACAGAGTATCTGCAACTTATGTAACCATACGCTATATAATGCCGTGGAAACTGGAGTCAGGGTCCTTGTCCTGAGGCTGCTGTGTCGGTGGGGACTGGGACCCTAGCTCAAGCTAGCAATAAAATCCCTTGCTTTTGCATCATGGGAGTGGTCTCTTTCCTTATCCTGATTCCCAGCATTGTAATGGGACCCGAGTCAGCAGCAAGCAAGGCAAGTTCCTTCCCCTTGTAGCATCTCACAGTGCCAGTAGCCCTCCTCCTCTCTCATCCCTCACTCAATCTTTGAGCAAATCTGGCCCTCCGTTCTCCTCTTCCCAAATGTGTGCCTTTTCTTTTCTTCTTCCCACTTCCTTTTCCTTCCAGAGGTGTGGGCCACACCACCTTTCACCAGGTCACAGTCCAAGCACTCGCCTCCACGTGAGCCTCTTCAGGACAGTCTACTGCCAGGAGAGCCTGCTGGAAATCAAGTGTCAGTCTCATTCTGACACAAAGGTAGAGGCCTTGGCCATGGGCCTCCTCTAACTGTGTTCTTACCCCATCTGCTGCCTCCGTCTTCCCCGTGGCGGGGACACAGGAGTCTCAGCACCCTCTGTACACTCTGCCTCACTGCATCTGTGCCTCCTCAGCGTTGGGCAAGTGCCCCCTGGCCTCACACCCTTCTGTCCAAAGAAACTATTCTGGCCTGGATCATCAACTAAAAAAATTTCCTTTCCCAGAACACCCCACTCATTAGAGAATACCCCTAAAATCTCCTTCTTCTTCTTCTTCTTCTTCTCCTCCTCCTCCTCCTCCTCCTCCTCTTCCTCCTCCTCCTCCTCCTCCTCCTCCTCCTCCTCCTCCTCCTCCTCCTCCTCCTTCTTCTTCTTCTTCTTCTTCTTCTTCTTCTTCTTCTTCTTCTTCTTCTTCTTCTTCTTCTTCTTCTTCTTCCCTCCTCCTCCTCTTCCTCCTCCTCCTCCTCCTTCTTCTCAGACTGAATTTATTTATATATTATACATATAGACTGTGGCAGATACCTATAGTTGTGTAATTGGAATTCTATTATGATGTATAAATGTGGGTTCATCGATTATAGCAAAGGTATTACCCTGGGGGGGGTGGTGGATGTCTATAAAGATGGAAACTATGAATGTCTGGAGACGAAGGATATATGAATAGTCTCTATGTTCCCCCTTAATTTTTTGTGTCATTGCACCTCGAGAGACCATTGCTAATTTTTAGATAAGAATGAGTTGAAATTTTAATAATGTATGTATACCACATGGAATATTTTAACATTTATATTCAACAGAGGTTAATTTTCTTTTAAAGGATAGGAACTGAGTCATCACACCAGCAATGATTATCCTTTGAGGATTCATCTAAATTCATTTGTTAATTGTGCATGTGTGTATGTGAAATCTCCAACTTCTCACACTGCTCTGCTTTACACTAATTCTCTATGGCTTATACACCTATCAACCTACCTCGCCATCTCTACCTCTTCCCCCCACCCCCTCTCTGGCCCCTCAACTCCTTTTTCCTTATGAATGTTTCCTACAGTCTGTGGGACCAATTTTTGTTGTTGTTTTATTTGTTTTGGGGCTTATTCCTGGGTCTGCACTCCAGGATCGCTCTTGGCAGACTCTGGATACCATATGTGGTGCTGTGGATCAAACCTGGGTTGATCACATACAAAGCAAGATCCTGCCTGCTTGTGCTTTTGCTCCAGCCCCATCGCCACTTTTTTTGAGGGGGACCACGCCTGACTGTGCTCGGGGGCTACTCCCAGCTCTGTACTCCGGAGACTGTGTGGTGTTGGGGATCAGATTGTTAGGACCCACTTAGCCAGAGAACTTCCATAACAGTCTCTGAGTAACTTAGGTCTCTTCCAGGAACAAGAAAGGCAGAAAAACCAGATGCTTTTTTTTTTTTCAATTAAAAAATTTTTTAATAGTGAGACATCATGAGGTACAGTTGCAGACTTACACATCTTTGTGCTTGGGTTTCAATCATACAATGATCAAACACCCATCCCTCCACCAGTGCCCATTTTCCACCAACACGGATCCCAGTATCCCTCCCACCCCCCATCCCAAAACCAGATGCTTTTGTCAAAGATTATATACCCCGAATAAGATTAGGTCTCTGGAATGTAACTGCCAGGGAGGTGGGCTGGATGCTTCGGGCCAAAACAACAACATATATGTATTTGTGTGCACAGCGGGTAGGGCATTTGCCTTGCATGCGGCTGACAGGGCCGACCAGAGATCAATTCCTCCGCCCCTCTTGGAGAGCCTGGCAAGCTACCGAGAGTATCTCGCCTGCACAGCAAAGCCTGGCAAGCTACCCATGACGTATTCGATATGCCAAACACAGTAACAAGTCTCACAATGTTACTGGGCCCGCTGGAGCAAATCGATGAACAACGGGAGGACAGTGATGAACAGTGATGATGTGTACTCTGTAGGTAATAGAAAATTGCTGAGTAATGCTTATTTGCCAAAATGAAAGTATAAGAACTTGCTGAAGGGCTGGAATGATAGCACAGCAGGTAGGGAATTTGCCTTGCACGTGGCTGACCCCGGTTCGATTTTCAGCATCCCATATGGTCCCCTGAGCACCACCGGGGATAATTCCTGAGCGCAGAGCCAGGAGTAACCCCTGTGCATCGCCAGGTGTGACCCTGTAATTTTCTTGTAATTTCTTGTACTCCCGTTGTTCATCGATTTTGCTCGAGTGGGCCCAGTAACGTCTCCGTTGGAGACTTTGTTGTTACTGTGTTTGGTATATCGAATATGTCATGGGGAGCTTGCCAGGCTCTGCCGTGCGGGCGAGATACACTCGGTAGCTTGCTGGGCTCTCCGAGAGGGGCGGAGGAATCGAACTCGAGTCGGCAGCCATGCTAGTCCGAAAGTAGTGAGTGGTCGCAAGGTCAACCTAAAGTCAACCTGCAGGTGTGACCCAAAAAGCAAAAATAAATAAATAAATAAAATTAAATTAAAAAAAATAGTAAAATAATTTGCTGAACCTAGTGCTTGGGGTTCTTGTTGAACCCCTCTATATCTGGTGGATACTTGGACCCCAGCTAGCTGGAGCAATAAACCTCGCTATATGATTTGCATTATCGACTCTGTTCTCCATCTTTGAGGGGTGGTCAACTCCGGTCTCTAACAAGATCTGGGCCTCCCCCAGGCAAAGCCTGCCCGCTAGCCTTTTGTCCTATATTGCTGGCCCCTGTGGGAACACTTCTTAGTAGCCCACATAGTGGTTCTTAAACTTCAGTGATCATTAGAACTATCCATAGAGATTTTTGTTTAATTAGTCTCATTTAATTGGTAATTTTGAGCAAGGATTGTAACCCCTTATTTCCGTCTATGAAACATAAAATCATCACAGAAGTCCGTAGGAGTAAGGATTAGATACAGTAGTCCCTACTAAGGATCCAATCCACAGCATTGGGTTTTCATCACCGCCTGCTCACTGTCCGCCAAATTTAGAGCTTCAATTTCTGCACATTGCGTTTGTTTAGAGATATTGGTGTGATCCCCCCCCCCTCCGCCCCCCTCCCCTCACCCCCCTGCAAATCTGTACTCAGCCACTTCCCTTGGGTGTTCCTTGAAGATGGCCAGTGCTCTTGGAGGAAGCTTAGAACCATGCCCCCAGGTGTCCGGGCTCAGGGATCAGGAGAAGCTCAATCAAAAATGCGGGAGTCATTTTCTCACACTTCTTTCTCTCTCACCTTCCACCTGCAGCCCTTGACTGGTTCTGCTTGGTCCATCCTCTCCTCTTAGTCCGTCCACCCTCTTCTCTTTACCTCCATAGTCTCAAACCAGTCACAGATGCCTTCTGATTCCTCCTTATCTATTCCTCAGCTTGTAGCCAGAATCAGAGCCTTTCATCATCACAAATCAGGTTGTGTCCAAGAGGACCCTCTCTTATTTTCTGGCGGCTTACTCTGACTTTAGGATGAAGTTCAATGTCTCAGGGCTCCTAAGGTTCTGTAGTTCCCCCATCCCCCACTTAAAAGGCACAGGAACTGGCCCCAAGCAATAGTACAGAGGTTAGGGTGCTTGCCTTGCATGTGGACGACCCAGGTTCTATCCCTGGCATCCCATGTGGTTCCCCAAGCATTGCCAGGAGTAATTCCTGAGTGCAGAGCCAGGAGCAACCCCTGGGCATTGCTGAATGTGACCCAAAAAGCAAAAATCAATAAATAAAAACATTAAAAACAACAACAACAACAACAACAACAACACAGGAACAGAATAGGAAAGGGGAGCTTTATTGTGTGGACACTGCCTGAGTTGGGAAGACTGTCCACCAGCATGGACGGGAGGACAGCTTCAAAGAGAAGCCTCAGGGTCTGGTTTATGCCCAGCAGCAACAGAGCACTAGGACAGCTTACACACAGTCCAGTAGTTTTTCAGGAAACTCCTACATATTCATGAGAAAGAACGTTGAAGAATGGAAAATGAACATACATGGCATGTATGGAAACCGGCAAGGAGATAGATGGCAGAGAAATGTCATTAGTATGTGTTCCGTGGTACAATAATGAAACTTGAGAAGGACTTCCTTTACACCAGCTCCACTGGCCTGGGGGCCTGTACTCCTTATCAGGGCAAAAGTGAGCTTCTACTTAGGCCCAATCAGGACCAAGAGAATGCAAGGGAGTGGCTTCTTCCGAAGAGAGGACTTCAGGCCCTCCATACCACAAGCCTCAGGCCAGCCTGTAATAGCCTTCACTAACTAACCATGAGTCCTTGTAAGTTTGTAAAAAGGGGTAGGTGGGAGAAAAGAAAAGGTCAAGTTGAAAAAAAGCTTCTTTGGCAGTTCCTGTTCCGGCTCTTCACACTGGCCATGGGACCCTTTTCGGCTTGACAGAAGCCCTTTGCGAATCTGCAGTTCCCACATTCCAGGTGCACTGCTCACCCAGTTCTCTCCTCCTCCTTTGTTACCTGACCTAGTCCTTATTCTGAGAGGCTCAGATTCAATGTCACTTCCTCAAAGAAGCAGAGCCAATAGGTCCCCTGCGGACACTCTTCTCACTTCCCGACTTCTTTTTCCTCAGCCATCATCAGTGATTCATGAACAGCCTTCATTCCCAGTTATTCCCAGGGTGTTCAAAGTTGTTGGAAGGAAGTTGACACTGTATTGTCATCACTGTTGCCAGCACAAACCAGGGCTGGGTGCCTCAGCTGAAGGCACCTCTTCAGCCATTGTCATCTTGAGCTGTTCTCGCGTGATTAGAACTGAACTGAGATTTGGATTCCAACTGGAGGCTTCAAAGAGCTCAGAAATACACACTCTCTTGCAAAGGCTGCCAGACAAGGGACAACCAATAAAACTAAGAGTCATGGAAGCCATCATCTCTCTCTCTCTCCTTCCGTGCAGCAATAAAGATAGCGATAAGCAAGCACTTTCAACTAGGAGAGAGGGCAACCTCTGTAACACAGACTTTGAAGTAAAATCCTAAAATGTCAGGGTTAAACAATGACCTGAGTTGAAACCTTTAAGAGCCTCGAATTATCTTTCAGTCTTCTGGAAATACAGAAACATGTAAATACTAAAGACAAAAACCATTTGGAAATGCAGTCAATAACAGTTTTTTCCACATTCCTTGTGAGGATACTTTCCTTCCTGCTGGGTTGAAGAATACCTGAATGGGGCCCCCGGGGGTTGGGGGGATAGAGAGGACGGGGGTAGGGGGGAACCGTGACAGCAGCAGGTTCAAGGCTGATGCAAAAGCACCCTTCCTCAGGATGCAGGTCAAAATGCAATCTGATCGCAAAACAGAAACGGACAACTTGATCAACATCTCCGCTGGGGGGGCCTTTGGCACTCGAGAAGCTGCTCTGAAAAATTCTAACTTAGGAGTTGGTGGAAGCTTGGATGGGTGGATAAGAATGTCTCGTTAACCGTGTAATTTTGAAGCGGGGCAGGCTGTCTCTCAGCGCCAGTGCCCGAGGACTGGCATCTTTGTTTTGTTCCCTGCAACAGCCCATTACCTGAGTCATAGCCTAAAGGTATTCATAAAACTCGTTCCAGGCCTTAGACAACTCGTCTGGCCCTCGCCTGGCTTGAATGACGAGGCTGGGCCCCCTGGAGAAGGCTGGCAGCCCCCCCAGGAGCCCCCTCTCTCATCGGACTCTCCTTCTACCCGCCTGGGAGGGCGCGGGGAGCTGCTGGGCGCATCCCCTTGGTGGTCCAGCCCTCCCTGTCTGACCTGCAGCATCCCTAAGCGCGCGCGCGGGGGGCTCCCCCGGAAGGAAGGTACTCGCGGGGGTGGGGGGGTGGGGGGGTCACAGCGGTCTGGGTTGGAATCCCACCCAGGGTGCGCGGAAAAGAAGCGCGAGCCGGGCCAGCGGGCCTGCCAGCAAAAACCATGAGTCATATAATAAATCTGGGGGGCGGGGGGTTCGGACCCGGTTTGTGTGTATGTGTGTGTGCGTGCGTGTGTGTGTGTGAAGGGGTGGGGATGGGCTTAGGCAGGGGTGGGCTCCGGGATGAGGCCTTCTGGCCGGGTGGGCTGCCCGGAAAAGTGCTCGCGAGCCTCCGCCGGGGGGTGGGGGCGGGGGCGGGGGCGCCCAGGGTCCGGTTGGGGGCGGGCCGGGCGGGCCGGGTCGCCGCCCCCGCGCGCGGCCACATCACCAGGCGGCTCCCCCCGCTCCTCCCGGGGCGTTGGCGCGGCTGCGCGTGCGCGGGGCGCGGCGCGGGGGCGGGGCGGGGGGCGGCGGGCCGGGCTCCGGGGCTGTCAGCGACCAGGCGCGCGAGCCGGACGCAGCCGCGGGCCCGGGGCCGCCGGCCCATCGCCCCTGCCATCCCCCGGGCGGCTCGGCCCAGACGCGCTGCCCCGCGCCTCCCTCCCAGCGGCGCTCCGGCCCAGGTGATCCGGGAGGGCGAGCGGCGCCGGGGACCGCGGCGCCCCCAGGTACCGGGGCGGGGCCCAGCCGGGCCGTCCGGGCCGCTCAGGGACCCCCCCACCCCCCCACGGGCAGCGCCCGAGCCCGGCCCCACCTCGGGCCAGGCTAGCCGGCGGGTGTGAGCGTCGGCGCCCGCGTCCCGGGGGCCGGGGGTGGTCCCTGGACCAGCGCCCCGACGCGCACGGGCCAGGTGAGCGCGGGTGGAGGCGCGGCCAGGCGGGCTCGGGCACACCCCCAAACCACAGCTGCGGGGCTGCGCAGGGGCGCGGGGTCCCCGGGGTCCCGGGGCGAGGCGTGAAGCCGGGGAGAGAAAGAAAGAGAAAGAGAGAGAAAGAGAGAGAGAGAGAGAACCCGCACGCTGGGTCTGTCGGTTGCATCCTTCTGTCGTTTGCATCCTTCTAAATCGGTTGCATCCTTCTGTCGGTTGCATCCTCGGGTCGGTTTCCGAGGTCGGCGCCCTGGAGACCGCGTTAGACCCGCGGCTCCTCTCCCCAAGCCAAGACTTGGAGGGTTTTCACCGACAGGCACTCCTGGCGCCCCAGAAATCTAACCCACCCTTTCCCAAGTGCCACTTTCTCTCCGTTCTCGTGAAGTTTTGCCAACTGTCGTTGCTCTCCAGAACGTTTTCTTCACGCCCCCCTCTCCTCCTCCCCCCCACCCCCCCCGCCCCGTGACCACCCTTCCCCCAGTCCCCGGGCGCTCCGTTTGCTCCTGACTCCCCCCCTCCTTCGGCCAACCGGCCACCGGTAACCAAGCAACGCTTGTACATACGGGTTTGCCCACTCCGGGGAATTTCATCCATGCGGGTTTATCCAATCTGACTTTTTTTTTTTTTTTTGTATCTTGTCTTCTTTCGCTTCAGCGTTCTTTTCAAGGTTCATTTATGTTGGCGAGTGTCCAGTGCCCTTTGAAGTGAAAGGAGAATATTTCATTTATCATCAGTGCAACACATAGTATCAGAGTTCAGGTTATCCATTTATCAGTCGACGCGCAGAGGTTTCTACTTCTTTTGCTCTTGTGAATCCAGGCGCTGTGGTCGTTTGCATACAGGGTTTTATGTGGGGCCCATGCTTTCATTACTGGGGAGCTGACCCTCCCCCAAAGTAGCAGTTCCCGCTGTACTCTAGGTGGGTTCCAGTTTCTCCGTCATTCGCTGTTGTCTAAGGTCTAATTTAATTTTTTTTTTTTTTTTTTTGCGGGGAGGGGTGGGGGAGGGACACCAAGTGAGGAACTCAGGGTCTGTCCCTGGCTCTGTGCTCAGGAGTAAGCCTCGGTGGTGCTGGAGAGCTCAGAGGCAGTGCCTGGGTTTGACCAAGGCAGGCCCCGTGTGTTGGCCTTGTAATGTCTGTCAGGCCCAAATCACAGCCATCCCCCTGGATGCAAAATGGTATTGATTTGTGATTCCCTATTGACTGATCAGGACGGCCATCTTTCCATTTACTCCCCCCACTCCTTGTTTATCTTTGGAAATGTATATTGAAATATGTTGCCTGTATGTTAATTGAGCTGTCTTTTTGCTGTTGACTTATATTGTGAGGCGGAAGTGGGAGGTGGAATCTAGGTGTGGAAGCTATTAATATTTTAGAAGAGTGGCCACGGATAGATACAAGCAGAATAATATTTGTACTTGGGCAAGGCTGGCTATGTGCCTTCTAAGTCTTTTAGAAGACCCCTCCATTCTTGGATAACTTTCTGTCCCTTTCCCTTTTCCGGTTTTTTGAGGAAAACCACTAAAGGTGTATTTGTGATCAGAATCAGGACAGCCCTCACAGAACTGGCATTTTCAATATATTCTGTGCTTGGTGTGAAAACTCCCAATTATTATTTTTATTAAAAAATTCTTGATTTTGGTGGCTAGCTACATAAAGTGATCAAAACCACGACAAATACAGCCAACTCAAGTCAAATGTCGTATGTCCCAGGCCAAGCAGAAAGAAGATCTTGTTTTCCTAAGTTTTTGTAGACTCAATTACTGCTACATTCTTTTGTGGGTGGCAAATATTTTTGATGGGATTGAAGTTAAGAACCACTTAGAGCAGACTGAATGCTGCTATACTTATTCATAGTTGATTTCTGAGTGTACAAAAAAATTCAGCATTAGCTTCAGGTCTTTCATGGCAGAAGCTACCAAATATGATATCACGTTTGCCACTCAGGAATGAGGCTTTATTTTTTTGTGAAGCAAGATATATATATATGTATATATATATATATGTATATATATATATATATATATATATATATATATATATATAAAACACTGTAGCACTGTCCTCCCATTCATCTATTTGCCCGAGCAGGTACCAGTAACATCTCCACTGTGAGACTTGTTACTGTTTTTGGCATACCAAATACACCAACGGGGAGTTTGCCAAGCTCTGCAGTATGGGTGGGATACTCTTGGTAGCTTGCCGGGCTCTCCAAGAGGGGCGGGGGAATCGAACCCGGGTCAGACGATTGCAAGGCATTACGATTGCAAGGCAAATGCCCTACCCGCTGTGCTATCACTCCAGTCCATATATATTTTGTTTTTTTTGTTTGTTTTTTGTTTGTTTTTTTGTTTGTTTGTTTGGGTCAACTCTACGATGCACAGGGGTTACTCCTGGTGGCTCTGCACTCAGGAATTACTCCTGGTGGTGCTCAGGGGACCATATGGGATGCTGGGAACTGAACCTGGGTCGGCCATGTGCAAGGCAAATGCCCTCCCTGCTGTGCTATGTCTTCAGCCCAAAGCAAGATATTTTTTATTTAAACTTACTTAGATGCAAATGGCAGGACCAAAGAAATGGTATAGTAAATAGGGCGTTTGCCTGGCACTTAGCCAACCCGGGTTCTATCCCTGATATCCCACATGGTCCATGGAACACCACCCGGAGTGATTCCTGAGTGCAGAGCCAGGAGTAATCTCCAACCACTGCAGGTGTGGCACCAAAACAAAACAAACAAACAAAACCCGAACCAAAACAAAAACAAAGCAAAGGGGGCTGGAGCGATAGCGCAGTGGGTAGGGCTAGGATACGATTCCTAGCATCTCATATGGTTCCCCGAGCACCGCTAGGAGTAATTCCTGAGTGCAAAGCCAGGAGTAACCCCTGAGCATCGCCGGGTATGACCCAAAAAGAAAAAAAAATCAAAAATTAAAACAAAACACCCAAGAAGGATATGGAAAGAAAGAGGAAGTCCGTGTTCAATAGAGGTGGGCGGGCCTCTGGAGTGGAAAAAGCAAGCAGAGACATATAACAAGCACGTGAGGTACAGAGATACCAGTCAAGGGCTTGAAGAGCAAGCCGCCTTTTCTCTTTCTTTTCATGTTCCTCCTTCTCTGTATCAGAACTCGTACAGAGCATTGAGTTTTGGGTTGCAGAAGAGGATTTAGTTTTAGCATCCATCTCCACGTCTTTGTCCCCATGTCAGACAAACAGCCACACAGGGGCTGGTCATTGTTTTCTATTACTGTATCATGACAGATCAAAAGTGTATTAACCAAATTTCAGGTAAGTAATAGAAAACAAAAAGGAAATATTGTCAAAGGGAATAGTGGACAATCAACTAATAAATGTGGAGAGGGCCAGAGAGATAGCTTGAAGGGCTGAGCACATGTGTGGCATGCAGGGGTGTGGGGGGTTGGGGCCAGATTGGATCCCCAGCACCATTTTGTGCCCTGACACTTGCTGGGAGTGACCTGGAGGTCCACTGTGTGTGTGGCTCTCCCTCAAACCAAGCAAAACAAAACAAAATGTGAATTACTGTCGTCTTCTGCTTTTCATCTGATGCCTTTATAAAGCAACAGAAACACGATCAAACCCTCTTAGACTTTGTTGACTTCATTAGTAGAATGAGGAAGATTGTTTTGATATATAGCTTTGGGGTATGTTTTCTTTTGGCTAATGAGATGAATTTTTTTAAATTAATGATTTCCAATTTTCCTCTTATACTTAATAGAAATACTGTGGTTCACAGAGAGTTTCATGATGATGTGTTACAGGCATGCAGTATTCTCACACCAATCCCGCCACCATTACACCTTCCCTCCACTCATGGGGTGGTTTTTGACACGCCAGAACTAGGACCCATCCAACTTCATCCCACTTGCTCCTGACTTACCCCGTGAATGTAGATATGTAGATATGAATTTACTGTAGGTACAAATCCTTCCCCAAAGGATTTAGCTTTCTCTCCCCCCCTTAGTGTCACTTGAAAAAAAAAAATTAGTAGTATAGACTCCAGAATCAAAGTATAAGCAGAGCAGATCCCACAGTGAGAAGCATGGTTTCTTTGTAATTACAGACAATTTGCTAGAATTCAGAGCGAGAGGGTGGCCATATTCCAGAGTGAGCAGCCCATGCAGATTTTGGAATAGGACCAATGGCAGCGGACTGTGACAGGTAGCACCAACCAACATGGGGCAAGTGATTTCTGGGAAACGTTAGCCAGAGCAGGCCTGTCTCATGGGTGGCGGGCAACCCTCACTTTCCTCTCAAGTTACTGAGACAGTTCATATTGATCACCTTGGTATATTTTTAATTTTTTATTTTAATTGCTTTTTGTTTTTTGAGCTACACCTGGCAATGCTCCGTGGTTATTCCTGGCTTTGAACTCAGGAATCACTCCTGGTGGGGCTTGGGGACCATCTGGGATGCTGTGGGGTGGAACCTTGGTTGGCCGCATGCAAAGTAAGTGCCTTCCCCTCTGTACTGTGGCTCCAGCCCCATATTGGTATATTTAAAAAAATCAGTTTTTCTGTGAATGGTGAGTGGCGCAAGTCTACCAGAGCATGCGGTGAGGCTCTCCAGTTGGCAAGCGGAACTTGAGCTTCCTAGTATGAGGCCGGGAAGATGGTTGCTATCCCCTGGATTTTCTGGAAGCCGTGGTACTCAGGAAAAGCGAGTCCTGACCTTCACCTGGATTTTCTTTTTTTCCTTCTTTTTCTATTTTTAGGTTTTGGGCCACACTGAGCTGTGTTCCAAACTTACTCCTGGCTCTGTGTTTAGGAATCACTTCTGGGGGGCTCAGAAAACTATATAGGTCCTGGGGCTCCAAACTATATGGGATGCGGGAGACCCAAGTGGGTACCCAGAAGCAAGCATCCTCCCCATTGTACCATCGCACCAGCCCCTCCACCTGGATTTCCTAGACTGTTTTACCTGTCTTGAAATGAATTCCAGGAGAAGACTAATAGTCCGTTGGAATAGTTTTATTTGGGAGATAAAAGGGAGGAGAGAAAAGAGAATCCCGTAAAGTAAAAGTATGAGACTTGCATGCATCAGCTCCAGAATGGAGAGGAGTAAGGTAAAAGGAAGAGGACTTCTGCACCCCAGGTTGGGATGCTGTAGGCCCCAGAATGGGGTGCACCACGTGGCCGAGGGAAGTTGAATCCAGCCTGTCTTGTGCAAAGAACAGTCCCCTGGGAGACCTTTGCGTTCTGGTGGTCTTCAGTCAGGGTTTTATCAGGGCCGTTCTGAGGGTTTGAGTTGGATCCTCTTAAGGAGAAGCTTCATACTGGTGGCAGGACAGAGTAACATCTTTTCAAATCATCTCTTGATTTTATGGCTTCCTGAAGTTTATTGTCAAAAGTCTTCCTCATTGATTGCTTCGTCTTCTCTCTCTCTCTCTCTCTCTCTCTCTCTCTCTCTCCCCCCCCCCCCCTTCCTCTCTAATCATATATATTTAATTTATCTATTATCTGAGGCCGGAGAGATAGTACAGCAGGTAAGGTGCTTGTCTTGCACGTGACGGACCAGGGTTCGGTTCGCAGCATCCTATATGGTCCCCTGAGCACTGCCAGGAGTAATTCCTGAGTACAGAGTAAATAGATCACCGAGCATCACCTGGTGTCCCTTCCCCGTGCCCCCGCAAAGAAAGTTTAATATATTTATATCTAATTTATGTGTCTACTCTTTCTATCTAATCTCACTGTCTCATCTATCAAGTCTTCCACATCTCTTGTAGAATTCATGGCTAGACTTGTCAGTTACTTATTCAATATTAATGCCAATGAATTTAATCAAATTGTTTCCCATCTGTCTCAACCCCTCAGAGGCAGTGAAGAAGTGAAACTGTTTGGATTTGGTGGCGGGGGAGGTCGGGGAGACACACACCCAGCGGAGTGGGGTCGAGGGCCTCTCCTGACTCAGGGCTTGGAGGTTAGTCCTGGCAGTGCTCAATGCTCAGTGCTCAGGATCGTGCAGTGCTGGGAATGGAGCCCGGGGCGTCTGCATGCACTGCCTGCCCGCCAGCCCCTGGGCTGTTCTCATCTTGGAAGTGGGCTTTTGACTTGAGAAAGGGGGGGAAGTAAGTAGTTTGGGACCATGGGTAATTTTCAATATTCTTTTCTTTTTGGGTCACACCCGGAGACGCACAGGGGTTAATCCTGGCTTTTGTACTCAGGAATTGCTCCTGGCAGTGCTCGGGGGGACCATATGGGATGCTGGGAATCGAACCCACTGTACTATTACTCCAGCCCCATGGGTAATTTTGGAGTTTTTGAAAAACTTTGTTTCTAAAATGCACATATTTGAACGGAGGTCGTGGATAGTGTGAAGGGTCCGGAGGATGCTGAAAAAAAAAAAAGCACAAAGGAGAAACATTTGGAAGGGAAGCTTGGAGGATAGAGAGAGTCTATATTTTTATTTATTTATTGCCTAAGGGAAGCGCTAAGTCTGCAAAAGAGAAGTCACCTTTTCCATCCGGTCCCCACTGTTGCCCCTTCCTGCCCCACTTCCACCTCTCCATCCTTGCTCTTCAGGGACCCAAGAAATTAGGCTGGAATTACTCTTGCCCTACCTGGAGCTTTTTCCGTTTCTTAATTAACCTTACCCTTGTCCCCCAGGTTCAGGCCACATTGAGATCAGATTCAAGAAGTCAAGAGCATATTAAAATACTTTACGAAAATCACAGTTTCATTTTCGTTTCTGGGAAAGCTGTGTTGGAGAATTGAACTCAGACCCCCCGTCCCTGGACTCTGTTCCTTCTTAGTTTCCCTTGCCAACTGAAAAACTGTCACTGTCACTGTCCTCCCGTTGTTCATCGATTTGCTCGAGTGGGCCCAGTAATATTGTAAGACTTGTTGTTACCGTGTTTGGCATATCGAATATACTGAAACTGTCACTGTCACTATCGCTGTCACTGTCCTCCCGTTGTTCATCGATTTGCTCAAGCGTGCCAAGTAACATTGTGAGACTTGTTGTTACTGTGTTTTGGCGTATCGAATACGTCACGGGTAGCTTGCCAGGCTTTGCCAGGCGGGCGAGATACTCTTACCGGGCTCTCAGAGAGGGGTGGAGGAATTGAAGGCGGAGGAATCAAACTCTGGTCAGCCCAGTAGGCTGCATGCAAGGCAAACGTCCTACCTGCTGTGCTATCGCTCCAGCCCAACTGAAACTGTAGCACCCCCCAAACTGTGTGTCTTCCCTGTGCAGGGGCTGCCATGCCCCGGCTGGGATTTGACCTGGACTTGGAAAGTTTTCAGCGTCCAGTCCAAGAGCCAGTAAGAACACAGGGGTGTGGTCTGTGTGGAACGTGGACCTTTATCCCTTCCACAGCCTTAAGATAAGACACTTTCCCCTGGAAGGAAGAAGGACGGAGGGGCGGTGGGGAGGAAGGCTGGAATTCCATTTCTGGCACAACACCCCAGGGCAGGTGGCCCCGAGTCGCATGGTGCTGGCTGTTGCTCTTGGGTCCCCAGAGCGTTGCTTGGGAGACAGCCCCCTGCCCAAGTAAAAGGAAAATGTGTCCTTTCAATTCGGTTTCTCCTTGGTGGAGGAGTAAAAGTCCTGCGGGAATCATAGCTGAAAATAAGCAGCCGTCAGCTAAGTGTGCTGTTGGGCTCTCCAGTGAAGTCTGGGACTGCAACGCCTGTTATAAAACTGTGTCTCCAGATAGTGACATCAGAACCTTTTTTTTTTTTTAATTGAATCACCGTAATATATAGTTTCAAGCTTTCATGTTTGAGTTATAATCACACAATGATCAAACACCCATTCCTCCACCAGTGCACATTCCCCACCACCAATATCTCTGGTATATCCTCCCTTTCCCACCCTCCCCCTGCCTCCATGGCAGACAATATTCCCCATACTCTCTTTACTACTTGGGCATTATGGTTTGCAATGCAGATACTGAGAGGTTATCATGTTTTTTTATCATGTTTTTATCTATTTTCGGCACACATCTCCCTTCCCGACCAGTTCCTCCAGCCATCATTTGCTTAGTGATCCCTTCTCTGTTCAAGCTGCCTTCTCCCCTCTGCTCATGAGGCAGGCTTCCAGCTATGGAGCAATCTATCTGTCCCGTATATCTACTATCCTTAGGTGTCAGCCTCATGTCATGTTGTTTTATACTTCACAAATGAGTGCAGTCCTTCTTTGTCTGTCTCTCTCTTTCTGACTCATTTCACTTAGCATGATACTCTCCATGTCTGTCCACTTATAAGCAAATTTCATGACTTCATCGCTCCTGACAGCTGCATAGTATTCCATTGTGTAGATGTACCAAAGTTTCTTCAGCCAGTCATCTGTTTGGGTACTTGGGTTGTTTCCAGATTTTGGCTATTGTGAACAGTGCTGCAATGAACATATAGGTACAGATATCGTTTCTACTGTGTTTTTTGCACCCTGGGGATGTATTCCCAGAAGTGGTATTGCAGGATCATATGGAAGCTCAATTTCTAGTTTTTGAAGGACTGACCATATTGCTTCCCAAAAAGGCTGGACCAGTCGGCATTCCCACCAATAGTGAAAGAGCATCCCTTTTCTCCCACATCCATGCCAGCACTGGTTGCTTTTGTTCTCTTGAATGTGTGCCAGTCTCTGTGTGAGATATCTCATTTTTGTTTTGATTTGCATCTCCCTGATGATTAGCAATGTAGAGCATTTCTTCATGTGCCTTTTGGCCATTTGTTTTTCTTTTTTGAGGAAGCTTCTGTTCATTTCTTCTCCCCATTTTTGATGGGGTTGGAGGATTTTTCTTATATAATTCTACTAGTGTCTTCTATATCCTGGATATTAATCTCTTATCGGATGGGTATTGGGTAAATATTCTTTCTCATTCTGTGGGCTCTCTCTGTATTTTGGCCACTGTTTCTTTTGAAGTGCAGAAACTTCTTAGTTTAATGTAGTCCCATTCGTTTATGTTTGTTTCCACTTGGTTCGTCAGTGGTGTTTCATCCTTAAAGAAGCTTTTAGCTTCAGTGTCATGGAGATTGTCAGCACCATTTTGTGTGTGTGTGTGTGTGTGTGTTTTCACTGGTGCATTTCATAGATGAACGTTGTAATTTTTGCCCTACTACACCTATTTCAGGTCCTTCCTGTTGTAACCATACATCTTTCCTTTGTACTTTATTTATTATATATATTTTAAATTTTTAGTGAAACACCATGAGATACAGTTGTAGACTTACAAATTTTTGTGCTTGGGTTTCGATTATACAATGATCGAGTACCCATCCCTCCACCAGTGCCCATTTTCCACCACCACGAATCCCAGTATCCCTCCCACCCCTTAGCCCCCCAACCCACCCCTCCTCTGTGGCAGGGCATTCCCTTTTGTTCTCTCTCTCCTTTTGGGTACTGTGGTTTGCAAAATAGGCATTGAGTGGCAGTCATATTCGGTCTATAGTCTACTTTCAGCATGCATCTCCCATCCTGGGAGGAATCTCCCAACACCCTTTATTTGGTGCTCCCTTCTCTATCTGAGCTGCCTTTTCCCCTAGCGTGTACAGCTAGCCTCCAAGCCATGGAGTAAACCTCGTGGTACTTATCTCGGCTATTCTTTGGTGTTAGTCTCCTATTTTGTTACTTTATGTTCCCCAGATGAATGCAATCTTTCTATATCAGTCCCTCTCTTTCTGACTCATTTCACTTAGCATGATACTTTCCATGTAGTACCACTTGTATGTAAATTTCATGACTTCATCTTTTCTAACAGCTACATAGTACTCCATTGTGTAGATGTACCAAAGTTTCTTTAACCAGTCATCTGTTCTTGGGCACTCAGGTTTTTTCCAGATTCTGGCTATTGTAAACAGTGCTGCAATGAACAACAAGTGCGGATGTCACTTTGACTATACTTTTTTGCCTCTCTGGGATATATTCCCAGGAGTGGTATTGCTGGGTATCAGCACCACTTTTAAGTGAGCAATATTTCCTTGTGTACTTCCAGATTAGATTACTGAGTTCACTCCCTTGTGTTTATCGAGTATTTATCGAGTGTCTACTACATATATTTACCGAGTGTCTACTACAGAATCGGCTCCAGGCTGGACTGGGGATTCAGCAGTGAACAAGAGGGTGTTTCGCTCTCCCAGAGTTTCTAGTTGAAAAAATTAGTTGAGAAGTCAGAGAGATAGTATAGGGTAGGGTGCTTGTCATGCATGCAGGGTGGACCCTCGGATCAAATCCCCATGACTGCCCCTATGATCCTCAGAGCAACACTGGTGGTCACTCCTGACCACACAGCCTGAATTGGCTCTTGAACATCACTCAAGTATGACTCTCTTTCTTCCCCCTAAGAAAAAGTATAAATATATTTATAGAATGTAGAGCTGTATGTATATATATGTATATATTTATTATATTATAGTGAATGCTAGCGCTAGCACAGCGGGTAGGGCGTTTGCCTTGCATGCGGCCGACCTGGCCGACCCAGGTTCGATTCCTCTGCCCCTCTCGGAGAGCCTGGCAAGCTACTGAGAGTATCTCGCCCGCACAGCAAAGCCTGGCAAGCTACCCATGACGTATTTGATATGCCAAACACAGTAACAAGTGTCACAATGGAGACGTTACTGGGCCCGCTTGAGCAAATCGATGAACAACGGGAGGACAGTGACAGTGAATGCTAGAAAGCAGAGAAATGATTTTGGATCACAGAGGATGGGAGGCTAAGTGAATCAGGACAGTGACGGCTAAGAGCTAACAGCATTACCTGAAACAGGAAGCAGCCAATTTCCAGGGATGGCTAGTAGGAACCAGAGAGTTTCAGGCAAAAAAGACCCGGTGGAAAGGCCAAGAAGTGGGAGAATGTGGTTTGCCCACGTGGCATTTCGCTAACTGCAGGCACCTCGGCACCAGTTAGATTGTAAAACCAGTTGAGTATGACCTGCGCATTACAAAAGATACATCAACTAGAAACTAGGAGAGTGTCAAACACAGGTAATAGACGGCTGATGAGGCACTTGTCTTGCATGCAGCCAGCCCAAGTTCTATCCGTGGCATTGTGGATGGTCGGTCCTCCAGGCCCTGCCAGGAGTAATCTCTGAGCATCACTGGGTGTACACCACCCCCACCTCTAAAAATCCCTATGAAAGCAGAAACAGAAACAAAGGCCAGTATAATCAATAGCCAAGGGCCTTTTGATTATGCAGGATTTTACTCTTATTAGATACTTTGAACTTACTTTAGAGGAAATGAGAAGCCACTGGGAAGTTTTAATTGGAGCCGGATTAAGATTTCGAAACATCCCTTTGAGTGCCCAGTTCATTCTCAAATAGGAACTTCAAATTCCTTAGCCCAGTGTTACAGGTTTTCCAAATTTAATTCCAAGTATTTTTCCTACAAATCTTTTTTTATTTTTTTGGTAACAGCACTTCCTTTTATAGATTTCTTGTTTGCTTAAGTGCCTTTGCACAAAAATCAAAAGGTTTATGAGAGCAGATCTTGCTTCTCTCTTCCTCCCGGTGAACATTTAGCATAGTTCCTGGTATCCAGCAGTTAGTAAACATAGCAGAAATGATCTTGATGCATCTAGAAAGACTTGCTTTGGGAGACGAGTTTTTATTGGTTGAAATTCCCTTTGCAGGCCTTGAGGTGGGGGGAGGGGCATCCTCAAAGGCCTGGAATGCATTTTGTATACTGGATACCTTAAGTGCATGGTCCTGCACCCCCACCGGAGAAAGCTCTTTTGAAATCATGTTCGTGAGAAAACCACATCGGCCTATTTTAAAAAAAAAGTGTTTAATCAGGGGCTGGAGTGATAGTACAGCAGGTAGTGTGTTTGCTTTGCTCACAGCTGACCCTGGGTTGGATCCCTGCATCCCATACGGTCCCCTGAGCCCACCGGGAGTAAGCCCTGAGCACAGCTGGGTGTGACCCAAACCCCTGAAATTATTTTAATCAAATGTACTCTTGATGTTATATTAAAGCGGTTAGTTAAAAAAAAAAAACAGAAACTACACACTTTAACTTTCTGATTTAGGGGCTTCTCTTCCCAAGTAGGGCAGTGACTAATTGTTCGCAGGAGGAGACAATCCTGCAGTCATTTATATTTTCTTTGGAGACTTAAGCATCCTCTGAGCACTTCCCAGAAGGCAGTTTCAGAAAAGTGGCTGAGAACAAAAGGATTAAATTGAAATGTATCAATCACACGTGCTTAATGGAGAGACAACAATGACAACAACAACAACAACAAAATAGATTTTTGGCTTTAGAAGATGTAAAAATAGAATCTGCGTATACCCAAAGAGCTTATAAGAATTTGGTGATGTCAGGACTGATGGCGCGATGGGTCACTGTGACTTCACAGAATTAGACTGTGAGCCCGAGCTATGCGGGGAAAAGTTTCCAGCGTGCAGTTTTGATAAGTGGAAGGAGATGTTATGAAAAATTCATGAAAGGTACATTTCTAGTTTCCACTTATGATTCAGATTTCTCTCTCCTATGGTTTCAAGAAGGGGAAATGGCTAACTGGTTTTTATACATTAGATTTTTCTATATCTTAAATACGAACGCTAGAATCAAATGTTGCTAATAGAGGTTGGCTATTAAACATACTTGTGGAGCCTTACATTTATGTCTTCTGCAAAGTCCTATTTTCAGCAGCACTTCACGGAACTTAAAATTGAAACGGCCAACCGTATAAATTTGTCCTAAGAAAATAACTCTTAGGTATGGGGAAAAGATTCTGCCCAAAGATGTTCCTTTTCATTGCAGTGTAATTTAGTCAAGAAATGTCCTCCTTTAGGAAAATGATTCATTAAAATGTGGCAGTTCACTTGAAGGCATTTATCATTTCAAAAGCGTTGGCTTCTTATTTCATTGCTTTTTAAGTTATAAATGTAGAACATGCTCAATACATAAAACTTTTTTTTTCTGCTTTTTTGGGTCACACCTGGCGATGCACAGGGGTTCCTCCTGGCTCTGCACTCAGGAGTTACTCCTGGCGGTGCTCAGGGAACCATATGGGATGCTGGGAATCGAACCTGGGTCAGCCGTGTGCAAGGCAAACGCCCTACCCGCTGTGCTATCTCTCCAGCCCAATACATAAAACTTTGAGAAAATATGCAGGGTTTGAAAATGAAAACGAGGGCCAGGGATTTAGCTCAGTGGTTAGAGCACTTACTTGGCATGTTGTGTGGCCCTGAGTTTGATCTGAGCACTCACCCCAACCCCTGCAAAAATAAAGGAAAGAAAAGAAAAAGTGAAAATGATATTTCTTTATCCTGCATCCCATTCCTCTCCCCGCTGACTTTTAGGTTGCCCAGTTCTCTCGAAGACCATCCTTGGCGAGGCTGACTTTGGTGTCTGCCTTCTTTGCCTTTTCCCCAATTTGCTGGGTGGAGGGACTTGACAGGGTCTTCTCAGTTTTGGCCAGGTAGGGACCGGGGCAGTAGAGTTCGCTGTGCTTCATCCTGAACTGTCTTGCTTCTTTCTGTTTTGTATATTGGGAATTCATGTAGAGTTTAATTTCAGCAATGACTTATTTAAAAATAAATGTTTAGGGCTGGAGCAATAGGACAGCGGGGAGGGTGTTTGCCTTGCACATGGCCGACTCCATGAGTTCGATTCCCAGCATCGCATATGGTCCCCTGAGCACTGCCAGGAGTAATTCCTGAGTACAAAGCCAGGCGTAACCCCTGATCGCTGGGTGGGACCCCCCCCAAAAAAAGTTTAAAGCAGTGTACCTATTTTGAGAGTATGAAGTCCTCCTCTCCCCACTCAGGATTCCCAGATTATCTTCAGTTTACCATTGTCCCACATCTATTTGGGTCTGTCAGTTCACTTTCTTCCTTTTTTATTTTATTTTTTTTGCCTGTTTACTAGTCACTGCTCGGATTCTCTCCTCCTTCTTTGTTTTCCTTTGTCAGATTTACCTTTTCCCTTTATTATTATTATTATTATTATTATTATTTATTTATTTTGCTTCTTTTGGGGGACGGTCATACCCAACAATGCGCAGGGTTTACTTTTGGCTCTGCACTCAGCAGTTACTCCTGGCGTTGCTTGGGGGACCATATGGGATGCAAGGGATTGAACCCGGGTCGGCCGCGTGCAAGGCAAATGCCCTACCCACTGTACTATCACTCTGGCCCCTATTACTTTTAAGGCTTATAATTAAGGCAGGCTGGAGCGATAGCACAGCGGTAGGGTGTTTGCCTTGCACTCAGCCAGCCTGGCTCAGCCAGGTTCGATTCCTCTGCCCCTCTCGGAGAGCCTGGCAAGCTACCGAGAGTATCTCGCCCCCACGGCAGAGCCTGGCAAGCTCCCCGTGGCATATCCGATATGCCAAACACAGTAACAACAAGTCTCAAAATGGAGACATTACTGGGCCCATTCGAGCAAATTGATGAACATTGGGAGGACATTTTGTTTGTTGTTTATGATTCTGTTGGAATTTATGGTCTTGTGCACAGTCACCTCACCACCTAAAAGCCGGAAGCCCCCCTAACCAGACCCCAAAAGCTTATCTGTTCTTTAAGGTTTAGCGCATGATTAACTGTCTCATTGATTGTACTTCATGAACACCCACATTTTGACTCAGTCGGCCAGTGCTGACTCAGGAATATGCAGAATTTCGTATCGAAAGCACATAGTATAGGTCTGTCTTCCTCCCAGCGAGGTGATATACTATTAAGTAAGCATTCGGTCTAATGATCTGCCTGCTCTGTGCTGCCTTGCGTGGTCGTTTATCAATACCTGATTGCCTGGGGTTATATTTGGCTACATTCCTGGCTCTCTGGTAAATATTTGCTCACTTATTAATTCACAAATAAATAATGCTGAGTTCACCTGTGAATCAGGGATGAGACCCGGGGAAGAGGCGCTTTTCTTTCTTGAGCAATCAGCTGTGTTAAAGAATAACTTGGGTCCAATTTACTGGATTTCAGTGGGTGTTGTCCTGAGTGGAAGTGAGAGGGAGGACGGGAAGCGCTTGGCTTTGAAGTCCACGGTCCCCGGGGCCACTTGACTCTGCAGAAGGCTCATGGCATCTGGCATCGGGAATGTCCCTGTGTCCCCTGTGTCCTGCTTTTTGTTTTGCTGGTTAGTCAGAGAGGTGTGAAGTAAAGGCCTGGGTTGTGAACTTACCGACATTATAACTTACTCAGACCCCCCCAGGGATTCAGCTTCCTACGCGGAAATGTAGGAACATGTTTATCTCCTAGGTTTTTGAAATAGATTGTCTGAGGGGCTGGGAAATTCGGCAGAGCTGGTCAGGGGCACAGCTTTGCACGCACCAGGACCTCGGTTGGGTCCTCTGCACCTAAGGACTCTTCTCGCACCCGCACCTTGGACAGGGCCTGAAGCATCACTGAGTCGCCCCCAGGCCATTTGAGATTTTGGGAGCCCTGCCCCCAAATTAGATTCTATGAGATATGTTCACATACATGAGGGTATTAACTGGGTGATTGTCTCTCCTTTTGGTTTAAATCTTAAAATATTTTGAAGGACTTGTATTTTTTTTAATTTATTTTTTTTTATTAGTGAAACACCATGAAGTACAGTTATAGACTTACAAATTTTTGTGCTTAGGTTTGGACTTGTATTTTTTAAAAAACAAAAACTTGGAGGATTAGACAGTGCTTTGGCCAGGGCAAGGATTTTTTTCTTCTTTGTTTAGTCTGAGAGTGTTTTTGTTTTTTTTTGACGTGCTGCTTCTGTTTTATTTTTAATTTTAATTTTTTTCCTCAGCGATGCTCAGGAGTTACTCCTGGCTCTGGACTCAGGAATTACTCCTGGCAGTGTTTGGAGGACCATATGGGATGCTGGGAATTGAACCCGGGTTGGCCACATGCAAGGCAAAAATGCCCTAACCGCTGTGCTATCACACCAGCCCTGCTGCTTGTATTTCTGGTAAAGTAAAAATAAAGACAGGGGCCAGAGAGATTGCTCAGTGGTCTGAGCACATGCCAATGCACTTTACATATGGGAGGATGGGTTCCACTGGGCATGTGGGAGGTCCAGGTTCCCTCCCCGACCCCGCATGGTCCCCTGGGCACTACTGAGGTATGGTCCAGGCAACAACAACAACACAATATCATAAACATTACAGGAATGTAATAGGGCCAATGGAGCATAGTGGGAATGTAAATATTTTTTATTATTTTCCATATATTCCCCTGAGACTTAAAACAAAGTGTTAGCTGTATGAGCAAGAAAGCTAATTTTAAGAGGGAGCTCCAGCAATCCAGAGCCTGGCCGGCTCTTTTCTGCACCATGGCTGTCCCTTTCCTCCATCTTTTATTTACTACTTATTTTGGTTTGGGGCCTACCCCTGCAGTGCTCAGGGGCCCACGCATCTCGGTGCCCAGGGACTTTCCAGTGCTGGGACTGACCCCGGGCTTCCCACGTGGAGAGGCAGAGCGTGGACTCCAGCCCATGAGCTGCCCCTCCACCCCGCCTCCATCTTCTAGCTGATCAGTGACAAAGTTACAGTTAGATACAAATGTTGTAGTTTGCTACAAATGACCAAGACAAGTTAAAGGTACCCTAAAAGTCCATCACAAGGGACAAACAAAAAGTGACATATCCATAGAGCAGACAGTCATCTCATGGTAAGCCGAAATGAAGTACAACAACCATCTACTACAAGATAAATGAGCTCGAAAGCATTATGCTGGGTGTTGGCCAAAGAAAGCAGTCAAAAAAACATCCTTTATGATTTTGTTTTCTATATTAGAGCTCCAGAATTGGAAAATCCATAGAGAGATGGATAAACATTGTTATTTGTGTCTGGAGGGATGAAGGGGGAAACTGCCAGTGGGCATTCTGAGGGTGATAAAATGTTCTAAAATTCATTATACTGATAGTAGCAAAACTCCATAAATATATTTTTAAATATGTATGTACAAAATTAATTCCATTATTTAAATTTTGTATTTTCTGATAGAAGGATTATATCCAAACAAGACTTCTATTAAAAATAAGCAGAAGTGGGGCTGGAGCAATAGCACAGGGGGTAGAGCGTTTGCCTTGCACGTGGCTGACCCGGGTTCAATTCCCAGCATCCCATGTGGTCCCCTGAGCACTGCCAGGGGTAATTCCTGAGCGCAGATCCAGGAGAGCCCCTGTGCATCGCCAGGCGTGACCCGAAAAGAAAAAAAACAAAACAAAACAGAAGTTAAAAATTCTTCTTCTTCTGATTATCTAACAAAGAAAAAGTTAGGTAACACTTTAATTCCATATTAGAAAGCCTCAGAACAGCCCCAGGGCAGTATGATAGTTCCCCTTCTTGGCCTGCTCGACTTTCTCGAGTCTACTTTTCTCTCGACTCCAGCAGGAGGCACAGGATGTTTTAAGAGACTCTGTTTCATTTGTTAAATTGTAAAAATATCATGTGGACGTCTTAGACATCAACAAAACAAAACAAAACATAGCGCTTAAGCTTAACAGTGGGAGGAGAGCCACTTTCTAGTGCAACTTTCATTTTCATTCTTACAGCATGTGGTTTCCTGAAGGCCTATTTTTGTTCAGCACATATATAGGGAGCATTTAAAGGGCCTGGATGTGTTGGATCAGTTGCTCTGCGTGTGTGTGTGTGTGTATGTGTGTGTGTGTGTGTGTGTGTGTGTAGATACTTTATATAATACTTGATGATTCCCACCCACCAGCGCTCCGGGTTCCTGCGCCACATCCAGCCACGCTTGGGACACGATGTACTGGCCGTCACCCGCCCCAGGCCGCTGCAGGCATGCTTTGCATCTGCTTACCCCTTTGAACTCTCTAGGGCCCCCTAGCTAATACTTTATAGCATGCTGGCAGTTTGATTTTAAGAAGAATCTGAAAGTTGTAAAAACAAAAAAAAAAAAAAAAGAAAAAAGTAAATATTAAAGTTCAGTTGATTTTTAAGAGAAACTTGCAATAAAGCAATTTATCTGATCAAAAGCCAGGGCTTGCGTACTGCGGTACTGCGGTTTATAGCACTTCTGAGATGATGGTGGTGTCAGGAAGTCCTTAATAAGGTGTGAAAGAGATGGGGAATCAGACTGAGCTTTGTGGTGGTTGTTTTTGCAGCTCTCCTAATGGTGCTCAGGGCTTCTGGCTGTGAGCTCAGGGATCACTCCTTGGTGCTCAGGGATCACTCCTTGGAGAGCTCAGGGGATCATATGGGGTTCCGGGGATGGAACCCAGGGAGGCCACGTGCAAGGCTCGCACCCTGCCTGCGGGACTACCGCTCAGGTCCAGAATTGGAGGATTTTGTAAAAATGTGTCATAGTGATGAGACGTTGTATTAGCTACCATGCAGTAAAGTCTCAATATACCATTCTAAACGCTTGATATGTGTAGGGTCCACAGTAACCCACATGCAGGAAGTGTTTTCATAAGGAAGCTGAGGTTTAAAGGCAGAATTGAAGCCGAAGCAGTGTGACTCAAGGCCCAGGCTCTTAACTACCATCAGTATCACTCTTGATATTTCTTTCTTTTCTTTTTTAAAGTTTTTTTTTTGGGGGGGGGATGGCACACATCCAGCGATACTCAGGGGTTGCTTCTGGCCCTGTACTCAGGAATCACTCCTGGCTTGCGCTCAGGGGACCACATGGAGTGTCAAGATTCGAATCCAGATTGGCAGCATGCAAGGCAAGTGCCCTACCCCTTGTACTATCTCTCCAGCCCCTTGACAGTTAATTTTTTATAAGCAAATCATCCGTCTTTTTTTGCTGGCGGGTGGGGGATGGGGAGGTGGGGGCAGGGAAGGAGATTGGGAGCAGGCAGGGATCATATCTGATTGTGCTCAGGGATTACTCCTGATTCTGTGCTCAAGGTTCACTCCTGATACTGTATTCAGGGGTCACTCCTGGTATAAGTTGGGTGACTTTTTGTTTTGTTTTTGTTTGTTTGTGTTTGGATCACACCTGGTGATGCTCAGGGGTTAGTCCTGGCTCTGGGCTCAGGAATTACTCCCTCCCCCCTTCCCCCCTCCCCCCGGCGGTCCTCAGGGGATCACATGGGATTCCAGGGATTGAACTCAGGTCAGTCTGCAAGGCAAGCACCCCATCTGCTGTACTATCTCCCTGTCCTCTGAGGTGGGGAACTTTTCACAGTGCTGGGAATAGAATCGCTTCACTCGCTGTAATAAGTCTCTGACTCCCTTCACCCCACTTTTTAATTGAGGTGTGATGATTTGCTGAATAAGCTGCTTGAAATTTCTCCATAAAATTACCTAATGCTAGTCATACTATTGATTCTTTTGTTCAAAGAAAGCCTAACAAATATCTTTCTTTACAATTACTCTTTGTATACAATTTGAAGTACAGCCTAAAAGGTGCTGGGATTTCTTGTGAATAATACAGCTTTGCTAAAATTTTTTTTTCTTTCCTTCTTTTTTCTTCTTTTTTGGGTCACACCCAATGATACTCAGGGGTTACTTCTGGCTCTGCACTCCTGGGGGTGCTTGGTGGATGCTGGGGATTGAACCTAGGTCCGCTGTGTTCAAGGCAAATGCCCTAAACACTGTCACATCCAGCCCCACCTTGTTGAAAATGTACTTGACTAAAACCGTAAACTCAGACCTGGGATATTGAGTGTGTGTGGATTAAATAATTTAATTTGAAATTTATGCCTTCCTTGGAATCATTCCTTTCTCAGTCCCTGTAGACAATCTATGCATGTGTTTGAGCAGGTGTGTGTCTGGGGAAGACTAAATAAATTGATGTTTCGTCATACTTGGGAAGTAAATCATTTCATTTAGGAAAGAGAGAAGAGAGAGTCCCCATAGAGGAAGAGAAATTATGCACCCATCGTTGGGATTTGGGTGATACCAAAATGAAAAGTACCTAATTCTTGTCATTTTTAAAGAAACAGTGATGTAGTTTTTGGGGAACAGTCTGTGGAGGCTGGAGAGGTGGTCCGAAGGTTCAGGTACTTGCCTGTGGTACTGCTGTTGCAGCACTGATTTGAATCCCGGTACCCGGAGCATGGCCTGATGTGGCCCCTGGGCGTGGTCCCATTTGTTTGGGGTTACTATTTTGAATGAAATTGTGGCGTAAATAGAGCACTGACTTGGCGGTCAGGCCCTGCGTTGGAGGTTGGAGCAGGGAGGTGCAGAGGCAGTTCTCCATAATATAGAACAGAGAGGAGATAAAAATGAAGCCACAAGAAGCAAGTGGCCTGAAATCCAGTGTTTAGGCTGTTCCAGCGGAAGGAAGAAGCAGGAAAGCAAGATATTTTAGAGTTCTTGGAAGTTTAGGATGGAAACTGTGAGTAGCCTTTAAAAAATGGTTGGAAATAATAATGGGGAGGAAAACTTGTTTCTTATGAAATGCAAAAGCATGCATAATGGTACGCACAACCTGAATCCATGTTTTATTTCAAACACACACACACACACACACACACACACACACACACACACACACAGTGGTAAAGTCATCGTATATACCAGTATGTGTCATCAGTGATTGCCATGACATAATCTCTAGGTTCTAGAATAAACAGTTTTTCCTTTGATTTGTGTGTGTGTGTGTGTGTGTGTGTGTGTGTGTGTGTGTGTGTGTAGGGGGAGGGGTGATATTGAAACATAGTCCTTCAGTGGGAAAAGAACAAAGCGAAAGAATAAAAGAGACGCATATGTCACTGGGCGCTGGAGAGCAGTTTCAGATGAGCAGGATTAAAGTATTGCCAGGACACTCCCATGAGTGTCCTGGGACATGGTTCCTTCTCGAACACCACTCTCTTGTCTCCCGCTCTCTCCTCAGACTCATCCTTCTCTAAATCAACCTACTTTACTTCACAGGAGAAAAGAGTAATTTTTTTTTTTTTGGTTTTTTCTTTCTTGCTTTTTGGGTCACACCCGGCAATGCATAGGGGTTATTCCTGGCTCTGCACTCAGGAATTACTCCTGGCGGTGCTCAGGGGACCATATGGGATCCTGGGAATTGAACTCAGGTCGGCCACGTGCCAGGCAAACGCCCTACCAGCTGTGCTAGTGCTCCAGCCCCGAAAGGAGTAATTTTAATTTGAACTGGAAGTTGGACATAGAGCCCTTAACTCCCCCACTCATTTATTTTTACTTTTTAAAAATAATTTTTTTTTTTTTTTACTTTTTGATGTATTTATTTTGGTTTTTGGGCAACCCCGGGCAGTACTCGGGGCTTCCTCTAGGCTCAAGGATCATATCTGGCAGTGCTGGGGGACCATCTGGGGTGCCCGGCGTCCAACACAGGCCAGCTACATGCAAGGCAAGTGCCCTACCTGCTGTATTGTCCTTCCAGTCCCTTTTTTATGTTTATTTTTTATTTTTTGCTTTTTGGGTCACACCCGGCGATGCTCAGGGGTTACTCCTGGCTCTGCACTCAGGAATTACTCCTGGCGGTACTCGGGGGACCATATGGGATGGTGGGAATCAAACCTGGGTTGGCCGCATGCAAGGCAAACGCCCTACCCGCTGTGCTATTGCTTCAGCCCTTTCCAGTCCCATTTTTTAAAAAAAGTTTTTAATCACCGTATGTGACAGTTACAAAGTTATTCATTAATAAATTTCAGGCATACGGTGTTCCAATATCAAGCCCTTCCCCAGTGTCCACTTCCCTCCACCAATGCCCCCAGACCCCTCCCACCTCCAGCCTGCCTCTGTGGCAGCACGGTCCCCCCTCCCCACAGTCCCAGTGCTTGCCCGGCCACCCCTGCCCCAGGGGCAGGCCTCCTACTGCAGACCCCTGCTTCGCCCTGGCCTCTGGGGCTTCATTGTCCCCTTACACGCTCTCACTGGAAACTGGCCCGGGGAGACGAGCACAGCCCTGACCAAAGGGTAGAGGCTGATGGCAAGGAGTCAGGAGCAACGGGTCATTGATTCCCCTGGGACGTCCAGAGAGATTGAGTAACAAAACGCGGCTTCCTGGTGAAGTCCTGCTGGAGTCTGGCGTCTGGGAACCAGGAGCTTCCCCTGCTCCCGAGAAAGAGTGGGAGCACCTTCAGCCCCCCCCCCCCCCGGGAAGGGCATGGCAGGCACCCCTAAAGGAGACCGTGTGGAAGCCGAGTGCCCATTTACCCCTTCGCCCAGGGAAGGTAATGTACTTTTCAGGGGTCTGCTCTACTTGGGTGCCCTGTTGCCGCCAGCAGAAGAGCTCTGAGCAACGCATATTTATTTATTTATTTATTTATTATTGTTATTTTGTTCTTTGTTTTTTTATTTTGGGGCCACACCCAGCGATGCTCAGGGGATTTCTTTTTTTTTTTCTTTTTGGGTCATACCTGGTGATGCACAGGGGTTACTCCTGGCTCTTGCACTCAGGAAGTACTCCTGGCAGTGCTCAGGGGACCATATGGGATGCTAGGAATCGAACACAGGTCAGCCACATGCAAGGCAAATGCCCTACTCACTGTGCTATCACTCCAGCCCCTAAGGGGGTTTCTTGACTGCGTTCAGGAAGCATTCCTGGCTGTGCTCTGGGGACCATATGGGATGCTGGGGATGGAGCCTTGATTGGCTGCATGCATGATGGCAAGGGTCCTTCTGAGTGACATTTGAATGATGGGGCATGCTTGGTCTCCATTCAGCAGGTAAAGAATACTCTCTTATGGGCTGGAGCAATAGCACAGCAGGTAGAGCGTTTGCCTTGCATGCAGCCAACCCGGGTTCAATTCCCAGCATCCCATATCGTCCCCCAAACAACACCAGGAGTAATTCCTGAGTTAGAGAGACCAGAGTTACCCAGCAGAGCCAGGAGTTACCCCTGTGCATCATTGGGTGTTACCCAAAAAGCAAGGAAAAAAAAAAAAGAATACTCTCTAATGTGGAAGGAAAATATTCCCCACCCCCTTTCACTTCAAGAACTTTTAGTCTTGAACTTCAACACAAAGGTTTCCTTTCTTTCCCTATTCTTATTTATTTATTTAACTTTTTCCTTTGGTTTCTGTGGGGCCACACCTGGTGGTGCTCAAGAATCACTCCTGGCTCTGTGCTCATAAATCATTCTGGTGGTACAAAGGCCAGGGCAACATATGGGATGCCAAGGATTGAACCCAGGACAGCTCGTTCAAGGCAAGTGCTCTACCCTCTGTCCTATCGCTCAGCTCTCTTTCCCTCTTCTTAAATAGGTTTTATTTTATTCTTAGTAAACTCCCCACCCCCACCCCCCACTCCTTAAACTCTGACATATTGGCATCCTTTCTGCACCTGAGTGTTCTGGAAGCTTTTATTTCCAACTTTCCATTTAATTATACAAAGAACCGAGTGTATATTTTTAGTTGCTCCCAGAAGTGGGTTCACGTTTTTAAAATTGAATTCACTCTGTGAATAGAATGCTATGTTAAGGGCAAAAGTCTTCAAAGTATTTTTGTGTGATTCCTGAATAGTAATTTCTCTTCGTTTGAAATTCTGATGAACTCATTATCTACTTAGCTTCTCAATCTAAGTATATCGTATTTATAAGTGCCAGAAGAACAGGTAAGAAGAAGTATTATCTATATTTTATTCTTATTTACACTTTCACACAAAGGTGTTGGTTCCGTTTATGGAAAACAAGATCTATAAGAAATGTGGGTATTGACAAACTGTCCTCCTGTTGTTCATTGATTTGCTCGAGCAGGCCCAGTAATGTCTCCATTTTTTTTTTTTTTTTGAGACTTGTTGTTACTGTGCTTGGCATATTGAATATGTCCCGGGCAGCTTGCCAGGCTTTGCCGCGGGGGCGAGATAAAATCTCGGTAGCTTCCGGGCTCTCGGAGAGGGGCGAAGGAATCAAACCCGGCTTGGCCGGGCTGGCTGCGCGCAAGGCAAACGCCTTACCGCTGTGCTATCACTCCAGCCCATAGAAATGTAGGTATTGAAAAAAGACATTGTAAAACCAACACCAGGGAAAATAGAGTTTGGGGTAAAACTTATCCTAGGGTTAAGTCCAGTGTAGTCTCACTTCTGCAGTGAAACCAATGACCCAGTCTCAACTAAAGACAAGTAGAAACTTGAGTTTCCGTAGTTGTACCTTTGAAGTAAAGTGTCACATGACTTTAGAGGCATGAAGATGAAGAAGTGCTCAGTGAAGAGGCGAGGTCCTTGTCAGCGGTGTGAAGGACTTTAATGAATTTTGCATTTCACTTCCTGGGGGTCACCCCCATGGAAGTGCTTTTCAAAGTAAGACACAGAAGTCATGTTTAAGCCAAAGGCGGGGAAATAATGCTTTTTGGTTCTTGTCTAAAAGCAACTTTTTTTTTCTTTTTTGGTTTTGGGGCCACACCCAGTGATGCTTAGGGGTTACTCCTAGGTCACTCCCGGTGGTGCTCAGTGGACCATATGGGATGCTGAAGATCAAAATTTGGGTCTGCGGCAGGTGAGGCAAACGCCCTGCCCACTGTACTATAGCTCTGGCCCCAGCAAATCTGCAACTTCGAAATGCACTTTCTCTCCAACCTCATTGGATTAGTTCAGATAGCTCTAGCTGATAATTCAGGTGATGTTTCCTTCTTGGTTATAAGAATTATTTATATACTGCTGTCAGTTTAATCACAGTAGCTAAATGATTTGTTTTCACTTTTTGGTTGGTTGATTCGATTGAGGCTAGATAAAATCTCACTGACGGCAATTGCTAGAATAAATATACTTTGTTTACGTAATACACTTAATTCCTTGGAACACTGTATTTATTCTGTCAGCATTTTCATTGTACATAGAAATGACTTACCTGTTTTTTTTTTTTAATTTTATTTATTTATTTATTTATTTTTTGCTTTTTGGGTTGCACCCAGTGATGCACAGGGATTACTCCTGGCTCATGCACTCAGGAATTACTCCTGGTGGTGCTCGGGGGACCATATGAGATGCTGGGAATCGAACCTGGGTTGACCACATGCAAGGCAAAATGCCCGATCTGCTGTGCTATCGCTTCAGCCCACCTGGTTGGTTTTTAGTTAACCCTTCAGCTTGTTATTGTTTCCATCTTCCAAATAAAATATTCTTTACAGAAATCATTAATTTTGGAGTGTTGAGGATTTTTATTCTGGAATGAGTCAGATTTCCTTTGAAAGATCATTTGGAAAGATACAGAAACTATTGCCTGATGTTTAAACAAATTATAAGTGTGGGCTCTTTTCTACTTGTCAGAGAAACCTCAATTTTATGTATATGTTTTTCAGTGGATGTACTTAAGCATGAGTGATGACTTTACAGAATCAGCGAGATTTTGGAAATCAATAGCTGGAAATCAATAGTTGAATCGTACTCAAGCTTTTGTGTCTGTGCAGGAAATATTAGCATCCCCTGTCTTATCGCAATTCATTTCACTTTTTCTTTTGTTTCTCCCTCCACCCCTACAAAGACATGGTTTGTATATGTGAGCTGTTTGTGGTATCTGCTGAGAAAGGTGGATTCCATGGTAAACTCTTCAGGAAAAATCATCAGGAAAATTTGATATCATTAATTAACTGAATGAAACCTATGTTAGTGCTTAAATTCTGTTGAAGTAGTTAGAAGTTTCCTGTGTGTGTGTGTGTGTGTGTGTGTGTGTGTGTGGTGTATGTGTGTATGTTGTTGTGTGTGTATCATCAAATATGATTTACTACATATCATGTATGTGTGTATGTATTTGGGAGTGTAGGGCCCACCTCTGGTGGTGCTCAGGGCTTACTTCTGGTCCTGTGCTTAGGGATCACTCCTAGCAGTGCTTGGGGGATGGATAATACACAGTGCCAGGGATTGACTCGAGTCAGCCACATGCAAGGCCATGCACTCTAATCACTGTACTATCTCTCTGGCACCAAAATAGATTTTTAAAATCTGTGTGGTGTGTGTGTGTGTGTGTGTGTGTGGCGCGTGCATGTGTCTGTGTGTGCACGTGTGTATGTGGTATATTCCAATCTATGTGGTGTGTGTGCGTGCATCTGTGTGTGTGTGTTTGTGTTGTATTTCATTTTCAGGTGAACCTTTTAATCAGGGTGGATCATACTTGTTAGCTAGCATTTTTAATATTTTGATCTCTAGGTGCCTTTAAATTTTTAAAACTTTTGATTTCGGGGCCACCCAACTATCTCAGGGCTTACTTATGGCTGTGTGCTGAGGTGTCACTCCTGACTGTGCTTAGGGGACCCGATGGGTTGCTGGGTATTGAGCTTGGGTTAGCAGCCTGCAGACCAAGTATCCTATCTACCGTACTATTGCTCTGCTCCCCGCATTTAAACTTAATTTTATAGTTTTATTTTGGGGGCCAATAAAAATATCAGTAAAATAAATATAAATAAAATAAAAATCACAGAGTGAAGTTAGTGAAGATTCAAGTTTATATAGGCTGGGATCATTAAATGAAAATAATGGAAAAAAGTTGAGCAGGCTTATCCAATCAACTACCTGATGAGTGTGTCGGAAGAAAATCAGATACAATTCTTTATGATCATATGATAGAGTTAATTAAGTTCTCATGGAGTTCCAGTCAAGAGGATACATCATTCTTTTTTAAAGAAGGAACTAATTTGCATATCACCTTAGGTTTCGTTTGCTTGGCGTGCCTTTCCTGAAAACGAATTTAATAACCCCATAATATTTCCTTGTTAGATAACTACCTACATTTTGATAACAAGTGGAGACACAAGCTACATAATCTGAAAGAGAAAATGAAAGGAGCAGAATGCGTGCTTGCAGAGTGACAAGTGTAAGAATATACTTAACAATCATACTCTGAGCTCCGGCTCATTTTGTTTGTGTTTATGTGCTATGTGTGCATATAATAGTGCTGTGGTTTTAAGTGTATTTCTACATTAGCCATGTGATCAGCAATTTTGAGATTTTTTTCCCCTCCTATATTCAAGCCTTTTATTTGGGTTTCTAAAAGTGTTTGTGGTAACATTTGTTTTTGTTTTTTGCCTTTGGGCCACATCTGGCATGTTTGGGGTGTAATTTCTGCACTCAGGAATTACTTCTGGTGGGGCTCAGGCTGGAGTGATAGCACAACGGTAGGGTGTTTGCCTTGCGCGCAGCCAGCCTGGCTGAGCCAGGTTCGATTCCTCTGCCCCTCTCGGAGAGCCTGGCAAGCTACCTGTGACATATTCAATATGCCAAACACAGTAACAAGAAGTCTCACAGTGGAGACGTTACTGGGCCCGCACAAGCAATTGATGAACAACGGGAGGACAGTGTTTTGTGTTTGGGGCTCAGGGAAACATATGGGATGCCAGGGATTGTACCTGGGTTGGCCGTATGCAAGGCAAATCTACTGTATTAATGTTTCACCACCAACATTAAAAAAAAAAAACAACTAATTTTGTCCCAGTGTTCCCCTCCCCTGTCCCCTTTGGTAAGCTAGCACACATCAGCATGTACAGAAACAACCAGCATTGGCTTGAATGTGCGGGGGGAAGGGAGGAAGGGACCCTCATTCACTGCTTGGGAATGTTGGTGGGTTCAGCCTTTTGGGAAGGCTGAACACCTTCCAAATGGACACCTCATAAAACTAGGAATTGAGCTTCCATATGGCCCAACAATTCTTCTTCTTGGCATCTACATGAAGGGCTCATATACTATTCAGAAAGGATACTTTAGAGCACTCCTGTAGTCTTTGCAGTACGATTCACAAGAGCAAAAACCTGGACATAACCCAAGAGTCCAAGAACAGATGACTGGATAAAGAAACTATGGTACATATACATAATGGAATACTACTTGCCCATAAGAAAAGATGAACTCATGCAGTTCACCCTTATGTGGAGTATCATGCTGAGTGACGTCAGGAGAGGAACAGACAGAATGATCTTTCTCATGTGGGTTATAAAGAAAAACGGGAATAGCAAGTACCCGAAGGCAACAGAAACAAGAACCGATCTTCAGTAGGAAATTTGGAGATGTTTTCACCAAGTGTGATGGTTATTGGTAATAGGTTATGCCCTAATTTTTGTTTTTAGAAATTGAACCAAGTATCAAACTCCTATTTCAAGTCTCAGAATCAGGCCCGACTTAGCTTGTTAACTTACAGCTATGCTAAATTTTTCTCTTTTTTGGGGGGGGGGGGGAAGGGTAGGGGTGCACCACACTCAGCAGTGCTCAGGGCTTAGCCTGACTCTCCGCTCAGGGATTGCTCCTGGTGAGTCTTGGGGGGACCATGTGGGGTGCCGGGAATCAAACCAGGATCAGTTGCATGCAAGGCAAATTCCCTACATGCTGGGCTATTTGTCTCTGGCCCCCTCTGCTGAATTTTTCCAAATCTTATTTTTAAATGATTTTAGTTTTGGTCACACTGGGTGGTGTTGGGGCGGGTGCTGAGGGTTACTACCTGGGGGAGATCTTAGTGATTGGGGGGGTGAGAGTGGGGAGCCAAGGGGGGCTGAGCATCAAACCCAGGCCTCTAACTGGCAGAACATGCTCTCCCGCCCTTTGAGCTACGTCCCTGCTGTGCAATTATTTAACCTTTCTAGTGGAACAAAAAAAATGTCCTCAAATAACCTCCGGGCAGATTTTCTATGAGATACTGGCTTCCTCAGTCCTCAAATAACCTATGGGCAGATTTTCTATGAGATACTGGCTTCCTCAATGCACACACGGATCCTGTCCTCCTTCACTGTAACTTTCACTAATGTCTTTTGTAGCTAAAGGGGAATCAATCCATGAGGCCTTTCTGGCATTAGTTTATTTCCTGTTAAGTCCCTCACCTGATGCTACAGACTGGGGCTGGTCCATGATAAAGTGTCATGGAGATCATGAGTGGGTTTTCATAAATCTAAATGTGTGCTGTGAAAAAGCTCTTGATCTATTTATTTGGTTTTGGGGAAAGCCACACCCTATGGTGCTCAGGGCTTACTCCTGGCTGTGTACTCAGGGATCATTCCCGGTGGGGGCTTGGGGTACCATATGTGATGCTGGAGATTGGACCTGGGTCGGCCTTGTATAACACTAACATCCTACCTGCTGTTCTGTCTCTCTGACCTCCCCTCCCCCAAAGGCTCTTTTAGACTGGGACTTTGTATATTCAGTGTTTGTGGGAAAATGTAGACTTTAAAAATAAATTTTTAACTTGGTAAAATTTGGAAGGTAGATTTGGAAACTCTTGTTTTTAAAATTCTTTTCCTGGGGCTAGAACAATAGCACAGCAGGTAGGGCAGTTTGCCTTGTACGCGGCCGATCCAGGTTCGATTCCCAGCATCCCATATGGTCCCCCGAGCACCAACTTGAGTAATTCCTGAGTGCAGAGCCAGGAGTAACCCCTGGGCATCACTGGGTGTGACCCAAAAAGCAAAATAAAATAAAAATTCTTTTCCTATGGGCGGAAACCCTCAAACGCTCAGTCTATTGGTGCCACTTCCCTAAACTTAAAATAGAATCAGTGGACTGATTCCTTTTTTTTCAAGATAGAATTTTTGTGCGTCTGACTTTTGTTGGTCATGCTGCGGCAGTAATTCCAGACTCTAGTGGTTTTCGCAGCTTCTCTTTCATGTTCTCTGGGTTGCTGTCGTGTGCCCGTAGCTTGGCCTGCCGCCTTTTCCTCGCATGCAACCGGAAGCACAGCTGATAGATCCTCTCCTCTGACAGAGCAGTGCAAACAGGACCTTTGCAGAAGGGTTGCTGCTCGTCACTGTCACGGCTGCTCCCATTTCCAGAGTCCCACGGCCGAGCCCATGTGGTTGGAGATGAGGAAGTGTCATTCATAGATGCTCGCAGTCAGGTAGAGATGCTGTAATTGGAAGTAATTGGAAGTAATGGTACAATTGGCCAGTCTCATTCTTTCTTTTTTTATTCTTTTTTTTTGGGGGGGGGGATCACGTCCGGCAATGCACGGGGGTTACTGCTGACTCATGCACTCAGGAATTACTCCTGGCGGTGCTCAGGGGACCATATGCCATACGGGATACTGGGAATCGAACCCGCGACGGCCACGTGCAAGGCAAACGCCCTACCCGCTGTGCTATCATCGCTCCAGCCCCCACAATCTCATTCTTACTGAAGTGCTCGTATCATGTATGTGGAATGGTTCCAGGAACAAAAGCACGTGAAGTACCTGTTCCCAAGTTTCTTCATATAACCAATGTGTTTAGACCCTCTGTGCTCTTTTTTATTTACTTTTTTTTGGAGGGGGGAAGGGGTGGGAATTGGGCCACGCCTGGTGCTGCTCAGGTTCTGGAATCATCGCTAATGGAGGGCATTTGAACTGGAGTCAGTGGATGTAAGGCAAATAAATACCTAAACCCCTCCATGCTTTCTATTTTTTTTTAAATTTTATTTTTTAACTGAATCACAGTAAGATGCAGTTTACAAAGTTGTTCATGCTTGGGTTTCAGTCATACAATGTTCCAACACCCATCCCTTCACCAGTGTACATTTCCCACCACCAGTGTCCCCAGTTTCTCTCTGACCTCCCCTCCCCCACTGCCTCTCTCTGCTTCTGTCTCTCTCTGTCTCTCTGTCTCTTTGTCCATCTCTCTCTCTCCCCCTCTCTCCTTCTCTCTCCCCCCTCTCCCCCTCTCTCTCCCTCTCTCCCCCTCTCTCTCCCTCTCTCTCCCTTTCTCTCCCGTTCCCTCTCTCCATCCCTCACACGCCTGTTTTTCCTCTCTCCTTTCCTTCATGCTTTTTGGTTTTTGTTGTTTTTGGTCCACACCCAGTGGTTCTCAGGGCTTACTCATGGCTCTATGCTCAGGGATCACTCCTGGGGGGCTTGTGAGACCATATGGAGTGCCGGGGATTGAACCCGGATGGGCTGTGTGCAAAGCAAACACCCTATTCACTGTACTGTCTCTCCTACCGTCTGCCCTCCATGTTTTATACTACTTCTGCAGCATAACCATTGTCTTGAAATTTATGTTTATTCCATCTTTTTAATATTTATTCTATGAATAGCCCACCGTTTATCTTTTTTCTCTTATGTAAATGCCCCTATTTTTCTATTATGAAAATGTTGCTAAGGACATTCTTTCATATATCTACTGTGATACATAAAATCTTTATGTGAGGATTGCAAGTTTCTTTGTGTGTGTGTGTGAAGTAAAATAGTTTTTTTTTTAATTAGACATCATGAGGTATAGTTGTAGACTTACAAATTTTTGTGCTTGGGTTTCATTTATACAATGATCGAGTACCCATCCCTCCACCAGTGCCCATTTCCCACCACCACGGGTTCCAGCATCCCTCCCCCCCCATCCCCCCCCTCCCCGTCTCTGTGGCAGGGCATTCCCTTTTGTTCTCTCTCTCCTTTTGGGTGTTGTGGTTTGCAAAAGAGGCATTGAGTTGCAATCATGTTTGGTCTATAGTCTACTTTCAGCATGCTACTCCCATCCTGGGAGGATCCTCCCAACACCCTTTATTTGGTGCTCCCTTCTCTATCTGAGCTGCCTTTTCCCCTAGCATGTGTGGTTGGCCTCCAAGCCATGGAGTAAAATTCCTGGTACTAATCTCGGCCATTCTTGGGTGTTAGTCTCCTATTTTGTTACTTTATGTTTCCCAGATGAATGCAATCTTTCTATATCAGTCCCTCTCTTTCTGACTCATTTCACTTAGCATGATACTTTCCATGTAGTACCACTTGTATGTAAATTTCATGACTTCATCTTTTCTAACAGCTACATAGTACTCCATTGGGTAAATGTACCAAAGTTTCTTTAACCAGTCATCTGTTCTCGGGCACTCAGTTTTTTTCCAGATTCTGGCTATTGTAAAGAGTGCTGCAATGAACAAACAATTGCAGATGTCATGAAGTAAAATAGTTTTATTTAAACAAATTCACTTAGAGAGGTGTGAGGGGGAGAGAAAGATACAGGTTCAAGAGAACACGGGCTTCTCCAGAGTGGAGAAAGTTAGATTATGTGTTTCTTCACAGAGGTTCTTAGTGGAATTGTGGCAATGGGGTGGGAACATCTAGATGGCAGTTGGTGCCAGCCTGTGCCCTGATAGCATTGTATGTGTTATCAGTGCTTGCTGCTTATTCATGTCTGAATGCCCGGTATCTTGTTTTCAAGTTTGTTGGGCTTAAAGTTAGATTCTTTTTTTTTTTTCAAAGGCAAAGGGTGGTAGTACTCAAATTTTCATGGTACACAGGTGACTTGAGAAGAAAATACTAATGAAAATAATTTATTGGACTTTGGATAGTTGCGAATAGTGTTTACATTTATGGTATGGATATATAACATTCCTACATGAACCCACCACCAAAAGGGCCATGGTCTGGTTATAGAGGGCTGAGATTTTTGTTCTTCTGCATGATGTCAGCATTGCCGGGCCATACACCAGGTGATAGGCTAAGGGACAAGGGTCCGAGGCACATAAATAGGGTTGGTGCATTGGCTATGCCTGCACCACCAGCATCTTTGGAACAGACCGGCTAAATAACATGGGACACACAGCCTTTGAACAGTGCCTGGTGTTTTTATTTATTTATTTTTAAATTTTATATTTTAATTTATTATTTATTTTTCTTTTTTTTTTTTTGCTTTTTGGGTCACACCCGGCAATGCACAGGGGTTACTCCTGGCTCTGCACTCAGGAATTACCCCTGGCGGTGCTCAGGGGTCCATATGGGATGCTGGGAATCGAACCCAGGTCGGCTGCATGCAAGGCAAACACCCTACCCGCTGTGCTATTGCTCCAACTCCTGCCTGATGTTTTTATTGATTTTATATGGGTAGTATGGGCAAATACTTTCTTAACATAGCATGGGGGGGGGGGACTTGTGCCATACACAGGGATGCTTAGGGGTTACTCCTGGCTCTGCACTCAGGTATCTCACCTAGAGTGCTCAGCAGGACCATACGGAATGCCGGAGACCAAACCCTTGTTGACTGCAGGGAAGGCAAGTGCCCTACTGACTGCACTACCGCTCTGGCCCCCAATAGAGCAATTTTCAAACAAATTTATTTATTTATTTTATTGAGTCACCATGAGGTAGACCCTGACAAAGCTGTTCATGATTGGATTTCAGTCATACAGTGTTCCAACACACATCCCTTCACCAGTGTACATGTATTTCCCAGCACTGGTGTCCCTGGTTTCCTTCCCATCACCCCCACCTCCCACCTCCTAGCCTGGCTCTATGGCAGACACCTTCTCTGTCTCTATCTCTCTATCGTCTCTCTCTCTCTCTCTCTCTCTCTCTCTCCCTCTCCCTCCCCCTCCCTCCCCTCCCTCCATCCCTTCCTCCATCCCTCTCTCCATCCCTCCCTTTCTCACCAATAGAGCGATTTTTAAGGAAAAATGTCCTAAGCCACAATGTTCACTCTGCTTCTTGCAGTTTTGTTTTCTGAGACTTCTGTCTCATACAAGTATAGACCATTATTGAATAACAAGTGAATTCTCCCCCCCCCCCCACCTACCCCCCTCCCCTGGGGATTTGTTGCTTTATCTGTCACTGTCATTGTCCTCCCATTGTTCATCGATTTTTCTCGAGCAGGCCCAGTAACGTCTCCATTGTGAGACTTGGTTGTTACTGCGTTTGGCATATCGAATACGTCACGGGGAGCTTGCCAGGCTTTGCTGTGCGGGCGAGATATTCTCGGTAGCTTGCTGGGCTTTATAAACTAGTAAATTTAGAGTTTTCTGTTTGCAGTCCATACCAGGCCATGCTTAGTAAGCTTAGGGATTACTCCTGGCTCTGAGCTCAGGAATCGTGGTCAGGGAACCCAGATGGAGGCCTGGGGATCAAACCTGGGTCAGCCGCCTACAAAGCAAGTGCCTTTACCTCTGTACTGTCTCTCTGATTTAAATTTTGGATTAAAATCGAAACTACCCTAATGAAGTTTTAATGATAGTTTCTTGCTGGCTATGTTGGTTGTTAATATTTTGGAAAATGGAATTGTGTCTCCTGTAATAGCACAAATGGAAGTTGATCATCCTAAGTGAATCAAGTCAGGAAGCGAAAGACCATGAAGTACTGAATGGCATCACTCATATGTGAATATCAAAAAGAAAGAAAGGAAGTGAACTAGTAAAACACAACAAAAATAACTCTTAGAGGCTGGAGCAGTAGTACAGCAGGTAGGGCGTTTGCCTTGCACGTGGCCGACCTGGGATTCCCGGCATCCCATATGGTACCCTGAGCATCACCAGGAGTAATTCCTGAGTGCAGAGCCAGGAGTAACCCCTGAGCATCGCTGGGTGTGACCCAAAAAGAAGAAGAAAAAAAAACCCAAAACAAATTCTTAGATTTTGTGAAAAATATGGTGCTCTTGGGAGTGATGGGTGAGAAGCATTGTGCCCCTAAAGTTTTATAGTTTGGCATTCTATAGTATGGTAAAGTATGGCAACACCATGATGAAAGAGTGGCATCTGGTTTGCTTTCTTGCCCTTCCTCTGTGATTGTGATGCTCAGAGATCACACATTTCCGGTGCAAGTGCACGTCACACATCCAGTCGTGGGGCCTGTGCATCAGGCCACGTGGGGCGCTCGTGGAGGTTGTGGTCCTTCAGCTGCACTTGCGCCCTTGCTCTCCAGGGGCTGCCTCTGGAACATGTGGTCCTCAGGCACGTTCCCATCCTCGTGCCTGCCAGGACTTGCAGTGCCGGCTCCCTGGAACCCACAGATCTGCCACTGCGGTGCCTGCCAGTCTCACGCCCTCAGCTGTGCTGCTTCTCTGCTCCCACCTGGCTGTGGCAGGAAGTCCCTTGTGGCCCCCACTCCCCCCACCCCCCCCAGTCGCAGGCCAGGGTCACGCTTCATGTTTATGATGGCATCAGGGATTGACTTTTAAAGCTTACAAGGCAGGTGCACCAAACCACCGAGCACCATCCCCGGCACCCTAATTTGCATGCTTTTACTCATTCGTGGATGAATGAAAATATAGAAGAAATGATTGTTTAGTGACTGACATACAGATGTCTCGTCTACTGAAAACCCGTAACCAAGCTATTTTCATTATCATAATTCATTGCTCATTAAGAAGAATTCTTGTGATTTAACTCAAGGGAGCAAGTTTAAGAAGTTCTTCAGTGAGATAAGAGTGACACGCTCAATAAGCATTAGAGTAACCGATGATCACTCATCAAGTGGATAAAACAAAGAATTAAAAAAAAAAAACACCACATTTTCCATGGTGCAGGATGGTGAGGATGTACCATTGCATGCATCCGGGAGGCAAGATCACTCCTGACTCATAACAATCACATGATTAGAAACCTGTCACCCAGCCTAACGTGAGCAATGAAGTAGAGTCATTGTTCTCTGTTGGAAAGACCACGGATGGATGGCTGTAAGTAAACCGAGGAGAGGTTCTCATTATATTGTCAGGATCTCCTTGCCCTGATTCGTTCTTTGGATCCTCACCTGATGTAAGGGGTTTTCTGCCAAGTGGTGGTGATTTTGGTCATAGAGAGCACTTTGGGGTGTGGGGGGGGAGATACATAGCAGTATCTTGTCATCCCAAAGGGAAGTAGGAGGACGCTGCCGGAGGTCTTTCTCTCTAAAGTAGTTCTGTAAGTCACAGCTCTTTGTCAAACCATTTTCTTCCTAGCCTTTAGCACCGATGATGTCATGATTTTATTTGTTCTTCTGATGATTGATTTTTCCTCCCGCTACAAGGCAAGACCCTTGAAGCGCAGGCACAGAGCTGGTTTTGCTACATAGTGCAGCCCCAGTATCTGGCTGCCTTCAGGAAACAGTAAGCCTGCAAATACATGGACGTCCTGCAGGGAAGGACGTGGGCCTGGTTGAGCCACATGCCACTGGGTCGTTTGGAGGGGAAAGCCACAGCACTTTATAGGTTGATAGATTTCCAGAACCTCATCATAGAGGGAAGGATGGTTTCCACACACAGGAAGTGGAAGTGCTGTCAACTAAAATTGAGGATGAGTACTAAGCAAGCCACAAAAGTTCATATTCATTAATTGTGTGTGTTTGCTCATCTTTTTCATGCCAAGGATAGAACTCGGAGCCTCGTGCATGCCAAGCACTCCCTCTACCGCTGACCTGCCAATCCCACTCTACTATTTGTGTTTGTATTTTTAAAAATGTGTATGATTTAGTACTGCGCCCAGATATGCCCAGTTGGAAGAGAATGCTTGGCCCAGGGGACAGAATGGCGCTGAATTTTAGTCCAAGGCTTCCTTCTCTGCAGGCTGAGTTCTGTTCTTTCAATGGGCACGAAGGCTTTTTGTGGCCTCTTTGTGTCACACATACACACTGGCTGTGCCTTTACAATGGGTGCTGCCGGCTGACTTGGTTCGGTCTATTTGCTCAGCTGTGACCTGTAAATATTCTGAGAAATTATCTCCCTTCCATTTTTTTTCTATTTAGTGTGAGCCGGTCAACTTTCTAAGCATGTTCTGTGCGCTTTCCGGACTTCAGGATGTGATACAAATGGTGGGTGATGCAAATACTGTCATTTTTCTTTCCTGTTCATCTACATTCATCTGCATTTCTGAGTTGATTTTCCTGCAGATTCTGCTTTGTGGGGAAGAAGAAACTGCTGTTATCCATCAGGCATGGGCTTCTTTGGACTGGAATTGTCTAAGGGCTCAGAACTACATCTGAGCCTTCCTTTACAGGGGAGATGCTCTCGGCTCATCTGGTCTTCTCTTTTTAAAAAAAATTTTTTTTATTAAGACACTGATTTACAAATTGTTCAAGTAGAGTTGTTTCAGGCATACAGTGTTTCAACACTGTCTCATCAATAGTGTCTCTTTCCTCCACCAATGTTTCCAGGTTCTCTCCCTCTCCTTTGCCTGTCCTCATGACAGGCATATAAAAATTTTTTTTCTTATTGAATTCTCCAACAAAACGTAAAGGAATAGCAAGTGGGATTATCAGAAAAGAAATCAATAAAAGTCATTTTCTGATGATTGATTCCTATATGATATTTTGCCTGTGTTAAATAAATTCTAATCATTTCAGACAATATAATTCAGTGCCTGTTCTCATTTACATAAATAAGTTTTCAACTCGGACAACTTGAATATATTGCATTCGATTTTATTGTACTTGGATCTAATTGTGGTTATTGTATCGTCGCTGTCATAAATAAAACTAGTCTGTGCTAATATATTTTAGAGTTTACATGAAATAGGCAAAATGTACAAATGTAAAAGAGAGCAAAGAGAATTAAAATCTAAGTGGGACAATCTGAATAGCCCTACAGAGGTACAAAGTGTTTTATCCTAAGAAAGGTAATATTAGTTTTTACATTTAGAAAATGTTACATTAGGGATACTGTCTAAATGTCTGCGTTAGTAAGTAAAAGATTGCAATAAGAATCTATGCATGTAAAAAAACTGATTAGACAGAATGTTTTGTTCTGTCTAATCAAAATGAGATGCTAATGCTTATTTTTTTTTCTTTTTGAGTCACACCCGGCGATGCACAGGGGTTATTCCTGGCTCATGCACTCAGGAGTTACTCCTGGCGGTGCTCAGGGGACCATATGGGATGCTGGGAATCGAACCCAGGTCTGCCACGTGCAAGGCAAACACCCTACCCGCTGTGCTATCTCTCCAGCCCCGAGATGCTAATGTTTTATTGAAAACATACCTTTCTTACTCTAGTAGAGGGCAACCATAAGCACCAGGAGTGAGGGCCATGTACTGAGAAGTTTGTCCTGATCTTTATTATTTTTAAATTTTATTTATTTATTTATTTATTTTTTATTGAGTCACAGTGAGATACACACTTACAAAGTTGTTCATGATTGGGTTTCAGTCGTATAATGTTCCAGCACCCATCCCTTCACCTGGGTGCATTTCCCACCACCAATGTGTCCTGACCTTTAAAGAAGCTCCTTTAACACTTCTTGCTAAGCTGGTTTCAAGCCTTTGGATTCCTGCGTCTGCTACCTGTTCATGAAGCTCCATACTGTTATTCAGATCTGAATGATAATCCAGCTGGATAGAGTATTCTTGGTGAGGTGTTCGTTTTGTTGAGTTTTTGTACTATGTCCCGCCATTCTTTTCTAACTCAAAGAGCCTCATTGCTGTGAATCTTTGTACGTAAGTTCCTTTTTTTTTTTTTTAAGTCTTGCTGCCTTCATTGTTTCATTTTTGGTTTTTGTCATTCTGAACACAATGTGTCATGGAGGTTTCCTAGTTGAGTCTATTTTACCTGGGACCTTTCCGACCTCTAGTACTTGATTGCCTGTGTTTAAAATGTCTGGGAAATTCTTTCTTTTCTTTTTGGGTCACACCCAGCGATACACAGGGGTTACTCCTGGCTCTGCACTCAGGAATTACTCCTGGCGGTGCTGGGGGGGCCCATATGGGATGCTGGGAATCGAACCTGGGTTGGCCGCATGCAAGGGCCAACTCTGGGAATTTTTTTTTTAATGTAGGAGTCTGCTGTTTATTCAGCCACTGATTAGGCTGATTGAATTCCACCTTACTTTTTTTTTTCATTTTTTATAATTTTATTTATTGAATCACCATGAGAGCAGTTACAAAGCTTTCGGGTCTAAGTCTCGGTCATACAATGAAATACCCGTACCTTCACCAGTGCCCATTCGCCACCACCAAAAGCCCCAGTATACTCCCATCCCAAACCCTCCCCCTACCTGTGGGGCAGATGATTTCCACATTACTCTCTCTCTACTTTGATTACATTCAATTTTTGACACACAACCCATCATTATTATTTGGGATTTTACCCCAACACTCAGATCTGCCAAAAAGGCAACAGTAGACAATTTGTTTTCTATTGCTGGTCATGAATAACATATGATGTTGCGCAGTTGCAGTAGTGGCCGTGCGATTTTGAAATTTCGAAATTTTAACAATTAAGTCTGGGGGGATTTCTGCCAAAACCTGCTGGGTTCCGAGATTTGTTCCTGAGTCTCTGGGATCATGGCCGTTAAGTAGCCTGATCAGGAGCCAGAGAGGCTGTTTGTGGGCAGCGACTCAGGGTCTTATTGGGACAGGGAGGAAAGGGCCGGCTTCACCCCCATCCCATGAGGCCCTACGTGTCGTGTCACTGAGGGCCCAAACCTAACTGTCCAATGGCCTCTGGATGATGGTGGCCACCGAACTGCCATGGGGGAGCAGGCGGAGGAACAGCACCCTTTCCCCCCCTGGGGTGGCCCAGCGACAGTAATCTGCTGTGGGGCCTGAACTCATTTCTGCCAAAAGTAGCTAGGTTCCGAGATTTGTTTCTAAGTTTCTGGGATAATGACCATTAAGCAACTTGATCAGGAGCCAGAGAGGCCATTTGTGGGCGGTGACTCGGGGTCTTGTTGGGGTAGGGAGGAAAGGGCCGGCTCCACCCCCATCCTGTGAGGCCCCGCATGTCTCGTCACTGCGGGCCCAAACCTACCTGTCCAGTGGCCTCTGGAGGATGGCAGCCACTGGGCCGCTAGGGGGAACAGGCCAAGACACGAAACCTATTCCCACCTGGGGTGGCCCTGGTGGGTAACCTACTGCCGGAACCAGACACATTTCTGCCAAAAGCTGCTGAGTTCTGAGATTTGTTTCTGAGTCTCTGGGATCATGGCCATTAAGTGGCTTGATCAGGAGCCAAAGAGGCTGTTCGTGAGTGGTGACTCGGGGTCTTGTTGGGACGGGAAGGAAAGGGCCGGCTCCACCCCAATCCTGTGAGGCCCCTTGCGTGTCTTGTCACTGTGGGCCCAAACCCGACTGTCCAATGGCCTCTGGTGGATGGTGGCTACCGAGCCACCAAGGGGGAGCAGGTGGAGGGACAGCACCCTTTAACTCTGGGAAATTCTTAACTGTGATTTTTGTCAACTATTTGATCTTCATCAGATTTGCCTTCCTGACCTTTAGGGACTCTGATGAGTCCTATATTGCTCCTCTTGAGCTCATCCCATAGTTCTCTGGTGTACTTTTCAGACTTTTCCCCATCCTTTGTTGTTTTCTAGAGGTTTCCTGCATCTCATCTTGGAGCTTCTCCTCAGCTACTGTTTTTCTACTGCTCACACTTCTAATGACTTTTTATTCCCACATCACCTACCGTACTCATTCCCACTGTCTTTTTCTCATTTCAGTTCTCAGTTCTTTGTGCTTCGTTGACTACCTGTGCCAGCATGTCTTTGACGCTCATTGAACATTGTCACCAGAGTGTCACTAGAATTATTTTCCGAGGAGTTTCTGAGCTGGTTGGTGGTGTTTGTGCCTTCTGTGTTATGTTTTCGCTCATTAAGCTTGGTGGGTCTTTAGTCTTTTGCCCATGGGTTTTCTAGTGGGCGCTCTGCTGGACTGGGAGTGAGTCTGTAGCTGACCCCTGGACTATTCCGAGAGATTAGGCTGCAGTTTGCTCTTTTCCTTCTCTGTCTGTCTTCACCAAATGATGAGAAATGTAACTGGGAGCTGTAATTTGCTGAGTAGTTCTGTCACACGCCCGGCCACCTGCCTCAGGAGCTGTGGTGTGGGTTGGTTAATAAGCGAAGGGGGCAGGTGTGGAGGCTGCAGCACCTTGCTGGAAGGGTGCGGCTCTGCTTCCAGGAATCTCAGCTGGAGGATGACCTCACAGGCAGGGCAGAGTAGCAAGTGACCCGGTTATCTGTCTTTTCTCTCTTTCAGTTTGATTTCTTCTTGACTTCAGTTTGGACACAGGTTCCATTCCCCAGATATCCTTTGAACACTGACTTTCTCGGTGCTGATCAGCCTTGATAATAGCATCTACCTGTTAATCAAAGAGTTGGATTCGGTTCTCAGTGCAGATTCACAGTATGTTTGCAACAGAATCACTGGGGAAGCTTTATTGGAAGAAAAAGAGTCACTTAGTCACTCACTTAACTTCCCGTTAGTCGTCGATTTGCTCGAGCGGGCGCCAGTAACATCTCCATTTGTCCCTGTCGCGTGCTAGTGTAGCCCAATGGCATCTGTTCGCTCTGGGAACATGAAGAGCCTCAAACCAATCATTCATGATCCTGACGAAGAAGTCTGACCATCTGGTAGGTGGGCAGCCATGCGGTCTTTTGACATCCCGTGGAATCCAGTCAGTAACAGCTCTAGTCCAGCGGTCGTCTTTAAATCTCATTACGTGACCAGCCCATCTGATTTTTGATACCTTGGCAAATGAGACAGCGTCCCTGATTCTTGATCGTCGACGGATGTCAGAACTCCGGATTCTTTCTTTCATTTGAGTGAAACGTGATATTCCAAGCATAGCTCTTTCTATTCTTCTTTGGGAGACCTGAATAGCGTTCTCATCCTGTTTGCGTAGGGCCCAGGTCTCTGAGGCATATGTTAATGCAGGAAGAACAGTGGAATCAAAGAGATGTGCCCAGAGCCGGAGGTTCTTCGTCTTCTTAGCTATTTCTTCGACGTTCTTGAAGGCGTTCCAAGCCGCTCTCTTCCTCCTGCGCAGCTCGGGTGCCAGGTCATTTGTCATGTTGACCTCTCGACCTAGGTACACATAGCTGTTGCATTTGGAGATGGTTGTTCCGTTGAGAGCGAATGGGGCGTCAGGAACGAGGCTGTTTCTCATAAACATTGTCTTCGTAAGATTCAGCTGTAGTCCCACCTTTCCACACTCACGGTCAAAGTCGGCCAGCATTTGTGCTGCTTGGCTGATGTTTGGTGTTATTAAAACAATGTCATCAGCAAAGCAGAGGTGGTGTAGTTGCCGACCATCTATCTTCATTCCCATTCCTTCCCATTCCAGTCGTCGCATGATGTTCTCGAGGGTGGCACTGAAGAGTTTCGGTGAAATGGTATCACCCTGCCGCACCCCTCTCTTGACAGCAGCGATCACTTCTTTGTAGAATGGTGAGATCCTGGTAGTGAATCCGCAATACAGCTCACGGAGGATCCTGTTGTATTGGGCTTGAATGCCCTGATTGGCTAGAAAAAGAGAAAAAGAAAAAAAGTTTATGTGCATCAAACTATACTCTGGGTTGGTCAGTGTGGGAATGAAGAGTGTATTATTTTGTTTGTTTGGGTCCCAAAGTGGTTCCCAGGGGAACTGGGGGCCATTCCAGGGCTGAACCTGGAGATCCTTGGGGGATCTGTGATGGTGGGGATTGAACTGGGAATAGGTGTGTACGAGACATGCGGTTTTACCCCTGTGCACTGTCTCAGTGGCCTCTGTGATCTGTGTGTCTGTGTGTCTGTGTGTGGTTCTTTGTTTTGTTCAGTTTTGGGGACACACCTGGTGGTGCTCAGGGCCTACTCCTGGTTCTTTGCTCAGGGATCACTCCTGGTGGGTTTCGGGGCATCATTTGGGATGCCGGTGATTCAACTCAGGCTGGCTGCATCCAAGGCAAGCATCTTTCCCCCTGTCCAATCCCCCCCACTCCCGAGCCTGTGTTTTTAAGGTTCCCCAGTAGACACTCTGAGACTCCTTTGCAATTGCAAAAGGGAAGAACATGAGTGAAAGGGGAAATCAGTGGACTGGCCACAGGGTCAAGTCATCCCCTAAAAAGTCCTTTCTTCCCTCTCCCTGGGCCGGTCGCTGCTGTCCATCTTCCTGTCCAAGGTGGAGCTATGGGTAGTGGGGGCATGGCCACCCACGGATGTAATCAAGTTCATTCAAAGCAGCAGAATGGCAGTGACAGGTCCATCTTACATGGTGGGGAGGCAAAATCCAGGTAGATGGTGGGACCCTCTCCCCTTCGTCCACTCAGTACCAACTTCTTTTTTTTTTAAATTTTTTATTAGTGAAACACCATGAGGTACAGTTGTAGACTTACAAATTTTTGTGCTTGGGTTTCAGTTATAAAATGATCGAGGACCCATCCCTCCACCAGTGCCCATTCTCCACCACCAATGATCCCAGTATCCCTCCCACCCCCCATCCCCTCCCATTACACCCTGCCTCTGTGGCAGGGCAGGGCATTCCTTTTTGTTCTCTCTCTCCTTTTGGGTGCTGTGGCTTGCAAAAGAGGCATTGAATGGCAATCATGTTCGGTCTATAGTCTACTTTCAGCATGCATCTCCCATCCTGGGAGGATTCTCCCAATACCCTTTACTTGGTGCTCCCTTCTTTATCTGGACTGCCTTTTCCCCTAGCATGTGCGGCTGGCCTCCAAGCCATGGAGTGAACCTCCTTCAGTACCAGCTTCTTGATGCTGATGCTCTTAGATGTGAAACACAGATGGAAACTTGAGGCCCTGATGGGGACAGACAACTCTGGGTGCTCAGCCACTGTCCACATCAGGCGGTCTTCTCTCTGGGCGGGTGTTGTATGACCTTTTAGCATTAGGTCCCCAATCAGAGCAGCCACTGTAGGTGTCTGTGCCGCTTGGTTGAATGTATTTATTTCTTCTATTTTTTTTTTTTTTTGCCATACTGGTCCTTAAGCCCAGGGCTGCCTAGGAACAAGACCTGCAGGCTGCCACTAAGCCTCATATCCAGCCCTGTTTTCAGTGTCTTTATAGGGAAAGGGGTGACTGGCTGGCCAGCCAGGGCTCTGCTCTGGGGCAGAGGCCATGCTGAGCGGCCAAGGCTTCATCAGTGTGTCAGATGCTTGTTTTTGACTGGTGTGCAAAGTTGATTCCGTGAATATTTGTATTTCCTTTACATTCTGCTTATTTCCAGCTTAACGTTTAGGTTATTTTCTGTAAACCAGTCACAGTGATTTTGTGTGTGTGTGTGTGTGGGGGGGGTCAGGTTATAATGGTCCCTCCAACCTTGGGTTTTTTTTTTCTTTTAATTATATAATTTAAAAATTCTAATTTTTTTTTATTGAATCACTGTGAGAACACAGTTACGAAACAGTTCATGATTGGGTTTCAGTCATGTTCCAACACTCGTCCTTCCACCAGTGTACATTTCCCATTATCAACTCCAAGTTTCCCTCCTGCCCCCCGCCCCTCACCCTCCCAAGCCTGCCTCTATGACACTTTTATTCTCTCTTTCTCTCTCTCTTTTTGCATATTATGGTTTGCAATACAGGAACTGAGAGGTTATCGTAATTGTTCCTTTACCTACTTTCAGCATGCAGTTCTTATTCACAGTGATCATTTCCAACTATCATTGTCATAGTGCTTTCTTCTCTCACTCAACTGCCTTTTCCCCCAGTTTTTGAGGCACCAGCCCAGTTTTTTATGTGAAATAAATGCCCTGTATTCAGAATATTTGCAGTGATGTTGCAGTAAAATGACCTTTCTCTTTCCATATTTTAATAAAATATATACTCTATTAAACTGTAAATAAAGTAAACTGACTTAAAACTTAATATGCAGGAAATACAATGCCACACGCTGCACCTTTTATTGTGTACTGACTTAGGTAAAGGATGGAAGCAACTTGACTCTGAGACCTCCCTAGAATAATAGGAGCCATCACCTTTATTTAATATGTTTCTTCTCCAGACTTCAGAGACCGCCGACATCACATAGTTATTAATCACACAGATTTTGCAAAGTCAAGAAGCACTTAACGCATGATTGAGCACTAGAGCCAGCCATGTATTTTGGGGTGAAAAAACAGTTGTGGGGTATAAAGTAGGTGTTAAGCCCACAAATTTTAGTGTCTGTATCCTTGGGTTGGCTTATACACGTGGGAATTTTATACCTTTTTAATTATGAAAGACTGAAATTTCGAGGTAGTTGACCTGCTTTCTAACAAAAATTATTATTTTTTCCTTTCTAGATATAATTCCTCTGTGGACCCTCTAAACATCTTTTATTTGTGGAAACATTTCCTATACAATGAAGTCAGCATCTTAGCACAACCCCATGTTGGTATAGCTCCGGTTCCTCTGTTTTGTCACTTGAAGCTTGAGATCTCAGCAGCCCCCCATCTTTTGCGATGACAATATGACTAATAGTAAAGGAAGATCTATTACTAATAAAACAAGTGGTGGTTCAAGTAGTGGCGACAGTTTTGTGGACTGGACTATACGTTTAAATACCATTCAGTCTGATAAGTTTTTAAACTTATTGTTGAGCATGGTTCCAGTAATTTACCAGAAAAACCCGGAAGATAGGCACAAAAAAGCAAATGGTGTTTGGCAAGATGGATTGTCCACGGCAGCCCAGACGTTCACTAACAGGTCCGAGCAACACGTGGACTACCACGGCTTCTCCGAGCAGGCCTTCCACGGCAATCCTGGGCACACGCCCAGCAGCTGTAGCCCCAAGTACGACGACTATGCCAACTACAATTACTGCGATGACCGGGAGACCTCAGAAACCACCGCCATGCTGCAGGACAACGACCTCTCCAGCGACGGTGACGACGATGTCATCGTGGAAACCAACCCAAAGTTACCCAAGGAATCCAGTGGTGTCATGGCCTTGCAGATCCTTGTGCCCTTTCTGCTCGCTGGCTTCGGGACCGTTTCAGCCGGCATGGTTTTGGATATCGTACAGGTGAGGCTTCGATTGTGTTGACCTTTGTTGTGGTTTGTAGCTGTGTTTCGACAGAGAGGGGGAAACTCAGGATATTCCAGGGGAACCCATAGGTGAAATTGATGAAAGCGGGAGGCTGTGGCATGAGACTAGAAGCCCGGGGAACCACAAGAAGGAAACAGGCCATGGATGAAAGAAATGGGTGAAAAACACTCGTTTAACGGTCCTGGTATAGGTTACCAATCTTGAACATTTCAGATTTGATTTATGCTAATTGAAATAAATGGATGCCAAATCTGGCAAATAATTTGCCATTTATAGGTGTTTGTTGCTTATTTTCCCTTACAAATTCCAAGAGAATAATCTGTCCTGACCATAAGGTAGCAAAGTACTTCCAAAATGTGTAGATTGGTTAAATGAAGAACTCGAGTGTTACACTTAGGGGCTTTTTAATTTTTACTAAAATTAAAATGTTCATGTATTTGTTATAATGAATTTAAATAATGCTAAACATTAAATGAAAGATTTAAAAAGTCTTCTCTAGCCCTTGTTTCCTGGCAAAATTTCTTCTCCCCTCCTGAGGTGATCATTGTTATGAGTTGTTTATATGTATTTACAGGCTTTTTTATGCTTACATATTTTCAGAGGTGCAAAAGTTAGAATGAAATGCTAATTTTTTCCTGAAACTTGTTTTGATTGCTTAATAATATATATTGGACATTTCCCCAAATAAATCACAAAAATTTTCTGCTATTTAAAATGAGTGCTTTGATAGTCCATTGTATGTATATGCCAAAATTTACTTATTTTTTTTTTATATTTTTATTAGTGAGACACCGTGAGGTACAGTTGTAGACTTACAAATTTTTGTGCTTGGGTTTCAATTATACAATGATCAAATACCCATCCCTCTACCAGTGCCCATTTCCCCACCACCACTGATCCCAGTATCCCTCCCGCCCCCCATCCCCCCCATCCCACCCTGCCTCTGTGACAGGGCATTCCCTTTTGTTCTCTCTCTCTTATTGGGTGTTGTGGTTTGCAAAAGAGACAATGGGTAACAATCATGTTTGGTCTAAAGACTACTTTCAGCATGCGTCTCCCATCCTGAGAGGATCCTCCCAACACCCTTTATTTGGGCTCCCTTCTCTATCTGAGCTCCCTTTGCCCCTAGCATGTGTGGTTGGCCTCCAAGCCATGGAGTAAAATTCCTCGTACTAATCTTGGCCATTCTTGGGTGTTAGTCTCTTATTTTGTTACTTTATGTTCCCCAGATGAATGCAAAAATTTACTTATTGATGCTTAAATTCTAATGTTACAATATGTATATTTTTATTTACTTATTTTTCCAAGTTTCATTTCATAAATTTAATATGCAGTCATAATTTACATACAAGCTAAAACAAGTCTAAAACCACAAAGAATGAGAACTTCCTTAACTTGATAATGGCACCTAATAAAACATATAATAACTAAAAAATTTTTTTTTTCAACACAACATGTATTCTTTTAAATAGAACTTTTTATACTTAGATGGATATGTCTCATTTTTTTTTTGTTTTTCTTTTAGTTTTAATCGAGATACTGTGATTTACAGAGTTGCTGAAAATAGAGTTGTTTCAGACATATAATGTTCCAACACCAGGGTCAGCAATTGTGACCCTTTCCCTCCACCACTGTCTCCAGATTCCCTCCCGGCCCCGTGCCTGACCCCTTGGGAGGCATATAACAAATTTATTTCTTCTTGATTGCTCTAACAAAACTGAAAGGAATGGCAAAAGGAACTATCAGAAAATAAATCAATAAAAGTCAATTTGTGATGATTGATTGCTACGTGATTTTAACCAATATAAATAAGACATTAATTCGTTACTGAAAATGATTTTAACCCATATAAATAAGACATTAATTCACTATTGAATATCCCTTAGCAAGCTAGGAGTAAATATCCTTTCTTACTGTCGTAGAGGGCAACCATATGTATACTCAGTGCCGCATGCTGGGTAGTTTGTCCTGTCCTTTTGAGAAATTCTTAACACTTCTTGCAAAACTGGTTTCAGGGCTATGAATTCCCTTAGCTATTGCCTGTCTGTCAAGCACTTAATTGTCCCTTTAAATTTGAATGTTTTTTGTTTTGTGGTTTTTTTGTTTTTTGTTTTTTTTTTTTTTTGGCTTTTTTGGGTCACACTCTGGGATGCTCAGGGGTTACTCCTGGCTCTGCACTCAGGAAGCACTCCTGGTGGTGCTCTGGGGACCATGTGGGATACTGGGAATTGAACCAAGGCAAAAGCCCAGCCGGCTGTGCTATCACTCCGGCCCCTGTTTTCATTTCTTTACAGAATAGTTTCCACCTTTTGCTGTTTCCTACTGGCTTCCTGCTTCCTATCTTGAGGCTCCTTGATCTTTTGCTCAACTTCAGTTGTTCTGATATTCAGAGCTTCTCTTGACTTTTTTTTTTTTTAATCACCTACCACCTACCACATTTTTTTATTTCTGTCATTTCTGAATGTAGTAGTTTTTTTCATTTCTACTCTTACACTTTTGTGTGCCTTGCTGACTATCTGACTTCTTTGAGCTCATTGATCATCCTCATCATGGTATCTCTAAAGACATTGCCCGAGGATTTACTAGTGATAAATCCTCCTATCGCCAGTGATAATGCGCTCACTCATTAAGCTTGGTGGGCTTCTCCATGTTTTCTCCATTGGTTTTCTCATGTTCTTGCTGCGTTCGTGGTGAGACTTTGTAGTTAAACCCCCGGAAGATGCTGAGGGACAGGCTGGAGGAATAGTACAGGGGCTCAGGCGCTCGCCTTGCACACAGCCGTCCCAGGTTCAATCCCCGGCATCCCATATGGTCCCCAAAGCAACCGCCAGGAGTGATCCCTGAGCATTGCTGGGTGTGGCCCCCAAACAGCAGCAGCAGCAAAAGGAAGATGCTGAGGGATTAAGCTGAGGTCACTCTCCTTCCTCTCTGCCTGTCTTCACCCAAGGAAGGCAGGAAGAATCACTGAGTAGATCTGTCATGCTTCGGGGCTGTGGTGCGGGACCGTTTACATGTCTCAGTCGAGTGTGGAGACTGCTGGGAGCTAATGAGAATGCAGGGCTTCTGCTCTGCGCTGGAGCAGCCCAGGATGTCAGACAGAGGCAGCCTCACCCGGGCTGGCAGAGCAGCAGGTCGAAGGGCTGTATAAATCTTTTAGATGCCAAAAACTAAAAAAAGGAATTTCTGGGTATTAGGATAGATTGTATGCGTTCAAAAAGCAATTTGACCGTATCTACAAAATTTTAAATATATTTAACACATTTAAAGAGATTTTCCCAATTTACAGTCCACCATAAGTACTTCTTTTTTTGGGGGGGGGGGGGGTTGGGTAACACCTGGTTCTCACTCAGGGATCACTCCTGTGTGGTCTCAGAGACCTTATAGGGCACTGGGGATCGAACCTGGATTGGCTGTGTGCAAGGCAAACGCCCTACCCACTGTATTATCTCTCTGCTTCAATATTTCCCTAATTCAATTAAGAAATTATTTTCTGGTCCACACCCAGCAGTCCACGGGGCTTACTCTTGGCTCTCTGCCCAGGGATTACTCCTGGTGGGGATTGAGGGACCATATGTGGTGCTGGAGATCAAACCTCTGTTGGCTGTTTGCAGGACTAGTGCCTTACCTCTTGTACTGTCTCTCCAGACCTAAGATACTTCCTTTTTTCTGGTATGTGTGTGTGTTGGTGGTGGGGGAGGGGGGAGAGGGAGAGGTGGCAGAGCTATTGCTCACACCCAGCAGTGCCTAAGACGTACTCCTGGCTATGTGCTCAGGGATCACTCCTGGAGGGGTTTGGGGGATCATATGGGATGACAGGGATCGAACCCAGGTCAGCTGTGTGCAAGATAAGTGCCCTATTTCTTTATAATGAGATTTTGGCCCCTAGATATTTACATTTTGAAAAAATTAATTCATGGGACCAGGTGATAGTACAGGGAGTAGAGTAATTGCCTTGCATGCAACTCAACCGAGGTTCAACCCTGGCACCTCTAGCAGTGAAACCTAAGCACAGAACCAGGAATAAGCCCTGAGCACAGCTGGATGTGGCTCAAGTTATCACTCAGCGTCCCTCAAATTAATTTTGCGTCTCCAGAGCACCCTGGTGGTGCTTGAGGGGACTTTAAGCCTGTATCTCATGGTGTTTTGGGGTGCTGGGGTCAGCCACATGTTCGGCCCCTTATGCTGTCTTTCCTGTCCTGTTATATATTTCTTAAATGAATTACTTTTTGGCTTTGTTTTTGCTTTTAGTTCACATCCAGCCAGGTATACTCCTGGCTCAGAGTGCAGGGATCATTCCTGGTGAGCCCAGGGGATCGTTTGGGGTGCCTGGGACTGCACCCAGGCCAGCCGTGTGCGAGAGAAGCGCTCTTCACACGCCACTGTCCTTCTGGCCCACGTGTCTTTCATTAGTTTTTTTTTTAATTTATTTATTGAATCACTGTGGGAAAGGTTACAAAGCTTTCAGGTTTATGTCTCAGTCATGCAAATATCAAACACATTTCCCTTTACCAATACTTATTTTTTACCCTGAAGAACCCCAATAAAACCCCACCCCCCACCCCTCCCCGTCCCTGTGAGGCAGATGAATTCTAGTTAACACTCTATCTGCTTTGATTAGATTCATTGTTTCAATAAGATTCACCACTATTATTTAGAGTTTACCCCCCCCCCCCCAAAATCAGACATGCTGAAAAAGCATTGTGAAGTGATTTGCTTTCTACAGCTGGGTTCAAGAATTAAATATTGGTTTTGGATTTCTGCTATTTTACCTATTGACCCTGGAAGTATTTCTACTGAAAGTCAGATAGTTAAGAAATTGGTTTCTGTGTTCTGGAGTCGTGGCCGTGCTGGAGAGCCGCCCGCGGGGGGCAACCGGTGGCCTCGGTAGGGCGTGAAGGGCGGAGCGAAACGCCCCCCTTCCCATGAGGTTTTAGTCACCCCCACCGAGGCCACCAGTTGCCCCCACGAGCGGCTCTCCAGCACGGCCACAGCCCCAGAAGCACAATGACCTAATGCAGAACCCAGCAGCTTGGAGCAGAAAAGTGAAAGGACTATGCGTTAATCCAGGCAATCATTTCTGCCCAGAGGGGAAAGGGTGTTGCTCCCTTCCGCCCTCCTCCCTCTGGAAAGAAAGATGGCGGCCACATGGGAGCCTTGTGGACAGCAGGTATGAGCCGGGGGAGTGGGGGCGACTAAAACCTCATGGGTTGGGGGCGTTCCGGTCCGTCCTTCACGCCCTACCGAGGTCACCAGTCACCCCCCGCGAGCGGCTCTCCAGCACGGCCATGGCCCCAGAAGCACAAGGACTTAATGCAGAACCCAGCAGCTTGGAGTCTTTCATTATTTTAAAACACAGAAGCGGCACACTGATTTGCAGGAGCTCTTCATTTGATCTGATTACAAAGTTATCTATTTATATCTCTCTCTCGCTCTCTTTTTTTTTTTTTTTTTTTTCTTTTTGGGTCACACCCAGTGATGCTCAGGGGTTACTCCTGGCTCTGCAATCAGGAATTGCCCTGGTAGTGCTTGGGGGACCTTATGGGATGCCAAAGATCAAACCCCATTCGACCTTGTGCATACAAATGTCCTACCCGCTATACTATCACTCTGGCCCTATGACTCTATTTATTTATTTATTATATATATTTTTCTTTTTTCCTTTTCTTTTCTTTTTTTTTTCATTGAATCACCATGACGTACAGTTACAGACTTACAAACTTTTGTGCTTACGTTTCATACGATTGAGTACCCATCCCTCCACCAGTGCCCATTCTCCACCACCAATGGTCCCAGTATCCCACCCACCACCTCCCCATTCCCCCACCTCACCCCCACCCCCACCCTTCGCTTCTGTGGCAGGCGCATTCCCTTTTACTCTCTCTCTCCCATGGGGTGTTGTGGTTTGCAATACAGGCATCAAGTGGCCATCATGTACGGTCTATAGTCTACTTTCAGCACACATCTCCCATCCTGAGCGGGCCCTCCAAGCATCTTTTACTTGGTGGTCCCTTCTTTATCTGAGCTGCCTTTCCCCCGCAGCATGTGAGGCCTGCTTCCAAGCCGTGGAGCAATCCTCCTGGTCCTTATCTCTATTATCCTTGGGTGTTCGTCTCCCATCGTTACTTTATACTCCACAAATGCTATAACTCTTTTAAAAGTAGTTAATTATCCATATTTGTTGGTCAGTTTTGCTGTTAGTGTTATGACTCTGTTACTATCAGTTGTCAATCAGCAACCAGAAAAAATTGGCTATGGGAGAGTTCTGTTATCTTGTAATATGCTCCTCTCTCATCGTTGACTCCCTAAAGGAAATTGTATGTCACTTGTAACTCTTAAGATACTTTTCAACAGATAATATTTTTACTTCAATGGAAAATATATGCAAATAGAAACATAATTTTTATCTTGTGAGGTGAGAAAAGATATGAAAAGAACTGTGTTAAGAAATGTATCGGATTTTAAAATATTATAATTTTAAGGCGGACCAGACTTACCTGCAACCTGAAATAGGCTTGTTTTGATTTGTTAGAGCAGTAGCACAACTGCTAAAATGAATAAGTCTGATTTAGTTGGCTTTTTACCTGGATATTTTAATTGATCTGAAGATGTAACCGTTATAGGATGATCATCTCTATAGGAATAATATGAGTACAGACTGCTAGACAGAATACCTACATATTTCATTATGTATAGTCCTTTGATGTAATACTTATTTCAGGGAAGTATTTATAAGAATAGCATATGTATACTTGGAAAGAGTTTCTTTTCTAATTTTATAAAATTTTAATACTGCTGCAGGTATTAAAATCATAAAAATGAAATAAGTATTCTCAAAGACTGTGCTTTATGGAACAGTTAGGGTCTGGAGAGATAGTTCAGTGGATACAGTGCTCGCCTTGCATGTGACTCACCCAGGTTGGATTCCCGGACTCGTTTGGTCCCCCATAGCCCACCAGGGGTGATCCCTGAGCACCGAACCAGAGCCAGGAGTAAGCCCTGAGCACAGGTAGGTGTGGTCCAAAGCCACCCCGTCCCTGCCAAAAGCAAATAAAAGGCATTCAAGCAGGAAAAGATTAGATAAAATTCTCTTTTTGCTAGTTGATATGATTTTATACATAGAAGGCCCAAAGGCTTTATTAGGAAACATAAGTGCATTGATGCCACAGGCTACAAAATAAGTATGCAGCATTGATTAAACTTTGCAAAGAATGTACCATCAGAAAGAGAAATAAAAACATACTGTGTATGACTGCACCAAAAACAATATACCTAGAAATAAATTTAAAGAGGTAAAAGATATAAACATTGAAAACCAGTGCTACTGAAAGAAATTGAATATTGAAAAACAAAACAATCCGGAGAGGTGGACAGTGCTTATGGAGTGGGCGAACAAATATTGCTAATATGGCCATATTACCGAAAGCAGTATACAGAGCCAATGTAATCCCGCTCAAAAACTGAATGTCATTATTTATAGAAATAGCATGGAAAGCATAAAATGAAACTACATGAAAGGCCACAAATAGCCAAAACAGTCATGGGGGAGAAAAGAACAAAAGGAGATATTGCACACTCCAATTTCATACTAAAGCCTCACACTAATAGTAAACGACGACGTCATAGCATTAGAAATAAAAATCAATACACAGCTCAATAGAACAAGTACACATACATATTAATAGCTAATTAAAAGCACAGACACTGAAAACTAACAAAAATATTAGTTTATGATATTTAATATAGAATTTAATAAACTGTCTTGGGAAAAGTGAACATTCAGATATAAAGACTGCAAAAAATCAATCATTGTCTTATGCCATATATACTCACATACAATTCCTCAAAATGATTTGAAGTCTTAATATAAGATCTGAAACCGTAAAACAGAAGTAAACGTGGATACTTTGCTTTTTAAATTTTTAAAAAATTTTCATAAAGTTGTTCACAGTAATGGATTACAGCCAATATTTTGACACCAGTCCCATCGCCATCACACCTTCCCACCACCATTATTTTGAATTTCAAACCTGCTGAACAGGCAGATGCTCGATAATTTATTTGTATTGCTCACTATGAATAACATAGGACGTCACACTCCCACGGCCACTCCTAGAAACTAAAATTTTAGATAATTAAGGTCTGGAGAATTCTCTGCAGTGAGCTGCTTGGTTCTGAGATTCTTTTGTGTGTCTCTGGCTCAAGGCTGTTAATGCGCTTAAGCGGAGGCAGCTTGTGGGCATGGCAACCAGGGTCCCATAGGGGTGGGGAGGTGGGAAGGTCAGGCCCATCCCCTATCCCATGAGGCCTGGTGTTTCCCATCACTGGTCCCCCATACCTGGGCTTTTCACTGGGTTCTGGAAGATGGCAGCCACCGGGATTCCTAGGGGGCAGACGAAGGGACACAACACCTGCTCCCATCTGAAGTGCCCCAGTGAAACCAGGCTGGCGCTAAGTCCAGGGGCATCTCTGCAGCGAGCTGCTTGGTTTCGAGATTCTTTTGTGTGTCTGGATAATTTGCTTTTAAGTTTGATTCTTGAAGATGTTTTTGTGGGTGGCAGAGACATAATACGGGGGTTAAGGCACAGGCCTTGCGTGTGTTCATCCCCGTTCAATCCCTATCACTCCCTGGACCCTGAAACAGGGCCCGATGCAAGCCTGGAGGCTCCAAGCACCATCCAAGTGGCCCGGATAATCCCTGGCATCACAGGACCAAGATGCACTGCATCTTCTGGTCCTTCTATTGAATCACCAACCTGGTTTGTCAAGAACCACTAGAAGGGGCTCACAGGCCCCTTGAGCACCACTTTCTCACCTCTAAAGAAGATGTCTTTGTAGCAATACCTCCAACAGCAAGGGAAACAAAACAAAAGTAAGCAAATAGGACTATATGAGACTCGGTGTGTACCCCGTGAAAGAAACTGTTATAAAAATGAAAAGACTGCTTACTGAATAGGAAGATATATTTGCATATCATAGACTAGGTAGTGTATAATATCAGAGCATATAAAGATTTGATAAAAAAACTTGGTATTAAAACCAACCTGATTTTAAAAAATGTCAGAGAATGCAAGAGATAGCTCAGAAGGCTAGAGCACATATTTTGCATGTGTGAGGCTCAGACTCAATCACAGAGGAAATAATAAAGATTACAAGGTAGAGAAGAAAAAATAACATATATATATTATTAATATCAGGAAAAATGAGTAGAGACTATCACTGTCACTGTCCTCCCGTTGTTCATCGATTTGCTCGAGCAGGCCCAGTAATGTCTCCATTGTGACAATTGTTATTGTGTTTGGCATATCAGATACGCCATGGGTAGCTTGCCAGGCTTTGCCATGCGGGCGAGATACTCTCGGTAGCTTGCCAGGCTCTCCGAGAGGGGCAGAGGAATCGAACTCGGGTCGGCCATGTTGGCAGCTTGCAAGGCAAACACCCTACCTGCTGTGCTATCACTCTAGCCCAGTGAAACAAATAACTTGAGAGATGCATATTGGAAAGGGAAAAAACTTCTTATTTACAGACGATGTGATTTTTTTACTAAAAAAAAAATCCCAAGTGCTCAACAGGTCTGAATTGATGAATTCGATGGCCAGAGTGATAGCACAGCATTTATCTTGCACGCAGCCCACCTGGGTTCGATCCCTGAGCACCGCCAGGAGTAATTCCTGATTGCAAAGTGGAGTAATTCCTGAACATCACCAGGTGTGATACTCCCCAGCACCCCCCACCCCACAAAAAAAATGAGGATTAAAAAAAGAAAAAAACCTGACAAGTTCAGCAAGGTTTCCAGGTATGGAATATAATATACATAAAATTGTTCACTGCAATGGTTATGTGGATATTCAAATAAAATATAATAATAGTTACTAAAATAAGTACTAAATGTCAATGAACAAGATATGTAGAGGATCTTATTTCACTTATTATTATTCTCTGGGCTTTTGGGGCCACAGCCCATGGTTCTCACGGCTTATTCCAGGCTCTGCTCTCAGGGATCACTCCTGGAGATGCTTGGGGAACGTATGGGAAACCAGGGATCAAACCCAGGTCAGCCATATATGATGCAAGTGCCCTACCCACTGCACTATCACTTTGTCCACCTGTGGAGGATTTTATATGCTGAAAACTATGAAACATTAATGAAAGATCTAAATAATTGGAGCCATGAATCATATTCATGACTTGGAAGACAACGTAAGGTTAATTCTCCTAGAAGTGATATTTGGGTTTACACAGTCTTTTTAAATCCTAGCAGGATTTTTCAGAGAGATAAATAATAGTCAACGATGCAAAGGAAAAGAGCATGAAATAGTTTTTAAATGATTTTGAAGAATCAAAAGAGGGATGAATCAGAAATCAGGCCGGATTTCTGGAAAGACTGCATTACCAAGACTCAGTGAGATCAGTGGAGGGAGAGACAGAGATCTCTGTAACCGGGCAGACTCCCAGAGAAAAACCCACACACATGTCTTGCTGCTTGTTGATGGAGGTGTGAAAGAAATTCATTGAGAAAAATAATCTCCCTTTCAGCAAATGGCACTGGAGCAACTAGACATCTGCAGGCAAATGAATAAATCTCATCATAAGTTTCACATTTTATATAAAAACAAACATGGACCACACATGTTAAATATGATGTGAAGAGGTTAGTGGTATGGTGCATGTGTTAGAATATAGGTCTAGCCTCTGTGAAATCCTGGGTTCCACCTCTGGTACCACATAGCCCTCCACTCCAGGGATGCTGGACACTAGAAGTTTCAGCATCCCTTTCTGAATTATCACTTCCTGGCATCAAAGTTAATAATACATCTTGGTGTCACAGCATAGAAATATTTAATATTGTTTTTTGTCCCGGTGTACAGGCACATACAGAGCACAGTCATTTGCAATAACTACCATTATGGTAATTATTTAAGTTATATAACTTATTTTAAGTTATAATTTATGGTGCTGGGGATCAAGCCCTGTGCCTTACATAGTCAAGGCATATGTTCTACCACTGAATCACATCCCGGCCTGTATGTACTTACCTTAATGAAGAAGGTAATGTACATTTTTTCTGTTTGCAAGTAGTATAGTAAAACTCATAGAAGACCTTCAATCAGGTAATCTGAGCAAAGAGCCTTTCCCTTCGACGGATAGAATGCCAGTCACTAGTCTCATATTTTCTTGTGTGTCTATAAACTCTAGGTATGCTCTGGATATTTCAAGCTTTTGAGGGAAGGACAAAGATGGCTAATTGGATATTTTAAAAAACTATGGTTTGAGGTGATACAACCTTTGACATTTTATTTCTATTTTTCTTGGTATCGGTTCTTAAACTTTTTCTTTGGGGAGGAGGGACAGGGGCCATACCCAGTGGTGCAGTGGTACACAGAACTTACTCCTGAATCTGTACCCAGAGATCACTCCTGACTGAGGTGGGGACATCTTATGCAATGTGCGCTATCAAATCCAGGTCAGCCATGTACAAGGAAAGTGCCTTAACTGCCATACCATCTATCTCTCTGGCTCTCGGAACAGTGATATTGTGCGAACAGAATGGGTAACAGCCTTTGCTGGCTCATTCAGTTATCCAGGTGAGAATCTTCTGGCTGATAATTTCTGGGGCCTTTGTAGAACTGGAAGCTGATTCCCCTTTCTTCTACCGAGGCCCCAGCAGCCTTAGTGCTCCACTTCTGCTGTCTCTGTGGACCCACATCCATGTCTAAGACCCTTTGTGTCTTCAGCTTTTCAGACCCATATCCACACCTCCCACTCCTAACTCTGTTCTCTGCTGCTTTGTACCCTGAGGATCTCTACTTACCCACTACCCGCCCTACATTGCACACACTTACGCCTCCTGACACTTAATGAGGACCAGTAGAGCAAATCCCAGCTTAATTCTTCCAGGAGGAGCTCCTACAAAGTGAACCACAAAGATTCACCCCCAGAGCAGAGCAGACACAGTTGAGAAAACCCCACAGGAGCCCACCAAGCTCAGTGAGTGAGGATAATGGCATGGAAGGTTCTATCAGTACCAGTCAGCTCTGTGGCCTCTCGTATAATGATTTTTGGACACCAGGATGATGATGTTTAATGAGATAAAAGAAACAATGGTACAGGTAGTCAATAAAGCACAGGAAACTATGAAAGCAGGAAGGAGAAAACTGTAACCAGAGGAGACTGAACTGAAGAGTATGATTGGTAGGGGAAAAAAACTCAACAAAAGGCCCAAGTATTAGAGTAATAGCAGCTAAGCAAAAAAAAAAAAAAAAAAAAAAGTGATGATGATCTCCAAGAAGAAATGCAGGGAACATCTAGAAAACAATAGAGAATAGAAATTTCTTCTGCAAAGAAATGAACAGCACACAAGAGGATTACGGAATGACTTTCAGAGGAACAATACAAGAATCATCAGTCTCTGAGAAATGGGAAGACAAACTTGATGAAGAACCACTTGTCAAAGAAATTGTAGATAATTTCCCAGAGTTGAGGAGGGCAGGCACCTAGATCCCTGAAACCCAAAGGGTTCTAGCTAGAATGGACCCAAATAGGAAAACTCCAAGACACAATATGACCAGACTGACAAAAGCTGAAGACAGACAGGAGACTTGAAAGCAACAAGATCCCAGAAAGAACTCACATACGGAAGAACTCCCATAAGATACAGAGCAGATCTATCTAGACAATACAGGCTAGAGGAGAATAGCAACAACAAACACCTCAATTTTCACCAAACCCCAGTGAAATTTAACATGTCACCAAGAATACTCTATGACCAGCTAGATTATCCTTCAGACTTGAAGGAATGATGCAAAGATTCATGTACCAGCAACAGCTTAGACAATTCATGGTCTTGAAAGTTTTTCCAGAAAAATCAAAGGATTTTCCTCTATTTTTAATTGGCTCACCATGAGATACACAGTTACACGGTTGTTCATGATTGGGTTTCAGTCATATAATATTCCAATACCCATCCCTTCACCAGTGTATATATTCCATCACCAGTGTCCCCAGTTTCCCTCCCACCACCCTCCTCCTTACCCCTCTGCCCCCCTGATCCAGCAGGAACCTTTACTCCTCCTCCTCCTCCTCTTCTCCTCCTCCTTCTCCCCCTCCGCCTCCTTCCCCTTCCACTTACCCTCCCCCTCACCTCCCGCACTCTCTTTCCTTCTGGGCATTGTTGTTTGCAATATAGGTACTGAGAGGTTATCATGCATATCCCTTTACCTACTTTCAGCACTCAGTTCTTGTCCAAAGTGATCATTTCCAACTTTAAAAGACAAAACAAACTTCTCATCCCCTCTTCACTGAGAATGGCATTTGCTCTTGGCACTTATGGTTGCTCTCTGCTAGATTAAAAAAATATTTGTTTATTCCTCGCTTGTCGAGGGTTTTAGACTCTTAGTGAACATTCTGTTTATTTCCTTTTCTATTTAGCACTGTAGGACTGTCCTCCCGTTGTTCATCGATTTGCTCGAGTGGGCCCAGTAACGTCTCCTTTGTGAAACTTGTTGGTATTGTGTTTGGCATATCGAATACGTCACGGGGAGCTTGCCAGGCTTTGCCGGTGCGGGCGAGATACTCTCGGTAGCTTGCCGGGCTCTCCGAGGTGATTCTTATTTTTATCTATGGATTTTTTTTTCTTTTTTTTATAAGCATTGTCTATAATATGGCATTTTCTGTCATAAAACCAACATTACCTCTTTTTTGGGGGGAACACAGCTAGTAATGTTTAGGGGTACTCCTGGCTCTGCACTTAGGAGCACTTCTGGTGGTGTTTCATGGTCCATATGGGGTTCCAGAGATAGAACCCAGTTTGCCACATGCAAGGCAAGCATCCTACCTTCTGTACTATCATCCTGGCCCCCCAAACAATACTACCTTTTTAGGATAAAACACACTTTCAAATTTTTATAGGCCTCTTCAGATTTTCCTTTAAATTTTAATTCCCTCCTCTTGCCAATTTTATAGATTTATCTATTTCCTGTCAATTATAACATGTGCTAGGATATAATTATTCCATATTATTAAATATTTAATATATATAGAAATGTAGCTTTGGAAACATTTTTAAAATCAACTTACAATCTATTTACAAGTTTGGATCATTTCAGGAGCATTATTTATCTTTTTGTGCAAAATTGTTGCCACCTCCACAATAAAAAAAAAATCTTTCTGGTACGGTATATAAAGGGCAATAGTAAAGGCACAGCCATCAGCCCCAGACATCATCAGAACTGGAGACTCTGCCTATAGACTGAGCTTGTGGATGGGAGGGGTCTTGGGACATTGGGAAGGAAGCAGGCACCGGGTAATAGGTGTGGTGTTGGAACAAGGTATGCCTGAAATTATCAATACTGACAGTATTGTAAATCATGGCACCACAATGAAAATTGAGGGAAGAAAGTCTGGATCATGGAAAAAATAGAACCTGAAACGAAGAGGTCATTTTTCAGCAAGGGTTGAGAAGTCCCACAGTGCCCCATGTAGGTCACAAACATCCCTCTAATAAGTAATTACATTTCTAGGGCCCGATTTTATTTTCAATTTCCATTTGTATTCTTTATTCAAAGTATTTTCAAATCATCAGGAAGCAAATGCTTCAGTTTCGACCTAGTTTCATGAGACAGAGGGCCGTTAATGTTGCTCTTTTGGTCAGGAGTGCTGTGAAAGCTGTTTCAGATACTGGAGGGTACTGTGAACTAGGAATGCCTGGGAACCTCTAGAAGCACACCTCTGTGGACAGGGAGAGACAGAGGAAGAATTTGTTTAGTGTGAGTTAGGAAACTCATAATTAAATAGCTCATGTTGTTACAGCAATGCTCAAGGGTTAGTGATTCCCACAGGAATATCTGATCTGAATTGAATACAGAAAGGGCGGTAAAGTGATCCAAAGGAGTACATCCCAGTAGATCCGAGGTATGATTACATTGGGTGTTAATCTGGTGGGTTTTACTTTTGTGGGGGTTGGATGGCACCCGAAGCTGCTGGGGTTACTCCCAGCTCAGTGCTCAGAGTATTGCTTGAGGGACCGTGCAGTGCTGCAGAGCGAATCTGGGCCTCCCACGTGCAGTCCAGTCCTTTGAGGTCTCTCTCTGGCCCTGGTGTGCCTAAAATGAAAATTAGGGAGGCAAGTGTTCTGATTGGCAAGAGAGCTCAATAGGCTAGAGCTTATGCTTTGCATATTAGACACCCAGATTTTATCCCCAGCACGCCATGGTTCCTAGAGCACTTCTGGGAGGGATTCCTCCCAAGGCAAGCACTCAGAAGGAGCCCTCAAGTCAGCTGTAGCAACCAAAGTAAAACAAAACAAATTACGACATTGGTATCCTGAATTATGTCTCTTCTGATAAGAGTGGTATCTTTGAGGTTTGTTGTAAGGATTAAATGAGCATATTTAAAGAACATTGGTATGACAAACCAATATAACAAGCAATCATTGAACATTAGATAGTATTTATGTTTTATTATTATTATCTATTATTATTCATCATCTTCACCGTTGCCGATACCACTACCATCTCTGAGAGACACATTTCCATCATACCAGAATCTTTGGTCGGGGGGCAGGGTTGGTTTTTGTACCACACCTGGCAGTGCGCAGGTTTTCCTCCTGGCTCTGCGCTCAGCGATTAGTCTTGGTGAAACTTGCGAGACCCTCTGAGATGCAGGTGAGATGCATTTGAAGAAGTGTCTGGGGAAACATGGACATGTATTCAATTCAGATCAGATATTCCTATTTATTTTTTATTTATCTGATTTGGCTTCCTTTTTCTCAACTGGCTTGATCAGCTGCGTGCAAGGCAAGCACGCTACCCACTCTACTATCATTCTTGCCCCACTTACCATACTTCCTGACCCACACACAAATGTGGGCAAAATTGTTAGGTGGGTTTTTTTATATATATATATATGTATTATGGAATGTGGGATGCTGTGGGACCCTACTGCTTTTGTGTGTGTTTCATTTTTTATTTTTTAGACTTTTACTGATTAACGTTCTCTGACTTAACAATACTGATGGTATCCCATGTGGGTAGTTCCAACACCACACCCATCACCAGTGCGCTCACTTCTTTCTGACATGGACCCCATTACCCCAATGTCTCTCCTTGTCAAACCCCACCCCCAGTTGTGTTGCCTTTGGCCCCTTGTTACTACCTGGCAGTGTATCTGTTTTGGGGGGGTCACACCTGGTGGTGTGTGGGAAGCTGGCCCTTTAACTGACCAAGGCCTAAGTGCCTGTATGGTCATCCTGACCTACGACCCCACGGCAGGTACAGCCTGTGCTATGTATGGTCATCTTGACCTACGTGACCCCGCAACAGGCAAAACCAGTGCTATGTATGGTTATCTTGATGTATGGTTATCCTGAGAGAACATCTGTCATGGCTGTCAGTAATAACAAGAAGTAACTATCTTGTGTCTGGTACGTGATGCATGTAAATTTTATAAATCATATGGACATGGCTCTTTGTGTATCTACCTCATGTCTGGTAAATCATATGGACATGGCCCTTTGTGTAATCACCTCGTGTCTGGTACCAGATACACATAAACCTTGTAATGCATGATAGGTGAAAACAAACCTTCCTAACCATATATGGGCACGACCTTTTGTGTAGCTGCCTCACTAATGGATATATACCCTGATTGCCCCCAATAAAGTCCTGTCCCTTTTTCTCTCTGTTTCTGAGCTGCATTCTGTCTCCTGTGTCTCGTGTTCATTCGGTCGGTCCTTCCCAGTACCTACGGATCCTAGGGCCACCTCCGCAGGCCGGAGAGTGGTCTGGCGGGGCCCCCCGCAGCGGTGCACAGGAGTTACTCCTGGTTCATGCACTCAGGAATCACTCCTGGAGGTGCTCGGGGACCGTATGGGATGCTGGGAATCGAACTTGGGTCGGCCGCGTGCCCTACCTGCTGTGCTATTGCTCCAGCCCCAGGCTGTGTATCTTTCAGTCCCACATGTGAGCGAGATCCTTCTGTATAGCTCCCTTTTTCCTGACTCACTTCTCTCAGCATGATATCCTCTAGTTCCATCCATATTTCTACAAGCTGCCTTATTTTATTTTTCTGGTCCATCCTTAATTGACGAACCCTGAACCCTGGACAAGGATTTTTTTCTGGTAAATCCTTTGAACCTGAACTTCTGTGATAACTGATTCGATAAGCATATTCTAAACTCTCTCTCTTGGTTTGACTCCTAGGCGCATTTGAAGAAGTGTCTGGGGAAACATGGACAGATTTTGTTTTTCATGTATCTTATGGATTTGGCTTCCTTTTTTCTCAACTGACTTGATCTTAGTGATGAAGCTCTGAGACTTGGTTATTTTGGGGCATAAATGAATATGCTTAGTCCAGAAGGTCTCTTACTAGAACAGTTAGCTCATAGGTATATTTACAGAATATGACTTTGTGTTATTAAGTCATTGTAAGTTCTTTTCAATTTATAAAGCATTTCAGTGCCCATTACTTTCATCATTGTGGTATTTCCAAAGGGCTAGACAGGGAAGATTGTATCTTTATTTTATGGGTGAAGAGCTTGAGATGAGAAAGATCTATGACTCATCAAGGCTCATGCTGTTAGGTGATGATGGATCCATGCCTGGAATAATAACTATTCTTATTTCCAATTGGGCCTTTTTGTATGAGCTCTTTTTGTGAGTTTGGCGAGCGCTTGTCTAAAATGGGGGGGTGGGGGGATGGAAATGGGATGGCTCAAGACCTCTACAATCAAACCTATATCCTGTCTTTTTGAATTTTTCTTGGGAAAATCATTAAACTTCTTTATTTGTGGGCTTTTACGTTATTCCTACTGTATTTTCCCTGTGGGATTTTAATTAGTGTTGAAACAAAGGTTTAAATCTGGGTGGTGGGATGGAGAGTTGAAAAAACCTTGGTGCTGGTGGTTTGCCTAACTGTGTACATCAATGCTATAAGCACAAACGCTTGTAACCCTATCTCCTAAACTCTTATTTCAGATTTTGAAATAAATGATTTAATTTTTAAAAATCCAGGTTATCTGGCCCTTGAGTCTGTCCCTAAGAACTATATTGACTGTTACCTTTATTATAGTGCAAAGTGCAACTCAAGAGTGTTAGAGCCAGCTATGTCGTGATTTAAGGGATATAGTGATGCTCAGCCATCACTCTCCTAACGTGGCTTATGGTTTCAAAGCACTGAATGTCACTGAGAGTAAACTAAATAATCACTGATAGCATCACCAGTGCCATTCAGAATGAAGGCATGCTATTGGGAAAAAAAAAAAGTCTTAAAAATGTCTTTGATATTAATGTGTGTGGTTTTTTTGTTGTTGTTGTTAGGATATAAACAATTTTTTTTTTCCTTTACAGCATTGGGAGGTGTTCAAAAAAGTTACTGAAGTTTTCATTTTAGTTCCTGCTCTTCTTGGTCTCAAAGGAAACTTGGAAATGACGTTGGCGTCCAGATTGTCCACTGCAGTAAGTTTTAATAATATACATATTCCCTGTGGTGGTTCTCTACTTAGGAAAAACTTGTATTGGGAAATTTGGGGGGCAGGGCCGGGGAGATTGGGCTACCTTCAGTTTGCAAGACCGTGCCTGGATCTTGCTAGGGATTCTTTTTTTTTTTCTTCCCCTGATAAATTTCTGAACCTCAGCTTGATACTATATCCTGAACTTTTATTTATTTCGGTACTTGGGCCTCACTGGTTGATGCTCAGGGGCAACTCCTGGCTCTGCACTCAGAAATCCTTCCTGGCCGTGCTTGGGGGACCTTATGGGATGCCAGGGATCAAGCTGGGGTCAGCCGTGTACAAGGCAAGCACCCTACTCGCTGTACCACTTCTCCAGCACCTTGCACATTTTTTTCTTTTTCTTTTGTCTCTTTTTTTTTTATTAGTGAATCACCGTGAGGTACTGTTACATACTTACAAACTTCTGTGTTTGCATTTCAATTATACAATGATCCAGTATCCATCCTTCCACCAGTGCCCATTCTCCAACACCAATGATCCCAGTATCCCTCCCACACCCTCATCCCCTCATCCCCTCCCCACCCCACCTCTGTGGGTGAACCTTTTGTTTTCTCTCTCCTTTTGGGTGTTGTGGTTTGCAATAGAGGTATTTAGTGGCCATCGTGTTTGGTCTACAGTCTGTTTGGCAGCTCCTAACCCGAGTGGGTACTCTCAGCACCCTTAACTTGGTGGTCCCTTCTCTGTCTGAGCTGCCTTTTTCCCCAGCACGTGAGCCGGCTTCCAAGCCATAGGGCAAACCTCCTGGTCCTTATCTCTACTACTCTTGGGTGTTTTTCTCCTATTCTGTTACTTTGTATTCCACATATAAGTGCAATCTTTCTGTGTCTGTCCCTCTCTTTCTTACTTATTTCACTTGATACTCACCATGTTGATCCACTTATATGCAAATTTCATGATTTCATCTTTTCTAACAGCTACATAGTATTTCATTGTGTAGATGTACCAAAGTTTCTGACCCACATCTGAAAAAAACAAAAGCAACTGGTGTTGGTGCGGACGTGGGGAGAAAGGGACTCCCCTTCACTGCTGGTGGGAATGCCGACTGGTTCAGCCCCTATGGAAAATAGTATGGACGCTTCTCAAAAAATTAGAAATTGAGCTCCCATTTGACCTTGCAATACCACTTCTGGGAATATATCCCAGAGAGGCAAAAAAGTATAGTAGAAATGACAACTTGTATGTTCATTGTTGCACTCTTTACAGTAGCCAAAATCTGGAAAAAATCAGAGTGCCCAAGAACAGATGACTGCTTAAAGAAACTTTGGTACATCTGCACTTTTTTTCTGAGGGTTATCTAATCTGAGAATGACAGACCCTCTTCTGCCTGAGAAGAGGTGCTGCACTCAACCTCCTCTCACCCTTTGACATTCTTCTCAGCACTTAAAACAAGGCCAAGGCACATAGTGAGGTTCTTTTGTGTTCCAAAGTGAGTTGATTGGTATTTAAACCTTTTGTGATTGTCAGAGTAGTATGCATACAATAGACACTGAAGAAATGGGGTATGAATAAGAGGATTTAAAACTTTACTCTTTTCGGGTCTGGAGCAGTAGCACAGCGGGTAGAGCGTTTGCCTTGCACGCAGCCAACCCAGGTTCGATTCCCAGCATCACATATGGTCCCCCTAGCACTGTCAGGAGTGATTCCTGAGTGCAAAGCAAGGAGTAACCCCTGAGCATCGCCAGGTGTGACCCAAAAAGAAAAAAAAAACCCAAAACTTTACCCTTGAACCGTATGCACATTGAATGTAAGCTCGAAGTCCTGGTGAGCTGGAGGGAGAGTACAGTGGGCGGGGTGTTTGCCTTGCACGTGGCCAACCTGGGTTCGGTCCCCGGCATCCCATATGGTCCCCCAAGCACTGCTAGGAGTGATTCCTGAGTGCAGAGCCAGGTATAAATCCTGAGCATTACCAGATGTGACCCCCAAAAAGCCCCCCAAAAAATTAAATAAATAAATAAGAGAGAAGTTCTGGGAGAGTAATTACGAGTTTTAATGACCTTAGTATAAGTAAAGTAAAGTAAAGGCCCTCCCGTTGATCATCGATTTGCTCGAGCAGGCCCAGTAACGTCTCTATTGGAGACTTTGTTGTTACTGTGTCTGGCATATCGAATACTCTCGGTAGCTTGCCGGGCTCTCCGAGAGGGGCGGAGGAATCGAACTCGGGTTGGCCATGTTGGCTGCGTGCAAGGCAGACGCCCTACCCGCTGTGCTATTATGAAACTTTATTATTTTCTTTAAAGAGGCTACAGCAAAATGAATCCATCAATGAATAGGAAAAATGTGTGTGTGTGTGTGTGTGTGTGTGTGTGTGTGTTCGCGCGTGCGCACGCGCAATATCTTTGAGGCAGGAGCTGAACAACTGTTGTTGAGAGATCTCTCTCCCACTCCTTCCCTTTCCCAGTCCTCAGGTTTCCCCCCTGCAAATTTCCCTGAGGTTTCTTGGAGAGCAAGGGCATTAAGCAATGTTTGCTCAGCATTTTGTTTTCTTAATTAAGTGGGAATGCTACACATACCCAGTGGAACTTCCTCAGTCCCTTCCTTATAAATAAAAGGTCAGAGTCTGCCCAGGACAATAAGATGATATTGGGTATTAATGAGCTTTCAGAATGTTCTAGGCACCATGCCAACTGCTTTTCAAGGATATATCTCATGATAATCCTATGAGACAAGCACTGTTATTCTCTTTTATGGAGGGAAAGAGGATTAGAGCAGTTGAATAACTTACCTAAGACCACGGAACTACTGTATTCCTGGACGAAGTCAAACTCAGAACATTCCCTTTTATCTGCTCAGAATGACTTTGTCAAAGTCTTTAAAATAATAAACAATATCAGTAATGAAACACCCAACAATATCCATCTCCACAGTGTAAGGATGCATTGTACTGGTCTCAGCATCAGTATGCAGTATGCTCGGTACTTAATATTTAAAATCATTTAAATATTCATTCATTATTTTAAAACATTATTTATGGATCCCAATCCTGTTACTGATTTTTGTAGTTAGTTGGTGAGCTAGAGGTAGTGTTTGGGAGAATTAATGAGTGATTTAGTTGGTGAAGCCTCACGAAATAGAATTACCTAGGTAAATTTACTTTAGAATAAAGTCTGTAATTTTTAAAGTATGCACTATAATTACTGAATATCGAAAGGACTTGAGAATACTAGAAACTGAGACACAAGAAGCTAGAGCGTAAGAGTGCAAGATGAACCTGGAACGTCATATGTCAAAAAAGAAAGAAATATAAAAATGAATGCATGCATGAGTGGAACTTGATAAGAGGATACTTGATAAAGAAGTACACTTACCTATCAGATCTGAAGTTACTTGAATCAACAAAGTCACTTGTGGATTATGACCATGGAATACAATAAGAATTCATTAGTCTATAAGTGAATAACTTGGAAGGTATGTAAGGCCTATGCTGTGATGGAACTTACATAAATAATTATATTTGATAAGGACAATGCAAAAAATACAATTTGTGATGAAGTCTGATTCATGAGAACTACTTTGTAATAGATGGTTATGCAAATAAAAACAAAATAGGAAAAAAAGTTTATGCAAGACTTCTGAAAGGTGATGTGTAAGCTGGTGACTGGAGACCTTTCTCGGTTCCTATTTATTTACTTATTTCCTTTTTGGGTCACACCTGGTGATGCACAGGTGTTATTCCTGGCTCTGCACTCAGGAATTACTCCTGGTGGTGCTTAGGGGACCATATGGGATGCTGGGAATTGAACGCCAGTCGTCTGCTTGCAAGGCAAATGCCCTGCCCACTGTACTATCGCTCCAGCCCCTCTCAGTTCCTATTTAATCAGCATAATGATGTCTGTGTAATGTCTAATTTTTATATATAAGTGTTCTCGAAGGTTGAGTTGAACAGATGGGCCTGGGGCAAGATGACAAATGATTGCCTGTATAGTATTAACCTACATAATTTAAAATTGGACCACACACTTACAAAAGAAAGCCCTCTCTCTATCTTTCTATTTGGGCAAACGTATTCTTTTGACTGTCTGAACTCTTAAGACCAAATTTAGCATGTGTGGGCTTTTGTTTATTTTGGTCCACGGAGTTGTGGAAAGTCCCTGCTCTGAGATCTGCCTGTCAGTCCCTGCACCATCAGCCATATGGTGTCCTGCACTTTAAAAGACCACACACTTGCTTAAGGGCCTGTATCACGCTCTCCTCATACCCCAACAAATGCTCAACTTGGATTGGGTGTGTACATTTCTGTTTTGGGGGGGAATGCTTTGAGCCACATCTCACAGTGCTCAGGGCTTATGCATGTTTCTGTGCTCAGAGATCACCCCTGGCAGTGCTCAAGAAACCATATATGGTCTCAGGCAAGGCATGCACTTCTTGTGCTATCTCTCTGGCCCTGGGTATGGACATAATAGTGGATTGACTTGTTGAGGAGACTTCGGTTGTAGGCTCGAGGAATTTTATTAGGAGACATTTGGTCCCGTCTATCTGGAGCATGACTTTGGACTTTGGTTGGCTTCTGGTGGCAAACCCTTGTGCCCCATAACCCCTCACATGGTAGGGGTGGGGCATTGCTACAGGAAGCCAAGGTGGGACACCCTTACCCAGATTTAGAGTAATGCTGATTCTAGATTTTAGTAGTGAAAACTTTTGGCCTAATGAAAATTATATGACAGAGGAGATTTGATAATGGATTATATCATTTATAATAGGTATTAAAACAAGATAGAAGATAGATTATATATTAAAAGTTGCTTGAATAAAAGAGTCTCAGTTTTATACTCTGAAGGTAGTAATAACTGGATTCAATAATAACCAGTGAATGCATACAGAGAAAAATTCTCTCTCACTGTAACTGTCATAAGTAACCAAACATATATTTTGAAATGTACAAGTATTTCTTTGATGTTATCCGATATCTATTATAAATGTTGTATCATTTGTGAAGATGCTGAAATTGACATGGGTGCAATAAAAGCTAAGATATAGATGGAAATTCATAACTGCTTAAAAAAATGGTTTCATGGAAGTCAGTTATATCTTTCCATTGTTAGACTTTCAGATCCAAAGTTCAAAGATCAAGTTTTCTCAGGGGATTGTGTGAGACAGTATTATGTTGAATCATAAATTAAAAATTATGAGAACTGTAGAGCTAGTGCAGGAATTCAAGTGCTTGCCTTGCACATCTTCACCCCTGGTTCCAACCTTGGCATTGCATATGGGCACTGCCAGGAGTGATCCCCAAGTATAGAGCATGGGTTAATCATTGAGAACTGTCAGGAGTGCCCCAATTCTACCACCTCTGGTCAGATTTTAAATTATGTAAGTTAGAGTTGCAGGTTCATCAAAAAATATTTAGACAGCATTATCATCAAGCAGTGTAGAAAGCCTCATTTTATGAAATTATTTCAATGATGCTACATCGTTGCTATCAACCAAATCTTCAAACCTAATAGCAAAAAGATTTCTCAGTTATAAGATGAGAGGAAAGAAAACCAAATAGTTCGGTCACACCATCATTTTTAGCAGTATCAAGACAAATCCGGTCATAAATCTCTTCATTTGAAAGTGAACATCTATATTGTATTATATAGTGACCACAGGGTCGGTCTAGCAGCTCTCAGTGCTAAGAAATTATTTCTTAAGACTTAGAAATAAAATAGTAACATAACTGATCAAATTAGAAAAAATTGTATATTTTTCTAATCTCAGTACTTTTTGTATAATGGTGACATTGGTGCCAACTTAATATTAATGTTGAAACTTGCAACTTTATATTAATGTTGAAACTTGATCATTGAGTATCCATCTATATTATGTGCCCAGTATACCTCTAGGTTTTATCTTAGAAAATTAACCTAAGAGTAACTTGAAGTTACATGAAGGCTCTTAGTGGAATTATGTACCTTTGGTTCCATCCACTAACTTTTCCCAGTGATTCTCCCTTGCATTTTAAGACCCAGTGAATAGCTCAGTACAGTTCCATCAAAGCTGATTTTTACAGGAGAGAATAAACTTGGAGGATATCATGCTGTATGAAGTCAGTCAGAATGAAAGGGACAGAGACAGAGGGATCGCTCTCATGTGGGACTTAAAGATGCTCAGTGAGGTAGCAACAAAGATCCAAAGGCAACATAATGGGGGAACTGATCCGCACAATTGTGTTTGGAGGAGGTTGAGAGGAGGAATTGGTGTCCTTGGTGATAGGTGTGGTGTTGGAATCATGACCACGAGAAACAATTATTATTAGTATCATAAACCAAAAAATAAATTTTAGAAAATGAGAGAAAAGCCAAAAGCAGAATGGAAAGACCAAAGTAACAAAATTTAAAGAAGGAGAAAGTGATAGAATAAGAGTGTAAAGGTAGTTCTAGTTTAACAGTGTTGGAAAGTGAACTTTGTTCTAATAAATACAAGTTAAGAGTACAACCAATTAAACAACTTGATAGCTTTATCAGGGAAACCAAAATTTTGGCTAGCTCCAAGAAAGTATTTCTAAAAGCTACATTCTTTAGCATTACCAGCATTGTCTAGACTCAAATGGCAGACTTAACTTGCCAGCCCATTTAGAAATTAACTTAACTGTAAGAATTATGATTGGAAAAACAGGCACTGCAAATTATATCACAAACTACCATAAAAATAAAGTGAACTCAATGTTAATCTTTTTATTTTAACTTCATTTGTGTGACAGTTATATGACAGTTATATTTCATATTTAAATATTTTCTTCAGGCATCTGATTACATTTTTCTGTTCAGATACTATCAGTAACTCAGATTTTGAGCCATAAAATGAAGGAATTACTCAGTTCTGCTAGCAATTAGAACATCATAAACTTGGTGATTCTCATGTTACAATGAGATGTTTTCAGAGCTTGATGCCACTAGTTACTGCATCAACATTTGGTAGATGTTATTAACATCTCTTGGGACTGTGTGGTACAGGAATGTCCCAGCCAATGCAAAGAACTCAAGGAAAGAACCGTCCTAAGGAGTGCGGTTTTCTGATGAGCGGTTTAAGAGAAATGCAAATTCTCCGTCTTTCCCAATCTGCTGAATAAATCTTTGGGGTCTTGACTCAGCCATCTGCTGTTTATAGGCTGAATCACTGCTGTTTAAGTGATTCACACTGAAATGTGGCAACCAGTGAGGAGAAGCATGGAGGTCAGTAAGAGCTGGACCAAGTCGGAGAGGTGGGGGGATAAGATCACCTTATGGGAGCTTGTAAGTTTTATGATCTATAATGAACTGATAGCAGCTCAAAATTATGTAATTATTTATATCAAGCCTCAATATACAAACTTTGGCATGGAAACAATTTTGGCCTGTTAGAGTAACACTTGATGGTGTTCATTGTGAAATGGGTCCAAGTGACTCATTCTAATTGATCACTGGTTCTTGTGAGGTAGTTATTAAAGTTGAATTTTCTCCCCACTAAACCTCTCAGGCAAGCTAAATGTAAAATTCAAGAATGGGGGTGACTTCATCATTTGATTTAAAGTAGTACAGTGTGAGCTCATCAGATTTACTAGTGAATTACCTCTGCATATAGTTGATAGAATTATGATCTGAGGATGCCAAAGGGATGGGGAAGAACCTTGGCATTGAGGTAGAGAGATCTGGCACTCTGGTGCTGGGCCTGGGTAGCAACACTGCTAGTATAAATATAACTCTACTACAAAACAACAGTAATAGAAACAAAGAGGTACCTTTGGCTTTGAATATCATAATGCTGTTTTTAAAAGACTAGAGGCACCAGGATACAATCTGCTGAAAATTCGGGTATGTGGGTTTGTGACTGAAATCTCCAGACTTTCTCAGGGTCGGGATGGACTACCTCCCCCGACCTCCCTGTACTTCCAGAAGTCTCGGCTGTCTTGTCCACACCCCAAAGCTGCCATCCAGTTCAAAAGCTACTCCAGCCTTACCATCCCGATAAAAATACGGAACGTCCTGAACAAACACGATGGCCTCTTAATACCTGTATTGCAAACCATAATGCACAAAAATAGAGGGAGGCTGGGGGTGGGGAATGGGATATTGGGGGGATGGTGGGAAGGAAATGGGGGGTGGACATTGGTGGTGGGAAATGTATTTTGATGGAGGGATGGATGCTGGATCATTGTATGACTGAAAACCAATCATGAACTGCTTTGTAATGGTCTATCTCAGGGATATTCAATAAAAAGATTTTTTTAAAAGGTAATGTGGAGTTCATGCCTGCTTCAGTCACCTTAATCAGTAGCTGAACTCCTACATTTAAAAGAAAATAAGCTAAAAAGAGTAGAGGGAATATAGATTATTCAGTTACATATGAAAATGTCCACCTTAACAGGTAAATGTTGGGAAGATGGATTCACCTATTGAGAAGTGGAACCTAATCATCGGCAATTTGGCTTTGAAGCAGGTAAGTGACATGCACTGGTGTAAAAATCTTGGGTTTACAGAGACTTGGGTGTTAACCTGTAGGGGTGGGATAAATTTTAGTGCTATGGAGTCTACTCTTTGTTTCAGAGGACCCCAAATGATAATTTAGTAGCATGAAAAAGTGACAGGAGAAATGGATACTTTGAGTCAAAAGTTTTGTTTCTCTAGACATGGATAAATTTCTTCCAGCACTGTAGCACTGTAGCACTGTCCTCGCGTTGTTCATTGATTTGCTTGAATGGCCCCAGTAACGTCTCCATTGTGAGACTTGTTGTTAGTGTGTTTGGCATATCGAATAGTCACAGGTAGCTTGCCAGTCTTTGCTGTGCGGGTGAGATACTCTCAGTAGCTTTTTTGCTGTGCGGGCGAGATACTCTTGGTAGCTTGCCGGGCTCTCTGAGAGGAGCGGAGGAATTGAACCTGGGTCGGCCAGGCTGGCCGCGTGCAAGGCAAATGCCCTACCAATGTGCTATCGCTCTAGCTCAGATTTCTTCCAGATACTGAAAAAAAAAATAACCCTGGCAATATTTAGCAAAAAATACAAAGAATATTTTCTATCATGAATGTGAAATGGAGTCACAATTTGAATATCTACAAATAAATGTTTACCTCTTCCTTTGGATAGGGAGTTTGTCTGTTTTTGTCTGTTTTTGGACCATACCTGGTGATACTCAGGGATTACTTCTGGTTCTGAACTCAGGAATTACTCCTGGAGGTGCTCCAGTTCCATATGGGATGCCAGAGATTGAACCCGGGTCAACCACATGCAAGGCAAATGCCTACCTGCTGTACAATCTCTCCGACCAGGATGGTGTTTTTCTACTTTGAAACTTTTTTAAAATACATTATGGTCAGAGTTTTGTTTTTGCTATTTTCCTTAATTTTTAATGTTGCTGGTGTTGTTACAAATGATGATGTTGCCAATCTCAAACTAAACCGTGGGCTATGTGTAGACTGTCTTAAATTCTATCTCAGAGGAAAATCTCCATCTCTCCCTGTTCTCCATTAAGCTCAAGATACAAGAAATCCCCTAGTAACTATCAATTGAGAGCTTAGGGAACACATAATTTTAGTTCAGCTGAGGCATAGTTTTGAGTATATGGTTGTAGAAAAGTAATTTCATGTAATTCCTTTTGAAAATGAAATAAAGGAATGTAGACTTTTTAAAAATCTGTGCAGCGACTATATTTTAAAATTTGCTTAACTTTCTTTTTGGACCACATCGTGTGGTGCTCAGGGGACCATATGTGGTACCAGGGATCAAATCTGGCTCAGCCACATGAAACTCAGGTGCCTTCTCCATTGTACTATCTCTCTGGCATCAGTTTCTAGGCATCATAGTTCTTTTCTTTTAAGTTATACTATCTGAACAGAAAAATGTTCCTAGTTCCTGGTAGGTAGATTTGAAGAATGCTATTTTTTTCCATATACATTTATGGTGCAGAATTTCCAGATGCCTCCCAAAACAACCCACTAAATTATATCAAAGAGGAATATTCTACTTTTGGATGGCAAGAGAAACTTTTCCTACATTAGAGCTGTCCATTTCCCTTTTCATCTTAGAATCACAGATGCTATGTAAAAGGGTTGTGAGGGAACAGTCAACAATAAGAAGATGACAGGAAACAAATTAAAAATTTAAAAAAAACTTTAAGTGCTCTAAACTCTTGCCGTGTGTAGAGTTTTTGAGTACAAATGATTTATCACATTCCAAGAATTTTCATCTCATCTTTTAAACTTTTTCCTTCCACTTTTAAGTATCCACCTTCCCTTGTCGTCGTTGGTCAGGTTAGAAGCCAGAGGGACTCGGAATAAAGGATACTAGTCACTGAATTTGAAATCTGTTTCGCCCCACCAGGGATTTTTGAGAAGCGTAGGACCATTAGGACCAGCAGCAAGTGGCTGGAACCCGGTCACTGTGGACAGAAGTGGAGGAGACAAGAGTGGCTCTCTCTCTGGTGGTCACACCCTCTCGTCTGCTCCAGTTGGGGAGGGAAAGATGGCGAGCAGGTTTGGGTAGACTCATGAAGGGTCCCCGGCCAGAGATGGTCTCTGGAAAGACAGGGAGGACTGAGGGGGCTCCCACATGGGGGTGAGTAACCTTGGGATGATGGCTGTGTAGTTCTCTGAGTGATAAACGGGACCCCAAGCAGATGGCTTATCAAGGAACCCCCCCTCCCAACACACACAGTTGTAAGGCTATTAGTAGTGCGTCATTGTCTAATTCAGCAAAGTCCCCAGGCCCCCTGCACATACCAGAAGGGATGTATGTATTCCACACAGAATCCTATTTGGGCCTGGGGCCTCTGTTCACTGCCCAGGTGCACTTAAACCAACTTTTGTTCTTCTTGTGTATACAAGTCAGGAGTTTATTCTTTGGTAGGTTTACAGAATAGAATTTTCTTTCCTTTAAAAAAATTTTTTTTTTGTTGAATTACTGCGAGATAGATCCTTACAAAGCTGTTCATGATTAAGTTTTAGTCATACAGCATTCCAACGCCCATCCCTCCACCAGTGTGCATTTCCCAGCACCAATGTCCCTCCCATCACCCCCCTCCCCCACCCTTACCCCCAGCCTGCTTCTATGGCAGGCATCTCTCTCTCTTTCTCTCTCTCTTTTCGCTTTTAACAAAATTTTATTATAATATTGTGATTTACGAAGTTGTTCATAAAATAGCTGTTTCAGGCATTGAAGATTCTCCCACCAATTCCACTACCAGTGTGCCCTTCCCTCCATCAATGTCCACAGTTTCCCAGCCACCACCCCAACCTGCCCCCTCAGCAAGCACAAACAAATTTACTTCATGTTGTTGTTGTTGTTGTTTTTTTACAACACAAAAGAAAATGGAACGATCAAAATACAGATCAATAACAATCCATTTGTGGTCATTGTTATATCTCACAATGGTGTTCTTGGAGTTGCTGTCTGAGGGTTTACTGGGCTGTTGGTGCTAGTTGAAGAATAGACCATTAATCTCTGCTATGCTTCTGTAGATAGGATCATACACACATGAACATATGTGTATCCATGCGCTCTGATGTCTGTAGCAGGCTCAGAACTTGGAATCACAGTGTTGGAGTTTATATTTAAGTATGATTTGTGTGATGTAAAGTATCTTTCCATTAGTAACGAATTTTACTGCTTTTGCATTACTATTATTTATTGACTAGCTGAACTATTTGCACAACTTGTGCAGTCATAAAGTGTTTACAGCTTGATTCTCAGCTTTGAGTCAGTGGGTAACATCAGCAGGAGCCGTGATAAAAGGTCACGAGATTTAGGCACTCTGGCATTGAAAGCCCTGCCTCTTCCGGAACTTCATAGCCTACTGGGCTGTGTTTCACCTAGACCCTCAGATGCCAGTACATGGATTGCTTTCATAGAGTCACAGAAATTCTACTAAAGCTATCAAATGTTTTCGTGTTCTGTAACGAATCTCTGTCACGTACTTGCCAGATGCCAAAGGAGTCTGTGACACAGGTTTAAGAATCATCTGAGGGTCTGAACTGGATTATTCATTGAGGATTTCTTGTAGTTAGAATATTCTATGAACATAAGTCTCCGAGCTTATGGTGTCCCTATTTCTAGCTGCCATTTCTTGGCCTTGAAAGTTGCTTGGTGCCAAGACAGGAGATAGTTCTTCCCTCCCCGTTTGCTCCTGGAGAGCAAAGAATAAATCTGTTTGGACCACAGGTGCCGCCTAACACCAAGCATAGCATCTTGTAAATAGTGGATTGTAAAGACCCACTTGCTGAATGAATGCATTTGAATATCTTGCCACAGGATTATGGGGCGTACCCAGAAGCCAGACTCCTATCTCGTGTTAAAAATTCCCAACCCTTGCCAATGTCTTGTGCAGAGCCAGACTTCCGTTGGGTGGCATGGACACTTTTCAACCTTAAAACTGATGCTTTTCTCAACTCATCTGTGGATTACACCGTCTCTTGGGGTGCTTGTTAGAAACCACTTTCCTGGGCCCCAGTCCAGACCTGTAGTCACCAGGTTAGAGCAATGTGGGGAACCCACTGCCTTTACAGCACATTAAACTGAGAGAACAGAGCTGCCTTAGAGGCAATACCATTCAGTTGCCTGGTGCCATGCTGTCTTCTGAATGTCTCTGTACATTTACATAATCAAATACGTTTTCAAAATGAATAATTCAGCGGGTTTTATCTAAAAAAAAATTATTTTTAGGTTCAAGCCACCGTCGTCGGTTTCCTGGCAGCCGTGGCAGCGATTATCTTGGGCTGGATTCCAGAGGGAAAATACTACCTTGATCATTCAGTGCTTTTGTGCTCGAGCAGCGTGGCCACGGCCTTCATCGCCTCCCTTCTGCAGGGTAAGTGCCGTCACGGGATGCCTGCCGCGGTCTCTCGCCTTCAAGTTCTTTATTTCCCATGTTTCTTCATTTAGATGATACTGGTTCACCATTTAAAAGAGACCTGATAGTTACCTATGAGTTTTGTTAAAAAATATATATATCTTTTTGAGGCTGAGGATCAGCAGCAAAGCACATGCCTACTTGCCTTGATGCATGAGGTCTGGGTTCATTGCCCCAAACCGCTACCACGGAAGGGTCGGCGGGGAAGAGACCAACTGATTTGGGGGGGCAGAGAGCTAGTTCAGTGGGCCAAATGCAGGCAGCCCCCGAGGGAGGCCTGAGTCCAATCCCTGCACTGTCTGGGTCCCTGAGCACCACTGGGCGTGATCCCCGAGAGCACAGAGCTGGGAGTAGCTCTCAAGCATGACTATGAGTGATCCCTCTCCGATCTTAGCTCAGATATATTGACATTTATTCTAGGTAAGCATTGGTGTCGAACAGACCTTCTGAGCCTTAGTTGCCCAGTTCAGTGCCTACACAAGATTAAGACAATAGTTTCAAGCCGCCATTGTTTTTGTAAGTCTGTTGAGAAACTCCTTTCTGGAAACCCGGCAGGAGATTTACTGGCTTGTGATTTTTAGTATTCCCGGAATTCTGAGTTTCACAAGTAGCCCTTCTGTTACAATGTTAAGTTTCAGCTTTCAAAGATTCTTTCTTGTTTCATGGTTTCTGTACAATACAGATACAATTATGTTCTTAACACAGCACATTGTTTATGAATTTAGCAGAGCCTGAATATTTTTTACATGAGCTACACTTAGAATTTTTCAGTTGGGAATTTTTTTTTCTTTTCTTTATATCTTTTAATATGAATTTGAGACTACAAAACTGGCTGGTTACAGGATTATAACCATAAAGGCTTGAGTCTCTTTATTCCATAATTTCCATCTTTTTCCTAATATTAGAACAAAATTTATAATGGGGGAGCCTAATGACAAGTGAACTTGTAACACAACTGACCTTTTTTGGAGGGAGGAAGGCTCACCTAGTGGTGCTCAGGGCTTACTTCTGGCTCTGCACTCAGGGACCACTCCTGGTGGAAGTGGGGGACCACCTGGGTTGCAGGGATCACACCCAGGTTGGCCACCTGCAAGGAAAGTATCCTGCCCACTGTACTATCGCTTCAACTCCAAGGCTGACCCCTTTAACTAGGATCTAGTCACGATCACGATCATCCTGTTGTTCGTCGATTGTCTCGAGCAGGCCCCAGTAACGTCTCCTTCGTCCTAGCCCTGAGATTTTTTAAAAAGTGCCATATTCAAGGCTCTTTCAGGGTTAGGAGAATGAGACCCATCATTGTTACTGGTATTTGGCATACTGGGTATGCCACGGGGACTTTGCCAGACTCTGCCGTGTGGGCAGGTTACATTCGGTAGCCTGCCAGGTTGTCTAAAGTAAGAATGAGATAATAAGGTTCTAGTAATATAGAGAAACTCTTTAAAGTGAAAACTTCTCAGCTATTTTCAAGCCTTTCTCCTTAGAACTTAAAACTCTACCACGTAAAATTTCTTGTCTATGTAGAGAATCACTAGAATTGACTATTAAAGTTAAACTGACGAAGTTAGAGTGAATTTAAGGTATTAGAAAATTAACTGATTAGAAACCACTTATTCAAAGAAACAAACGTGGATGCATTTCTTTAGCTTCACTTGTCTCTGCTTTCTTTCATCTATTTGATGAAATTCAAATTCATGTAGAGATAAATTTATTTCATCTATAAATAACTATTTTAAATTAGTCTAAAAGGATACTTGTTGCCTAGGATTTTCAAGACCGCTAACATTTCGTTGTCTTTTTGGCAGTGCTGAGCACCAGCTCAGGGTCCCAGGCATGGGACGCGAGTGTGCTAATGCTCAACTACATCCCTGGCCCCCAAAACTTAGGGTTTTGCTTTTTTTTTTTGAGGGTAGAGCGATAGCCTAGCGGGTAGGGTGTTTGCCTTGCATGTGGCCAACCCGGCTGACCCGGGTTTGATTCCTCTGCCCCTTTCAAAGAGCCTGGCAAGCTACCGAGAGTATCTCGCCCGCATGGCAAAGCCTGGCAAGTTACCCATGACGTATTCGATATGCCAGACACAGTAACAACAAGTCTCTCAATGGAGACGTTACTGGGCCCACTCAAGCAAATCGATGAACAACGGGAGGACAGTTCTCCAGCCCCCAAAACTTAGTTTTTAAGGCACATTTAGCTAGGCTTTTTTCTTTGCATAATGTATGTTTTTATATTTCAAATTTTATAGTTCCTTGACGCATAGATATGTAGAGCAGATGCTATTAACCATCTCTTGAAGTAAGAAAACCAATAATAAAATGAAACAAGTCCAGGAGCTTGTTCACAGAGAACTCTAAATGAAAACCTGTTTCCTGACTCCCAGATATTTCCATTGATCTAGGATGTCAAAATATTGTTTTCAGCCGCAAAGATGAAGATGGCATACTGTCAGAGGATTGACTTGATCCTTAAGTGTGCTGATTAAAAAGGAAGATCCTCATACAATCATATCTTGGTTGATCAGTGCAGAGTAGTACATCATTAAAATTTTTTTCTGCTCTTCTTCCCTCCCTGCACTTTTATGGTGATATGGGTAACAAAAGTCTATAGAATGAAGAATTCTCCAAACTATGAGAGGCAATGTTTGAATCAACAAAAGTGCTAAAATGCAAATGTTAACCATGCTGGCACTATAGGCGGGAGAAGAAACATAGAACAAATTTTGCAAGTAACTCATGGGCTGGAGCGATAGCATAGTGGTAGGGCGTTCACCTTACAAGCGGCCAACATGGCCGACCCGAGTTCGATTCCTCCGCCCCTCTCGGAGAGCCCGGCAAGCTACCGAGAGTATTCGATATGCCAGACACAGTAACAACAAAGTCTCCAATGGAGACGTTATTGGGCCCGCTCGAGCAAATCGACGATCAACGGGAGGGCCTTCACCTTTACCATGTGGCCTTAAGACTTTCAACCTTATTTCAAGGAATACCTTATATTGTTAGGAGATGAAGGTGTTAAAATTAAAATCACTTAGAAGTATTTGAGTTTAAAAATAATGGCATATGTAGTTAGTTAATTTATAGCAAAGCAACCAAGATCATACAACAGAGGAAGGGAAGTATTTTCAACAAATGGTACTGGGAAAACTGGACAGCAGCTTGTGAAAGCATGAATTGAAACCACTATCTTACCCAAAAATTTATTCAGAGGTTGAAAGATAAGTACAGTGGGTAAAGTACTTGCTTTGTATGTTGCCAACCTGGGTTTGCTACATATATGATCTCCAGGTTTGGCCTAACCCTCTCTCCCCCAAATAATAAAATAAGACAAAAGGCAGCCTACTAAACAGGAGAAAATAATCTGCATACCATGCGTCCAACAAGGGCGTAAGGGATAAAGTACGTTGAGAATTTTTACAACTCAGCTGCCGGAGAGATGGCGTAGCAGGAGTCAAGCTTTTGCTTCCCTTGGGGTGGACTATCCACTTGATCCCCAGCACCATGTTGTCTCTGTAACACCCACTGGATGTTGCCCAACGCCCAACATAAAAGAACACCTACAACTCAGTAACAACAACAACAACAACAACAAAAACCCAAGCAACCCAAGTCAAAAAATTACATAGATGATTGGAATAGACACTTCTTCAAAGAAGACATTCAGATAGGCCAAAAGACATATAAAAAGACCCTCACTAAGAGGAGATTTGTGCTGAAAGCAGACAAAGGACCAAACATGAGGCCTCTCAATATCTGTATTGCAAACCATAATGCCCAAACGTAGAGAGAGAGTAAGAGGTAAATTGTCTGCCATGGAGGTAGGGGGAGGGGTTGGATGGGGGTGGGGTGGACATTGGTGGTGGAAAATGTGCACTGGTGGAGGGATGGGTGTTCAATCATTGTATGATTGAAACTCAAACATGAAAACTTTGTAACTGTATCTCACAGTGATTCCCAGTCACGGTCGACGGTCCTCCCATTGTTCATCAACTTACTCGAGCAGGCCCAGTAACGTCTGCATCGTGAGACTTCTTGTTACTGTGTTTGGCATATCGAATACGTCCTGGGTAGCTTGCCAGGCTTTACTGTGCAGGCGACATACTCTTGGTAGCTTGCCAGGCTCTCCAAGAAGGGCGGAGGAATTGAACCTGGCTCGGCCGGGCCGGGTGATTCAATAAAAAAGAGACCCTCACCATCATACATGTATTATCACAGAAATTCAAATCAAAGCCACCATGAAATATCATCACACAGCTGTGACAGTGATCTACACTACAAAAGGCAAGAGCTCGGGAGCAATAATCCAGCGGGTTAACACAGGTTACAATACATTGCCTTGCACAGGGCTGACTCAGGTTTGATCCCAGACACATACGGTCACCCACACTGCTCTAAGAGTGGTCCCTGAGTACCACCGGAAATGGCACCCTCTCCAACAACAACAACAAAAAGATTACAAGAAAAGTAGGATGGAAGAATTTGCAGGTGTCAGCAAGGAAGTGGGGAGTGGGAAGGAGTCTTTATGTACCATTCGTGGGGATCGAAATTGTTGCAGATTCTATAGAAAAAAGCATGGAAGTTCCTCAGAAAATTAAAAACACATCTATATGTAATAGCAGCCCCACATCTAGTTATCTTTTTAAAGAATATGGAAACACTGGTTCAAAAAAGATGGCTACACTCCTATGGTCCTTGCACTGCTGTTTCTATAGTAGCTAAAATTTGAGCAGAACCTAAGAGCCCAAGGTGAGAAGATTAGATAAAGAAGCTATGGCGTACATATGCAGTAGAATATTACTAGGCAGAAAAGAAGATGAAATCTTGCCATTTAGGAACTGGAGGGGAGTCCATAAAGTTAAGTAAGTCACAAGAAGAGTTACAGGTACCTGATGAGTTCACTCATATGGAAGATAAAGCATGCAGAGCAGAGGAACAGACAAAAATGAATCCACACAAACCCTTAATCCTGACTGTAGAGCTGAAACTCCTAGAAAGGAGAACTGCTTGGGGACAGAGTGTAGAAGAGGTCCAGGGGGTTGTGTGGAGACTTATTGGCCTTTTTGGTGGGTAACCTTTATTTGAAGTGTTGTGAACCTATACTCCTGAGATATGTACAGCATTTAAGGCAGCATTCATGAAAAAATGTTATATGTGTGTATGTAAATATATATATTTATATAAATTACATATTTATATAAATTTATGCAAGTTATATATACTATATATGTAATTGAAATGTAAAAATATTTCTTTTCTATAATTGTATTTAGGTTCCAACCCTGATTTTTTTGTGTGTTAGCACACAATACGGCATCCTCTCTTCACTGCACTCTTTCTTTTTTTGGAGGGTGGGGTTTCAGTCATGCCCAGCAGTGCTCGAGATGTTCCTGACTCAGTGCTCAGATGGAACGCAGGTTTCCTGCCTGCTTACGCATGTGCTCCAGCCTGTTGAGCTGTCTGACCCCTTCATTGCATCCCCTTGATGCATAGATTGGAGTGAGAAAAAATTATTCCTGGGGTATGAGTATAGATTTTATTTTCTCTCCTCACTGTGGTTTAGGAAATAAATGTGCAGGTGTGCAGGCCCTTTTGCTTTTTCTGTTCTTTAGATTCAGAGACACTTTGGATATAGTTATTTTTAAATTATTATTATTATTACTTTTCTTTTTGGGTCACACCAGGCAATGCACAGGGGTTACTCCTGGCTCTGCACTCAGGAATTACTCCTGACCGTACTTGGGGGACCATATGGGATACTGGGGATCGAACCGGGGTCAGCCACGTGCAAGGCAAATGCCCTACCCGCTGTGCTATAGCTCAAGTCCCCACTTTGGATTTAAAAGAATAAACTTTCCAAAGATTGCTGCTTGTGTTTCTGGCCTTCAGTGCTCAAAGCTGAATTCCTTCCCTCCTCTTAATACTTAATAATGTTTAAATAATAATAAAAAAGAAGCATTTCTAACAACCGCCATATAAACAGACCCAGTTCTGTTGATCTTCCTTCCAGTTGCTATTTATATAAATGTGACTCACTTGCTTTGCTCTTTTCATCCTTTATTTGAGGGTTCAAATAAAATCTTCACATTTGATATATACAAATAAATATAATACACTTAAAGGCATGTTGTTAAATTGAAACTTAAGCTCCATTTGATCTTGCAGTAGGTTCTCAGGTCTCTAAATGCAACACTTAATTTCTCAAATCTTCTATGATATCCACTTGGAATTTGTTGAAAGGCATTTTTTTCCCAGAGCGTAAGAATAAATGTTTTGTTTGCTTTAATCAGCTTATCTAAGCAAATACCTAAAACTGATAGGCTGTTGGTCTAGGATTTCCGGCCTTGAAGATCTTAGCATTAAAGTAATGAGCTTGCTTTCTTCCAGGAATCATTATGGTTGGGGTGATCGTCGGCTCAAAGAAGACTGGCATAAATCCTGACAATGTAGCTACACCCATTGCTGCCAGCTTTGGCGACCTGATAACTCTTGCTATATTAGCCTGGATCAGTCAGGGTTTGTACTCCTGTCTTGGTAAGTTACTGAAAGTGAAACACTGTGTTCAGAGACTCTCTGGAAATAAATTTTATTGCAGTACTGCCCTGAGTTAGCAGTGGCCTTCATTTACATCAGAACTGTAATTAGAGGAGCTGGAGTGCTAACACAGCAGGTAGGGCATTTGCCTTGCACGCGGCCGACCCGGGTTCGATTCCCAGTATCCCATATGGTCCCTCAAGCACCACCAGTAGTAATTCCTGAGTGCAGAGCCAGGAGTAACCCCTGTGCATCGCCAGGAATGACCCAAAAAAGCAAATAAAGATATAACTTTAAAAAAAAAAAACCCTGTAATTAGAGCAGTGACCACCATTTGCTGTATCCCTGGTGTATGTTGTTCTTCCTTATTTTTCTCTCACATCCTTTTTCTTAAAATAAATAGCATAAAAGAGGAGAGTTAGCCTGTCTTGTTTCCAATGAGAAACCTGAGGATCGGGGACTATATATGTTATTCATTGTTGTTAGGAGGTTGAATGGAGAGGTCTTGGAAGTCTGTAAATTCTGCTCTTTCCTGTGCATGTGCAGCTAGCAAGGAGTCCGCTCAGAATTCTGACACTCCTGCTATCCTGCTATCCCGAAACATAACACTTGGATGGTGCTTAAAATTTAGTGGTATTTCCCCTGTCAAAAACCAACACGGAGGGGTCTGCAGCGAAAGCACAGCGGGTAGGTTGTCTGCCTTGTATGCGGCCAACTCAGGTCTGATTCCCAGCATCCAATATGGTCCCTTGAGCACCGCCAGGAGTAATTCCTGAGTGCATGAGCCAGGAGTAACCCCTGTGCATCGCCAGGTGTGACCCAAAAAGAAAAAAAAAACTCAACATGGTAATTAACAAAAGGAAAATTAAATTAAATCACCATGAAAAATTAACTTGAATGCTGTATGAAGTTGGTGGCATCTTATAGATGTGGTTCTTGTAATAGTGGTATTTATAGAATCTAATTTTTAATACAAATTTGAGCTCTTGAACTACTGTCAATGTAGGTGATTATGATTTATAGACTTTGTTTTAGTGTTCAGAGGGTTTTTTTTTTTTTTTGATTGATTGGGGGTATTTGTCCACAACAGTGCTCAGGGCCTATTTCTGGCTTTGGGTTCAAGGTCACTCCTAGTCAGTTTTTGGGGAACCATATATGGTACCAGTTATCAAACTTAGGGTCAGCCTTGTGCAAGGCAAGCACCATAACCCCTGTACTACCCCTTTAGACCCTTTATTTATTTTAGATAACAAATGAAAGATATATAAGAAAAATATATGAGAATTAAAATATGTATATATATATAAATTATGTAAGTCAAGCCAGAAGTCAAATTTTAGTCTTTCCATATGTATTTTTTGAATTCCATCCAGATTCACGTATTACTTTAAATTTAAAGTACATTTGGTTCAAATAAGCAAGAGTCTCATAAATTTGTTGTTTTGGGGTTTGGGTGTTCAGGGCTTACTTCTGACTCTGCACTCAGAGATCACTTCTTTAATTTAAGAAAATAAATTACTTAAATTACCTAAATTTATAAATAAATTACCTATGATTTATAAATAAATTACCTTCAATAACCTACAATTACCTTAAATTTATATGATGAGTGGCATAAAACAATATTTAAAAAGACTTGGGGCTGGAGATTTAATTCAAAAGCATGCAGCTGACCGGGGTTCGATCCTGGGCACCATGTATGGTCGTCTGAGCACTATCAGGAGTGATCCTTGAGCACAGAACCAGGAATAAACCCTGAGAACAGTTGGACATAGCCTAAAAATTAAAATAAATAAAAATAAAAGACATAGTGTTTTTTTTTTTAAAGAGCATCTCGCAGGAGTGTATCTCGTTGAAAAGAAAAGCTGCATCCATTTAAAGTAAAGAGAAAAAATGACCAACAACTTAAATATGAATTCTTGTTCGCATAGGTCTTGGGGTTTGTTGTAGAATATACAGGGGATGATGTTATTCTCATATTTTAGGAGAATTCTCAACTCCTCCTTCTCTTAGTTAATATAATAGGAGAGGTATGTTATAATAGGGATTATCTGGGAGGTAAAGGAATAGTACAGCAGGTAGGACGTTTGCCTTGCATACAGCCAACCCAAGTTTAATCCTCGGCATCTCATATGATCCCCCAAGCACCATCAGAAGTAATTCCTGAGTGCAAAGCCAGGAATAACCCCTGAGCATCACCGGGTGTTACCCAAGAAGTCAAAAAAAGGGGGGGGAGGAATAATCTGCTCTAATTTATATGGTTATAATTGGTACTACGTTTCTCCTCTAAATTCTTATACAATTTAGACGGTCACTTAGGGATGCCTCGGAGCCCCTTTTCAGCCTTATCAGTTAGAGAAGTCTCTTCCTCTTGGGGGTAATGGGGAGGAAGAGTTAGCAGTGTTTTTTGGGATATGTTCCTCTACACACACACACACACACACACACACACACACACACACACACACACACACAAAATGGTATTTTATTTGCAGGCTTGGGCACTTAGGTTGCCATTTACTATTCTGTAAGACATTTCTCAGATGCTTGCTATAAGCCAGGGAAATATGCATCCATGGAAGCCCTGGTGGAAAAAAGGTAAATGGCCACATGCAGGGCAAGCTCTTGACTCATTACACTAGCTGTCCGGTCCTGAGGTTTATATTAAAAAATGACACAAGTGGTCAATTCATAATACAAAAATGTAACCATAATGTGTTCTCAAAATCTTACGGTATTTTTTTTATTAGTGAACTAAAAGAATTTTATTTAGAAAAATGTCAGGAGAGAGGATGATAGGAAGGAAGGAAGGAAGGAAGGAAGGAAGGAAGGAAGGAAGGAAGGAAGGGGAAGGAGGGAAGAGGAAGGAGAAAGAAGGGAAGGAGGAAGGAAGGAAGGAAGGAAGGAAGGAAGGAAGGAAGAAAGGAAGGAAGGAAGGAAGGAAGGGGAAGGAGGGAAGAGGAAGGAGAAAGAAGGGAAGGAGGAAGGAAGGAAGGAAGGAAGGAAGGAAGGAAGGAAGGAAGGAAGAATGGAAGGAAGGAAAAAAGGAAGAAAGGGAAGGAAGGAAGGAAGGAAGGAAGGAAGGAAGGAAGGAAGGAAGGAAGGGAGGAAGGGAGGAAGGAAGGAAGGCACTAAGGAAGGGAGGAAGAGAAAGAAAGCGAGAGAGAGGAAGAGAGGAAGGAAGGATGAAAGAAAGGGAGGGAGGGAGAAAGTGGCCATCACTGTGATGAAGGCAGCAGAGAATATTCCAGTGCCAGTATTGTGAATATTATAGATGTTACACAAGCACTTTAAGTGGATCAGGAAATTAAGTGATATGGAATGATACCAACACAGTTTTGAAAAAAAAAAAAAGCATGAAATATTACTTAGACTTTTCTTGACCTTGTCTTCTGAAAGTCAGTTCAAAGTAATTCAAGATAAATTCATTAAAATAATGTCTTTACATTTTGTCTATATACCTTATTTTTCCAAAATGATACACATGTCTAACAGACTGTCAAGTCGATACTGCATTTAAAAATTCACCGTGTGTCTGAAGTCGGTCTTCAGATTTCTAAAGTATCTTAATTGTGGGCACTAGAGGGCCTCAGACGATTAGCAATTGTAAACCTCATGGCGCAAACCTCAGGGCCGCAAACTTGTAAGAAAGAACACACGGGCACATTTAAATCCCAAGATTCTCTGTACCCTGCTGAGATGCCCAATTCTCATAAAATGAAAACTTCTAATTTCTGAACTGTATTGGAAACATTTCTGGAGACACATGAGGATTTCATGGCAGTGGTAGGCTCTGGTGATAAATTCACAGAGGCCTTGTATGCGCTGGCTCTCCCCGAATAGCCTCCCTCTGCCCTCACGCAGTTTTGGGTTTGTGGAAATGACTTTGAGCAGCTTCTTTCATATCTTGCAGGCACCGACACATGGTCTGCAGTGGTTCTACCTTTATTCAGCCTGACTCTTTCCTTCTCTCTCGCTTTTCCTTTGATAGCGCCCTCCCCTGCCTCTCCCTTTCTACCCATCCAGAATAACACCCCGTTTAGAAATCATTGACTTCAACAGGCCTGCAAAGTCCCTTTGAGCATGAAAGGTGATACTCACAGATTTTAGGGACTAGGATATAGGTGTCTTGGAGACACCTAGATTTAGACCTATCATCGTATGATCATTATGATATATCCAGAAATTAATATAAAATATTATTTTGGCTTCGATCATTTAAATCTGTTTTATGTAGAAGAAAGGTATTATTTTTGCTGTTGATATCAAGGCAGAAGTTAATGATCACCCCCATTTGCTTCATCATTTTCTTCGTATAGATGTATGTTCCTTATCTTTATGTGCTTAAAATATGCTATATATGTGTGTACACACACACACACACACACACACACACACACACACACATTTCCACCCCTCGCCCCAGAGATCAAAACTAGTCCTCAACACTCATGGCCTGAACTCTGCTACTAAACCATATTCTTACCCCTATTCACTTATACACTTTTTTTATGCTTTGTTTTCAGGCCACACCTGGTGGTCTTTGGGACTTATTTTTAGCTCTGTGTTCAGGAAATACTCTCAGTGATGCTTGGGGGACCAAATGCAGTGCCGGAGATCAAACCAGGGTTTGCTGGGTACAAGGAAACAATCTCTGTACTATCTCTCTGCATTCTCATTGACATTTTTGAAGAATATAGTTCCCCATTCCTTTTATCCATAATTGGAATTTTTGGAAAAAAAATTTGGGGGCCACACTGGCTGTGCCTGAGGGCTCCGTCTGGTTTGCTGACCACTAGCTGTGGAACCCTGAGTTAGGGGGGTCCGGCCTGGGGCTCCCGCCTGTGGGGTGCATGCTGCAGCCTTTTGAGCGGTCTCCCCGGACCTCTGATGAGCAGAATTCTTAAATAGACATGTAATCACCATCCCGTACAACTCACCTTTTAAAGTGTTTGATTCAGTGATTGGAGAGATCGTATAGTGTGTAGGGTGCTTGCCTTGCACATGGCCACCCCGGGTTTGATCCCCGCACCCCATTTGGTTCCCTGAGTCCAACAGGAGTGATCCCTGGATGCAAATTGTTTTTAAAAACGATAAAGTGTTTAATTAAATGAGTTGTAGTATAGTCATAAGATTGTGCAGCCTAATATTTAATTCCGAAACATTTGTAACTCCCCCAAACCAAACCCTAGCCATTATGTTCTACTCATTCCCTCAGCTCCTGACAAGTACTGATTTTCTGTTTCTTTGAATTTTCCTCGTCTACTAATTTTTTTTTTGAAAATCAATCATACAATATGTGATCTCTTATCTGGCATCTTTCAAATAGTATCCTGTCAAGGTTCATCTGGATGAATAATAGCCCACTATATGGATTAATAATGCTTGTGGAAAATATTCCATTGCATCAATATACTCCATTTTGCTTATCCACTCACCATTTAATGGGCACTTGGGTTGCTTCCACCTTTTTGCTATTATGAATAATGTTTCTATATTAGTGGTTTTTTTCAAAAGTTTTTTATTGAGTCACTGTGAGATAGACCCTTACAAAGTTATTTGTGATTGGGTTTCAGTCATACAGTGTTCCAAGACCCATCCCTCCACCAGTGTCCATTTTTCAGCACCAGTGTCCCTAGGTTCCCTTCCATCACCCTCCACCACCCACCCCTACCTGCTTCTATGGCAGGTGATTTCCTTTTTTCTCTCTCTCTCTCTCCCCCCCCCCTTTTGGGCATTGTGATTTGCATATATTAGCATTTTGTGTAAAGTTTTCTGTGAATAGAATAGAACTTTCAGTTCTCTCTATGTGTTCTTGGGAATTGGAATTGTTGGTTGATATGGTTAACTATGCTTAACATTTTGAGGAACTTCCTACTCATTATTTTTAGTTTCGTTTCTGAGAAAGTTTTCGTTCTCTGAAAATTCAGGAACGTATTTCTGAGGTTGGGGTGGTGGGTATTTTTTCAACTTCCAGATGTCCTTCCAGAGAACTAAAATTGAAAGTGAAATTCTAAGATGATTTCACTTAACAGAAGAGCCCTTGTCGTTTGTGTGTAGTGGATTTGAATTCTTTTGATTTTCTTTTGGGCTGGAGCAATAGCACGGCGGTAGGGCATTTGCCTTACAAGCGGCCAACATGGCCGACCCGAGTTCGATTCCTCCGCCCCTCTCGGAGAGCCCGGCAAGCTACCGAGAGTATCTCGCCCGCACGGCAGAGCCTGGCAAGCCACCAGTGATGTATTCGATATGCAAACACAGTAACAACAAAATCTCCAATGGAGATGTTACTGGGCCCACTCGAGCAAATCGATGAACAATGGGAGGGCCTTCTTCTTCTTCTTCATTTGATCATCAAACCTTATTTGTGGCTTTAGTATTTTTAGGAGATGAGAGTGTTTCTCAGTTGGGATATTTATCCTTAGCAGTTTAAAAGGGAAAATTGGGAATTCATTCAATAAAGGCTTTTCAATGTAAAAATATAGTCACAGAGATCTTCAAGGATGCTTTGAAGCAGCCCTGGGGTTCAGTTTCGTATACTGCAAGGTGGTCCCCTGAGTACCAAGGAGAAATTGACATTGTGTGTATATCACAGAGAAATTGACATTGTGTGTATCAGTAATCATATTCCTTTATGTGGAAAGAAATATTTAAATGACTTTTTTTTTTTTGCTTTTTGGGTAACACCCAGCTATGCTCAGGGGTTACTTCCGGTTCTGCACTCATGAATTACTCCTGGTGGTGCTTGGGGGACCATGTGGGATGCTGGGGATTGAACTCAAGTTGGCTGCATGCAAGGCAAATGCCCTACCCACTGTACTGTCGCTCCGGACCTTAAATCACTTTTGTTAGTATAACTATTCTGAAGATGCAGTGGAAAAAGCCATAAGAATAAAGGGTATTTTTGGATATTAATATCCAAATATCTCTGTTGTTGGAGGGGAAATCAAGTGTTTATTCGATCTCTTTATTCATAGGTGAAAGATCTTTCAGAAGAAGAAGAAATACAAAATTTAATTTACAAAAATGAGTCTAGACCAGGGTTGAAGAATATTTTTGATGTCACTCAATGTAGTAACATTTAACTTAAATCTCAGGCTGTAGGCTACAAGGTCTTTGAGATTAATTATGTTATAAAGCCCTGGTGAAACCTAGTAAATTTTAATCATTTAGAAGAATCCAGAAATATTCTGGCTAAAATCTCTGATAATAATAAAAGATTGATCATTTAAAATTATATTACAAGAAATGTCTTGGGGGGCCAGAGAGATAGTGCAGAGGGTAGGGTACTTGCTTGGCACGTGGCTGGCCTAGATTTGATCCTTGGCACCACAGATGGTCCCCCAAGCACTGACAGGAGTGATTCCTAAGTGCAGGGCCAGGTGAGGCCCTAAAAAACAAAACAATACAAAAACAGGCCATCTTAAAAGGATTTCTTGAGATGTTGTGGCCTTTCTAGAAAGAATACACACTTTTTTTCATTGTTTGACTGGTTTTAAGAGGCAAAACCTGCAGTGCTCAGGGATTGGACTGGCTCTGTGCTCAGGGATCACTCCTGATGATGTTTGGGGTCATATGAAGTTCTGTCAACCTGGATCCACCCGGTGCAAACGAAGTTCCTTAACCCCACGCTGTCTTTCCAGTCCTAAGAAAGAAGACGTGTGGGGGAATGGGGATGGTGGAAGGAAAACTGGAGACTTGGTGGTAGAAAATGTACGCTGGGGTTGAGCATTGCATGACTGAATTTGAATCATGAACAACTTTGTAACTGTGTATTTCACAGTGATTCGGTTTTCAAAAAAAAGAAAGCAGAAGAAAGACTACACAACTTTTATCAATAGGAAGATTTAGAATTAAGAGAAGAATTAAGAATATTTAGAATTTATTTAAAAGACTTCCCCCCCGCCCCCTATTTTCTTTGCTCCTTTACCATAAACTATCCATCTGTGTGAAGATTTCATTTTGGGCTCTCAATTGTATTCAATTGAAAATGGATTTGTTTGTGTTTCAAAATCTTACTATGATTATTACTCTAGTTTTACAGTGTAGTTTCCAATCTGAGACTGTGAAGACTTTTTTCTTCACAGAAAAAGAAGTCTTTATACTTCTTTTGTGTCTAGATTGCTTTGGCTATTATGGAAGGATACTTTTTTAAAAAATTATTTATTGAATAACAGTGAGAACAGTTACAAAGCTTTTAGGTTTAAGTCTCGGTCATACAATGATCAAACACACATCCCTTTACCAGTTCATATTTTCCACCACTCAGTATACTTTTTTTTGATGGTGGTTATGATGTGGTAACATATTTGTAACTCTAAAATCCATAGAGTCATGTAAACTAATGTTACCTCAATAAAAATAAATGAAAAATTAAAAAATAGAATTAAGAGTAAAAAGTAATTGAGAATCAAACTCATGATGGGATTAGTTTTTGCTAAAGAAGTAATATTTAGTTTTCATATAAGTTAGTCCATTAGAGAGACATGTCAATCTTTTATAAGTTATTGCGTTATACTTGTGATTATTAAGTAGAACTTTTGCCAGTGTGTATATATTATATAAACAGTTATGAAAACTTAAATTTCACGTATTTGTACGTTTAATTTGTTAGATTTGAAAGGATTATTTTAACTACTTGGAAATATTCGTGAGCATGATGAACTATCTAAAAATAGAATGTGTCAGACTGTTTAACTGAGTTTGTTAATGCTACCAAATAGTATCCAAGCTCTTAAAAAAATAATTTCCAGTTGGATGCTTGACATTTTAAATGTAATGCTAAGCGTTTGGCTGTTTCGTTTTTCTTTCCAACATGTTGGACTCTGTTCTCGTAGACAAATTGTTTGTGGATTAGCTTGAGCTTTACAAGATTTGATTTAGCTTTAGTATTAGAACAGAGTTGGAATAGAATTCATATTAATCTGTTAATCTTCTAGTAAGCTTGTAAATCATCCATTATGTTGGGAGGGAGATTGAAACATTGTCTCTTTTCTCATTTTAGAGACCTATTACTACATTTCTCCATTAGTTGGTGTCTTCTTCTTGGCTCTTACTCCCATCTGGATTATAGTGGCTGCCAAACACCCAGCCACAAGGACAGTGCTTCATTCAGGCTGGGAGCCTGTCATCACAGCGATGGTCATAAGTAGGTTAGTACCAGGACATGCGTAGTGTGTGTTTATCTGTATTCGATAGGCCTGACTTCTTAAACTGTGGGTTGGAACTCCAAAAGGGATCATTTTGAAAGTTATTTTCAAAAATGTTTCAAAATAGGGGCTGAAGAGATAGCACAGCCAGGTAGGGCATTTGCCCTGCACACGGCCAACCCAGGTTCGATTCCCAGCATCCCATATGGTCCCCCGAGCACCGCCAGGAGTAATTCCTGAGTGCATGAGCCAGGAGTAACCCCTGTGCATCGTCGGGTATGACCCAAAAAGCAAAACAAAAAGTTTCAAAATAAATTTCTTTATGACTGACTTGTGGGCCCGCCCGAGCAAATCGATGAACAACGGGAGGACCGTGACTGTGACCGATGACTGACTTATTGTCTGTAAAGGTTTGATTTATATACCCAAAGCTACATAAAAAATATCTTGGGTAGAAAAGGGTCACAGGTGGAAAAAATTTAAGAACACACATATATCCGTAGACATTAAAGCAAATCACTTGTCTCCTTATTTCTTGGTTCAATCATTTTTTATAGCTAATTCTGTATGATTCCTAGTAGAAAGAGATAAATGGCAATGCAGTGAGCCACATTTGACTCCCAGGCTCAGACTTCTCTTCAACTAATGCCTTCCCTCACCACTGACTAAGATTCTATGGTGTTTGTGTGTGTGTGTGTGTGTGTGTGTGTGTGTGTGTATACTTTATTCTAACAAAGAGTAGTTACTTGTTTTGAATAGCAAATCACTCAGATAAGAATCAGAAAGCCTGAAATATGTTTATACTGTTAGGCTACTTCCATTTCCAGAACCCTGATAAAACTTAAGCATCTATTAAGCACTGTCACTGCAGTGATTTTCATCAGAGTGAAAAAAAAAATTAGTAGCAAGAACAGAGCCCTTAGAGGCTGAGACTTACTCATGGTACATAGACTGATAACAGCTGTGAGCAGGCCTGGTGGACAGCCACCCAGAGTGTAGATCTGGGACTTCTGGATGATGTGTCAAAAAAAGGAAGAAAAATGGAGCTGATCAAAGCAGCCCAGTTTGACCATATTGAGCAGTGTTTCATAAACTTTGTAAAAATGTTGAGGCTGAATTGCTTTTAAGTACCTAAAACTTAATTTAAAAAAATGAGGCAAAATACACGACTTTGAAAATCTAAAGCCATGTTTTTGTGGCTCAGCTGTAAACAGTGATGGTTGCGTTGTGATATTCAGCTCCGAAGCATTCCATCAAAACTTATAAATGATACACATGATCCCACAACTGCCTCCACGTGAGCTCAGCCATCAGCCCAGCTTTGCATACTCACAATTAAATCTCAGAAGAGATCAAGAAAGTCGCAAAAATTCACGGGTTCACCCATCTCCCGGCTGAGAACTCCGGGGCGCCCTTGGGAGGGTGGTGGCCGAGTCCCTATCAAAGCCTCAGCACTCACAATTGTACTATCACAATAGTACACTCACAATTGTGCTATCACAGTTACTGCCAGGCCCAACTCAACTACCTCACGACCAAACTGTGCAGAGGCGCCAAACTGCAGAAAATTGCAGGTATCTTGGTCTCCAGGCTGAGAACTCTGGAGTCATCTCAGAGTGGGGTCGAGCAGCCTCCCCCCCACTATAACTTCCCCACCCCACCGCCGGTGTTTCTAGAAGCTCTGGCGGCCACAGCCACATCCCACAGCTGACACCAGGTAAACTCACGGCCCAGGTAAATATCCTGGAGTTGCTCAAGCGCACAGCTTCAAACACCTCCAAACTCTACAATACTGATTGCCCAATAGTTGTACCCAAATCTGATGGGAAAGTAATACAGAGGCCAGCTAAAGCTAAGCTCAGTAATCAAAAATAATAACACGGAAGTCTCAATTAGCAACAAAGAGCTTAGTAAACCCTCCCTCAAAGACTCATTGAACCCATGGTAAGATATAACAATCTTCACAAATTTTCTATAGCACAGGGGGTAGGGTGTTTGCCTTGTATGCGGCTGACCTGGGATTGATTCCCCCATACCTCTCAGAGAGCCCGGCAAACTACGGAGAGTATCTTGCCCACACGGCAGAGCCTGGCAAGCTCCCCGGGGCGTATCCAAAATGCCCAAAACAGTAACAACAAGTCTCACAATGGAGATGTTGCTGGTGCCCATTCAAGCAAATAGATGAACAGTGGGACGACAGTGCTACGTTGCTTTTTTTACCGAAGTATTTTTAGATAATTCCATTAGCCATTGAGTTTTAACAAGCCATATGAAAGAAATAATTTTGTGCCTGCTAAGCGGGAGGCTTGGGTGGGTTGGGAAAATGGTCACACTGGTGGTAGGATTGGTGTTAAAATATTAAATGCCTGTAAGAAATGCATCATGGACAACTTAGTAAATCCTGGTATTTAACCAAAGGTAAAAAGAGCACAGTGAAGAAAACAAAAACAACCTTCTAAAAGAACCAGACTGGCAAGATAAGGAAGGGGGAGGGAATTCTGGAGGCCCCAGAGCAGGCAGAATAGAGCAAGTCTAAATCCTCATCTGCCAGAATAGGAAGTCACGAGGTTAAAATTTTTTAATTTTTAAAAACATCGAGATAGAGCACTATAAACATGTTATTAAGGAACATAGAATGAAATGCCAGAGTAAATAGCTAAAGAAGTTGGAAAAGATTTCTAAGGGGGAGCGGCATCTCAGCAAGAGGTTAGGAGCTATTTTATAAGCTTTGCGAAATTACCACTTCTTGAATAATGCATGTATGTTTGGTAAAAATAAAATTTAATTAGAGCTCAGAAAATTATAATTTTAGTTGATTTTTATTGTAAAAAATGTATGTTTAAATATATCTGGGAGATTTTATAAAATATATATATATACATATATATATCAGCATGCTAACACTGTTACCCTGAATTATGCAATTATAGTTGATTTTATTGTAAAAAATGTATGTTTAAATATATCTGAGACATTATATATATATATATACACCAGCATGCTAACACTGTTACCCTGAATTATGCAATTATAGTTGATTTTTGATTTTTTAAATTTTCTTCCATTTGTATGTTTTATTACTTGAGTAATGTGTTTTAAGACGTGTATCAGCAAGTGTTCATGTTATATCCATAGAATGTTCTGTGGGGCATAGCCATTTATTTTATTTTATAATTGTATATTTTTTGCTATCAAGGTTCCCAGATTAAAAAACAAAAACAAAAACAAAACTAGGGGCTGGAGCAATAGCACAGCAGGTAGGGAGTTTGCCTTGCACGCGGCCAACCCGGGTTCGATTCCCAGCATCCCATATGGTCCCCTGAGCACCACCAGGGGTAATTCCTTAGTGCAGAGCCAGGAGTAATCCCTGTGCATCGCTGAATGTGACCCAAAAAGCAAAAAAAAAAAAAAAAACCAAAAACCAAAAAACAAAAAAACCCTAAATTTATTTCAAATTATTTATTTTATATGTGTATTTTAATTGCATCACCATGACATACACAGTCATACACAGTTACAAAGTTGCTCATGATTGAATTTCAGTCATACAATGTTCTGAAACCCATCCCTTCACCAGAGCACATTTCCCACCAGCAATGTCCCCAGTTTCCCTCCTGCCTGACACTTTCTTCTCTCTCTCTCTCCTCTCTCTTCTCCCTCTCTCTCTCTCTCTCTCTCTCTCTCTCTCTCTCTCTCTCTCTCTCTCATTTTCCTTTGAAGAGATGTGGTTTGCAATACTGTTAACTGAAAGGGTATCATGCATCTATCATGCATCTCACTTTCCCTCCTTTCAGCACTCAGTTCTTGCTTAGTGATTATTCCCATCATTGTCAGAGGGACCCTTCTCTGCATCTCTGCACTCCCCTCCCCCTTGGTGGCATGTGTCCTGCCATGGACCAGTCCTTCTGGTCCTTGTTAGAGATTTATTTTTTTGACACATGAGTAGCACTGTAGCACTGTCCTCCCATTGTTCATCGATTTGCTCGAGTGAGCACCAGTAACGTCTCACAACAAATTGTGAGACTTGTGGTTACTGTTTTTGGCATATCGAATATGTTACAGGGAGTTTGCCAGGCCATCATGGGGAGCTTGCCAGGCTTTGCCATGAGGGCGAGATACTCTCGATAGCTTGCTGGGCCCTCTGAGAGGGGGAGTGGAGTTGAACCCAGGTTGGCCGTGTACAAGGCTCTAGCCCTTGACACATGAATAGTTTGAAATATTACATATTATGAAATATATATTAACGTTATGACTAAAAATAGTAAAATAATTTGTAAGAATACTATATTTGGACATTTTAAAAATTTGAACTTATTTTTTAACTTGTAAGAAAAATGTACTTCTTAGGGGTCAGAGAGATAGTGCAGCAGGTAGGGTGCTTGTCTTGCACTTGGCCAACCCAGATTTAATCCCCGGCACCCCATACTGAACCCCTGAGCCCTGCAAGGAGTGATCCCTGAGTGCAGAGCCAGGAGTCAGCCCTGAGTACCAATGGGTGGGGCCTACACACACCCACACACACACACACACACACGAAAAAAAAGTTAGCAGAAGGATATAAAATGACCCTTTGTCTGTTTTTTTCTCACCCTCTATCAGTTGATCTATTAATATTCTTATGTGTGTACACACATACATACACACGAATATTTGTTTATATATATATTTAAGGCATTTTTAGTGCACTTGAAGCATATGCCTTCCCTTTTTTAGAAGTAATAAAGCTTGGAGGTCAGAAACGTGGAGGTACAGCTTATGCGAGCCTTGCTTTTCAGCATTTTTGCTGTTTTCCGGAATTTTCACTTAGAATATTTTTCCCTTTTATTCTATTTTTGTAATGTCTAAAATTTTTTACTTTTATTTTTACTTTCCTCTCCCGTAAATGAATATATTTTCTTTTTCATCTTTCAGCATTGGGGGCCTTATTCTGGACACAACTGTATCCGATCCAAACTTGGTTGGGATTGTTGTTTACACGCCAGTGATTAATGGTAAGGATCATTTCTTCCTTCCATGATGGGACAGAGTGTTTACATACATGTCTGTGCTACTAGGACTCCTGGGATTCAGACCGTGAGAGGCCCATCTTTTGCTCCCAGACATTTCCCTTCCAACTCTGTGTTGTTTCTTAAGGTAGGTATTATAAGCCCTGTGGAGAAGAACACGTTGAGAACTGTGTTTTCTCTTTCTACTTGTTTGGGGTGGGTGTGGGGGCAGGGGCTCTCAAACAGTACCCAGGAGACCGGGGGGGCCAGTCGGGATCCGTGGCCTTCGGACAGTGGGTGGATGTAGGAACCCAAGGCTGCAGTGCTTCCCAGACCTTGTGGTACCCTGGGTACCCGGGACCCCTAGTAGAACCGGGAACCTCCAGAACTGGACCTGGTGATGCTCATGGTTTGTACTATTTCCAACCCAGCCCGAAGAACCGCTTATTAATCTTAGTACCAGATAGTAGTTTGAAAATCATGCATCCCTGAATTTTGCGGTTAGAGTTTTACGATTTTAAGATTACAGTTCCCGTATGCCATATACCGTGGGTTTTCTGTGAGCTGTGTTTTGTTGCGATTCCTGTCAGTGTTTGCTGATAAACTGGAGCTAACTAGGCTTATAGATTGCATGAACTGATTCAGCCCATTAAATCTACTCCTCCTCCATTAATTTCTTTAAAATAAGCCTTATATATTTTTTTTCTTACAAAATTGGATTTTATGGTACTCGAATTCCCAGGGAATTTTGTGGGAAGGGAGGGGAGGTTTGTGCCACACCCCATTGTGCTCAGGGATCACTCCTAGCAGGGCTTGGTGGCCTGTGTACAGTGCTGGGTCACAAATTTTGGTCAGCCAAGTGCAAGGCATGCCCCTTACCTACTGTGCTATCTCTCTGGCTCTAGGGATTTCTTTTCTTTCTATTTTTTTTTTTAAGCAGAAAGCTTTCTTTATGACAGTAGTCCTTATAATAAAATCAGAGAGTATAAAGCCAGCCAATAACAGAGGTGGTTTTGTTTGTTTCGCTTTGGGGGGGGGGGGGGGTCACATCCAACCATGCTCAGGGCTTATTTCTGGCTACAGGTTTGAGGATGGGGAGATGAAGGAAAGTTCTCAAAAAAAAAAAAAAAGAAAAAAAAGTCTCATCTAAAATTTCTATCAAACATCCTAATGTTCATGTGTGTGAATGCGTGTGAGTGCATTTCTCCTATTTTCTTGGTGTCCCCATTCTCCATGTCGCCTGTCCTTAAAATCATGGAACCATCTGATTCAAGCTGGCTCTTCTTCTTCTTTTGTGCGCGTAGGTGTGGTTCCAGGGATAAAACCAGGGCCCCACATATGCTCAGCGTCTAGGCTCTGCTTCTCCATGGTTCTCATCCTTCTAAAGCAGAGGAGGACCAAACCTTGTCTCTTTGCCTCCAGCATATTTTGCTTCTTCACATATTTACGAAAGATGCCTGTCTCACCGTTGTTGTTGTCTGTCAGTGTCTCTCTCCAGTTATCACTAAGTGATAAAGTCGCCTTGCTTGACCCACTCCCTGTGTGGACAAATCAAATGTCACTAACACACAAGTCTTAACATTGTTTTTATTGCATCCGTTTTAAGACACTGAACTTAACGGTGATTTTTCTCCTAGGTTTCAGATCAGGTTTGAATTCTTCTGCCTGGATTTCAGGCTTACTGTGCTACTGGACACAGGCAAACTCCACTTTCGCATTCCAACTGCTCTTTTGTCGAGTGACCCTATAAAGTATTTCTAATACCTACTGCCTTGAATGACCATCAGTTCCTTCCCAAATCTGTTTCATAGTATTTTAAGTGAACAGCTCTTTTTTTATATGCTTTTTTTTTTTTTTGTCACACCTGGTGATGCACAGAGGTTACTCCTGGCTCTGCATTCAGGAGTTACTCCTGGCAGTGCTCAGGGGACCGACCATATGGGATGCTGGGAATCGAACCCAGGTCACCCGCATGCAAGGCAAACACCCTACCCGCTGTGCTATCTCTCCAACCCCTTTATATGCTTTTTTTTGGGTCATGCATTGTATATTTCATTATAAGCTCTGTAGCACATGCGTACTACTTTTTGCTGTAATCAGTTAATTTTTAAAGACGTTAATGATGGGGAAATGATAAAGTTTAGGTTTTCCCATTTATTTTGCATTTCCAGCACTCTTCTTTCCTTTATAATAGATCTGGATTTCCGTCTGATAGTCTTTTCCCTCTTCCCCAACATAGTTCTAATTTGGATGACATGAATTTGGATTTTTTTTAAGCAACCTCTGATAACCCGCTTATAATGTCTCCTTATTATAAACATTTATATTGATACTGAATGTATTCTTGCACAGACACTTAAAATTAGGATTTGTGAATTCGGAGGAACTCTTGCTAATTATTTGGTCTATAATTTTACTATTATTATTAACTTACTGTGAGACAGTCTTTAGATGTTCTGCATGAACTTTAACAAGGCAGTACATTTGTGAAGAAAGTAAATAATTTAAAATAAATGCTGATCTATTAGTCCTTAGAGAAACCAAGCGTGTGTCAAGATAGCAACAATGCTTTTTTGATAATAAAACTTATTCTAAGGAAATAAAATATGCTTTAGTTAAAATATAAGTGATGATAATGAGGCCATTGTTGGTTAAAACTTTAATTAGGTCTTTCATATCCTGCTTACTTAAAAAAAATTACTTATCTTATCAGAAAATTATATTTGTCTTTCTAAAGTCTCAGTTCATTTATTTTTAGTTTGATGCCATTACTTTCAACAGAAATACTGACAGTGTTTCTGTGTTTCCTGGGCAACAGAGAAGACAGGTCAGGAAATGCGAGGACTTGTGAATTCTTGGGGGATAAGTTGATTATTTATAAAGGCTTATTTGTACTGATTATTATTATATGTGTTGGCCTAGACATAGTAACAAAGAAATTATTAAGCGTGGTTCTAGAAAGCTCTGCCAGTGTGGCTTTTAAAGAGAGCTGCAGTTAATCACCAAATGCCTTTTGTTTCAAATTCAATTCCAAGGGAAATTGCAGTTAGAGTATGTATTCTCAGGCTTAATAGATTATGCCTGCTGAATTTTCATTGAAGCACTTCGTATTTAATAAAATATCAAGTCTTCTCCTTTTGAGAGGCTCTAAAGAGAAATCCATGACTGATTACAGACTGTTCTTGTTGGTTTATCCAGTGAGTCTTTGTAGAAGTGCATGCATTTTCAAGGATGAATATTCAGAGCCTCTTTCATTCCCTAGGATATGTTAACTTCCTGCCAGTTGGAGATAAGCAACTGGCCTTGTTTATATGCTATTAACTGAGCACCATCAATATAGAGCTAGCGTTTGGTCCCTGTTGTTTACTGTAGAAAGTAGCTCAGGTTTAGACGGTTTAGACTTTTATTTATTTATTTCTGTTTTGGGGAGGTTCACTCCTGGTGATGCTCAGGGGGTTATTCCTGGCTCTGCACTCAGGAATCACTCCTGGCAGTGCTCAGGGAACCATATGGGATGCTGGGAATCAAACCCAAGTCGGCCACATGTAAGGCAAACACCTTATCCGCTGACCTGTCACTGCAGCTCCCAGTCTAGATTTAGAAAAAAAAAAAAGAGTCATCACTAACTTCTAGTGGGAAATCAATTGTGGAAACAAGTGGCAATTTTAAAATGATTTCTTCAAACATGGGCACCACGTGGTTTATTGTCTTTTTTATTTTAAGCAGCATAATATGTGAATTGAAAAGCAACACAGTTCCTGTACATTCTTCCAGCCCAGTGAACTCTCTAGTTAACAGCACTGGAAGTAAGGAGCTCATTATTGCGCACATTATTATTACTATTACTAACTAAAAAGTCGGCATTTGTTGAGCCTATAGCGTGCTTAGAAACTGCGTCATATCTTTGGTGCATATGGTGTCTTGTTTAATGCCATCTCTTATGAGGTGGCTCTGAAATCAGCCTCACTTTTCAGACTAGAAAACTATCACCAAGTATAGAGCCCAAAGGATCCAACATGCAGAAGAGGAAACTCAGTGTCACTGACGTCCCAGGAAGGGACTGAGGCACTTTCCAGACCTGCGTGGTCTGACCTAGCATCAGCTCAGCCATTCCACCAGACAGTGTGACTTTGTTCTCCACTTAAACTCATTTTTTTTAAATGAAGGACTACTGCTATTTATTAAGCCATTGATTAAGCTGATTGAATTGGGCATGACTTCCACATTACTTTTTTTTTCAATTTTTTAAATTAAATATCCATGAGATAAACCATTACAAAACTGTTCATAATTGGCCTTCAGTCATACAATGATCCAGCACCCATCCTTCCACCAGTGCACATTTCCCACCACCAATGCCCCCTGTTTCCCTATCACCATCCCCCAACACCCCACCCCCCACCCCTCACCCCCAGCCTCCCTCTATGGAAGACACTTTCCTTCTTTCTCTTTCTCTCCTTTTCCTTTTGTGCATTATGGTTTGCAATACAGGTGCTATGAGGTCATGGTATTTGTTCAGGGCTTCTCACTTGTCTCCTGTCATCCCATGGATTATCAATTTGGCTCGAGCGGGCACCAGTAATGACTGCATTCATCCCTGTCGTGTACTAGTGTAGCCCAGTGGCGTATTGGGGGCTCTTTCAGGGTCAGGGGAATGAGGCCCATTATTGTTACTGTTTTTGGCCTATCGAATACACCACGGGCAGCTTGCCAGTCTCTGCCATCTGGGCAGGATACACTCGGTAGCTTGCCGGGCTCTCTGAGGATGGAGGCTTTTGGGGTGGACTCTAATCGCATTTCGTATTTTTATTGGACGGTAAGGCTGGAGTAGCTTTTTAACTGGGTGGCATCTTTGGGATGTGGATGTGACTGCCGAGGCTTCTGGAAATACAGGGAGATTTGGGGAGGTAGTCCATTCTGATCCCTAGAAAGCCTGGAGATTTCAGTCACAAAACCCGCATACCTATATTTTCAGCAGATTATATCTTGGTGTGGGCTGGAGTGATAGCACAGCGGGTAGGACATTTGCCTCGCATGCAGCTGACCCGGCCAACACAAGTTTGATTCCTCCGCCCCCCTCGGAGAGCCCGGCAAGCTACCAAGAGTATCTCGCCCACACAGCAAAGACTGGCAAGCTACCTGTGACGTATTCAATATGCCAAACACAGTAAAAAGTCTCACAATGGAGACGTTACTGGGCCCGCTCGAGCAAACCGATGAACAACGGGAAGACAGTACTACAGTGCTATATCTTGGTGAGATCCATCCTCCGAAAGTTGAGTCAGGCCAGGGGTATGGCAGTGATTTTGGATTGTGGAAGCAAGCGGCTGCCAGGGGCTCTGCTTGGGCAGGTCCCAGGCCAACCTGACCCCTCTGATTTACCCCAGTCTGTTCAGCCATGCATGGGTCTCAGATTAACTGCGGCGTTTGATCTCTTTCACAAGTTATGGGTCTCTGAAGCAAGGCCGGTAGTAGAACTTACAGGGTGGCGCTAAAGTTGGTTCATGGGGGTGACTGCCAGTGCTTCCAGGAGTATTGAGAAGTGGGGGAGGGAGCCCATCCCAACTCTGAGTAAACCTGGAGATTTCAGTCACAAAACCCACATACCTGAATTTTCAGGAGATTATATCTTGGTTAGGTCCATCCTGAGATGGGAGGGTCAGGCCGGGGGTATGGTGAAGATTTTGGATTGTGGAAGCAAGCAGCTGCAGGGGGCTCTGCGTGGGCAGGCCCCAGGTGAACCTTAAGCACATTTTTATTTACTTATTTGATTATGGTTTGGGGGCCACACCTGGTGGTGCTCAGGGCTTACTCCTGACTCTCAGGGTCTCTCCTGGAGAGCTGGGAGAGCATACGGGACTCCAGAGCTCGAACCCCTGTCTGTCACATGCAAGGCAAGGGTCCTAACCTTTGTAGTATCGCTCCAGTACCTTTAAACACATTTTTAATTAAATTTATTTTCTTTTTTAAAAAATTTTGGAGTTCCCTGGGAGGTATTTTTTAAAACAATTTTATGATTAAATTGGAACGTAACTCAGTGACGAAGAACTTACCGTGGTTTAGTCCCTGGCACCGCACCACACACACACACACACACACACACACACACACACACACATACACACATCAAACTGCAGCATATTCTCCAACATTTTTATGATAAACTACAGTTCTACCGCCCCCCACCCCTTTTTCTGTTTTTCTTGTATTTGGGGGCACACCCTGCAGTTCCCAGGGCTTCCTCTTGGCTCTTCACTCGGGAATTATTCCCGGTGGGGAATCCAGGGGACCAGGCGGGGCGCCTGGTATTGAGGCTGTGTCAACCACATACAAGGCAAATCACCCTACCAGCTGTACTATCATTTTTTTACACTGCATCTTCTAAAAGTGATTTCTGTTGCAGTAACCTTGGTTTAGGGGTACAGCCCCCAGACCCACAGGCCCCTAGACTCGAGCTCCATCATGTCCTTTCCCCTGCCCCCTGAGAATGCACTGAACTTTGTTCCCTCACTTTGTTTCTTTATATCTCGTTTTCCGTTGGGATTATCCTGCCTGTCTTACCTTCAGGACTTGTTTCACTCTCACAGACCCCTTCCAGTTCCATATGATGAACTGCCGTCAGTTTCCTTAAGCATTTGTTTTCGGTGTTTTTTTTTTAATTTACTAAATGAGATGTGATAAGAAAGTTTTGAAGCTACATTTAGTTTAAGATGAAACCATTACAATTTCATTTAAAATATATTATGTTTAAATTGCTTTTTTGGGGGGGTAGGTGCATTGATACAAAAAAAAAAGTCAGTCTCCCGGGTTTAATGGGGACAGGAGCAGGGGGATGGGAATTTTATGCTTTTCCTGTCTATTTTTTCCCCTCGCTGTGAATTAAAAAGAAAAAATAAAACGATTATTTCCACAATAGGAAATCATCGTGTTCGGATTTTTCTTAGAAGATAGTGGCAAATCTTTACTACATGTTCGGCTGTTCAGCAGTGTGTAAGTCACATACTGTCTTTGAACAGAATCATTAGGATTATATTTCTGAGCATAATAATTAAGCATCGTGCCAGAGAACTACCTGGATTTGGAACCTGCTAAGGCTGTGTTTCTCCCTAGTGAATTTTCTGATGCTGGTACTAGAACTCAGATCCTAAATGCTAAAGCTGAGAACTTATCCCCTGGCAACCGCCAGATAGTCCTTTTGCCCAGGTCCAGATGGCATTAGGGAGATGCGAAGGTCTTTGCTCTGGTTCACTGGGTCATCAGGGGGTGATGGTCCTAGCCCATCCAAGAATGCCAGTTCTCTGGAATGTCTTCAAAGTCTCTGCTTCTTCCTATCAGGGTCAGGCACCCACTCAGTCTTTTTCTCTAATGCTTTTAAAATCTCTATCTTGGACAGACATAGAAGGGCTGCACTCATTTGTGGAGTACAAAACAACGTAACATGAGGCTGACACCTAAGGACAGTAGATGCGCGGGACAGATAGATTGCTCCATAGCTGGAAGCCTGCCTCATGAGCAAAGGGGAGAAGGCAGCTGGAATAGAGAAGGGATCACCAAGAAAAAGATGGCTGGAGGAATCGGTTGGGATGGGAGATGTGTGCAGAAAGTAGATAAAGGACCAAACATGAGGACCTCTCAGTGTCTGTATTGCAAACCATAATTCCCCAAAGTTGAGAGAGATTATAGGGAATCATGTCTGCCATGGAGGCGGGGGGAGGGTGAGAAAGGGGGGTTATACTGGGGATATTGGTGGTGGGGAATGTGCACTGGTGGAGGGATGGGTGTTTGATCATTGTGTGACTGTAACCCAAACATGAAAGCTTGTAACTATCTCACAGTGATTCTATAAAATTTAAAAAAATAATAAATAAAATTTTTTTAAAATTTTAAAAATAAATAAAATCTCCCTCTTTAGTTGGGAGATGTGATTCCATGGCATTCTGCAGGAACGTATTTCAGAATTTCCACTCTCATGATCTCATACTTCGCTCGGGGTCCTTGCTGCCATCCTTTAAAGCTCAGCCAGGGAAAGGGACTCATTATTTTCAGGCTTTCAGAGTTGATCCCCAGTGGGCTCATGTCTCGAAGTCAGTGGTTGGGTCCTGAGCCGCCCTCACGGGCCCTGGCCTGGCTCTCGGAGATCAGTAAACAAATGCTCTCACGGAGCTTCCCGTCTGCTGGGGAGAAAACAGGCAAGAAATGCCTCGTGACTCTGTAAATGTCGACTACGTGAGAAGGCAGTGAGAGCCGTGGAAAGATGGGGAGGGCAACGGGCTGTGATGGTAAGGGGGTGGGTTGGGTCGGGTCATCTATCTAAGCTCAGTGAATTGAAGAGTTTTTCATAATTTGGGATGCAATTTTTTAAATTAAAAAAATATTACTGAGTCACCATGAGATACACAGTTACAAAGTTGTTGGTGATTTGGTTTCAGTTATACAGTGTTCGGACACCCCATCCCTTCACCAGTGTACATTTCTCACCACCAACGTCCCCAGTTTTTCCTTCCTGCTGCCCTGCCTTGCAGCCTGCCTCTTTGTTTTTTTTTTTTTTTAATTAATTATTTTTTATATGCAGCCTGCCTCTTTGGCAGGCACTGTTCTCCCTCTCTCTCCCTCTCCCCCTCTCTCCCCCTCTCCCTCTCTCTCTCTCCCTCTGTCTCTCCCTCTCCCTCTCTCTCTCATTCTCATTCTCTCCCTGTCTCTGTCTCTTTTTCCTTTTGGGCATTGTAGTTTGCAATACAGGTACTGAAAGGTTATGATGTATATCCCTTTACCTACTTCTCGTGCTCAGTGCTTGTCCAAAACGATCATTTCCAACAATCATTGTTGTCATGGTTCCTTCTCTGTCCTACCTGCCCTCCCTCACTACCCATCTCCCTCCCACCACTTTTGGCTAGCTTCCAATCATGGACCAGTCTTCCTGGCCCTCCTTTCTACTGCCCTAGAGTATGTATTAATGTCATACTACGGTTGGTTGGTTGGTTGGTTGGTTGGTTGGTTGGTTTGCTTGTTTGTTTGTTTTATGGAATGTAGTTTTCTTACTCATTTTGTTCTGAGCCTCCCAAGCAGTACTCAGGGGGCCCCAGGGTTGATCCCTGGTGCTGCTCAGCCAACTGGACCTGATGATTCCATGCTTGGTCCCAGTGTCGTGGTGCTGCTGAGGGCCACCTGGGCACACCTGGTGGTGCTTTGGGAGCCACTAAGTGTTGGAGACTGAGTTCAGGGTCTCAAGCATTCCAGCCTTGTTCCCGGACCTTTGAGCTATGGCTCAGACCTGTAGTTTCTTTTTTGTTTTCTTATTTTTATTTGTTTGTCTGATTTTGCACCACACCTGGCAGTTCCCAGGGCTGACTCCTGGCTCTGTACTCAGGCATTATTCCTTGTGGTGCCCAGGGAACCATATGGGATGCCAAGGATGGGAACCCGGGTAGGCTGCATGCAAAACAAGTTCCCTATCCACTGTACTGTCTTTTTTTTTTAATTGAATCACCATGAGATATATAGTGACAGCTGTGCTATCTTTGAGGCCCCAGTTTATACCTTTTGTCCTCTCCTTACTCCCCACTCCCCTTTTTTTTCATGATGTCACTATGACCCAGGTCATAGACATTTGCTTGCGGGTCTTGCACGCCGGATGTGGTGCTGCCTGGGGTTCGCTCCCCACGTAGTGTTGCTTGCATACATGGTTGCTGAGGGTCCACATCCTATATTTGTTGAGCTGGAGCAGTGTTGGCTTCAGCTCTTCCAAGGGTCGCAGTCAGGAGCCTGGTGACAGTGTGTGACGCATGTATGGCAACCCTCTGAGTCCTTGCCCCAGTCTCTTCTTTCCGGTTTTCCAGTAGGAATGTAGGTTGTGGATGAGAGCAGCCTTCTTCTTTTTTTTTGGGGGGGGGGGATGATGGTGGGGGGGGGGGGTTGTAGAGACACACTGCCTGTGTTCAGGGCTTACTCCCGGCTCTGTGCTGTGGCATCATTCCTCATGAGGCTCATGGGGAACATACGTGGTGCCAGGGGTTGAACTGGGGTTGGCCGCGTGCAAGTTAAGAGCCTTCACCCCTGGACTGTCTCTTCTCCCCCATTCTTCTTTTCTAATATGACTATTTAATGCTTTCAAAGTACTGTTTTATGTGACACAGATTTCAGTGTGTCAGGATTTCATTTTTTGCTTCATTCAAAATATTTTCCTTTTAATTTTTTTTTTTTTTAACTTTTGGGTTATTTAAAACTGTTCTGTGTGTCTTCCAAATAGTTTGAGTAATCCACAAATATTTATCTTTACCATGTGTCCAGGGAGCATATCCTTTCAGATTTATTTAGACTCTCTTAGGCTCATACTGTGGCCTATACTGGGGAGAATTTGTGTTTTGCTTCTGTTGAGTAGTTTTTTCCTGTGTTGTTCAGGTGAGACTGTTTGATAGTATTGTTAAAAGTAAGTAGTTATCTATTTTTGTTTGTTTGTTTCTGGGACCACACCCGGCAATGCTCAGGGGTTATTTCCGGCTCTCCTCTCAGGAATTCTTCCTGGCAGTGCTCGGGGGACATATGGAATACTAGGGATCGAACCCGGATCTGCTGCCTGCAGGGAAAACACCCTACCTGCCATACTATCACTCCTGCCTCCATAGTTTTCTGTTTAAAAAATCTATGTATTCTATAATTTAATGAGAGAACAGGGACAATCTCCCAAGTATAAATGCAGATTTGTTCATTTTCCTTTTAGATTTATCGGTTGTGTTTTATATTGGGCGACCTCCTTAACATCCATTCACTGTGCATCTTTAGCCTGAGTAAAATTCCTCTTGTAGACTCCCTACAAGCCGGATATATTTCTATGTAGGTCTGTATCTTGGCTCTGATACTAATTTAAAAAAAAATCGCTTGCTTAGGTCTGCTTTCAGACCAGACAGTGAGTCAGATTTAAAAAAAATAATGAGTCTTTCACAACAATGATTTTATGACTTTGGATGATCTGCCTCAACACTAAATCAGTCAGCCTTTCTAGAGAAGTTGTTTTACTGGCCAGGGATGTGTTGGAAAAGAGGCTTGCTGTTGGTTGAATGTATGTAAGTTGTTTAAAAATCTGAGGCTAGGGCATGCTAGGGGAAAGGGCAGCTCAGATAGAGAAGGGAGCACCAAATAAAGGGTGTTGGGAGGATCCTCCCAGGATGGGAGATGCATGTTGAAAGTAGACTATGGACTGAACATGTTTGCCACTCAATGCCTCTTTTGCAGACCACAACACCCAAAAGGAAAGAGAGAACAAAAGGGATCGCCCTGCTACAGAGGCAGGGTGGGATGGGGGGGATGGGGGTGGGAGGGATACTGGGATCCATGGTGGTGGAAAATGGGCACCGGTGGAGGGATGGGTATTTGATCATTGTATAATTGAAACCCAAGCACAAAAATGTGTAAGTCTACAACTGTGCCTCATGGTGTTTCACTAATAAAAATTAAAAAAAAAAATCTGAGGCTAATTATGTTGGCCTTCCCTCCCGTTTCAGGTATTGGTGGTAATTTGGTGGCCATTCAAGCTAGCAGGATTTCTACCTACCTCCACTTGCACAGCATTCCAGGAGAGTTGCCTGATGAACCCAAAGGTTGTTCCTACCCGTTTAGAACATTTTTCGGCCCAGGTATGTTTTATGTAGATTTGTGCGTCATTTGTTTTAAGATCATACTCTTCTGAGGTTATAGACAGGCACTCTTTGTTGAATCCATATTTCGCGAGTGTTGCCCAACTCTTATTTCTGAGCGCTTTCCCGATCTTCCTATAGGATAGATTTTGTTCATTAATTTCAGTGGACAAGGGAGCATTTGTCTTGGTCTTGCAGTTGCTCCAGGCTGGTGTCGTTTTTCTTTCTCCCTTCACCCTGGGATCTGTTGTTTGAGGAAAGAGGAACCCGGGCTTGCAAGAAGCCTTGCTGGGTCCTGTGGAAGCAGGGGAACGGTCTTTTCTATTTTAATCCTTAACCTTTGATTCTCGTTTGAGGCATTTGGTTCCAAACAGAGTGAGAGGGGATAGTTACGGAACAGCACATTACTTAAGTTACCCGGGTGGGTGATTGCCAAGACACTAAACCCACAATTTTAACCCATGGTGTGTGTGTGTGTGTGTGTGTGTGTGTGTGTGTGTGTGGTGGCAGGGATTGAACCCAGGATCTCATATATATGAAGCATGTGCTCTACCACCACATACAACAGCCCCTTGGAACCACATTTGGGGTGGGGATGATAACTGGCAGCTGTACCCAGGGGTTACTCCCAACTTAGAACATATGGGACCAAGTGGTCCAGGATTCAAGCCTGGGTACCTTCATGCAGTTTGAGCTTCAGCCTGCTGAACTCTTTCCCTGGGCCAAGACCACACATTTGTCTTGGTCTTGCAATTGCTCCAGTTTGGTGTCGTTTTTCTTTTCTTACAGTTCTTCTCATTTTTCATTCTGATCAAAGTTAATGTAAGTTTTGATCCTTTGAATAAGGGTCAGAAATGCCCTACATGGTAATGTCAGTGAAAGAACTCTGAAGGGAAAGTCAAAGAAAAACCTTTTACATGCTTTAAGTATTTCGTATTACTTTAAGTATTAAGTATTTTTCACTAATCTCCCTTTTTCTTATGATAACTATTAAAGTTTGATCAGTATTCTTCTTTTTTTTTAATTTTTTGTTTTTGGGGTCACACCCAACGATGCGCAGGGGTTACTCCTGGTTCATGCACTCAGGAATTACTCCTGGCCGTGCTTGGGGAACCATATGGGATGCTGGGAATCGAACCCGGGTCGGGCCGCATGCAAGGCAAACGCCCTACCCGCTGTGCTATCACTCCAGCCCCCAATATCCTTCTTAATAAGTCTTTTTAACTCCCTTTTATTTAATTAACATATATATAGTGAGAATGTCAGAATTTTGAAGCTAATGTCTCCCTTCTTTACCATATAGTTGTGTCACAAGTTTCTGTTAAGCGAATTGTAAATAGTTGAACTTTATTTTTAGCAATTGGATTTTATGTGATGCTGTGCATTATAAAAGCTTGAAAGTGCTCTTCAAATTTTTAATAATTGTGCTGATCATTTACCAAAATATGATTTTTCAGCAACTTTTATATTTTCTATTTCAGGAGTAAATAATAAGTCTGCTCAAGTTTTGCTGCTTTTAGTAATTCCTGGACATTTAATTTTCCTCTACACTATTCATTTGATGAAAAGCGGTCACACGTCTTTAACTGTAATCTTCATAGTAGTATACTTATTTGCCGCGGTATTACAGGTAAGAGTTAAAACCTTTCCCTCTTTTATGCCCAGACTTGTAAAAGTATAACTAACTTATAAAAATAAAATCTGAAGACTCGTGAAAATATTTTGACATTTAAAAAAAAATCAATGAAATTCCTTCCTATTAATTTCATCTTCTTGAAAGCATTAAGTTTAGCACCACTTTTAATATGAGCATGAGCATTAGAAATTTTAGATTTCCTGATTTCATGATTTTTGTGTCTCTTTTAAAAAATTGTTCTTTTAAATATAAAAGAAGATGTCTTCTCATTGATCCCTGGGGAAGAATTCCCGGGGGTAAATTTTTTGAGCCTTTGCATGATACTTTGTATGAGGAGATTGACAAAAATATAGAATGATTTTTCTTTCGGAATTTGGAAGGCATCATTTATTTGCCTTCAACTTGAACACTGTGAACAACTGAGTGGCATATGCAATACTGAGTTCATGAATATACACCTTTGGTCCCCCAGAAGATTGTCTCTTTCTCCTTTTTCTTATCACTATCACCCCATTGTTCATTGATTTGTTCGAGCGGGTGCCAGTAATGTGTCACGTGCTAGTGTAGCCCGATGGCATATTGGGGGCTCTTTCAGGGTCAGGGGAATGAGGACCATCATTGTTACTGTTTTTGGCATATTGAGTATGCCACGGGTAGCTTGCCAGGCTCTGCCGTGTGGGCGGGATACTCTGAGTAGCTTGCCGGGCACTCTGAGAGGTATGGAGGCTTTGGGGGCAGCTTCTAATCACCTTTACAGGTGTTCCCGATCAGGCATGTATGCGGGCAAGATACTCTCGGTAGCCTGCCTTGTCCTCTGAAAGCGAAAACTAGATGGCTGCACGCTTTCCTGGAGCTTGGTTTTATAGTCTCTAGATCTTGGCCATTGATGGGCTTACACAGCAGTTGGTGGGTGTAACTGTCTAGCTACTGGAAGATGGAGGATCTGGATGGAGGAGGCCCAGTCCCAATTCGAGCAGGCCTGGAGATTTCAACCCTGGGTCCTGCACACCAGGGTTCCTCTGTCAGTTCCTTCATGCATGAGGCTCGTCCGAACATGTGGAGAGTGGTCTCAGCATGGCTGTGTCTGGATCTTGGAGGTCTTCAGCTTTTCTTATATTTCATGTTAATGTGCCTTACTTTGGGTGTATCTTTTCTGTGTTGTTGGACATTGTTTGGCCATTGTTTTCAACCTGAAAAATTCATGTTCTTCTGTTCTACATTTTTTTTTCAGAATAAATGTATTTGATTTTTCCCTCTTTTGGAATCTTATTCCAGAAATAAGTTTTCTAGAATCTTACTAGGTTTCTATCACTCTTTCATAAATTTCTTTTCCTTATTCTCTTTTTCCTCTTTCAGGGAGATTTCCCTGCCTTTCTAAATCTTTTCTCTATTATGCTTCTGAGATAGAGAGACAGAGAGACAGAGAGGAAACAGGGAGAGAGGGAGAGAGGAGAATTAAACTGTAGCACTGTAGCACTGTCCTCCGTTGTTCATTGATTTGCTTGAGCAGGCACCAGTAACGTCCCCATTGTGAGACTTCTTGTTACTGTTTTTGCATATCAAATACACCACGGGGAGTTTTCCAGGCTCTGCCGTGTGGGTTGGATACTCTCAGTAGCTTGCTGGGCTCTGAGAGGGACGGAGGAATCGAACCTGGGTCAGCCACATGCAAGGCAAACGCCCTACCTACTCATATGAAAAAAATTAAAATTAATACTACAGGTAGATTCTATGTTGAGTCATATCCTTCAGAGATAGTTGGACATATTTTTTGTTTTGGAGCCACACCTAGCTGTGCTCAGGGCTTAATCCTGGCTCTAAGATCACTCCTGGCAGTACTTGAAGGATTATATGGGGTGCTGGGGACCAAACCCGGGTCAGCTGTGTGTATGTAAGACCAGTGTTCTACCCGCTGCTTTATCATTCTGCTCTGCCCACCCCACTTTTTAAAAATTTATTTCTTCAAGTATCATGGCTAAACTTACAATTTCTGGCTGATCTCTTTTGGATTTTTACTAATTGAAGCTGAGAATTTTGAAGCTAATGTCTCCCTCCTTTACCATATAGTTTTGTCACAAGATTGTGTTAAGTAAATTGTCAGTATTTGTACTACCAGTCTCTCAGCTGTTTACCGGAGATCTAGATCATATCTGTTAGGATCATACTTCCTCTTTTTTTTTCTCTTAAAGTTATTAATTGCATGTTTTCAATTGAGTCATTTTAGTGTAAATTCATCCTTAATTTTACCAACCATTCCCACTTTGCTTTGGCCTTTTGGACATGGCTTCTTGCTAAATTATAGTATTATTGTTTCCTACAGAGCGAGATCCTAACTCTTTTTTTTTTTAATATTTGCCTTTATTTTTATTTATTTATTTATTTTTTTGTTTTTTGGGTCACACCCGGTGATGCACAGGGGTTACTCCTGGCTGTGCTCAGGGGACCATATGGGATGCTGGGAATCGAACCCGGGTCAGCCACGTGCAAGGCAAACGCCCTACCGGCTGTGCTATCTCTCCAGCCCCAAGATCCTAACTCTTTAGAGAGATGCATTCTAATAACTCTCTGAAGTGACTGCACTTGGATTTGACATTCCAGGGGTTTTACATTGGGGTGAGACTAAAGGGACAATACGAAGACATTTTCTGGTCCAGATAAACGGTGCTTTTGTTGTCACGATAGTGAAATGACTGCCTTCGATGGTGATTCATATAGAGGTGTCACTGTTCTTCTACTTTGCTACACTAATTAATTTCTCACAAAACTACAAAATTTGGGGTTTTTTAATGTAAATCAGTGATTTTCAAAGTAAAGTACTTGTAAAACAATGCATTGTGTATGGGAAGTGATTAAATGTCTATTTATCCATTTTACCTTATTTGTTTAAAATATCTAGTACTAATTTTCTGTTTATTTTGTAGTAAACAATGAATTAGCATGGTGTGAAATATGAACAAATATCTCATATTTTTGGAGACTATTGTATTAAAGTGTAGAAATAAAAAAACAGAGCTTATCACTGAAAGAAAAGTTATACATAGCATCTAACTAATGGAAAGGAGCAGATCAAATAAGGTTTAGAAAGTAGATTAGGGTTAATATCGAAAAGACCATAAATGCTGGGGAAGGAAGACAAAAATTTATTAAAGTAACAAAACTCTTATGATGTAATTAATATTTTAAACTCTCCCACAGTGCCTGAGATACTTACTAAATATCACCTATCAAATTGTTCATTCATTTATTCTTTAAACCTTCATTCTACAAGGATGGGTTATAAGTCACAGCATTTATAAGCCCAGACTTAATTCTCAAGGTCTTAGTGTGGAGGGAAGAAAAAGCACTGAACCACCTGGGAGTAACTTTCTGTTTTTACTTTCAATACCCTATCAAAAAGTTATTTCATATGCCTTTTTTACTACTGACTGCCTTTATTGCTACATCTGATATAGTTATTGTCATTGATGTTCCCTCTGTGTATAAGTTTCATAAAGAAGATACATTTCTCAGTCTCATGGGAACAATTCAGAAAGTATTTTTTGGTCTGTTGATAAAGAGACCATTGTTAGAGCATATTTCTACTTGTAGTTCAGTTCTGTTATGCACTGGGATTGACCACACACACACACACACACACACACACACATACACACACACATACACACACACATACACACATAGATATAGATACATATATGTATATGCATGTGTAATATGTATTTTAAGGAAATGAAAACAAAGCACAAACCCCACAAGCTATTAATGTTCATTCAAAATTTTAAGATTTTATTGAAATACTTAGGAGATGATGATCTGATATCCAAGGAAAGCTAAAGGAGGGAATGTAGGCAGAGTAAAATAGAGTAAACAGATCATGAGTTAATGGTCGATGAGGTGGATTGATGGTTCATGAGGATAGTGTAGGTTCATTTGTACTGGTCTGTCTCCACTTGTGTGGGTAAGGTAAAGGTAAAGGCCCTCCCGTTGATCGTCGATTTGCTCGAGCGGGCCCAGTAACGTCTCCATTGGAGACTTTGTTGTTACTGTGTCTGGCATATCGAATACTCTCGGTAGCTTGCCGGGCTCTCCGAGAGGGGCGGAGGAATCGAACTCGGGTCGGCCATGTTGGCCGCGTGTAAGGCGAACGCCCTACCCGCTGTGCTATCGCTCCAGCCCTGGGTATTTCTCCATATTGAGGAGTTCCGATATTTAAGCTTTGATTTAAGAAGTCAGCTTTAGAGTTTGTTTACAGCATATTAGCTCTCTAATTTTGGTCCAGTAGTTATTTCTTACCTCAAGGGAAAAGTAAAAGTCAACTTGAGTTTGAAACTGTTTGGAACTTAGCTTTGTTGTGTATGTATCTTATTTTGCCCTAGGTAGACTCTGATGATGCCCCTTTTTAAAGGATTTCTTTTAATTAAAAATTGATTTATGTGGGGCTGGAGTGATAGCACAGCAGGTAGGGCGTTTGCCTTGCACACGGCCGACCCGAGTTCAGTTCCCAGCATCCTATATGGTTTCCTGAGCACCCCCAGGGGTGAGTCCTCAATGCAGAGCCAGGAGTAACCCCTGTGCAATGCTGGTGTGATCCAAAAAGCAAAATAAATAAATAAAACAAAAATTGAAAAAAATTGATTTATGTGTCACAAATTGCACTATTTGGGTATCAGTGTCCTGAAATTAGAAGTTTGTGTCATGTGACATTAAGGACACTCACCAGTAAGTAGGAGGGGTTTTACTTTTCCTCATCCTCTTGCATAGTGAGCAGTCATGAGCAGCTATTTGGAGTATGTCCAGGCCAGAGTACTATGTGAGAGACACTTGTGCCTGGTACATGATCAGTCACTTGCATTTCTTTTTTGTTTTCAGTAATAAGGATGGTTTGACCCAGAGCTCACCATCCTATATTTCCTTTTTCATATGCCTTCAGTTAACATTTATGCAGCTGCTTGCATAGGGCTATGGGTACTATTGTTTGAATAGAACAAGAACATAACTTTTGGGGGCTGGAGAAGTTATATGCAGTGGGTAGGGTGCTTGCCTTGCAGGCAGCAGACCCAAGTTCAATCCCTGGCATATCCCATATGGTCCCCTGAGCAGCACCAGGAGTGATAACTGAGTGCAGAGCCAGGAGTAACCCCTGAATGTCTCCAGATGTAGCCAAAAAAAAAAAAAAAAGGAAAAAGTAGAATGTAACTTTAACTGTACTAGATTTAACTTGAACTCCTAACTTTCATTTCTCAGAACCAGTGTACTTTCTTCTTCAGACTTCGCGACAGTTGGGTTCCTTCTCTAGAACTAAGTGTCGTGATTAGCAGCGATTTCCTCTGCCTACAGATCTAATTCACATGCTTCATTCAGTGTCTGTTATTTATGACATCAAAAAAGCATTCAAGAGACTGTCAGGCTGTGATGAACCTTGTCGGCCTTTATTCAAAGATGTAGACTAGGAAGGGAATTTGATGCTTTCTTCGGGGTTTTCTATCGCTTACTTCATTTGATGTCTTATTCCTTACCGTCTTTTCAAAGCTAGTGTATCTTTTTTTTTTTTAATGTTCCCTTTTTGAGCCACATTCTGGCCCCAAAGTTCATGCACCTGGGCGGCATAATAAACCTAAGAAGGTACACAGGTAGCGGCTATGAATCAAACATGCAAACAGGCAGTCTTTCACGCAGAGAAAAAACAGACGTACATCATGCTCCTCTTTCCTATTTAATTTAAAATCTTCCTTCTATATCAGCAATTCTAACGATGCTGTCTCTCTGTGCAAAAGACAGAAAAATATAGATGATATATCCTAAGAGGAGCTAAAAAGAGGGGCTGGAGCAATAGCACAGCGGGTAGGGTGTTTGCCTTGCATGCGGCCGACCCGGGTTTGATTCCCAGCGTCCCATATGGTCCCCTGAGCACTGCCAGGGGTAGTTCCTGAGTGCAGAGCCAGGAGTAACCCCTGTGCATCGCCGGGTATGACTCCCCCCCCAAAAAATGGGAAAAACAAGGAGCAAAATGGATAAGTACACAAGGAATCTCAGCTTTTTTTCCTGCTATTAAAAAAAAAAAATCTCAGTGAGGAAGGAAAGAAAAAGACTTTGCAAACCCTTTATGCCTAATGAATTCCAACAAGTGTTTTGTACTCTACTTGGTAAACAGTGAATCAGAACTATTTCTAAATAAAATGCTGAATTTCCTCCTTGAGGCATGGATTGCTTCGTATGGAACATTAGGTTCTTAAGAAGCCTGTGAAACTAACTCTAGCAGCCTCCGTTCCCATTGGGGTTTCATGGTGGAAGTTTGCCGATAGAAAACTTTCCCTCCTGACTCAGTCTTCTCACATGGGAGAAACAAAAATGCTTCCTTTAAATCAGGGAATGACTGCAGCTTCAGAGCACAGATAGTTCGGGCGTGGTGAGTGCCAGAATGCCATCAGATCCACTCAGATCTGCGGCCTGTGTGATCTACCAGGTATTGTTTTTTTGTTTGTTTGTTTGTTTGTTTATTTTTGTTTTTTTTCTTTTTTGCTTTTTGGGTCTTACCCAGCAATGCACAGGGGTTACTCCTGGCTCCGCGCTCAGAAATTACACCTGGCAGTGCTCAGGGGACCATATGGGATGCTGGGAATCAAACCCGGGTCGACCGCTTGTAAGGCAAATGCCCTACCCACTGTGCTATTGCTCCAGCCCCCTACCTGGTATTGTGCCAGTGACTATCCAAGAGAAAGAGAAGCCACTGCCTCTGCTTCTTGGAGTCTGTCTTGGTTGTGGAGGTCAAGTTTAAATGCTAGAGATGGCTAGAGATGTCCCGTGACTTAGGGGCACAGTCCTAGTCCTCTGTAACTTCACAGCAGACTTTGGCCTCTGCCTGGAGTTGATTCAGTCTTTCCATTGTTTCCTTGTGGATTTACTTATGCTTTCAGGACCAAGGATTGAACCTAGGACCTCATACATGTGATGCTTGTACACTCTCGCTGATGCACATCCATTTTCATTCCTAAAACACATTCTGTTTTGAGGGAAGGATGAGAATATGTTTTACAACTGATGAGAAACTTGAATTAATATCAATAAATGTGTCATTGCTCTGGGGTGGAGAGGTAGTACAGAGATTAAGACACCTGTCTTGCATGCAGCTGATCTGGGTTTAATCCCAGGCTACCGTACAGTCCCCTGAGCACTACCAGGGGTGATCCCTGAGCACTGAGCCAGGAGTACTTCCTGAATACAGCCAGGCATGGCTCAAAAAACAAAAGCAAATATTAAACTGCTCTTAACAAATGCAAAATATATGTTAATAAAATGTAAAGGTAGGCGTCTCCTTAATTACAAACTCCTTATTTATAAACTTTCAGTAGATAATATCGTCACTGTCACTGTTCTCCCATTGTTCATCGATTTGCTCAAGTGGGCCCAGTAATGTCTCCATTTTGACACTTGTTACTGTGTTTGGCATATCGAATACATCATGGGTAGCTTGCCAGGCTTTGCTGTGCAGGCGAGATACTCTTGGTAGCTTGCCAGGCTCTCCGAGAGGGGCGGAGGAATTCATTTTTATTTATTTGGGGTGCCTGTCTAGTAGTACTCGGGGGTGGGAGGCAAGCCCAGCAAGAACTGACCTGACTGTGATGCCCTGTTTCCCAGGCCTAGCAGTGCTCGAGAGTTACCAGAGCTGTACATGGTGGTACTTGGTTGTGGTGGGGAGAGAGGTTATGGTGTACCAGAGATCGAACTTGGGACCCATGCTTATAAGGCATATGCTCCAGTCTTTTTTTAATTTAATTTTTATTTTTTAATAAAGTTCTTTAAGATGATTTGTTGCAGTCGGTATTCCAACACCAATCCCACCACCAATGCACCTTCTAACCACCATCATTTCCAATTTTCCCAACTACTCCTCAAGCCTGCCCCTACTGCAGGCCCTGAATAATTCATTTTACATTTATTGTTATAAATAATTGGCTAAAAATGGTCAAAGCATGTTTCCTCAGAAAAAAATGTGTGAAGATCGTTGTATCTCATGAGCATGGAGCCCTTAAGCCCTAGTGTAAGAGATTACTAACATGTTGTTACAGGTTAAGCCTTCTGTGTTGATATCTTGTTAATTGAGGTTGGTTGGTTTACATCCCATCCACTGTGATGTGCTACTGGTTTATAAGTGATATCAAGTGGCCATGCACCCCAGGAATTAAAAAAATTTTGAATGGGGTGATATAGTAGGAAGTTAAAGTTTTAACTGGATGGTGACTTTGGGTGTCCCAGATGACACAGCTTGGCGCGGGGCCCAGAAGCCGCTCTGCAATTGGTTGATCTCTTTCGAGTCTCTAGATCATGGCCAGTTAATGAATTTATTTGGCGCTGGGGGCAGTTCACGGGTTTGACTGCCAGGGCTTTCAGAAGAACTGGGAGATGGAGAGAGGTAGCTCATCCCCGACTCCATGAGAGCCTGGAGATTTCAGTCACAACCCCCACCCTATCTGAGTTTTTCAACCCATCAATTTCTGGAGGACCCTCATGTGAGGAGTGGAGTCTGGCATTGAGCATGGTGGCGAATATGGAGTGTGGAGGTTTTTAGCTGCTGGGGCTCTGTTTGGGCTGGTTCTGGCCTCACCTGCCTCCCTCCAGCATTCCCCTGTCTGCTCCAGTCTTTGATCTACTCTCCATCCTTGTATTTGCTTTAAATGTTATACTTATGTACAGATAGCACCATTTTGTACTACTCCCCAACAGATCCATGTTCTCAAGAAATACTGTTCTCTTGGGGCTGGAGTGATAGCACAGCAGGTAGGGCGTTTGCCTTGCATGCGGCCTGACCCGGGCTCAATTCCCAGCATCCCATATGGTCCCCCAAGCACCGCCAGGAGTAATTCCTGAGTGCATGAACCAGGAGTAACCCCTGTGCATCACTGGGTGGCACCCAAGAAGCAAAAAAAATAAAAAAGAAGAAGAAAGAAATACTATTCTCAGCAAACCCCCAGCTCACAGGAAAAGAGAAAAAAAGAAAAAGAAAAATATTATTTTTGGTATGGGAGCCACACCTAGCAGTGCTCAGAGCTTACTTCTGGCTCTGTGCTTGGGGCTCAGACCTGGCAGTGCTGAGGGACCAGATGGAGTGCCAGGAATCGAGCCTGGGTTGGATGCATGCAAAGCAAATGCCCTACCCACTGTACTACTGCTCTGGCCTCCCCAAAGAACATATTCTTCATAATACAGTTTAGAAGCAGGATATTGATTTATGCATTTCAGAAGAAGCATTTCTGTTTTATAAAGGATAGCGCCTGGTAGTTTGAATCACACGTTTGTGATGTGAATACGACCACAACACAAGCAGACTGAGAGCAAATCTCTCCCTTTTATCATCAAGTCGAACATGCTCAGCGCATAAATAGAGTCGTGACACTTCCTTACAACACCATTGACAACATCTTAGTTCTGAAGTCACATTCACATGATTCAGTGTCATTTTTTTTTAATTAGGAGGACTTAAAAATAAGTGTTTCCACAGAAGGAAAATACTCATAAATCAGACTGTCACTGGGTACAAAGGACGGGAAAGAGGGAAGGCGCCAATCTGCAAATCATTGTAGGAGGAACACAGAGCCCTTCAGACTTGGACTGAGTCTTAAGTTCCTCTCTGCAACTTGTTTTGTGTACCTCAGCCAAGTTTCATAACATCTCTGGCCTCATTTTATTTATTTTGTTTTTGCTTTTTTTTTTTTTAATAATCCCAAACAGTGCTCATGGGCTGCAGGGGCCATTCCTAGTGCTATTCAGCCGACCAGGTTGTGTGGTCCAATGCTCAGTCCTGTGGTACAGTGCTGCTCGGCCATGATGGTGCTGGGGTCACGGGAACACCCCCAACATGTTGCTGGGGTCTGCCATATGTTAGTCAGGACTCGTGCTTAGACTGGAGAGATGAAAGTCCTGTGGGTTGGGTGTTTGCCTTGCACATGGCTGACCCAGGTTCGATCCTCAGCATCCCATATGGTTTCCCTGAGCACTGCCAGGAGTAGTTCCTGGCAGTGCCAAGAGTAAGCCCTGAGCATTGCTGGGTGTAGCCCAAAAGCCAAATACAGTAAAGTAACTTTTCCTAAAAAAAGAAAAATGTATTCCCCATCCAAGTAAGTAATTTTTGTATAGGTCAACTTTGTAATACGTTGCTGTTTTTCACTAATTTTTATTCCACCTCTCCTCCTCCTTTCCTACCTGGTTGCTCTGAGGACTTGGGGGTCTCACCCACGCCTGGTGCTCCCGGGAACCACGCAGCAGGCTTAGCTCCCACACGCGTGGCCACACGGCGCACTGCGGTGACCCTCTTTCCTCGACTGCTTGCGCACGTGCTTGCCGGGGTCATAGTCGTGCTTGAGGCTCCTGGATTCTGGCTGTGGTGCTCCCCAGGGCTGGGTGCTGTGCTCACACATACCCAGGGGTCCACACATCCTGGCCATGGAGCTCCCTGGCCATGGAGCTCACACATCTTTTTAGTTGACTTTGGTGTCATGATCACGGTGGGGAGATCACATCGTTTTGTCACGTGCTTCCTCATTCCTGTCTGCAGTGTGTTCAAAATCATTCGTAGCACTGGGTGCAACATTGCCAAGCGCAAACAACTAACAGAGCCATCGGGATCACCTCCAGGACGTGTGGGACACTTGTGGGACAACTCATGACACCCTCCTGGGCTGCCTCTCCTCTAGGTCCTTGACTTGGTCTGTTTTTTTTGTTTGTTTGTTTTTTTGTTTTGTTTTGTTTTGTTTTTCTGGATCACACCCTGTGATGTTTAGGGGTTACTCCTGGCTCTGCACTCAGGAATCACTCCTGGCAGTGCCCTGGGGACCATATGGAATGCCGGGGATTGAACCCGGGTCGCCATGTGCAAAGCAAATGCCCTCCGTGCTCGACTATCGCTCCGGCCCGACTAGGTCTGTTTTTAAGTTCAGTGCTAAACATTAGATTGGTTTGGCCTAAGACAGTCTCCTTCAGGTTCCCAGCGGCTCTCTGTGAGGCTTTTTTTTTTTAACCTAGAAAACCATGCTCACCTCTTTGTGCCTAGATGTTATGTGTCATAGTGATGAGTTCAGTGATCTCAGCATCGGGGATAAGAGTACTCTGGTATATTAGGGGTCATCTGGAAGCTGGTTTACCTCGCTCTCCCACACATTGTTCCTTCTGAGTGTTTCCCACCTCTGACAGTCTCCTTCTCGGGGTTTGATGATCCAAGCCTATCAATTTCAAAAGTACGATGGCCAACATTTGGGGGGCATTAATTAGGAGCTGGGGGCTGTGCTCATGGAGGCCCACAGCCAGGCAGGTGATATCATCAGTCCCCACGCACCCATGAGGCAGTTGTCCTTGTGTCAGCAAAGTTCAGCTTCTCTCAGGGACAGACCTAGAATGATTGGACCCATTTGGGGCATGCAAAAAACATAGTATGAGACTAAACCGAAGGACACTAGAAACATAGGCCAGGAGGACTGGGCCACGGTTGGAAACTTGCCACAAGGGGTCGAAGGTTGAAGTGGTTAGGATAAGAGAAGGGACCACTATGACAGTGATAATTAGAAATGATCACTCTAGACAAGACCTGACTGCTGAAAGGTTTGGTAAAGGGATATACACAAGAACCTTTTGGTACCTGTATTGCAAACCATAATGGCCAGAAGGAGTGAGAGAGAGAGAGAGAGAGAGAGAGAAAGAAAGAGAGAGAGAGAGAAAAGAGGGAGGGGTTGCAGGAGGGAAACTAGGGACATTGGTGGTGAAAAATGTACACTTGTAAAGGGATGGATATTGGAACATTGTCTGACTGAACCCAGTCACAAGCAACTAAGCAACTTTTAACTGTGTATCTCACAGTGATTCAATTTTTTTTTTTAAAGGGTTCAGTTTCCCTCAGTCCTCACAACTAGATCGGAGTCTGTCTCCAGCCCTCACCACAGTGCTTTGCAAGAATAAATTGGCCCCTTCTCTTGCCCAGTGAGGGACCTAGGAGACTCCCGGAGAGTTAACGCTCTCCCTCGCACTCTGCCCTGGGGGTCGGGTAGATCTCCACAGCCCCCAGGAGTCGATTCATGCGGCTGCTTTCAAAGCAGGAGGTTGTCACAGCTGAGTTCACGAGGTGCCTTTCTGGCCTCGTGATTGTGTTTTGGCGACACGGGCTGATGACACCTATCAGAGCTGGGGGAATAAGGTCTGGAAATTGAAACCTGCTCCTCGGTCTGTGTTTCTCGTGGATTCTCCGGCTCAGTGGGCTTGGCTCGAGGTCAGGAATGCACTGAAGAAGGTAAAGGAATACCCGGCTTCCTCGGGAGACAGAGTTCTGTTCCTTTGCAGCAAGGTGGGGAGAAGGCCACTTGGCCAGACTTGGCCAGGCCTGGGGAGGAGGAGAGTCCCGGGGTAGAGCAGTGGAATCTCTCTCTCTCTCTAAGGCTCCGGGCTGGGCATCCCTGCCTGCGCTCCGGCTCTGGCCAAGACTCCACACCTACTCAGAGGAGCTTGGATGCCCTCCACCCCGAAGCCACACCCAACACAATTAAGTGAAAGCTCTTCCTGGGAAAGTATAAAAGGTATTTACTCATGTAAATTTGTCAGAATAAAATCTGGGCTGGCTGGCAGGCACCCCAGAATATTCACTCCTAAACCTGAATGATTCTACAACTCAGTTTTTGGAAAGCTCTTTGGTAGAACAAAAATCTTCAGTGTCATGTGACTTTTTTTTTTCATCTTCGAATCTTAAAGCTACATGTTCATATGGTTCTGTTTATCAAAGCTACTGTACGTTATTATTTTTGTGCCACACCTGATGGGAAACGTAGTAAAGCAATAAGTCTCTAAATATCTTGCATGTACTAAAAGGGACACGTAAGGAATACCAAAGGATGATGAGGTCATCATTCAGTATTTGAAGGAAAAGACGGTTGCATATTTTTTTGTGCATTATTGTAAGGCAGTTAAGCTGGGATTGGACAGTCTCCCCCCAACCAAGCAAACTCACGATCTTACCCAGGGATCCATATAAGGGAAGCGTGGGCGTCAAGGACTGGCAGAAATTCCAGAGCTCAGGACTGATGTCCTCTGGACAAACACAGTCACTTGGGTGTGGCTCTTGTGGTTTGGTTGGGCCTCAGGAGCATTTATTGGGTGGAATTCATTCCCAAATTATCTCCTTCAGAAACAAGGACAGTCATTGACTGGCTGGCTTCTAAAGTGTGTTCGGCAAATCAAGTTGTTAGCATATTTAATGGATTCAAAAGCAGTTCTGGGGTCCAGAGCGATAGTGTGGTGGATAGAGTATTTGTCTTGCCCGTGGCTGACCTAGGTTCGATTCCCAGCATCCCTGAGTACCACAAGGAGAAATTCCTGAGTGCAGAGACAGGAATAGCCCCTGAGCACTACTGAGTGTGCCCCCACAACAATGACAGGAAAACAACAAAAAGTTCTCATTCTGGTGGCTGTTGCCACAGCTAAAGACCTTCCCATACATACGAGGATATTTCAAGTTCTTCATCCCACTTTTTGTCTTCCAGTCAGGCAAAACTGCAGGGCACCACTGTTAATTTTCATAGTTTTGATGAATAAAGTTAGTCCACTCTCGCCACCACCACAGTGTCCAGGACCCGCCTCCACCGGATCTGTGTCACCTCCGAGCCACCTTCCCTCAAACCTTTCCCCATGCTGCATGGAAATCTCACTTTTGCTTTCAGAGGCCACACGTTTTGTCCGCATTAGATACTGTCTGTTGCCTTGTTTTCTCTCTCTGTCTATCACGGCATGAGATCATCTGTCATTTGTTCTTCTCCCTCTGGCTTAGTTCGCACCCAGTTATATCTATGTGGCAACAGACTGCAAGGATTCATCCTTTTTTTACGACAGCATAGTATTCCATTCTGTATATATACCATAACTTTTTTGTCCAGCCATCTATCGTTAGACAGTCGGATGGTTTTCAGTGAGATAGATATACATAAATTTTTTTGAGGGGTACACCTAGCAGTGCTCAGGATTTACTCCTGGCTTTGCACTCTGGGATCACTCCTGGCTGGCTTGGGGGACCACATGCAGTGCAGGAGATTGAAACCCGGTTGTCTGCAATCAAGGCAGACACCCTACTGCTGTACTGTCTCTGCGGCCCCTCTCACTATTCATTGTAATTGTAAACTCTAGGTAGGTCATAGTCCATGTATAATTTGGTGGATATTCCATAATTTCCACCAAAGCATCACCCTTTCTTTGATCTCAATATAGATTTTTAAGTCATCATGGTAGGATTTCAACACTAGTAATTACACTAATGAATCCGATGGGGGACTGCCTCTCAAATCTTATGCAAGTCCAGCTTGATTATTTGGTGAGCTTTTACATGTGTCACTTCTCATTGTTGCTTTTCCTGAGATGTTAGATAACGATGCTCCTTGCTTTTGAATTTCCAGCACTGTTTGCTGCTTTTCTGTATATTCAGTCCCTAACCAATGACTTTAGACCCTTCCTTATTTTTTAAAAATCCATTTCCTAGGGTTCAAATTACTCAGTTATTTCTTTATCCCTTCCTTCTCCCCTCTCTGTCAATCAGTTGTCTTTAAAAAAAAAATTCATAAATTGAAATCACTGTGAGATACGCAGTTACAAAGTTATTCATGATTGGGTTTCAGTCATACAGTGTTCCAACCCCCGTCCCTTCACCAATCTACGTTGTCCACCACCAATATCCCCAGTTAACCTCCACATCCCTACCTCCTCCACTCTCTACCCCGCAGTGAGATGTCTTTTTTTATGAGAGTTATTTTCTTCAATTTACCTGCAGTCAAATGTATTTCAGATCGTTTCATTTTTTTTTTCTTTTTCGGTAGTTCCATTTCTAACAATATCTCCCACTCGATTCTTGTAGAGTCAAAGTAATAGTTTTCTGAGTCTGTTTTCTGAGACCATATGTCACCTTGTGAAATGAAGAAACAGGTTTCTCTCGCAAGCTCATGTCAGGAAATGTCCTTGTTTCATAAGGATCTTTTGAATTTCTTAAGTTTTGTGTTTTTCTTGTCACAATTCACCAATTATTCATCGTCGTCAGGTTGGCTATAATTCCCATACTCAAAGACCCCACCACCAGTAACTTGAGTGCTGTCTTCAAAATACTTATTATGTGATTTCTGAAGTTAGATTTATATTGGAGAGACAACACTTCGTGAAGTAATATCCTTTTCTCCATTGAAATGTTTGCTGGGTGACCTTCAGAAAGGCCTCCCGCTCCAAAGGGCTCTCAGCAGAGGTAAGGGGTCTCCTAAGGGGACCAGGGAATGCGCTCTGAATTCTTCCCATCTTTCTTTCACCTTCCCGGCTTCCTGCTGCACACAAAGAAAATTGATCCGTTTTAAACTAATCTTCTTAATGTATACTAGAACAATCAGTACATGTCAGTTGCTTACAGCTATTACCTTATCCCATTTTCCTTATTGTTTCCTTTATCTTGCTAGAAGTTAGGGACTTCTGACTTGTTTGACTTTTCTCTTGATGTTTCAGGTTGTTGTTTCCTTGTGTTAAGTGACATTAGCTGTCATAGGTTCTTTGCATTATTGGAAGAGAATGGCATGGTCACATAAAGGAAATGATCAGGGGTCGGAGAGAGAGTGCAGCAAGTAGGGCACTTGCTTGGCATGTGGCTGACCTGGGTTTGACCTCTGATACCCAGATGGTCCCTCAAGCCTACCTGGAGTGATCCCTGAGAATAGAGCCTGGAGTAAGACCTGAGAACTCCTGGGTGTGATCAGGAAAAAAAGGTGGGGGAATGATCAATATAACCAAAATTTATAATTAAAAATTTTAACTGATTGCACGGAGCTAAGCCTTGACTTCAGAAAATTTGTGAACTTCATCATAATCACCATGACAAAACAAGTGTTTAATAAATTATTACACTAAAATTTTTTTTAACTATCAGCTGACATTTTATTTAATGTGACAGCTTTCATCTCAGTGCAAAGTGACCTTAACTGCTTCCAAATGCCTCCCTTAATTATTTTTAACTCTAAAAATTTTTTCACTTGGTCACTTGATCCCCCGTTATTCATTGATTTACTCAAGCGGGTGCCAGTAACGTCTCCATTCATCCCTGTTGCGTGCTAGTGTAGCCCAATGGCATCTGTTCGTTCTAGGAAAAAAATTTTTTAAAAATTTAAAAATTTTTTTAAAAAATAAAAAATTTAATTTTATTAAATAGTGAATCTATAAACAAGGATCACATTCACAAGGTAGAAAGAAGATACAGTGAACAACCATATGCTTGCCATTCAGTGTAAGAATTATAATTCACCAGCAATAATGTTTTCCACCATGTTCCTCCTCCACAAAGCAAATTGATCCACGCGGTGTGGCTAAAAAGTGTTTTCTTACAATTTTGCTGTGTATATTTGGATACGTACATAATGTTCTTTAGCTTGGCATGGCTCTGAAATTTATAAAAATAGACTCATATTGAATATGTATTTGGCTTTCTTTTGCCCAGTATTAGTATTCATTTGTATTGTAATGGTTGTATTGTTATATATAATATATATATACCTCTCGGAAAGCCCAACAAGCTACCAAAAGTATCCTGCTGGCACAGGCAGAGCCTGGCAAGCTCCCTGTGGCATATTCGATATGCCAAAACCTGTAACTATAACAGATTTCGTTTCCCTGACCCTGAAAGAGCCTCCAATCATTGGGAAAGACAAGTAAGGAGAGGCTGCTAAAATCTCAGGGCTGGGGCAAGTAGAGACGTTACTGGTGCCTGCTCAAATAAATCAACGAACAACGGGATGACAGTGATACAGTGATTGTAATGGTTAGATATGTGTGTGTGTGTGTGTGTGTGTGTGTGTGTGTGTGTGTGTGTGAATGCTCTTTTTTTTCCATCCCCCTTTTAGGATATACTTTGCCTTTTAAAACTAATATGAGAGCTATGAATATTGTCTGTATATCCATAGAAGCCGTTTGAAAGTTTCTTTTGGACAGAAGGCCTCCACCATTTCCCGCTCTCCTTCGCCTCCGTTGTTGATGGTGTGATATTCTCAGGTCACTCATTTACTTGGTTGTGGTACTGAGCATCAGACTGGCAGAGTCTGGGTCATACTCAGCAGTATGGAGCAGTGCAGGGATTGAATGCTTAGCCTCACATGGCCATGCAGAAACCATTCTCTCACTGAACCACAAGCCTGGGACATTTGGGCTTTTTTTCTTTTGTCCCATGGATTTCTTGGGAGTTTGGTGAATATTTGGCTTCCCTCTTAAAAGAAGGTTCATCTTTGTTCCATCCTCTCCCCCACCAGCATTTTGACAAAAATAGTTCAGGCTGTAGAAAAGAGACTTTCCTTGGAATAATCAAGAGTAGATTCATTTAGGAAAAAATTCTTCTTAGCAAGAATTTAAATACAGGATTTTAATGAGCAGCGTTTTTAGTCTAGAAACTGGGTTAAGGGAGCATATTTTTATAGGCAAGATGAATTTAATATCCTGAAAGTTAAGGTTTTGGGAAGAATGGCCCAAATTTGCTGCTCCTGGTGTTTATTTGTAGCATATTTCTAAAGCATTCCTCCTCTAAAGAAACGTCTCTCCTCACACAATATACAAGGCTGCTCCTTGCCATCGGGGCATTGAGGGAATGTGGCTTGGGAAAGCTTGGCCGTGGTCGTTCTAGCTTAAAGAAGAAGCTGGCGTAAAGAATCAATATCACCCAAAGCAAATACATATTCTTGTACTTCATATATTTATGTAAATTCCAGGCAGTACCTCTGGAACATGCATAATTAGCTGGGATGACAGAGTTGCCTTTTCAGGAGCTGTATTTACCTAAAGAAGTTATGCATATTTCATAAAAAACAAACAGACGGTGTGAAAACAGTCTACCCTTGGTTTGCTTTTCGATGTGTTTTTCCAGTGAAAAGCACGCATTCCTGGAATAACCATTTCATCTTAAAATAAAGTATGCTGCAAGGAGAAGAATCTGATACTGACGGTGCTCTAATAATTCATTATATGCAGCATTCCACGGAGACACTGATAGCTTTGGTTAACCCGTCAAAAAAAGAAGAAGAAAAAAAAATCAATTCCTTTGAAACTGCTTGGATTTTAAGTCATCATAGAAAGTTCAGCAATAAATTGCTTGGGGAGGGAATTTAAGTAAGTTCCATAACTGGAAGAAGGCTGGCAGGGGAAGGGGACAATCGCAGAGGTAAGGAGGGCAGTCATGAGATCGAGGTATGACAGCACATTTTTTTCCCCTGGTGCTTGAGAGCTGGAACCCACAGAAGCCAGACATGTCGATTTCAAAGAACCCCTTGTGGGGCTGGAGCGATAGCACAGCGGGTAGGGCATTTGCCTTGCACGCAGCCGACCCGGGTTCGATTCCCAGCATCCCATATGGTCCCCCGAGCACTGCCAGGAGAAATTCCTGAGTGCAGAGCCAGGAGTAACCCCTGTGCGTCATCGGGTGTGACCAAAAAAAAAAAACCCAAAAACAAAACAAAAAACAAAGAACCCCGCATTCTCTCAGAGAGAGGCCGGGCCTGATGCCAAGGACCTTTTCGGTAAAGGTCCCTGTTCTGAGGCAGTGTAATAAGTAAAGGCCAGTGCTGATGGTGCTGCGATTTAGTCATTTCTTTTGGCCAGCCAGAGAACAGCTTTGACCCTGCAGAGCTGGGAGGCCTCCAGGGCAGCACCCAACAGTGCTGGGAGGTGGGGCTGGCCTTGTGGTGCCCCTCGAACCCGAGTCCCGTGGAGCTGCCCAAAATGTCTTCAGCTGCCTGTTGTTTGCCGTCAAGCCCAGCATCGATCACTTTAACAGGCACCGAATTCCAGAGGGCAAGTACTTTCCTCCTGATTTTTGTCTCCCAGGTGGAAAAGTTGTTGGAGCAGCTGCTGGGATGTCATAGGATTGTTCCTTCTTGTATGACTTGTTAATTCTTTTCAATCACAGCTGTTGCCCTCATGCTCTCCAGGTGCTAAGCACAGTCCTGAGTGTTCCATCGTCGTGCTCGTGATGAGGAATTCTTTTCTCTGTTTCACAGGGATGAGACAGGCCTGGCGAGGTTAGGAAATTGGAAGCAGGAGGTGTGTGTGTGGGGGGGAGGTAGTGCTATGCCGTTGGAGTTGGCGCGATTGCTGTTCAAGTGGGAACTTCTAAGAGCGAATAACTTAAGCTCTTCCCTGGGGCACTTGGCTCCTGCAACCCACAGTTTAAATGATTCCCTGTTCTTCGCCAGCGCCTCTGGGTTCCTCCTGTCCTAGCTAGACTCCCGGCTCAGTTCGTTCAGTGTCTCCAGAAGACATTCCCTGGGGGAGGACAGTGCAAGAATGGTGATAGCATGTGGACATTTGCCCCCCCCCCCCCCCCCCCCCCCCGCTGAGTTAGAATAGCCTTGGCGTGATCAGTGCAGACCAGGCCAGGCCACGTGTGGCGTACGTCCTGCAGGGCGACCCGCCTTCTCCCCGGGTCTCCTTTCATTCCCTCTCAGCAGTTGTCAGCCTTCCAGACGGGTCCCGGGGCCAACATGCATGTTTTTATGTGGCTGCCTTGGATATATATAGGTAGACATAGCATTTTATGGGCTCTCGGATCCGTAAGCCTTTTTATTAGAATCGAACACTTTGTCTTCTGTTCTTTTTATTCTGTCTTAGACCTTTGAGACCTACTCATTGATTCATGTTGCTTTTTCATTCATTTAACCTTCTATACCACCGTGTTTAGCTGCATGTCCTGAGCTCATGGCGCCAGGCTTCTGTTAGCTGACATTTTAGGTTTGTTCCAGATCTTGGTTTATGTTCTTTTTTTAAGAATTGTTTTGGTTTTGTTTTTTGGGGGGAGGCGCACCTAACAGTATTCAGGGATTACTCCTGGCTCAGTGCTCAGGGCTCACTTGTAGAGGACCTCAGGGGGCCAAGATCCAACATAGGTCATTCATATATAAAGCAAGTGGGGAGCGATAGCACAGCAGTAGGGCGTTTGCCTTGCACGCGGCCGGGTTCGATTCCTCCGCCCCTGTCAGAGAGCCCGGCAAGCTACCGAGAGTATCTCACCCGCACAGCAAAGCCTGGCAAGCTTACCCATGGCGTATTCGATATGCCAAACACAGTAACAACAAAGTCTCACAATGGACACGTTACTGGGCCCGCTCAAGCAAATTGATGCAACGGGAGGACAGTGCAGTGCAGTGCTTATGTAAAGCAAGTGCCTTACACACTGTACTACCTCTCCAGACCCCTGAGCTTGTTTTTTGTTTTTGTCTTTGTTTTGTTTTGTTTTATAAGAACCGGGGCCCTGGGTATCGTTGCACATTTCTCTAGACTATAGGTTTGTAGAACATCAGAGCAACACCAATGCTTAGAGCTTCTCAGTGTTTTGGGGGCCACAGGGGCCCTAGGGTCAGTGGAGATCAGACTCATTTTTTAGCTGGGAACAGGCTTATGCTTTTACCTATGTGGCAGAAGGGGAAAGTTACTTCTTGGCTGAGTTAACATGTGCACCGTTGAGCTTAATAGGGATCATGAAATTGCTCTCAGAAGGAAGGAGGAGTGCTGATGTCCAAGCCTCACCACCAGTGTAAAAAGCATGTGCTGATGGAGAAGAACATACATGTGTGGCCTTGCGCCGTAGACTACAGCACTGCACGCCCGACTCCACCTCAGAGCAGTGGGTCTTGGGCGGATTCCTTTTTTATTTTTATTTTTTATGTTTGAAACTTTATTTAGACACCACGATTTACAAAGTTGTTCATAATACAGTTGTTCAAGGTTCAAGTTGTTAAAGTATTCCAAGTACCCTTGCCAGTCCCCCCAACCGGTGTGACCTGCCCTGCACCAGTGTTCCAGTTTCCTACGCACCCACCAAGCTCGCCCCCTGAGCAGGCACAAAATACTTTATATTGTTTGTTACAACGCATATCTCACAGTGGTTTTACTAAAGCCATCACCTAAGAGTTTACTGCGCTCTGAGGTGCTAGTTGAGCCTTCCATGTATTGATTCTGCGCACTGAGCTTAGTGGGCTTGTATGCAACTTTCCCATCAAAGTTCCTGGGCTGTCAGAACTGTGAAACTTGGATGTCTTGCCTGGTCACGTACGTGGCTGTATATACTCCAAGAGCTGTGGAACTGGGATGATCCAGCAGCTAGGCTTCTCTCTGAGATTAGTCGTGGAGTGGGGCCCTTTATATGCTAAAGAACGTCAGTTTATTCATGGGAGCTTGTTTTGGTACGCTTCATGGCCCTGTTAATGGCCATGTAAAAGAATATGTTCACTATTGTTGCTCTTTTAAAGCTGATTTTTGCCAGATGGGTATGAAATGGAGTTCACTGTGGTCTTAAGGCATTCCTTTAATAGTTGCATGAAGTTGTATTTCTTTCATAAGTTCATTGGTGCTTCACATTTCCTTTCCTTTTTTATTGGATCATTTCTTTTCCTTGGGAACTGGAGTTCTCTGTGATTCTAATTATTCAGCATATAAATCTTTGTTAGTTTCTGCAGTCTGAAGATACTTAGTATGATAGAAATTTAGTATGATAGAAGTCATACTAAATCTAAGCATGATTTGGTTCTGGGGGTTTTGGTTTTTATGTTTGTCTCTTTGTTTCTGGGTCACGTCCAGCAGTGCCCAGGGCTTATTCTTGGCTCTGCGCGCAGAGATCTCTCTAGTGGGTTCAGGGGACCACATGGGGTGCCAAGGTTGACCACATTGGACCCGGGTTGACCACATGCAAGGCAGATGCCCTAGTCACTGTACAGTTACTCTGGCCCAGCATGATTTTCTTTTTAGATTATAAAAGTGATTTTTAGAAAGCAGTATGTAAAATATAGTGCATATACAATATGGTGGGTTTTTACCTTCTTAAAGCAGTAACTAGAGAGACCAGTGAGAGGGGCACATGCCTTTCTGTGCAAGGACCCACTTCTTTTTTTTTTAGACTCTTCCATATTCTGTTGTCTCTGGAGGTTCCCTCTCTCTCATCTTGGTGCTTCTTGACTGTCTTCTCGGCTGCTGTTATTCTGCTGGCCAGACCTTCTGTTGGGTTTTTTATAAATCACCTACCATACTTGTCATTTCTGTCACTTCTGAGCGTAATTTCCTCATTTCCACTCATGCTTTCTCGTGCTTTGTTGACTGCCTGTGCCATCGTTTCTTTTTTTTTCCTTTTTTCTTTTAACATAAAGGCCCTCCCGTTGTTCATCGATTTGCTCGAGCGGGCCCAGTAACGTCTCCATTGGAGACTTTGTTGTTACTGTGTTTGGCATATCGAATACATCATGGGGAGCTTGCCAGGCTCTGCCGTGCGGGCGAGATATTCTCGGTAGCTTGCCAGGCTCTCCGAGAGGGGCGGAGGAATCGAACTCGGATCGGCCATGTTGGCTGCGTGCAAGGCAAACGCCCTACTGCTGTGCTATCACTCCAGCCCCTTTTTTTTTTACATAAAATGATATTTATTTTTATTTGATAAACAATTTTGGTAGATACTTATATGGTGCTTTACATAATACAGATATTTTTATTTTTTTTTATTAGTGAGACATCATGAGGTACAGTTGTAGACTTACAAATTTTTGTGCTTGGGTTTCAATTATACAATGATCAAATACCCATCCCTCTACCAGTGCCCATTTCCCACCACCACGGATCCCAGTATCCCTCCCACCCCCATCCCCCCCATCCTACCCTGCCTCTGTGTCAGGGCATTCCCTTTTGTTCTCTTTCTCTTATTGGGTGTTGTGGTTTGCAAAGAGGCAATAAGCTCATGGAACACCTTAGATGTGGCGTCCCCGAGGTTATTCTCGGAGAGTGTGTAGAGCTGGTTGGTGCTGGTTGAGCCTGGGGTGTCACTGTTTTCACTCCTTGGGCTCAGTGGGCTTCCGTGTATCTTTCCCATCGGGTTAGTGTAATCCTGCTGCACTGAAGGTGAATCTTTGTAGTGAGCCCAGCCCATGAGACTGAGGAATTAGGCTGGGAATTGGTCCTTTCCCTCTCTACCCATCTCCACCCAGTTACAGGAAGTATAATTGTGAGATTTGATGAGGGGAGATGTTATCTGGGAGATTAATCTCATGTGGGTGAATGAGGAAGCAAGAGACCTGGAGGTGGGCCTATAGGTATGACAAAGGTCAGGCGTGGGCAGTACCGCCCCCTGGAGGGTCCGGAACAATGCAAGGGTCCTAGTGTGGTTAGTAGCCTCAGGTGAGGTTCAGGGGCATTTTCTGTTTGTTTACTGAAAGGAAAAAGGTTTTCCACTGGGTTTCCCCCCACCCCACCCTGCACCCTGGAAAGGGGACAGTAGGCCAAATAAATTTGGAAATGTGTGCATATTTGGAAACATTTGGAATCTTTCTTTTAGGCAGTTGTTATACAAGGAATTAGTAAATTGCACATAGCACACTTAATATATTGTTATTATTTAACAGTTCATATATAGATTCATTTATTACCCTGTCTCTCCCAAAGGAGTTATCTCGCCTCATTCCCTTCAGGAACATTCCCTCCTGCACACATTATTCATTCAGCCAGACAACTTCTCTTTTCTTGCGTCTCCATGTACACTCCAGTCACAGAGAATTTTTCCTGTAACCTTTTTTTGGAGAATCTCCATCTTCTGGGTAGGAAGGGTGTGGGGAGTTCAGTAGAACACATGCCTGGAATGTTTGAGATCCTAAGCTCGATCTGGAATGTGTACCCTTCACCCCCAGCACCCCAAGTGTGGCACTGGTGACCCTCAGTATCACCAGGAATATACCCTGTTTTTAAAAGGGGGGGAGTAATTGAGTTAGTACAGTGGGTAGAGCACTTGGATTGCCCGTGGCCAACCCAGGTTTGATCCAAAGCCAGGTAGCCGAAAAGTGTCAGAACTGGAAATCACATCATGCTCACTATTACTTATTGATACTTGTTTCAGAGGCATGTCAAGATCTTTGAACTTCCAGGTCTGGAATTCTTTTTTTGTTTGGGGAGGTGAAAGGGAACACATTCAGCGACGCCCAGGTATTCTCCCTGGCTCTGCACTCATGAATCACTCCTATCGGTGCTTGGGACCATACAGGATGTTGGGGATCAAACCCGGCTTGACTGTGTGCAAGGCAAGCCCCTTACTCGCTGTACTACCACTCCAGCCCCTGGAATTCTTGGTAATACCCCAGGTGAGGTTCCTGCATATGCAGAACAGATTGTTGTGGTAAAACCTGCTAGGATGCCAAGCTAGTCTTTGCCAAAGAGAAGCAACTTCATGCAAAAGAAAATGGATTTCTCTGATAGGCGTGCGAAAGTGTTCACACCTTTGGAAAAAGTGTCCATCTCTCTGTGTGGACAAGCTGCTGTTCTTCCTGTAAAAGTGTCCACTAAGTGGTAGATATTAGAATATTATAAAGGGAAACAGATGAAAATCACCTTGATGGAGAATCACACAGCATGAGACCAGGCAGTGACTAGTCTGCTGGGTGCCAGGGGGCAGGATAAGGGACAGGCCAGGGGCCGCATGCAAGGTCAGTAGGGAGCTATGGCTGGATAAAGGTTGAGAACACGGGCGGGAGCCATAGCAGTGCCTTGCACACGGCTGACCCAGGTTCAATCCCCAGCATTCCAAATGCTTCCCCAGCACCACCAGGAGTAATTCTTGAGAGCAGAGCCAGAAATAACCCCTGAGCTATACTGAATGTGTCCCAAAAAGAAAAAAAAAAAGGTTGAGAACAAGGTGCTACACTATAGCATATAGCCGTTTGGCATTCAGGCAGACACTTTGCCACCACCTAGTTGTCTGAGCTGGTGACAAGCATTGGTGCAGCCTCTGCACAGAGAGTTGGCCCTTCACTGCCCTTCTCAACAACCTCTGCTTCCGGAGAGACCATGAATCGTCACAGCAGTGACGCCGTTACGGCTGCTAACAGCAGACATCCAGAGAAAGTGGACCACGTCCCCGGCCCTGGATGACTTCGGCCTCATGGTATTCTCATGAGGGAGGTGTCTCTTTAATGTTCATTCCGAGAAACAGAGATGTCAAACTAATCGTGCAGTCAATGAGTGGGCAGAAAAGTGCTTTTTGCCTCTCTGCTATGCTGGCCAAGTTGTCCAATACCAGGGATCGTTAACCACACAAATCTTACATCCCTTTTAATGCTGCAAGAGGTTGAAAATAAGCAAACCTTCCCTACTTGAGGTGGGTGAAAGGAAACCTTCCCTCTGACCTGCAAACCAGGGCTTACAGGGTCTTCATATTTGCAGTGTCTAAAGACATGCCGTGCCACTATAGCTTTAAAATAACTTTCTAGAGTATTTTGACTCACTGTGCCTAAACCTTTCCAAGCATGTCAGTCCCGAATACACTTACCTTTGGGTTATTAGTCTGACCACCTCACAGAGACTAGAAACCCTCTACTGCCATAGTGTTTCCAATGAATGGTCACTTCCCCACCTTTATTTTATATGCCATACCTGTGTACCCAGAGAATGTGAAATCATTTCCTTTTTCTCTGTCTTCCTGCTTCACAACATAGAAAGCATTGAAATCTAGCAGTATCTGCAATCCTGTTAAGTCGGGGGATTCTTGTGGTTATTTAGAGAAGCGGAAGAAAATTTTATTTAATTTCAGAGATGTGCAGTTTTGTATTTTTTTTTCTCATGAAAAGAAATTGTTCCCATCAATGAAATATCTCTTGGTCCTTGAATCCCGCTGTTACCTTTCAGAGAGGAATGATGTTTTCAGCCTCTTCTGCATCTACAGACCGGTGAAAATGGGAGGAAAAATTCTGTTTCTGCTTATAAGGCATCTGCATCATAAACACAGTTATGTATCAGGGCTGGGATGACTCATTGGTTTGCCTTGTGAGTCTGGTTCCATCCTTGGGGTATCCTCTGCACCCACATAAGATTAGCTACTTATCAGTGTCAATAGTGCCATGGACACAGGATGCCGGCATGCCTGGCACCAGGGGCATTCACCTTTTTTTGTGGCCCTGGTCAAGCCAGGAGGTAAGGGCAGGCTCTATAAGCCATACCTTGCCAGCCCTGCACCCAGGCGTTGTGAGTCATCTCTGGTGCTCTCTTGCAGGTGTTCACTTTGCTGTGGATCGCTGACTGGATGGTGCATCACTTCTGGAGGAAAGGCAAGGACCCAGATAGCTTCTCCATCCCCTATCTCACGGCCTTGGGAGACCTGCTCGGGACAGCTCTGCTAGCCTTGAGTTTCCATTTCCTTTGGCTGATCGGCGACCGAGATGGAGATGTCGGAGACTAAATCCCTCCCACCCACTGCCCTCAAGAGACCAAGGAGGAAAATACAAGACAGACTCTTCCAGCTCTTTCCCGACAAATCTCGGAATCGTAGTTTGAACTTGTGCCCAGGGTCCTCTTCAGTTGGCTCTGATTCAATTAAATGGCCTTAATGTTTTTTTTTTTTTTAAAAAAAAAAGGAAACAGAATGAACAGTATTTGTGCTACTTTTCTTAGAATAAATGGTCCTGTGACAGGGACCTAGATAGCTCAAACTCTGAAACCCTTCGAATAAGTAAAGATTATAGAATGTTTACAGTGAACAGTTTTTAAGCCACAGACAAGTCAGAAATGTGCTTTCTTATTGTGTCACTTAAAATGCAAGACTGGAGGGAGAGTTCCAGTTGAGTATTTCTTGTCTCACAGATGTGTCCTCCTTACAAAGTGTACCATAAAGAGGAAAGGGCCTGCCAACCTTCTCCTGGTTTCAGTTCAGCCCACCTCTCTGCCATCTGAGATAAAGTTACCAGCTACTCATTCCCAATGAACTGTGTTCTGCTGGACATATGGTAAACTCCCTTTTATGTGCACCTGTGAATTTCCCTGTGCCAGTGCTAATTTAATTCAACTCTTACAGTTGGTGGCAGGTTACCATTTAAAACACGGGATGATCCTAAGAGATCTTTAGTAAGAGGAATGAGTTGTATTTTTACCACTGATGTGTTGAAAGGATTGTTGGCATTTTTTTCCGAAAGAATTGATAGTTCAAATCAAAAGCTAGCCTGAGCTTTGATGGAGAGAAGATGATGCGAGAAACAATGCATGTACTTGTGTGTGAGGGAGAAACAACCACACATGGAGGGGACCCTTCAATAGAGAACCGCACGATGGATTTTTGGTAACAAAGTTCATGTTACCAGAACACCAGCATTATACTGGCGTTCTTAAACACATTGCATTGAAATGCGTCTGTCATTCAGTCCAGAAATTTTGCCTTCCCTGAATTTAGTATTTATTACCTGTATTATAATGGTTTCTTCTTATTTAAAAAAAAGTGCCATTGAATATAGCAAAGGCGATAAGTTTGCTTATTTTAAGATTTAGAATGAGCCAAATGATAGATTTTTCCTTCTAAAGAAGCCTATTGAAAGCATCAGGCACACTGTTTTAAAAGAGAAGTTTGTGGGTTACTTCAGTCACTGTTCAGACCTGGACATGTCTTCTTTGTTTCTCAGATATTTTTCTAAAGCTAGGATCTGTATCCTGAGCATTTTCAAAAACCTTGGTTATTCCATGGGCAAGCATTTTGATGCCATATAAATATATTTAGGAATGCAGTGCATCTCCCGAGACCATCAGATACTAATTGCACTAACAAGGGAAGAGAAGGCTCATGAACTCCTCTCTTCATGGTTTAAGTTGTGAGCTAGTGTAAACGTTACGTCAGCAGTAGGTTGTGTATACATTTATTGGGTAAGTGTTCCTCCTATTCAGCTCTTTCAAATCAAGGGACTGTGGGTTAGAGTTATATATTTTTGCTTATTTTAAATCTTAATTATTCCATTCTCCTGCTTTATAAAGAAGTTTGTAAAGCAGAGAGCTGAGCTAATTATAGAGTTTCTCCTTTGGAGAGTTATAATGTCACATAGTGAACATTCTTATAAAAGAAAGAATGATTAAGTTAAGTTGATGGCTATTTTAGTTGCAAAGATTTTTTTATTTAAAAAAAATCCAGAAATCATTACTTTGATTTTTTTTTTATTGTAAAGGATTTACAAATTACTTATTTTCTTTTGGGCTCTTATGATTCATAAGCATTTATACTTCTCAATGATTTCTATTTTCATTTTTTTTGACACAAAAATGCATGGCCAACCACATTGTTAAAGCTATTTACGAACAACCCGAGCGCATTACGAATTCCAAGCACATTGAGATACGCTCTGTGAGGTGAAGACTCCCAGCTGCACCTGTGAAACCAGCTGGATGGAGATTCTGCTCCGGATTGTGTGGGACTGAGGGGACAGAAGCTCAGAGAAGCTCCACCTCTGCCTCTGTGCCCTGAGCTGTGACTGAAGCTTGGTCCTGGTAGGCCAGTGCTCACACCATGAGCTCGTAGAGGTACCAGGAGTGCCAAATGATGGATGGAGAGGTGCTCTGTCGTTCAGATGCCAGACAGGGAAGCCACCATATAATAAAGGTGGACGGTGAGTCTGTCCGACTCTCAATGATGGTTATTTCTAAAGACCAAGGGAAACCGACAGGTGAAATCTGTAGCCTAAAGATCAAGGCCTTATGTCTTAGATCATTTCATTGCTTCTTTCTTCCCAATTTAGTTCTTTTTCTGTAGAGGTTGACTGAGAAAAAGGATGGCCAATTGGAGTTCTGTCTCATGTCTCCTTTGCTGTCCAATCTTGGTTAAAGCACCAAAATGTCTAAAAGGCATGTAATGGGAGAGGGATCAGTTACTGATTAATTAAATTTTATAAAAAGACTAGATTCCTTTAAAATAATTTAATGCTTTTTAAAGCTCTTTTGTAGTTTCTGAGTTTACTGACTAGTAAACTCTGTTTACCTAGAAAAGTCATTTATGAGTCTTACAAAGAAGCAGTATTTAGTATAAAAATTCCATTCTCTAATTTATCACTTCATATACAATTTTTAAAAAAAACACATTTGTTAATTTTGCCTACCAACCACTTTCTTTTCCTTTCAAAATTAAACTTTCTTTGTAATTTATAAATTATAACTTGCGGTAACATATCATCAGGAAAGACATCAGAAATTCCACATCATAGAAGATCATTGATGTAGGCAAGTGAAGTACATTTTGAAAAGTCTTTAGTAATTGGGCTTCTTTACCTTATATGAATAATTTAATATACCCATTCATAACGGGTGTCTGTCATCTTTGAATTGTCGACAACTAGGAATAAAATTTAAGAAATACTTATCCAGTGCGGTACTTTCTTTTGTTAAATTAGAAAAATATGGACCCTTTATGGAATTCACCCCGGAATAGTTCTGGGATGATCAATGTACATGTAATGTATTTATGAGTGCAATAAATTGGGTTTTGATCATACCTAGGTTGCCAACCCACTGCTTTGCTACTTTTTCTCCAGTAAGGAGCTGGAAAGAGAGTGTAGTGGGTAAGGCACTCACCCAAGTTCGATCCCTGGCACCACTTATGAACCTCTGAGCCCTTCCTGGAATTAGCCTTGATTGCATTCAGGTGTGGTTCCCCACCCCCCCAAAATAAAAAACTTTAACAAGTTAAGCACTCCTGATTATTAAAGTGTAGAACTCTTTAGCCCAGTCCTAGGATTCTTAGGATCAATCTGTAAATCCTAGATACTTACTGGATAGCTCTGGTCAAATCCAGCCGTTGGCCTATGCTTGCCTCCACTTGAGTAGCCAGGTGAGTCTCACAAAGAACAAGATTGCTTCCACAGACCTTTAGATTGATAAGCCCTAACCGTATTTGACTGAGTGTCCTTCCTCCTTTAAATACTTGCATCATTTGCCTTTCCCCAAAGTCTGCCTGTTGCTTTCTTTTCAGCTCGTTCTCATCTTCCTAGCCATTCTCCTCAGTCCTCAACTGCTGACATGCCTCCACCTCAGTTTCTAGTCCCTCTTCTCTGCTTGTTCTCTCAGTTTTCAAGTTAATTCATTGTTTGGAATGCCTTCTATCCTGATCATTTCTCATTCTCCAGCCCAACCCCAAGAATAAAACTTTTATTTCCAATGCCCAATGGGAAGATTCACTTAAAATCACTTCTCCAACACTTGACCACTCCCAGATGCCTTGGGCTAATAGTCATTTATCCATCACTGTCTCCAAGGAGTGGATACCTGTGAAGGACACGACTCCTTACGTGAACAACTATACATCAGCAAGAAAAAGACCAAACCTGGGGCTGGAGTGGATAGCACAGCAGGTAGGGAGTTTGCCTTGCACATGGCCAATCTGGGTTCAATTCCCAGCATCCCATATGGTCCTCTGAGCACCACCAGGAGTAATTCCTGAGTGCAGAGCCAGGAGTAACCCCTGTGCATCGCCGGGTGTGACCAAAAAGCAAGCAATAAAGAAAGAAAGAAAAAGACCAAACTCATTATTTTTTTCTTTTTAAAAAGAAAGCTCAGCATAAACTTAAGTACCAATTTGTCATCCTGAGATCCCATTTCTCTCCAGTCAAACTTCACTCCCCCATTCTCACCTCCACACACACAAATGAAGTTGGATAAAACATTCTCTTGCAAGATTGTAGGGGGCTAATAAAGAGTTGCAGGTGGCAAAGGATAAGGCTTGAGAAAATGGCTAAAGTTCTGTAGAGGGGAATCTGGCTGTCCACACACTTCTTGTTTTGTCCTGCATTCCCTCTGTGAACACCCTTAGACCAGGCCAAGGAAGCCTCGGGACCTCACTGCCACACACATGGCTGGTATACCTGCCAGTCAGCCAAGTTCCAGGTCTGTTGTCCCAGAAAAGGCACCATCAGGATGTGTTAAACCGGGTTGAGATCTCCCCAGAGGAGTCACACGAAAACAAGCTGCGATGCAATAAGCAAAGGGTCTTTATTGGCTAACTTGAGCTAGGGCCCTCGTCTGGCTCACTGACACAGTGGCAGCCTTCTTGGCAGCCCCAACTCTCAAAAGTGAGTGGCTTTTATACCATAACATTGTATAACAGGAACTTTCCGCAGGCCATCCTTTTGGCCACAGTCTGAGGGGCTTTTTACTACTTGTACTTAGCTGATTGGTTGTAAATTGGAGTTACATAAGAGTTGCATAAGAGTTGTGTGTGTGTGTGTGTGTGTGTGTGTGTGTGTGTAAGGGGGATTTCCCTACCTGTATCTGATTGGTAACCCTTAGTTGACCTCACCATGGCTATCTTACTTCGGGGAAATCATAACTCAATTCCAGGTATCTCTGCTCAGTTCTAGGAATTCTGGAACTGAAACTTAGGCCTAGCTTCTTCTGCCTCCTTTATGAGCCTGGCATGGCTCTGCCTTTGCTTTTCTATCTTTCGAGTGCAGCCAGGACCATTGGCTTACACATTGCAGGGCTGCTCTTCCCCTTCAAAGGTGAGCTGAGTACCTGGGACGAGTCCTGATAGCTGCCGAGCACCAAATCTACAGTCCGGGACTTGCCATGTACAAAGCTGTGGAGAGACGACCTTTCCTGTGGTGTCCTACTGCAGAGTGAAATCCTCACATTCTGACCTCCCTCTAGAACTCGGCTTAGCTGGCTTAGCAGTTCGTCTGGATGGGGTGTCCGTACCTGACGTGGTCATGAAAGGGCTCCAGTGCCCACATCCAGCCCAGGCCGATAGTGGGAGCCAGCTCCTATATCTCCTCTTTGGAAAACCCCATGCCTGGGGCCACCCAGGAGATCAGAAACTCACACCGCTCGGGGTGTCCCAGGACTCAGACCATCCCAATTCCAGTGCTCCCGGGCCAGCCAGAAAGACTGACATGTTGATTTGGAGCAACTCGCATGTTAGAAGTGGGACAAGTCCAGCACACTAAGCTCCTGACAGTGCACTGCTAACCGTTGAACTTGAACCTCAGCTCTCTGGAGATGTCACTTAGCAGAGAAATACTCGCCTTGCCTATGTGAGGCTCTGGGCTTGAACCCCAGCACCACACACAATATTTTACCTCAAAGAAATAGGAGTCTTTGACCTACTGACCCACTCCACTTTTTATAAATCTGTTCAGAGATAGAAGACTAGACAATGCAGCAACTTTAAGCTTGAAGTTTTTTCATTTGAAAAAGGCTCATAGTATAGGGGTTAAAGCGTTTTCCTTGTATGCAGTGGATCTCAGCTCCATCCCCAGCACTTGTGATGGTCCCCTGAGCACCACCAGGAGTGATCTCTGAGTGCAGAGCCAAGGGTATCCCCGGAGCACTACAGATGCGGCTCCCGAATTCCTCCTCAAAAGAGGTTGAACATTCACGCCATGACTAAATCAACTATATGCGTAACACTGTGTTATACTGTCGGTGAATTCACTCTGCAGACACCTTTTAATGAGTCAGAACAGCGCCCATGACAAGGCTGAGAATCTCTGGGTCCAGAACATTAGTGGCCTAAGGCCAACCCCCAAATCATCCTGACATCACCCCTTTCCACTAAATGATGTGGCCCTAGAGATTTTTCCCCCTTTTATAACTCTTCTGCGCTTTCTACATTTTCCACATAAAAAGGTCCCTTTTATATTTATTTTTTAAATGCTTTTATGACTCCTGCTTTCCCAGACAATGTGTCCCCGGCTCTCATTAGCATCTAACTATTGTTTGGGCTCCAAAAAAATTAGTTGCATTCTGTTTCATAATGAGCACAATGATGGTGTTTTGAAAAAGGATCTTCCTTTTTATTCTCGCCAGTGAAGGAGGATAGTCTGTGAAAATGGAATCTTTTAGTACTTAATGGCACTGGGGTATTAGGAAGAAGAAATCATGAATAAATGTGGGTTTTAAGAGCGTATGTTCTGGCCCCTTCTGCCCTCCTGGCAGTGAAGAGGATCCTGCCGGCTCTCCCAGCTCTGGCAGATTCCCAGACTCTGCTCCTTCTCCAGGCTACACTTGATCCCAGCAGCTGGCTCAAAGCCCTACTTAAGCTTGTACAGATTGGGCTGGGTTCTTGCGAACCTGCCCTGTCCTCCCTCTCCCCTGTCCCCTCCCTACTCCTAACTTGTGGTTCTGACTCCAGTAAATGGTAGAGACCACTGACACAGCTTCTCTCTCTCTCTCTCTCTCTCTCTCTCTCTCTCTCTCTCTTTCTCTCTCTCCCCTTCTCTCTGCTTTCTCTCCCCCCCTCTCTTTCTCTCTTTACTCCCTCTCTCCTCTCTCTCCCTCTCTCTCCTCTCTTTCTTTCTCTCTCCCCCCTCCTCTTTCTCTCTCCCCATCTTTCTTTCTCTCTTTTCTTTCTCTCTTTCTTCTCTCTCTCTTCTTTCTCTCTCTCTCTCTTTCCCCCTCCCTCCCCCCTCTCTGCTTTCCAGTTTTGGGGCCACCCCTGACTGTGCTCAGAGCTTATTCCTAGCTCTGTGCTAAGGAATCACTCCTGGAGCCATATAGAGTGCTGGGAATCAAACTGGGGTTGGCCACGTGCAAAGCAAGAGCTTTATACCCTATACTGTCTCTCCCTGGACACTGCAGGATGTGTCAGTCAAACCAAATCATCATATCATCATCATCATTATCATTATCATCATCATCATCATCATCATCATCCTGTCAGACGATAATAATAATAATAAAGTCCAAAAACCTTGGCAAGAAAAGAACGACTATTTTGAAATGTGGAATACTGAACAGAAGCAAGAGAAAAAGGAAACTGCCAGGGTATGCAGGTTATTCTTGCAATGGGCATTTGGCTTAGTCCAAGGGTGGGGAAAGTGCGAGTCAGGAGAACATAAAAGGAAGAGCTCTTGTGTCGAACTCTTAGAGGGAACCCAGTTTCAAGAAGACAGAATAGCAAACACCAAAATCTCCTTCCTGCTCAGCCCAAGGAAACAGAGACATAGGAAAGGGATTGGGGTATCTTCCCAGGTTCCACCTGCTGGTGCCCTGAATGCCCCTGGGAATGACCCCTGAGCATGAGTCAGGGGCAGCCCTCAAGACCGGGTGTGGCCTGTAGCATCACTCCACCAGCAGTTGCCCTCCACCACTTGCACAACTCCTAAGGTCGTGCCATGTGCTCTCCTGCTGTCTGTGTGCCTGAAAGTTGGAGCGGGGGTGGGTGGAGGCACAGAATGCAGGAGAACTGGGGGTTCCTAATGGGGGAGTCCGCCGGTCTGAAACTCCTGGTGCATTCTGGGAGGGCCTAGAGCAGGCCAGAGGCTGGGGGGCTATTAGGGGAAGTGCCCAATGGAGATTTTTCTCTCCTGGGCATTTCTGGCCGGGTCCCCAGGGCGTGCTGCAAAGGAGCTTCTCCGCAGGAACTTGCTCTGTATTTATTCAGCCACTTCGCTATGAGCTCATGCATATTTCGTGAACACTCTGGGTGCTGAGTCAGTGCTCCGTTATCTGTGTCTGTGTCTCACAGTGTTCCAGCTGGGGCCAGTTTCAGGGCTCTTTTCCCTTTCCATTGGTCCCTGAAGATTTTGGACACGTTCCCATCGTCCTGAGTTTGGATTTTGTGGTTTCATACTCTCATGCTCTCCCAGGCTCCTCCTGGACATTCCCTGCCCTGGCCTGGAATCGGCAGCTTTCCCAGAAATCCCTTCCCTGGGAAGATGGTTCTAGGGGGAAAGATCTGGGTACTAGAGTTGCTCCTGCCCGGGGGTGCTTCTTGCTAAGGGGCTGCTCCTTGCTGGTAGGGTCAGTACCTCTCAGACGCCTGTTAGCTAAGAGAGAGGCCAACATGTGTGTCTCCCAAGCCACGCAATGGGAAACAAGTGGCTAAGACTCATGAGACTCCCTTGATTTTGTTCCCCAAACTATTTTTCTGAACTTTTAACTTTTGACTGACGGCTAGGGACTGGTTTCCAAGTCAGCACAACTTTCTCGGTGAACTTGGCAGCACGCATTTTTCATTTCTCTGTCTGGTAACCAAGGCCAACTAAACCAAAAGCTGAACCGACTGGAAGGAATAGAATCCGACCAATGTTTCCCAAAGAGAGTGATGCCAACTCCAGGGGATGCAGGAAGTAGGCTCAGGTGCAATCGGGATGCCCTTTCTGTTTGCTCACTTAAAGAAGGGAACTTGCAGGGCCCAAGGGCCGTACTGATGGTTCGCTAGAAGCATAGGAGAAGGAGAGTCCTCCCTCCTGTCCTTAAAACTTCCAGAAATATCTCTGAGGGTAAGGAATTGGCACAAGACTGGAACGGATCTTGTGGTCTCCAGGTCAAATGGGCTAAGATGGTCTTAGAAACTAACCCAGAAATAAATTCCAATGACTTCTTCCCAGATAATGTGTTGGCAGCTGTGCCCCTGGGATGCTTCTCTGTCTCCTACCAGTACCCACCTCAGCCACATGGGCTGCAATATCACAGCAGAAGAGAAAAAGTGGGGAGGGCATGATGTTGGGGTGGGACCCAGGAGTTCAGACGTGCAAGGGCTCAGTAAGTCCATTGCTAGCAGCACCCCATGCCTGGGAAAGTGCATTTTTAAGACCCAGATAGTTCCATGGTCAAGGGTACATGTGCAAGGCCCTGGGTTTTTTTTTAATAATATTTTTATTTTAGGGGCTAGAGCAATAGCATAGCGGGTAGGGCATTTGCCTTGCATGCAGCCAACCAGGGTTCAACTCCCAGAATCCCATATGGTCCCCTGAGCACTGCCAGGGATAATTTCTGAGTGCAGAGCCAGGAGTAATCCCTGTGCATCGCCAGGTGTGACCCCCCCAAAAATAAATAATAATAATATTTTTATTTTATAAAGGAGTTCACAATATTTAATTATATTTAATATTCAAACACCAATCCCACCACCATTACACCTTCCCACCACCATATTTTGGATGTTTCCATCCTGAACCCTAATCCCTGCCCCAAAGCAGAACTGAAATAATGTATTTTGTATTGTTTGTTATAAAAAAAAAAAATGCTGAAAATGCTACAAAAAAAAGTATCCTTAGAGAAAAGAGTGTGGAGATTGTTGTATTTCACCCAGGGTCCATTAAGCCCTTCTATAAGAGATCACTAACATGTTAAAGGTTAAACCTTGTGTGCTTTTTTATATATGCATGTATATATATGTAAAAAAATGTATATTTCCCTCTAAAATTGGTTACCTCCTAGTTTGAATCCTACCAAATGTGGTGCGGTAATCTTGGAGTATGGGTAGGGAGTGTGGTTTGAAGTATTGTGGCCGTGTAGTCCAGGAATAGATTCACACACCATGGGTGATGCTCTGCCCAAGTGTGTGGAGAATGGCCGTGAGCATGGTGGCGGCTGGGTTCTGGAGGTTTTTGACTGCCAGGGCTGGGTCCCTTGGGGCGGAAAGGGGTCTCACCTGCCCCCCTCCGGGGTGCCCTGAATGAAATAGCCTGGCGCAGGGTATCCCCGACAACTGCATGGAACCTCTAGCACCACTGGGGGTCCCATAACATGCCAGAACAATAAGGGTCCTAACAAACATGCCATAACAGTACGGGTCCTAACATGGAGTTACCTGGCCTGGTGGGCTGAGCCCTGCCAAGAGTGCCCCCTTGATCCCCTTGAACACAGCTTGGAAGGTCCCTCCCACACACAGTAAAGAGAAGCAGGGCTGGGGGAACAACGCACAGGGCCAGGAGGGTGTGCTTTGCCGGAGGGAGCCCAGGATGGATCCCCAGGACTGCAGGGTCCCCCACACTGGGAGCAGCCTGCCTCCAGCATTGCTGAATGGGTCCCCCACCATCCTTCTGTCCAGGACCCCAACTAACCCCAGCACCCAGGGAGGCTTCTGGGCCAGGTGTCTTCCAAGGTGGCCTGGAAGAGGTTGAAAGGGACAGCAGTTTGGACCCAGAGTGACATGTGTCCACCACACTGACCACATTTTGGTTGGCTATGGAAGGAGGACTGGACTCAGATAGTCCATGTGCTGGGAGCTATTGAGGGAAAGTCAGCAAAGAGAGAACCAGGGAGCTGGCGCAGGCACATTCACTCATTCCAGCTCTGGGGGCAGAATACTGAATGGAGTTGTCCAGGGTTTGGCATGGCAGTCTCGAAGGCCAGCATGGGGCAGGGATCACACCCTTAATGGATTGACTGGAAGACCTGGCCACAGAGAAGAAGCTTAGGAATGGTTGGTAGCTCTGGAGCACCCCAAACCTGTCACAGTATGACTTTTATCAACCTTCATCAAAATAGGCCAGAAGTGACCCTTGCCTGTAACTGGGCACTTTCAGGAAAAGCCAAAGTGGCAAAGTATGATTTTATAGTATAAAGTACTCACACAACACTTGTGGAGAGTCTTTCCACAAGCAGCAAGTTGAAGTTCTTGATCACTTGACATCCCATTACTCATGGATTTGCTCAAGCGGGCACCAGTGACATCTCCATTTGTCCCTGTCACATGCTAATGTAGCCCAATGGCGTCTGCTCCCTCTAGGAACACAAAGAGCCTCAAACCAATCGTTCAGGGTCTTGACAAAGAAGTCTGACCATCTCATAGGTGGGCGGCCACATGATCTTTTGACATCCCGTGGAATCCAGTCGGTAATGGCTCTAGTCCAGCAGTCATCTCCAAATCTCATTACATGTCCAGCCCATCTGATTTTCGATTCCTTGGCAAACAAGACAGCATCCCTGATTCTTGATTGTTGACGGAGGTCAGAACTCTAGATTCTTTCTCTCACTTTAGTGTAGGATGATACTCCAAGCATAGTTCTTTTGATTCCTCTTTGGGAGACCCGAATAGTGTTCTCATCCTGTTTTCATAGGGCCCAGGTCTCTGAGGCGTATGTTAATGCAGGAAGAACATTGGAATCGAAGAGATGTGCCCGGAGCCGAGGTTCTTTGTCCTCTTAGCTATTTCTTTGACACTCTTGAAGATGTTCCAAGCTGCTCTCTCCCTCCTGTGCAACTCAGGTGCCAGCTCATTCATTATGTTGAGTTCTCGACCTAGGTACACATAACTGTTGCATTTGGAGATGGTTGTTTTGTTGAGAGCAAATGGAATATCAGGAATGAGACTGTTTCTCATAAACGTTGTCTTTTGAGATTCATCTGTAGTCTGACCTTTCCACACTCACGGTCAAAGTCGGCCAGCATTTGTGCCACTTGACTAATGTTTGGTGTTATTATAACAGTGTCATCAGCGAAGCAGAGGCGGTGTAGTTGCCAGCCGTCTATCTTCACTCCCATTCCTTCCCATTCCAGTCATCACATGACGTTCTCGAGAGTGCCACTGAATAGTTTGGGTGAAATGGTATCATCCTGCCAAACCCCTCTCTTGACAAGGATGATCACTTCCTTGTAGAATGGTGAGATCCTGGTATTTGAAGTTGAAGTTGAACGGGGTAATTCCAGCTCTGATTCGAATTGTTTAGCAAGAGGGATACCCCAAGATGGACTCGGGCCAAATCTCTTCTCCCCACATTTCAAGCAGAGAGTTTCTGTCACCAAAGGCACTGAGACTGGAATCAGTTTCCAAACACCTATGGGAAATGCCTGCGGCCAGCAAGCACCTCTGGGCAGGTGAACTAGGGAAGACCCAGGTGGGCTCAGCCTCTTCCTGCACTGACCAAACTTATAGCTTTCACAGTAATTTCTGGAAGTTGTTGCTTTTTTTCCTAAGGGTGATAAGTAGTCTCACAGTTTGGGGATGCAGGTTTGCTCTCTTGGAGAGGTTCTCATGCCTCTGGTGAATCAACGGTTGATTCTCATGTTAGTTATTGGAGTACGAGTGTGTGTGTGTGTGTGTGTGTGTGTGTGTGTGTGCGCGCACGCGCGCACTCACAGACTATCTCTAACTTCCAAAACTGGCCACGACGCTCTTAATTGCACCTGACAGTTTTTATGCTATGGAATGAGAAGCAATGAACAGGTGTCTGGGGGTGACTTAAGCCCAGCACTGCCTAGGATTGGTTAAAGAGCTCCTCTCAAAAGGACAGTTGTTTAAACAGGGGGTGTCATCTCTGGGGCAATGAATAAGTATGCACAATACCATCATTGCTGAGTGTTTTTTTCTCCAAATTATCACTTGTTTTGATTCTCTAGGGCCTTAATAGTTTCTGCTAATAACATTTCGCAAGTTAAATGTAACAAAACGTGAGAGGACTGTTCATAGTGACTAACTCATAGTTCATGATAATTGAATTTGGCATAAACCTGTGATTGAACTGAGCTCAGTATTAAAGAGAGGGGTTTTCTAGGCCCCCTGATGCCAGCTGATGTGGACCAGTAGGGAAGGTGACAAGGTTTTATTCCATAATTGTTCCTGTTCTCAGCACGAGAGAGCAGAGGCTGGCCTGGGGGACCCGTGCTTCATTGTGGATGACCTGGGAGAGACTCAGAGATGGCAGATGAGAAAATTCATAGCAGTAGATAAGCATACACCTGGAAAATAAAATTATCTACCAATAGAAAAACATAAAATGTTATGGTACATAAGTCACAAAATTTATTTTTCAAAATCGATGTTTTCATGTACATTATTTTCCAAAAACACTTCAGGACAGGGAGGGAAATGCTCAAGATTTAATACAGGTGGGAAAAACTTAGGATCTATGTGGTTTTATCTGATTCTACCCCCTCCACTCCCCTCGGGATAAAAGAGAAACAAAGGAGTCACAGGTTTTATTACTTTTCCTAGTAAGTTAATGCAAACCGCCCAGACAGGGAGAAGTAAATACTGCAGGAAGGAAATGAATTCTCACAAAGGTCAGGCCTATAATTTCTGATATATATTTCTCCCCATGCAAACTGCTTCAGAAATCGCCTTTCTCTATATCACCCCACCTGTTCCCTGGGACCCCCGCTCACCGCCTTTGGTAGACGTCCATCCAAGCTGTGTGCAGATCTAAAGAGTGGCAGGTGCCCCTGGGTGAGGGAGACTGAGAGGCAGCGGGGAGGGGGAAAGTGGAGAGAACTGGGGCAGAAACAAGGTCCAGGTGTCCTCGCTGACACCCTGAAAGTCATTGAGTGGCGCCCCACAGGGCGTGGTTCAGGGGGAAAGAGAGTCCAGTATGCCCGGAATGCAGCTAGTTAGCTTCTGTCCCGCCTGGCTCCAGCTCACTGCCCCCTCCCCCCCACACACCCCTACCCTCACCCACCCAAGGTGTGCCCTGAGGTTGCCTTGAACTCACGCTCATTCATGGAAAGACTCTCCCTTTCTTTGGGAAGCCATGTAGTTCCGCTTCTGGGAAAGGAAGTTGCCAAGGCCAGGCATGGGTCTGACCTCTGTGGCCTTCCACATCAAAGACTCAGAGAGACCCCAACACTCACTTCCAACTCCGGAAAGGTAGGCCGGCAGCTCTCGGACTAGGGCAGCCTGGGAAGGGGCCAGCAGGGATGGTTGTTATCACTGAACAGGAGGGTCGGGGCACAGGAGGGGTGGAAAGAGGACAAACTCTATGTGTGTGTGTGTGTGTGTGTGTGTGTGTGTGTGTGTTAGGCACATTTTAAGAGATTGGGGGTTTGGAGTGATAGTAGAGTGTGTCTTGCACGAGGTCGGCCCGTGTTCGATCCCCAGCATCCCGTATGGTCCCCCAGGCACCACTAGGAGTAATTCCTGAATGCAGAGCCAGGAGTAGCCCCTGAGCATCACTGGGTATGACCCAAAAAATGAAAAAAAAAATTAAGCAAAAAAAAAAAAAGAGAGAGAGAGAAAGATTAGAAAGAAGCATGCCAAAATAACAACATTGGTGAGATTTGGGGTGATTTTCCTTCTTAGGGTTGGGGCCATACCCACCTGTGCTCAGGGATCACTCAGGGAATCATGCCTGGGATTGAACCTGAATCAGCTGAATACAAGGTAAGTGTCTTGCCCACTGTAGTACCTCTCCCGCCCTTAAGATGATTTTTTTCCCTTCTCATGCTTCTGTGTATTTCTCTAATTTTCTGCAGTATAAATATTTATATTATTTTTTCTTTATGAAAAGGTCTGTGTCCTAACCTTGGGTTTCCAAGAGTACCTATTTCCACTTAAATAAAATGTACACTTAGTGATCGTGGTTCTGGCAGAGGTATGGGGAAGGCCTGTCGCATGTCTGTCATTAGTTACTAACAGTGATTGACATCATCACAGGATAGTGATTCAAGGATGTCCTGCACCCTTTCCAGGTGTGTGAGGGAGGCCTTCCTTAGGAGATGGCAGGATGGAGTTTGTTGGTAAGAGTTCTTCCATGTATGGCCCAGGTTTCCAAAGTTCTAGCTGATGTATACGAGTCACACATTGCTCTACCAAGTATCTTATGACCTATGTACATCAAATATAGTAAAAACAACTTCTGTTATGTTTCATCCTACTCCCAATAAGATTACTGAGATTAATTGTCCTTTATCAGATTATCAGATTAACTGTTCTTTATATATAACCATCCACTGAAAGGGCCTATCAGAAATCGGATAATACTATGGGAAGTATCTACGCTCAAAAGTGGCATGAGAGACTGGAGCGGTAGCACAGTGGATAGGGCATTTGCCTTGCACGCAGCCGACCCACGTTCGATTCCCAGCATCCCACATGGTCCCCTGAGCACCACAGGAGTAACCCCTATGCATTGCCAGGTGTGACCCAAAAAGAAAAAAAAGAAGTGGCATGAGACTCCCAATGATACCATCCCATGGAAATCAGAGGTTAAGGACAGGGACATCTATCTGGGCTCCAGTTAACTGGTAAATAATTGGATTAGTTGGAGAAGACCTTGGCTTCTGAAATTTCTTGTTCAAATTCCAAGCACTGTTTTCCAGGAACTCTAAAGAGGAAAGCTATTCAATTTTCTTGAATGTAGCACTGTCCTTGGTGATGCGGAAATACCAGAATTTATCTCATAGAGATTAGGAAGCATTTTATATAAGGGATAAATTTAGACATTCTGGTCATTTATCCAGAAGCTGAGGAAGTTCAAGGCAAAGGGAAATGTAGTTCACAGCCTCATAGGAATCGGCACATTAGCCATCCTGCAGGAATTCAAAACTTCTGTGTGGGTTAATGGATACAATTAACACCAAAATTAGACACCATATGTAAGCAATTGAGAATGTTTAACACAGTTATCGACTCTAAAAGTCCCTGGACTATGCATCAGCAGTAAGGTTCACAATTCATTAGAGAATGTAATTAGCGAGGCTTGATTGGATTGTATTATTGGCTCCAGAGCAGATTTGTAGGGGAAGCACCTTGGTAGACAGTTTTCTAGGAATGCCTAAGTGACCATCACTTCAATGTTGGGCTTTGAGTGGGTAAATATGTATTTTCAGATAGATATTAAGCTGACCAAATGGAAATGAAATGTCATCATACTTTCCTATTTCCCCTCCACATCAAATAGACCATGCAACCCATTTATCAGGGCTCTTCATAATTCTCCGTATCATTCATTTCACTTTTGAAAAAAATAAAACTCACTTCATTTTTAAACAAACTTTTGCTGGCGTGCGGGCTGACCTCATTCTTCACTTTAATGACTGAACTCACGTCTTATCTCCCTTCGTGATTGACTTCCATCATTTGGGCAAAGAAACCCTGATGAAGAAAAGGGAGGCAGAGCAGATGGGAGAGGAGTGGGTATTTGAATTGGTCAAGGGAAAGGTCATGGGGAAAACGTTCCTGAGTTAGTCTAAAGGCCCTTAGACAATGCTTTTCTACTCAAGCTGATCATTCAGATCACCTGAGAAACTTTTAGAGCTCCTGTTCTCATGGGCAAAGATTCTGGGTCTTGCTTAGACAAGGCAAAAGTTTTCACATCTTTCAACTGATTGTCAAGTGCAGAGTCTCCTTAAGAGCAGAGCAGCCTTTTCCAGAAATACAGTGTGTGCAGAAATCATGGGCTGAGGGTTCGGGGGGCAGCTCAGTGACTAGAGGTCCCAGCCTTGCAAGCACGAGACCAAGAGTCTGATTCCCAATGCACCTGCTGTCTGGGGCCCTTGGGCACAGTCAGGTGTGTGCCAGCAACACAGCTAGGGTATCCAAATCTGGCGAGCACCAAAATGAGAGATGGGCAAACAGAGGAAGGACAGTGGCAAGCATATGGGCGAGCCCCACAGCACCCCCTGCTGAGAACCAGGAGAGTAACACCCAGGTGAGTGGGACCCCCACTGAGCATGTGTGCAAGCACTGTGACTCAAGTGTTGTTAAGGCTGTGCCCCTCCCCCCTACAAGTTTGTCACCACAACAGCAGCAAAGGGAAAGGAGAAATGAGGTAAAACTCAAACTCGGAGTACACATCATTCCAACTCTAGGCTCATCACCAGAGAGCCTACTTTCCTCCACCAGTGTCCCGAGGACAGATTCCAACTCCCCCACCACGTAAACTCAGCTCTAGAGACAAAGCCTTCAGTTCTGAGGACTTTGAGTAATTTTTTTTGTTCTCTTTCTACATTTCTTTTTTCACCCCAGTGGGTGTATCTTATTCATTGTGCAGAACACTCCAAGTCTCTCCTTCGTTGCTGGGAAATTGTCATTAGTTTTGATAATTTTCTGACTATTATTTTACTTTCCTATTTAGGAATTACTATTAACTTGAAGCTGTACCTCCTGGGTAGATTTACCACCTCTTTCATCTTTTTTGTTTTCTACCTTTGGGAGGGGTGTGTGTATTTCTCTGTGTGTGTGTGTGTGTGTGTGTGTGTGTGTTGTGTGTGTCTTGTTATCTTGTTCCTATGAGGTTTCTTCATCTCACTATCCTTCAATTAAATGCATTTTGGCTATTGCGTTTTTAATAACCAAGAGCTCTTTCAATTCTCCATTTGTTCCTTGGTCTTGGCATTTCCTGCTTTATGAGTATAATATCTTCTTTTACCTCTTGGAAGATTCCACTTCTATAGGGCATTTTCATTTGTTAGTATTGTCCCTGTTTATCTGGGATTTATTCATTTTCTTTTGCTTTGCATGACTTTACCAACTAGTTGGAAATTCCTAGTTAGAAGCTTTGTTAAAAGATATGCTGAGACATTTAAAACTGTTTTAATATACTATATGAAATTTTTATTATTTTTATTGAGGTACTGTGATTTACAATACTGTTAATTATACCTTTCATGCATATGTTATTCCTACATCACATCCACCACCAGTGAGCCCCTTCCTTCCACCGCTCTCCTAAGAACCCTTCTCATCTAGCACCACCCCCAACTAAATTCATTCTATAGACAAAAACTCAAGTTCTGATGTCTTTGAACATTTGTTATTCCCTTTCTATGTTTGTTTACTTTCTACATATGGAAAAGACCTTTTTTTTGATTGTGGAGGTGGTAATCCCTATACATATAAGCAAATAAATCTAAACTCGAGAAATTCCGCATAGTTGTCATAGTCAATGATAAGTTGAGAAAAAAAATTTATCAAAAATAGGCCTTTTTTGAACTAGCATTTGTTAATAGTTTGAGTAATTTTATCCTAATACATTTTAAGATTCACATGAAATAAATCCTACAAATATATAATTTAGTAATAGTGTGGAGAAGAAAATATTTTTAATTGTTTATTTTTGGGCTGGGATGGAGCAATAGTACACTGGGTAGGGTGATTGCCTTGCTAGTGTCCGACCCAGGTTCAAGTCCTCCATCCCTCTCAGAGAGCCCGGGAAGCTACTGTGAGCATCGTGCCTGCACGGCAGAGCCTGGCAAGCTCCCAGTGACGTATTCAATATGCCAAAAACAGTAACAAGTCTCACAATGGAGACGTTACTGGTACCTGCTCAAGCAAATCGATGAACAATGGGAGAACAGTGCTACAGTGCTAATTTTGGACCACACCAGATGTACTCAGGGATTACTCCTGACTCTATGCTCAGGGATCACTCCTGTGGAGAGGGCCCAGCGTATGATATATGGTGTCAGGGATTAAACACAGGTCAGATATGTTCGAGATAAACCCCTAACCTATTGTACTATCTCTCTGACCCAAATTTTAAAAATCATAAAGGAAGTGGCCGGAGTGATAATACAGTAGGTAGGGTGTTTACCTTGCATGTGGCCGACCTGGGTTCGATCCCCAGCACCCCATATGGTCCCCCAAACACTGCCAGGAGTAATTCCTGACTGCAGAGCCAGGAGTAACCCCTGAGCATTGCTGGGTGTGACCTCCCAAAAATTATAAAGGAAAATCTTAATAGGTGTGTGATTTTATCCAAAAAGGTAAAGTTGGTTTTATGTTAGAAAATATTATGGATAATGATTAAGTATCTAAATTAATACAAAAAAGAAAAAAATATCTCTATAGAGGTTTTTAAAGGCAACTGACTAGACATATAAAGAACATTTAAAATACATGAAATACTAATTCATTATTTCAAAAGTATAAAATCCTTAGCTAGCTATGAATAAACAGACCTTTCATAATCTAGTAGAGAACAACAGTAAGCCCCATGAGTGAATGCCATACTCAACGGCAAAGTGTTGAGGTGTTTGTCTTCTCTTTTAAAGGAACTCATTTTTTCTTTAATTTTTTTTATCATTTTTTTTATTAGTGAAACACCATGAAGTACACTTATAGACTTATAAATTTTTGTGCTTGGGTTTCAGTTATACAATGATCAAGTACCCATCCCTCCACCAGTGCCCATCCTCCCCCACCACGGGTCCCAGCATCCCTCCCACCCCCCTATTCCCGCCCCCCCGTCCCACCCTGCCTCTGTGGCAGGGCATTCCCCCTTGTTCTCTCTCTCTTCTTTTGGGTCCTGTGTTTTGCCAGAGAGGCATTGAGTGGCAATCATGTTCGGTCTATAGACTACTTTCAGCATGTCTCTCCCACCCTGGGAGGGTCTTCACAACACCCTTTATTTGGTGCTCTCCTCTCTATCTGAGCTTCCTTCTCACCTAGCACATGTGGCTGGCTAAAGGAACTCATTTAATGCTTTTTGTAAAACTGGTTTCAAGGCTCTGAATTTCCTAAGCTCTTGCTTGTTTGTGAAGCTCTGTATCATTCTTTCAAATATAAATTACTAAGGTCATGCAGTATTCTTTGTGATGTGCTCATTTTCATGATTTTTTCCCCCTAACTATATCCCACAATTCTCTTCTGGCCCAGAGAATCACATTTGACAGATCTACTGTGGTTCTTATGGGAGTTTCCTCTTGTCACTTTCAATATTCTGTCTCTGTAATTGGTATTTTGTCATTCTGTTTGCAGTGTGTCTTGAGTTTTTCTATGAGTCTATTTTTGCTGGCACCCTTTGGGCCTCTTGCATCTGCATACCTGTACTCCTCAACTCTGGGAATTCTTCTCTATGATTCCTTTGTCTATAATTTCTATGGTTCTTGATCAAATTTTGCCTTTCTTTCCTCACAGACTCCAATGATTGTTACATTGCTCCTCTTGAACTCATCCTCTAGTTCTCTGGCGTGCTATTCACTTGTTTTCAGACTTTTCACATCTTCTGTTGTTTTTCTAGAGGTTTCCTGCATCTCTGTGAACTCACTGATCTTCTGCTCAGCTGTCATTATTCTCTTGCTCAAGCCTTCTGCTGAGGTTTTAAATTCCTCCTATCATACTCTTTATTTTGGTTATTTCTGATTGTAGTTTTCTCATACTTTCTTATGCTTTTATCGACTACCTGTCCCATTGTTTCTTTTCAATCATTAGGTATCGCCATCGTGGTGTGTCTGAAGTCGGTTCGTCCTCCCATTGTTCATTGATTTGCTCGAGCGGGCCCAGTAACGTCTCCATCATGAGACTTGTTATTACTGTGTTTGGCATATCGAATACATCACCAGTAGCTTGCCAGGCTCTGCCATGTGGGTGAGATACTCTCGGTAGCTTGCTGGGCTCTCCGAGAGGGGCGGAGGAATTGAACTCGGGTTGGCCATGTTGGCTGCTTGTAAGGCAAACGCCCTACCACTGTGCTATCGCTCCAGCCTCGTCTAAAGTCATTACCTGAGATATTAAAGAGATGATTGGTGCTGGTAGAGCCTTTCGTGCTTTTATTTTTGTGCACTGAGTTGGATGGGCTTCTACAGCTTCCCCTTGGAGTTTGATGTGCTCTGAGGGTGAGTCTTTTGTAATTAGTCCCACTTGGAGTCTCCAAGGGATTAGGTTTAAAGTCGCTCTTTTCCCTTGTTGCCAGTCTTCACCCAGCGATAGGAGGTGTAAGTATGAGGTGCCGTGAGTAGTATTCTTCAGGGTACAAGCAGTGGCGAGTGGAGTTATGTGCATGAGAAATGGATGTTAGCCTGGAAGGCTAAATGATCATGCATAGGACCTGAGTTGTGGATGTGATCCAGTGAAGGTCAGGCCTGGAGGCAGCTGGGATCCAGGTGAAAAGGAAGGGAATTCATTTCTAGCTCCTCAAATGCCTGGCAATGTCATCTGGGAGAGTAACCTCACCTAGTAGGTTGAATGAGCAAGCATAAAGTGTCTGTATATAAAGGGAAAGTGTACACAGAGCTGCAGGTAGGAACCAGTGAGAGACTGGATGCTGGGAAGGACAAAATTTGATTGGCTCTCACCAGAAGTCCCAGTGGTTCTTTGTGATTGGCTGTCCCTGGCATCTTGGTTCATAATAGTCATTAAAAGCTTAGAGGTTGGTTTGCTTACATAGGTGGCCCAAGCATTGGAGCCACATCCCTATAACAGTCTCTTTGTTTCATTAATTTAATAACTTAGAGGCAAGCGTAAGACCACCCATAGGTTGCATTTGGGGCTAATGAATTTTGATTTAGAATAATTAGGATGGTCAAGCATTTCTATAGAAATCCCAAGAGACATGTGTATTGCGAAAGGCGTACTCCCACAATAAGGGATAATAGCCCATCAGAGGATGGCTATTGCTTTGGCTATTGTTGCTGGCCTCATTCATTGTCTAAACATTATCCCCCCCCCCCCCACCAAGACAATAAACTCTTTTCCAGCTATATTTTACTATTATTATCCTTTAAACTGTGATCAACTTGGTTATTGCTGTAAAGGACTAATCTCCAAGATATACAGAGCATTCACAAAGTCCAACAACAGCAACAAAACAAGCCCATTAAAAATTGGGGAGTCATGAATAGATATTTCTCTGGAGGGGACATCTGGGTGGCCAGTAGGCATATAAAAAGTGTTCATCATCCCTTATTATTAGAGAAATGCAAATCAAAATAACAATGACTTCAATAGCACATATCAAAAAATGGAAAAATAACCAATGTTGGTGGGAAAATGGGGAAAAAGAAATCCTGGTTCACTGTTGGTGGCAAATGTCTGGTTTAGCCTTTATAACCAGCAGTAAGGAGACTTCTCTTAAAATTTAGACTAGAACTTCCAAATGACCCAGTGTTTCCACTTCTTGTAATCTATCCTAAGAAGAAACAAATAGTAATTCAAAGGAATGTATGAACACCTATGGCCATGCATTTATTGCAGCACTAATTACAATAGTCAAGATTTCAACAACAGAAGTTTGTGCAAAGAAATTATGGAATACATACACAGTAGAATATTTTGCTACTGAATGAAATACTGTAGCTTGCTGAAACTTGCATGGAACTGGAGGACATTGGGTTAAGTTAACTGAGACAAAGGGAGAACAGATACCAAATGACCTCTGACATATTGTTTATTTCCATATAAAACTATGGAAATAAGCAATATTAAGTGAGGATAAACCCTTGGCTTTGACTTTTCTTGTTTTTTGTTTTTTTGGGCCACATCTCGTAATGCTCAGGGGTTACTCCTGGCTCTGCACTCAGGAATCACTCTAGACAGTGCTTGGGGACCATAGGGAATGCTGGAGATTGAACCTGGGTTGGCTACATGTAAGGAAAGTGATTTATCCACTGTACCATGGCTCCAGCCCCTGGCTTTTGACTTTTAAAATCATACCAAATGGAGCTGGAGTGATAGTACAGTGAGTGGGACATTTGCCTTGCACATGGCTGATCCAGGTTCGATCCTCGGCATCCCATATGGTCCCCTGAGCACCGCCAGGAGTAATTCCTGAGTGTAGAGCCAGGACTAACCCATGAGAATCACTGGGTGTGACCAAAGATGCCAAAAAATTAATAATACCAAATAGTGGGGTGGAGGCGGAGGGGAGGAAAGAAGAGATGATCTGGAGGTGACATACGGACAAAGGTGGAAGATCTGGAGAACTTTGGTGATGGTAAAGGTACAATAATTTTGCCCACCGAAACCTAAACATAGCAACTAGGGTGATTGATTACAAACTATGAGAGAGGAGCGGGGAGAGTAGAGGAATAATGCTGTCCAAGCTGGAGTGTGTGAATTCTTCCAAAAGGAGGAGAATCATACACCTCAATCGGGAATGCAGGTAAGCCTGAACGGAGTGTGTTTCTCTTCTTACTTTAAGTCAGTGGGTGACACACTGTACCCCAAACACAGATAATTAACACTGTAGATACTTCCTTAAAGACATTTTATGAGTACAAAGTGATACTTGTTCCATGTAAACCTGTATTATTCACTCAAATCACCTGAAGTGCAATCATGGGTAAGGAGTAAAATATTCCCCTTAGAGTTTTACTGCCTAGTGGAGGAAATCATTCACCCACCACTGAGAAAAGATTGGCAAATGTCATATTAGCACCAACACCTCAGGGATAGCACTTAGGAGAGCTGGAGAATGAGTCAGTGGTCTCCCTGCTCCCTAATTGGATGATTCCAGAGCCTCTAAGAGACTCTCGGAGAGATGAGACAAAGTTAAAGTCAGGAAAATTACCTGGCACTTTGCTTTTATCACTTCCAATCCAGATTTGTAAATTAACAAATGGAAACCCAAAGTGACAGGCAGGTGTGAAAGAGAGCTCAAAAGAAACAGCTGCTTTAAGGAAAAATATTGAAAATGTATAAAAGCTGTTAATAAATAAAAAAAGAAACCCATATGTGTATTTTTTTTTAAATCCATAATGCTTCTTCCCTGGTTTCTTCATGATAACCGGTGTAAATAGCATTTAAAAAAAACATTAACTAAATCTGTGCAGATTTCTAAAGACCCTCAAGGATAACTTATGAGTCCGTGTGTAAGATGGAGGAGGGAATGATGGTTGCTGGAAAAGAAAGTAGCGCAGAGTGAGAGACAGCACTGAGGTTCCTAAAGTGTGGCTGGGAGTGAAACCAGGCTGGACTGCAGGTGACACACAACAGCCAAGTGGATGGGCTGCTTGAGGGAGCTCTTGAGTTCTCCGAGTCTTCGACTGGGATGAAGCAGTTGGGAAGATTCTAAGCCTCTTCAGCCCCCTTCTACCACCCTCAGTAAACCAGAGTCACCAGAAGTGTCTTTCTGGTGAATTTCCTGACCCCACGCCAGGCTGTCTTCACCAGGCTACTCAAAGGGGGGGGCAGGTTGAGTTTCCCTCCCCGCCCCAAGCAGCACCCCCCCAGCAGCCGAAAACCTCCAGAACCCAAACGCTGCCATGCTCAAGGCCACTCTCCACATGGTTGGATGAGCCTCATCCAAGGGGGAACCGTCAGAAAAACCCAGGTATGTGGGAACCAGTGACTGACATCTCCAAGCCCGCTTGGATCGGGACTAGGCCTCCTCCCCCCAGCTCTCCAGTTTTCCAGTAGCTTGGGAGTCACACCACAAACTGCCCCGCCCCCCCCCCCCCCCCCCCCCCGCGCCATGTAATCTCATCAATGGCCAAGACCCAGAGACTAGAAAATAAAGCTCCCGGAAGAGAGCACTGCAGAATTTTCTGGAGCATGCAGCCTCATTCGCAGCTGCATAATTTCTCATACTCTAGTCCGCTGACATACCTAAAGTAGCACACATTTGTTTGTTTTTAACATCCTTGCTTTTATTCTCTTACATAGAGGCTTAAATGGCTCCAGACTAAAATACAACCACCTTCACACATTTCCTTCTTATTGTGGTGGGAAGATGCCAGTGGTGGGATTGGTTTTAAATATCATCTGTAATGAACTATTGTGAACTACTTCGTGGAAATAAAATATATAAAAGTTGAAAAAACAAGTCTTTCAGTTGGAGCTTCTACATAGGACTTCATTGAGAGCCATGTTCAGTTGTTCCTGCAAAGTGCAACTAAAGGTTATTTCAATGATACCAACAATGACTCAAACTGGTAGGCGCCCCTTGTTAAGCAACCTCAATCAGAACTGAATCAGAAAAAAAAAAAGAAGAAAAGAAGTATGGAACATTCGGGCAGGTGCTTGACAAACTAAGTAGGACAAGAGCATCTCAACAGTGACTAGATCTTCAGAGGAAATGCCACGGGGACCAGAAATGATCAAAGATCAAGAGTCTGAATTGATTGGCAATCTCAATTCTGTCATTAGGAGAGAATCACCTAGAAATCCAGATAGGATCAAAGTGAGTCACTGGTCAGGGTGTGAAACATCAGTCTCTTTTAAGGATTTAAGAAGGAAATGTTGAGAAATATAAGGACTAAGAAAATTGGGAGTTTATTTAGTTAGCTCTAGGGGATAGAGAAGGATGCTGTTTTTTTTTTTCTTTTTGGGTTACACCGGTGATGCTCAGGGGTTCTTCCTGGCTCTGCACTCAGAAATTACTCCTGGCGGTGCTCAGGGGACCATATGGAATGCTGGGAATCGAACTCAGGTTGGTCACGCACAAGGCAAACACTCTACTCACTGTGCTATCACTCCAGTCCCAAGAAGAGAAGGATGGTTTTGAGGAAGACTTACACAAAGTTTAGAGAAATGAGGTTGTCAGTATTTATGCAGAGTTGGCCAATTTGACCTTTGAAGGTCAGGAGGACTTCAAACATCCATGTTTATAAGTTATGAGAAGCACAAGATGCAAGCTGGGTTCTCGAAAAGAACAGTAGTTTAACCCACCTAACTACTTTCCACCACCTTCACAGCAGCACGCAATATTTATTTTCAAACAAATAAATTCCGACACTGCACTCGACACTAGAATGGTGGTGATAACAACATAGCTGCGGTTGATGGAATTTAAATCCCAATCAATTGAGTGTACAGATGAAGAAAAATCAAGACATTAAATTTTACTGCAGCAGCTGCGCAAATAAAAGGAGAAGGCAAGACATTCTAACAAAAATATACCTAGAATGTGATGAAAAATATGTGACAAATTTAAGTGAAAAACGTAAAATGCTCTCAGTGAAGTGCTGCTGACAAAATTGAGAACAAGAGTCGAACAATCTGCTACTTAGAGAGACATATTTAAAAATGAAAGTCACATGGAATCTACAAGAGAGGAATTAAAATATATGAAAAGCATAACAGATAATGCCTTACGATCCTATAAAATGTAATGAAGTCCTACGTTATAAATACCGTAATTCCTCTTGATATGTTCTTCAGGGTTGATGAGCAGATAGTTTTTACACAAGAAAATGCAGATATTTAATTATCCGATGGGTAAATGTATAATTTTCCTAGCAGTAGAAGAAGCACATAATAAATTGAACCATCTTCTAGGCACCATTACTCATGGTTTCAACTAACAAAAATAAATTATAGTGAGAAGGTCCAATGCTGGCAATCAGAATAAATATAGATTCCTATTATAGTGCCTAATGGTACTGTAAATGGCTTTAATCTTTCTGGGGACAATAAGGAGATAGTGCAATGAGAACTATAAAATTGTTCAGATCCTTTGTTCTGGTAACACAATAAAATATTTTCTAAGGAGAACAAAATCTTTCCTTTGCCCTTCCTCTCTCTTCTCTCTCTCTTTCTCTCATTATGATAGTGAGTCACTGATCAGGGTGTGTATATGTATTTTTTTAAAAGAAACAATCCAAATTCTCAGTATTGCAGTATTAATTGATTCTCAGCATTAACTAAACAAGAAGTATACATCTGCATTGGAAACCATTAGGAATATAATCTAGAATTACCTCTCCCACCACACATAAAATACATACTGGAAAATGGACAAAATTCAGGAAACACCTACTTTTAGATTTTGGGCAATGGCAGAGCCTTGTGGAAATGGAAAACAGAGGTAAGAACTGTCGTCACAAAAACTTTCTTCGGAAAAAGTTCATTAATTTCCAGTGGTAGAATGTTAGGGGTAGTCTGGGAACCTTAGTGGAGGGCAGGGATTTATGCTTGAACTTTGTACCCCAGAAACTTAACCATGAATAACTATAATTAACAGTGATTCAAAATTATTTTAAAATGTATTTTAAAAAGAATTTTAGGGGTAGAGCTGATCGTTCCCCTCTATGCAGATAGACTGTACCACCCACACCATAGCCACAGTCCCAGTGCCCTCCCCCCCCCCAAAAAGATCTACCATTCTTCACCACCTCACTTTCCCTTATGGTAACCACCATAGTTTTCACCAAGACAAGCATTTTGCTGTTTTCTGCCAATTCATTTGCTTTAAGTACTTATAATCCGCCTGTTATCAAAAGCACCCTGCAATTATCTTTTCCTTCTTTACTCATTTCACTATCCATCCTAACACCAAGATCCATCGAGTTGTCTCAAAAAGCACAACTTCATCTACTGCAACTGCATAGTAGTACTTCACTGAGTGTATATATATATATATATATATATATATATATATATATATATATATATCTTCGCTTCTGTTTCTAGTTTTCTGTCAATGGGCATCTATGTTGATTCTATGTTTTTGGCCATTCTGAACAAATTATCCTAAGAACTTTTAACTTGGTCTTTCATGACCTTTGGATAAATTCCTAGAGTGGTATTCTGGATTACATGCTATTTCTTACTTGGGGAGTTGGTTGGGAGTGGGGGATGCATCACATCCAGTGGTTCTCAGGGGCTATTTCTGGCTCTGTGCTCAGGAGTGACCCCTGGCGGTGCCTGGGGGACCATATGGGTGCTGGGGATGGAGATTTGAGCAAGGTTTGGTGGAATTCAAGGCAAGAGCCCTACTCCTTGTACTATGTCTTTGGCTCCATTTCCATGTTTGTTTTGTTTTGTTTTTGGGTCACACTGAACAGTGCTCAGGACTTACTCCTGGCAGGTTTGCAGAACCATATGGGATGCTGGGGATTGAACCCCAGTTGGCTACATGCGAGACAAACACCTTATCTGCTGAACTATCATTGGGACCCCACCATTTCCATTTTTTTAAAGAGAAATATAAAAATTTAATGTAATCACAGAGAACTTAACACCCTAGCTCTTCAAAGTTATCAGAAAATATGTCACTAGACTTTTTTTATTCAGTGCTTCTTTTTTTTTTCCACAGTACACTGACTAACAGCTTAAACTGACATAAATTTGTACTTGTTCTTCCATCACTATCACCATCCCCACAAATCTATCCCTCTCCATTTTTTTCTTTTTCTTAAATTTTTATTAGTGAAATACCATGAGGTACAGTTGCAGACTTACAAATTTTTGTGCTTGGGTTTCAGCTATACAATGATCGAATACCCATCCCTCCACCAGTGCCCATTCTCCACCACCACCAGTCCCAGTATCCCTCCCTCCCCCCACCCCCTCCATCCCACCCTACCTCTGTGGCAAGGCATTCCCCTTTGTTATCTTTCTCATTTTGAGTGCTGTGGTTTGCAAAAGAGACATTGAGTGGCATTCTTGTTCGGTCTATAGTCTACTCTCATCATGCATTTCCCATCCTGAGAGGAACCTCCCATCACCCTTTATTTGGTGCTCCCTTCTCTTTCTGAGCTTCCTTTTCCCCTAGTGTGTGCGGCTGTCCTCAAAGCAGTAGAGTAATCCTCCTGGTACTTATTTTTTTAAAAAAAGGACTCTCCATAGATATACGAATTTACTTTCCTACTGACATTAGGCTCCTTTCTTCCACATCTTGGCCCATATTTGTTGCTTTCAGTTTTTTTGATCTAGCTGTTCTCTCTAGTGTAAGATAATATCAAATGGTGATGTGAGTTTGCATTTCCCTGATCCTGGGTCATGTTGAGCATTTTCCCCATGTGTCTGTGGTATCTGTGTGTGTTCTTTAGAAAAGCATTCAGATATTTTCCCATTAAAAAAATTGTGTCTCGAATGGGAGATGTGTGCAGAAAGTAGATAAAGGAACAAACATGATAACCTCACCTCTCATGGTTTGTACTGCAAACCATAATGCCCAAAAATAGAGAGGGATTATGGGGAATCATGTCTGCCATGGAGACAGGGGGAGGGTGGGAAAGGGGGAATACCGGGGATATTGGTGGTGGGGAATGTGCACTGGTGGAGGGATGGATGTTTGATCATTGTGTGATTGTAACCTAAACATGAGAGCTTGTAATTATCTCACGGTGATTCAATACATTTTTTTTTAAATTGTGTCTCTTTTATTGTTGTAATGTTATTGTTTGTGTTCTCGATATCTTTTGTATAACAGTCTTTGCCAAGGCTTTCTGGAGGTAATGCACAGGTTATGACTCACATAGAGAAATCCCAGACTCTAATAGTTTCTGATTTGAGAAGTTAAACTGAAGTTCTGAGAAGTCAAAGTGGAGAAAATCGGCCAAACAGCGTATCCAAGTGATGGCAGCTACACTAACAGATTTTTAGAGATTTGGATAGAAGTCTGTATTAATATTTCTATAGACTTGCATATATATATATATTTATGTATATACACATCTATCTCCAAATTGCATATATGTGTGTTCTCATGTATTTACCCTAAGCCTAGAAGAGACATTTACAAAGACAGGAATATTTTAAAATTTTATTTAAGGTTTTGAGGCCACACCAGTGGTCTTGGAGAGGTAGTATAAGAATCAAGTGCTTCCCTTGCAAGTACCTGACCCAGGTTTGATCCCTGGCACTGCTATTTTTTCAACCCACCCCCGCAAATGTAATTATTTTAAATAAGAAACAACACTATAATTCAAAATTCAACAATATCTGGTTTGATTCCTAAAAAATTAGATTTTTTAAATGAAAAAGACAACTGTATGTTGTCAATAAAGAAAATTATTTTAAATATAAACTTCAGATGAGTTAAAAGTAAAAGGATATAAAAATATTTATAATGCAAGCCCTGAGAAAAGATAGATGGTGTGACTGTATTCATGAGATTAGACTTGAAAATAATAAATATTATGGGGGACAAATTTCCATAATAGCAACATGTTATTTTGCCAGGTGTTCATATTAAATGCACAAGAGTAACATAAATGTATATCTACCTAATTTATTTTTAAAATCTAATTTTGAAAATTCAAAATATACAGAATATAAACCGATAGAACTTCAAGGAGAACAAAATTTATTCATTAGAATCGGAGAAGTCAAGGTATTTTTCAAGAGTTGATAAAACAAACATACAGAAAACTTGAACATTATCTATCAACTTGACCTAGATACCAGTTATGGAACTTTCCACCAAATGGAAGAAGATTCTATTAAGTTGCACAGAGAACAGATGTCAAGACTGATTCTATCCATGATTATAAAACAAGTCTCTACATTTTATTCTCAGGGGAACACCCTGAAATGCTCAGGGATTACTCCTAGCTCTGCACTCAGGAGTCACCTGGCGTTGCTTGGGGACCTGGATGGGATGCTGGGAATCGAACTCAGGGCGACCACATGCAAGGCAGTCACCCTCCTCACTGCATTATTGCTCTAGCCCTGAGTCTCTACATTTAAAGGGTTTGTAACCACACATTTGCTTATGTATTCTAGCCTCAGTGGAAATACACTAGAAACTTTAGACTGAAGGATCCATGACAAATTCCCAACAATTTTCCAAATAATCCATGCATCAAGAAGAAATCACCCAAATAGTGAACTGGAAGCACCATGGAATATAGTCCCTTGTAAAAATCTCACACTTGCACGTGGAGCTGTGTAAATCCTCCTAACAGGGCTGTGTAAGCCCCCAACGCGCGTGGGCATTACACATGAAAGGATGTTCACAGGCTCTCCAGGGAGCTCTCTCTTGCCGCCGCAGGCATTCAGTGCTCTAGAGCCACTTCTCCACCCAGAAAGGCTGTTGCCTTGGACGGACGAAGAAAGAATGAGGGCCAAGCTGGTTGCTGATTAGTTGCCATTTATTCAATCTCTCACCTCTCCTAGCTCTTTCCAACTCTCTCTCTCCAACTCTCTCTCTCTCATTCTTTCTTCCCACTGTATCCATCTCCTCTATCTCTGTCTGCTTCAATCCATCAATCAAACCAACAATCAATCCATTTCTCCCAACAATCCCTTTTTTCTCCCTGAAGCCATTCTTTTTTTATCATCTCACCATACCTCCCCACAGGAAGCGAGATCAAAAATTTTTTTTCCAGACTTCCCGACCACCTGCAGCCCACAAGGGCAAAACAGCCCTTAAGGTGTGTTTCTCCTCTCCTTAGACCTGCAACTTGATTAACATCTTTAATTCTCCTTCCTTATATTTACCGTTCAGTATAGACACAGTAATAGACACTTTAAGGCTTGTAGGGTGACTCTCCTAGGGACATCTTATCACAGACTCAAGACTACAGTGCTCAGGCCGGGTCAATCATTCCTAACCCCAGCAGGGTTCAAATCTAGTTATTACTTTTGGATCATGACAGAATTTGTCCATGACCAAACTCTTATAGTTAAGCATTAGGGCACTTTGATCAGGCCCATTTCGATGCCAGGGTAGCTCATAGCTCACTGCTTGCCCTGGGTCCATCCAGTCCCTCGTCGAGACCTTGCTTTTGGCATCTAGGAAGTAAGGGCAACTGAGGCTTAAGTTGAGAGAGCAGATTTCCAGGAGGTATATTATCTGAAGTCAATCAACTCCCAAGCCACAGGCTTGTCTTTTCAACTGTCTTCCTGTATCCATACAAAAAACAATTGCTCTGAAATAATTAACCATGTAAAGGACATTAAGGAGAAGGGAAAGACAATATTTGCAAGTCAGAGTCTGATCAGGAGACAAAGGTAATTGACAGGCTCAGGGGCAATCAACAAACACAAGGTCCTAAAGTCCAGACAGGAAGGGCAAATCAACAATAACCTAAGGTCCCTCTCTAAACCAAAACAAAACAAAAAAAGCCACAAGGAAAATTACAAATTATTTTAAACCAAATGAAAGTGGAAATACAATTTACCAGAATATATGCGAAAGTAATACTTAGTAGAAAAATTAATTACTGTTTATGCTTATATTAGTAAAGTGGGAAGGACTTAGATTAATTATCTTAAGTTCTATTGTAAACTAGAAAAAGAAGAACTAATTAATCCCTGGGCATAAGGAAAGTAAAGTAATAAAAGTAAGAATGCACAGTATTGAAATCGAAAGAGGAAAACAACAGAAAAAATTATTAATCTGTGTAGAGATTGAATAAAGAGAATCAATAATCTTCTAGGCAGACTATTGAGAAGAAACACCACTACCAATATAAAGGGGGGGTATAGTTGTATATCCAACAAATTAAAAAGCCATAAGAGAATATTATGAATAATTTTAGGCCAAAATATCCAGTGACTCAAAGGAAATGGTCACATTCTCTTAAAAAAATGCTGCCAAAGCTTAGTTCTAAAAAAAAATGTGTCAGTAGTTATATAGCTATTAAAGTGAATTTGTAATGAAAAATCTTTTCATAGGTTGGGGATATGGCTAGTACCACAGTACTTTGCCTTGCATGCATGAATCTCTGGGTTTGATTCTGGCATTGCATGGTACCCCAAATACTGCTGGGAGAAACCCCACATGGTAATAGAAATTGCCATGAGGCAGGAGTAACCCTTGAGCTCTGCTGGATATGGCCCCAAAACAAAACAAACCAGCCAAAGTCTTGCCACAGTAAAATTTTCATGTCTTAGATGGCTTTACTGATGAGTTCTACTGAGCATTTGTGGGAGGAAAGTTATATGGATCTACAATGATCGTTCCAAAAAATTTCTTTTAAAGGTTATTCTTAAGTTATGAGACAGGCCAGCCTTCCCTGACAGCATTGCAAAGAAAGCAGACTTTCTTTGGTGCAATGTTCTCCATGCACAAATGCCAGCCCCTTACAAAACAGCAAGCGGCTACCTCCTTTTGCTGGTAAGGGGATCTACCAAACACCTTCAGTTGGCACCATAATCACTTAAATCACTTAATCACTTAATCACTTAATCCCCGTTATTCATCGATTTATTCGAGCGGGTGCCAGTAACGTCTCCATTCATCCCGGTTGCGTGCTAGCGTAGCCCAATGGTATCTGTTCGTTTTAGGAACATGTAGAGCCTCAAACTGATCATTTAGGGTCTTGACGAAAAAGTCTGACCATCTTATAGGTTGGCGTCCACGTGATCTTTTGATGTCTCGTGGAATCCAATCAGTAATGGCTCTAGTCCAGTGGTTGTCTGTAAACCTCATTACGTGTCCAGCCCATCTGATTTTTGATGTCTTGGCAAATGAGACAGTGTCCCTGATTCTTGAGCGTTGACGAAGATCAGAACTCCGGATTCTATCTCTCATTTGAGTGAATCGTGATATTCCAAGCATAGTTCTTTCGATTCCTCTTTGAGAGATCCGAATAGTGTTCTCATCCTGTTTTCGTAGGGTCCAGGTTTCTGAGGCATATGTTAATGCAGGAAGAATAGTGGAATCAAAGAGATGTGCTCGTAGCTGGAGGTTCTTTGTCCTTTTAGTTATTTCTTCAATGCTCTTGAAGGCATTCCAAGCCGCTCTCTTCCTCCTGCGCAACTCAGGTGCCAGGTCATTCATCATGTTGATTTCTCGACCTAGGTATATATAACTGTTGCATTCGGAGATGGTGGTTCCGTTGAGAGCGAATGGAGCATCAGGAACAAGGCTGTTTCTCATAAACATTGTCTTCGTAAGATTCAGCTGTAGTCCGACCTTTCCACATTCACGGTCAAAGTTGTTCAGCATTTGTGCCGCTTGGCTGATGTTTGGTGCTATTAGAACGATGTCATCAGCAAAGCGGAGGTGGTGTAGTTGCCAACCATCTATCTTCACTCCCATGTTTTCCCATTCCAGTCGTCGCATGATGTTCTCGAGGGTGGCACTGAAGAGTTTTGGTGAAATGGTATCACCCTGCCGAACCCCTCTCTTGATATGGATGATTACTTCTTTGTAGAATGGTGAGATCTTGGTAGTGAATCCGCAATAGAGCTCACGAAGGATCCTGATGTATTGAGTTTGTACGCCCTGATTGGCTAGGGCTTCCATGACCGCTTCCGTCTCAACAGAACCAAAGGCCTTCTTTAAATCAATGAACGTTAGACAGAGCGGCATCTTGAACTCCCGAGATACCTCAATGAGCTTGGTTATTGTGTGGATATGGTCGATGGTACTGAATCCTTTTCGGAATCCAGCTTGTTCACATGGTTGTCCTTCATCTAGTGTTCTGCTAATCCTATTCAGGATGACTCAAGTGAATAGTTTGTAGATGACAGACAATAGGCAGATTGGGCGATAGTTGCCAATGTTGTGGATGTCTCCTTTCTTGTATAGTAGTACAGTCCTCTTGGTTTTCCTTTGGGATGGAACCTTGCATTCAGACAGGTAGCTTGTGAAGAGTCGAGCCAATGTATTGATGAGTACTGATGGTAAGTTCTTCAGGTGTTCAGGTCTGATCTTGTCTGGGCCAGGTGCTCTTTGTTTCTTTACCGACGAGATGGCATGTTGGATTTCGGAAGGGAGAACATTGGGAACGACATATCCATCATGTGGTATGTGGTATGTGGGCAAGTGGATGTGGCTATTAAAGAGATCTGAGTAGAAGTCATGAATAATCTTCTCCATTGCCCTTCTGGAAGATATGATAGATCCATCATGATGTCGGAGGGCAGTCATCTTGGTTTTGTAGTTGGCGAAGGACAGGCGGGCATTACGAATGTTTTTCCCAGCTTCTGCTGCATCTACCAGTACTGCTGCTCTCCTGTTTTTGAGGTCATCCTTGATGGCTTCTCTGCATTGTTTTGCCAGTTCGGACGTTCGCTTGTGGTTGCCTGAGGCACGTGCCAAGCCACGTTGGCGAATAAGTTCAAGAGTGTTCGAAGAAAGACGGTTTTTTGTGGTTATCTCTCTCTTGGCATTCCTTGCACAATCATGGAGGTGCTGAATCATTCGATCGTATTCCTCATCAATGTTGTCAATGACGGCATCTTCCCATGTTGCCGCAATAGAGCAAAAGCGCTCCCAGTTGGTGGTTGTTCTGGGAGTCCTCTTCTTAAACCTTGCATTCTTTTCTCCTCGTTCTGTGAGGTAGAATTTTGCACGAAGAAGACGGTGGTCTGATCCCGTTTGGAATTTTGGGACAACAGCAACATCGGTTAGGCAAAACCGCCGATTGAATATGATGTGGTCTATTTCATTGTGGAACCATCCATCGGGAGACTCCCATGTCCAACGTTTAGATTCAGCCTTTTGGAATTGTGAGTTACCATGGAAGGTTTTGGTTGACATGATGAACTCAGACAGTCTGGCACCATAATATCAGGCAAAAATTGGAATACTCACTCTACATCACTCCCATTAAACCTTGAATTGGAATGTTGGCCAACATAAAAGTAAAATCATGCTAGAGGAAATTTCACAGCATGATTTCAGCCTATTATGAAATAACAGTAGTTAATTCAGTGTGGAGCCAACATGAGGATGGGCTCAAGCAACAGTGAAACAGAAGAAGATTCAGAATGACACATGTAAGGATGTGGGCACATGATTTTTAAATTTTGTTTCATTTTGGTCTTCCCACGTGTGCTCAGGCTGAGAATTTAAGGTGAGGGTCCAAGATGTGGTGTCCCTGGTGGGGTTGAAGGATGCATCTTGTGATACACGAGGGACTATGGGACTATATAGTGCCATGGACCTTAATCAGGGTCAGATGCATGCAAAATATGTGCCTTAACCCCTATCCTATTTATGACCTTTGTGTGATTTTTTTTTGAGTAGTCAAGATGAGAAACATCCTCTCTGTCAACAAATTGCCCTTGTAACTGGACCTCATATGACCCTAATTGTGACTCCTCACATCATATATAGAAAAAGGTCTAAGTTGAGAGAGATTTCATTGTGACAGCAGGGCCAGGGGTGTGGTTTAAGTGACAGGCATATGCATGGCATGTTTGAGGCCCTGGGTTTGATTCTTAACCCTCCATGACCCCCTGAGAAGGCTGGGTATAGCCCCATCATAAAAATAATAAACATAAGATATAAATGTAGACTATCTCTATAAAAATATTGGAGAAAATCGTGGAGATTTTAGGTTAGGCAAAGATTACTAACATTATGTAGAAATTACCATGAAATTCATACTGAATGTCACCAAGATGTAAAATGTTTTTTCTTTTAAAGTGAGTTTAGAAAATGAAAAGCTATGCCATGGAACTTGGAGAAAATACTTTGAAGATTCATTTCCCTTTTGGGGGGAAGCATGGAGTGGGGATCCCAAGTAATGCCTAGAAGGCCCAGGAGCCACTCCTGGCATTACTTGGTCAAAGGTTCAGGTGGTTCAACATGCATTCCTGGTGGTGACACACTGCTTTGGCCCGAAGGTGCTTGGTGGTGTGGAACAGTGTCAGGGATTGAACCTGACTCCTAGCATAGGCGCTCATGCCATTTGAGCTATCCCCAGTGACCCTGCCAAGCACATTGATAATAAAGGGTTTCCATGCAGGGGCTGGAGGTGGTGCAGAGGGTAAGGCTCTTTTTTGCCTTGCACACAGCCAACCCAGGTTGGATTCCCCAACACCCCATATGGTCCCTCGAGCCTGCCAGGAGTAAGCCTTGAGCACATTCAGATGTGGCCCCAAAATAAAATAAAAAAGGACCTTTATGCAATATTTATCAGGAATTTTACAACTCAATTATCAGACAAGCCAATTTTTATTTTTAAATTTTTTATAATTATTGAATCACCATGAGTTACAGTTACAAAACTTTCATGATTGAGTTTCAGTCATACAATGTTTTCCACCACCAATTTTCCAGTATTCCTCCCGTCAACCCCACCCCACCTCACCTGCTGCCTCTATGGCAGATAATTTCCTTCTTTCTCTCTACTTTGGGGCATCATGCTTTGCAATACAGATACTGAGAGGCCATCATGTTTGGTCCTTTGTCTACTTTTGGCACACATCTCCCGTCCCAAGAGATCCCTCCAACCATCATTGACTTAGTGATGCCTTCTCTATCCCAGCTGCCTTCTCCCCCCGATCATGAGGCAGTCAAACCAATTTTTTTTTCTTTTTGGGTCACACCCGGTGATGCTCAGGGGTTATTCCTGACTCATGCACTCAGGAATCACTCCTGGCGGTGCCCAGGGGACCATATGGGATGCTGGGAATCGAACCTGTGTTGGCCATGTTGGCGGCGTGCAAGGCAAACGCCCTACCCGCTGTGCTATTGCTCCAGCCCCAGTCAAACCAATTTTTAAAATAGGCAAACGATTTGAAAATCTACTCTCCAAGGAAGATGTATATTAAATATATATCTTATTATATACATTATATTATATACATTTTATTATTTAATACACATATGTAAATATGTATATTAAATAATATAAAAAACATACACAGACATGTAATTCATGTACATGCAGTTAGAAGAATCAAAAAAAATATTTGGGGTTGAACAGTCACTGAAATAGTTTAAAAATAAAGACCTCTTAAAAGCACAGTTTAATAAAAATCTTAGGTTTATGGGTCAAGGAGGTAAAAGAAGGTGTCCTCCTGGCCCATGGCAGACCCCAGTTCCATCTCTAGTGCCCTGAACACTGCCAAGGAGTAATCCCTGAGCATAGCCCAAAATATAAATGAATAAAAATAAAATAAGACCATGGGCTTATTTAAATTGCTCTTGGAGGGGCAAAAGCAATAGTACAGTGGGTGAGACACTTGCCTTGCCCATGGCTGACCGGGGTTCGATCCCCACCATCCCATATGGTCCCCTTAGTACCTGAGTGCAGAGCCAGGAATAATTCCTGAGCATCATTGAGTGTGGCCCCAACCCATAAATAAATAAATAAATAAAACGAAGAAAAGTATGAACATCAATCAATCAGTCATGAATTCTCATTGGTGACAAGATGCTCCATTTCTCCTGGCAATCAGCCGAGCTTGAAGACAAAGGCTGTGTCACATGTCTCTCACACACACACACACACACACACACACACACACACACACACACTTCCTCTGGGAGTCTGCAAACATTCCAGGGAGAATGGCACACAGGTGCTTCTCTGGCCAATGAGGAGCTGCAGGTTTATTTCTATTGAGAGCAGAACGTGGACTCTGTATAGAGGGAACAGATGGCCTGGGGCAGCTTGGTGGCCAGCCACCGGGAACCGTGCTCTCCAAAGCAGGCCACTGTCTTTTCAGGAAAGAATTGGCATTTGACTCTCGTGGCTGCTGCTGCCGGAGAGAGCCGTGGGTGGAGTGAGAAGGTCGTCTCTGCTGTTTTGCTTTGGTTTGTATCATCTCCATCGAACACCCGGTGAGAACCCTTTGCTTTCATTACTTTGTAATGTCACTGAGCGCCTCCGAGTCTGCCTTCCAGGCTGAAGTTTATAGACACTTGGCAGTGTAAGGGGCTAGTGGAAAATTGAAAAGGTGAGTCTAGCCTACCTACCTTCCCCAATCTTCTCTGAGCTTCAGTTCCCCCCTTTGTAGAATTTGGGTAATAAAAGTTCACAGCTCTGAAAATCTGGGGTCAAACATGTTTTCGAATGTAGATGATGAATTAAAAAAAATAATGCTGCACAAAAAAACCATCACCCCCCCCAAATAAAACAAAAACCCACAGATGTTATCTAACATTCCAGTAGAGTACAGGACTGTTCCCCATAAGAAAACACATTAATAATTCTGCAGGAAAATGAACAGCTCTTAAGTGGGATAAATAAGGAATAAAATTAATCCCATGTTAGTTAAAGTCTGTTTTTGCGGCCAGGGGACTTTACTGCAAATCTATGACTAAACTTTTGGTTTTTAGGGTTTTGTTGCTTTCAAAATTGCAGATGAAGGGATAGGGGAATGGGAAAAAAGGATTACATTCAAGTCCATTGCTAAGCCATTGGGCTGTTGTACAAATGAGAACAATACTACCTTCTGGGTGGTCACAACCCCCTGTGTCCACAATTTGGCCAAAGGCTTAGGAAAATGCATCCCTTCTTTCCGGGTAAAAGTCAAGTACAATAAGTTCTCAGCAACTGTCATTTGCAGATATTTGGAAACTGTGACCTTAACCAAAATTAGGTGGGCTTTTTTTACCCAAGTCCGAAAAGAACTTCTTTCTGTTCACTGTCAGCTATGATTTTTTCCCTCATCAGTACTATAACAAAACTCAATCAGGTATCTTTGTGCAGTGCACAACCTGCTTAACCAGACACAGCAGTCCTGCTAATACCCCTGTCTCAGGGGTACTGGAGGAATAATAATGTTAGATATAAACATTCTCTGCAAAAGCAGTCTACTTCCTCTCAGACTGTCTCTTGTGTTCTAGACCAGGCTTCTCAAATTTGAGTTAATGCATCGTCTGACTTCCTGAATGTAAAGGACTCTGCATGTCTACCGAGCTCCTAAGTCTCAGTTGTGCTGCTGGTCTACCACCCACATTTAGGTGACAGTCTAGACCCTTTATTGGGTCTGTCCCATTGGGTATGTCCCATCGGAACTCACCTGACCATTCCAGACTGAAGCCATAGCCTCCCAGAAATCTGCTTCTGCTCCTTGAATGGAAGCTCCAGGATCTTGCCCAGCCTCCAGGCACTGCTTCCAGAGCTGAGATCTGGGCTCTCTTCCTTCTTTTCCTCTTCTTCTCCGGTACATTCATGTTATATACAGAGTCAGAGCTATAGAGTTATAGAGTCAGCCCTCTCATCATTGCTTCCATAAAAACAGTCCCTGCTGTGGCACTTAAAAAAAAAAAAACCAACAGGGACTGGAGCAATAGCACAGTGGGTAGGGCATTTGCCTTGTACATGGCCAACCCGGGTTCGATTCCCAGCATCCCATATGGTCTCTGAGCACTGCCAGGAGTAATTCCTGAATGCAGAGCCAGGAGTAACCCCTGTGCATCACCAGGTGTGACCCAAAAAGAAAAAAAAAACTTTATTTAAATACCATGGTAAAGTTGTTCACAATTTGTTGTGATGGGTTTTTGATGTTCCAACACCAAAGCTACCACCTAAGTGACCTTCCATTCACCCTTGTCCCCATTTTTCCAAACACCCCTCACCAGCCTGCCCCTTTAACCAGCTCATAATCATTTGTTTAATATTACTTGCTACAAGTAAATGGGGCTGGAACGATAGCACAGCATGTAGGGTGTTTGCCTTGCACGCAGCCAACATGTCTGACCTGAGTTCGATTCCTCCACCCCTCTTGGAGAGCCTGGCAAGATACCGAGAGTATATCGCCCACATGGGAAAGCCTGGCAAGCTACCCGTGACGTATTCGATATGCCAAACACAGTAACAAGTCTCACAATGTTACTGGGCCCGCTCAAGCAAATCGATGAACAACGGGAGGACAGTGACAGTGACAAGTAAATGACTAAAGGTATCATAAATAATACTACAATAAAAGAAAAATTTGTGAAACTTGTTATATCTCATCAGAGGGCTGTTAAGTCCTCATCTAAGAATTGACTAAGCTGCTTGTCACTAAGCTATTTGGATTTTCTGGGTTATTGCTTTTATTTGTTTGTTTGTTTGTTGAGCTTAGTTGGCTTTTTGTCACTTTCCCATCTAATTTGGCATGCTCCTACTGGGAGGTCAGTATTGTGGGATTTGGAGGTGTCCAGAAACTTCAGGAACTATAGAACTGGGATGAGTCTGCAGATTTTCTTAGCCAGGCTGTGAAGTCAATTGTAGTGAAGTCAGGAGTTGCAGCAGCAGTAGGGTGTGTGAGCAGCTGGCGGAATTTCAGCAGGAGGGTGATTTTTGACCAGCTCCTTTCCCAAGTGCACCCCAGAGTTTTCATCGGTGGTGGGTGTCGAGGACCTCTGTGCTCATGAATTTTAGCTGCTTGGCCCGCATCTCCTCAGAGACTCCGTTCATGAATCTGAAGAACAGACTGAGTTGGTGTGGTGGTGGTTATGAGGTGGGGGGGGAGAGGGGCTGCCATGGCACCTTTTAAATGTTTAGTTTGGCGACCACATCTGGTGATGCTCAAGAGTCTCTCCTGACAGTGCTTGTTGGACCCCGGGTACCCAAGATCGAACCCAGATGTAGATGTCCAGGATATAAAGCCTCCATGCCAGTCCACTGACCCATCTCATGCCCCCTGCCACCCCCCCCCCCCCAATTGGTATTTTTGAGCCAGACTATCTGGTGTAAGGGCTGGAGCAATAGCGCAGCGGTAAGGCATTTGCCTTGCATGCAGCCAGACTAGCCAAGTCCGGTTCGATTCCCCCGCCTCTCTCAGAGAGCCCAGCAAGCTACCAAGAGTATCTTGCCCATGTGGCAAAGTCTGGCAAGCTACCTGTGACGTGTTCAATATGCCAAACACAGTAACAACAAGTCTCAAAATGGAGGCCTTACTGGACCCGCTTGAGCAAATTGATGAACAACAGGAGGATAGTGTCTTGTCTGGTGTGGAGCTCGGTCTTCTGTGCATAAAAATCCCTGAGTTGAGAACTGCCATTACAGTCTTCTCTCCACAGGGAGAAAAAAACTTCTGTCCATTTCTTTCTTCTTTTTTTTTCTTCACTTTTTATAATTTATTGAATCACCATGAGAGCAGTTACAAAGCTTTCGGGTTTAAGTCTTGGTCATACAATGAAACACCCAGCCCTTCACCAGTGCCCATTCTCCACCACCCCCAAAACCCGAGTGTACCCGCATCCAACACCCTCCCCCTACCTATGGGGCAGATGATTTCCACATTACTCTCTCTCTACTTTGATTACATTCAATATTTTGAAACAAGACCAACCATTATTATTTGGGATTTTACCCCAACACTCAGATCTGCCAAAAAGGCAACCGTAGATAATTTGTTTTATATTGCTGGTTATGAATAACATATGATGTTGCACAGCTGCAGTAGTGGCTACGTGATTTTGAAATTCCGAAATTTTAACAATTAAATCTGGAGGGATTTCTGCCCAAATCTGCTAGGTTCCGAGATTTGTGTCTGAGTCTCTGGGATCATGGCCGTTAAGCAGCTTGATCAGGAGGCAGACAGGCGGATCGTGGGCAGTGACTTGGGGTCTTGTTGGGAGGGGGAGGAAAGGGAAGGCTCCACCTTATTTCTGTCCATTTCTCCAACAACTAGCGTGACTCACTTCTTTCTTTCCCAGAGTTATTTTCATTTTCTCTTCATGCATTTTTCTGTTCTCCGATAAATATGTTCTCGACTTGAGAAGGAATCCTAAGAATTCCCATATTCTTGGCATCATACACAGAGGCTGACACAGGAAGTAACACACTTAATTCCATGAATGGGTTCCTGGGTAACTGTAGATTTTTTTTTTTTGTTATTGTTTTTTGGGCTACCCTCAGTGGTACTCAGTGTTCACTCCTGGCTCTGTACTCTTGGCAGGCTCAGGGGACCATATTGGGGGGGGGAGGGGCAGGGAACCGAACCTGGGTTGGCTACATGCAAGGCTGGCGGACTACCCACAATCACTCTGCCTGCAGCTTTCTTCAAGGTCTGTGAATCTCAGGAGGAATCAGCTCCAGGTTTTCCCGATGGCTAGAAAAATACCAAAGTTGCCAACATGGGCAGAAACTTAATTTATCTGCACATCTCATCTAGTTTTTTTTTCCCTTTTAAATCTTTTATAGCCATGACTAGTGGCACTCAGGGCTTACTCCCGACTCTGTGACGAGGGATCACTCCTGGCAGTACTTGGGAGACCATACGCATGTTGGTCAGCCCTAAGCAAGGCAAGCACTGTACTGTCTCTCCAGCCCAATTATCTAGTTTCTGTAACTGCTTTAATTTAAACTTGGCATCGTACACCTGCAGCCAACCCAGGTTGGGTCCCCCACATCCCATATGGTCCCCTGAGCCCGCCGGGAGTACAGAGCCAGGAGTGAACCCTGAGTACCACTGAGGGTAGCCCAAAAAACAATAACAAAAAAAAAATCTACAGTTACCCAGGAACCCATTCACGGAACTAAGTGTGTTAGTTCCTGTGTCAGCCTCTGTGTCTACCCTTCCAGCTCTTTTGTTTTACCATGTCTTAGTATCTTTCAATGAACTGCATTTCCTCGGCTTTTGCTCTTTTGAAGCTTTAACGTCTCTCTATATCAATTGTGCAATTCTCTAGATTTAGACCTTGGCTCCCTTCCAGCAATGTTGATTACAATGAGTCAACCAGACAAGCTTAAGCACTGGCTTTACCACTTACTGGATGAGAAACTTGGGACCAGGTATTTAAATGATTAACTTTTGCTGCCTTGCCTATAAGAAGGCTTATAAACATTTGCCTTATTGGTTATGAGGATTACATGGAAAGACTTATATGACAGGGTCTACAGTAAAGTCTCTGAGTTGTTAAGTTAGCCACTTGTCTGGACAAGTCTTTTTATGAATTTACACATTTTTGAAAAGGATTATAATGAAAGCAAGTATTTTTGAGCTCCCAGGCACCGAGACTGTGGTCACTGTGGAATGTGCTTGTATCAATTCTATAGACAAAGTTGCTTCTTCCTTCACTTCCTCAGGCAGAAAGAAGAAACCTTTTCTTCATTCTTCGGGTGGTTTGGTTCCAGACATAAAGTCGATTCAGGTTTAATGTCTCAGGCAAAGGTCCAAAGTTGGATGTAGCCACACAAAAATGTGCTTCGCTAGATGCTGGAATGTCCAGAGCAGTACAAGCACCAGCCCCCTGGCTAATTTCCTATAATGAGATGTCCTATTCTTTTAAATAAAATAAGATAAAAATCACATTAGGATAGACTGACTTTCCCTTCCAGTCTTTGTATTTCAAGTGAATGAGGTTTTGTAGGTGATAGCACAGTGGTAGGGCATTCGCCTTACAAGCGGCCAAGATGGCTGCCCCGAGTTCGATTCCTCCTCCCCTCTTGGAGAGCCCGGCAAGCTACTGAGAGTATTCGATATGCCAGACACAGTAACAACAAAGTCTCCAATGGAGACGTTACTGGGCCCGCTCGAGCAAAATCGACGATCAACGGGAGGGCTTTACTTTACTTTTTACTTTGCAGCCTGTTTCCTTGGCAGATTGCGTGGAAAGAGGAGTGTTAATTTTGGGTCCCCTCTTGAATTTGGGGGTAAGATACTGTTTTCCTACACCTGCTTCTACCTCATCTTCCCCATTTTCTTGTTTCTCCTTTCCCCATCTTGGCTACCTCCCAATGTTGTTACCTTAACTCTTATTTTTTCAAATTGTGCTGTCATTGGCATTGAACACCATGAATTTCAGATGTAATGTAGTACAATAGCTGGCTCTTTTGTATCACTATCACTATCGTCCCATTCTTTATATCGATTTGCTCTAGCGGACACCAGTAACGTCTCCATTCGTCCTAGCCCTGAGATTTTAGCAGCCTCTCTTTACTCGTCCTTCCCAACAGTGCCGCATTGGAGGTTCTTTCAGGGTCAGGGGAATGACACCCATTATTGTTACTGTATTTGGCATATTGAATACGCCCGGGGAGCTTGCCAGGCTCTGCTGTGTGGGCAGGATACTCTCAGTAGCTTGCTGGGTTCTCCGAGAGGGAGAACTAGACTGTAAGAAGTGGTGTGGCCGAGAATGCGGCTGCGTGCTTCCGGGAGCTTGGTTTTATAGTCTCTGGATCTTGGTAGTTGATGGAATTACACAGCGCCGGGGGCAGTTTGTGGGTGTGACTGTCAAGCTACTGGAAGATGAGGTGGAGGAGGCCCAGTCCCGATCCGAGCAGGCTTGACAATCTAGCCCCAGGTCCCACACACCTGTGTTCCTCTGCCAGTTCCTTCTTGCATGAGGCTCATTTGAGCATGTGGAGAGTGGTTTTGAGCATGGCTGTGGCTGGGTTCCAGAGTTCTTTGGTGCCTGGAGCTCTGCTCGGCCTCCGAGGGGCCCCGATGAAGACAGCTAGGTGTGGGGGTTGGAGACTCTTTTGTATATTTTATAAAATGATGACCATACATGTAATTCACATGCATCCACACACAGTTACTCTTTATTTTGTCTTGTAATCAGAACTTTTAAGATCAACCTTGACTTATTTCTTTTTTTGTTTTGTGTTTGGGCTACACCTGGTGGTGCTTAGGGCTTATTCCAGACTCTGCATCAGGGATCACTCCTTGGAGGACCATATGGGATGCCAGGGATAAACCCTCAAACCCGGTTGGCGGCATGCAAGGCCTTACCCACTGTACTATCACTCTGACCTTTGACTCATTTCTGGAAGTAGCTTTTACCTGGGTGTTACCCTCTCATTGCTAATCAACCTCTTCTCTGGAGAACAAGATGTGTCATCTGGGGAATAATGGTGGACAGAAAATGTCAAAGCTGGAATAGCTTAGAGGTCACCTAATTTTGTTTCACCCCATGTTCCTTAAGATCCAAAGACCTGTGGAGATTCAAAGGACCTTTGCCTTTTGAAAAGCGAATCAGCTGGACTTCAAAATGTGTGACCATTTATGCTTAAACTATTTCATGAGTATTCAGGGAGAAAATGTATATGCATAGCACTGCACTGTCCTCCCGTTGTTCATCGATTTGCTCGAGCGGGCCCAGTAACGTCTCCATTTTGAGACTTGTTGTTACTGTGTTTGGCATATTGAATATGTCACGGGTAGCTTGCCAGGCTTTGCTGTGCTGGCAAGATACTCTCGGTAGCTTGCCGGGCTCTCTGAGAGGGGCGGAGGAATTGAATCTGGGCTGATGGGGTCAGCCGTGTGCAAGGCAAACGCCCTACCCGCTGTGCTATCGCTCCAGCCTGTATATGCATATATGTGTATAACTGTCACTGCCCTCCCGTTGTTCATTGATTTTCTCGAGCAGGCCCAGTAATGTCTCCAGTGTGAGACTTTGTTGTTACTGTGTTTGGCATATCAAATACATCACGGGTAGCTTGCCAGGCTTTGTGTTGCGGGCGAGATACTCTTGGTAGCTTGCCGGACTCTCTGAGAGGGGCGGAGGAATCGAACTCAGGGTGGCCATGTTGGCTACATGCAAGGCAAATGCCCTATTTGCTGTGCTATTGCTCCAGCCCATATATGTGTATATATAAATTTAAATGTAGGGACTGGAAAATGATAGTAAATGGTTAAGGCAGTTGCCTTGCATTCCTCTGACTTGTTTTTTTTTTTCTTTTTGGTCACACCCAGCAATGCTCAGGGGTTATTGCTGGCTCTGCACTCAGAGATTAGTCCTTGTGGTGTTCGGGGACCATATGGGATGCCAGAGATCAAACCCAGGTCAGCCATATGCAAGGCAAATATCGTACCCATTGTTCTATTGATCTGGCCCCCACTGGTTTGAATTTCCAGCATCACATATAATTTTCTGAGCACCACCAGGAGTTATCACTGAGCACAAAACCAGGAGTAGCCCCCTGAGCATCACCGAGTGTGACCCCAATCTTCCTCACAAACACAGGCTCATTTCCTCCAACCCCACCAAAGAACAGAAAACCACAGTTAGAGCTCGTTTCTCTCTTTTCACAGATGAGGGAGCAGAGAGCGTTGACTCTGGTTACAAACATCTCCCAAGTGGGTTAGAAACCAGGGTTAGAAACTGATCTTGCTGAGCTCAGCTCCAGTGTGATCCCGACATTATTTCCCCTACTTCCAGACAGGAAGAGGCAGCACCAGGTGACTGTCCCCAGCCAGGGCCATATTTGGAACTCAGGCCACTTCCGTTCTGACTGTGGCCTCTCTGGCCTGTCTCAGTGGGGGCCATGGCCAGAGCGAGGGGAGTGTTGCCAAAGGGGCGGGAGGCGGTTCCTCATGGTAGTGAAGTGGGTCAGTATTTTTCTGTTGGGCTGAAGCCATAGTCCCTTGGGTAGGGTGTCTGCCTTGCACGCTCAATCCCTGCTACCCCACGTGGTCCCCTGAACCCGCCAGGAGTGATCCCTGAGCACAGAGCCTGAGGTAAGCCCTGAGCTAACTGCCCACTACCAGGTGTGGCCCAAATATCTCCCACCAACACCAAAATAAAGTTCATTTTTATTTTCTACCAGAAAAACATTCCCCACTGCTGGTGAGAGGGAAATGTCTGATAGTCTATGGTGGGTCTTCAACTCTTGGTGTCATCCCCAGAGTTCAGGGGGCCTGACCTCTAGGCATGTGAGTGGCAAGCTCAGAATTAAAACTCCTGAGGGGTTCTTCCTGAATTTTGTTCCCCATTAAACCATCTGCCCCTCCCCCCCACCTCCCACAACCATCACTTCCTCTTGGGCCTCAGACGTTCTCTTGGCCAATGGCTCCTGGTCTTCCTTCAGCTTAGACCTTTTTGAGAAAATGTTTAAAATGATTTGAAATGGAGGCTGTCGTGGGATTGACCCGCTTGCTGTCTCCTACCACCCATCAATATGTGTCTGTAAGTTACTCAAAAGCCAAAAAGGCAGTTAGCTGTCACTCGAAGGAGCACTCTCGCCGGGAAAGGTAAAGGCCACATGCGTGCCTGGTCCTGTTTTGTCTGCTTGATGGGCATCAGTAACAGTCTCACCTCAGCAGGGGCCCTGGGCTGAGGCCAGCGGTTCTCAGTCCAGGGCCCCTGGAGGCTCCCAGGATATTATTTTTAGAGACACATGGTCACAGACTTGGGGGTCCCAATGGTAGGAGGGGGGAAGGTGGGAGTCACGGAGACAAGGCTGAAGGGGGGCAGCGCACAGGGTAAACAGGTAAGCACTTGGCATGGGCTGCACATGCCTGTCTCCTAGCCCCTGAAGAGTTCCCTGTGGCACTCTCAGAACTTCTGGCTGGGGGATCAGAGAGATAGGATAGTGGGCAGAGCATTTGCCTCTCACACGGCCAACCCAAGTTTGGTCCTGGCACCCCATATGGTTCCCCAAGCACCACTGGGAATAATCCTTGAGTGAAGAACCAAGAATAACTCTTGAGCAGTGCTGGGTGTGGACCAAAAACAAATGAAAAAGGAAAAATAGAAAGAGGGGCTGGAAGGGCTGATAGGGCATTTGCCTTGCATGCGGCTGACCCGGGTTAGATTCCCAGCATCCCATATGATCCCCTGAGCACTGCCAGGGGTAATTCCTGAATGCATGAGCCAGGAGTAACCCCTGTGCATTGCCGAGTGTGACAAAAAAAGAGGGGGGGGCTGGAGAGATAGTACAGTGGGTGGAGCACTTGCTTTGCGTGTGGCTAGCCCAGCTTTGATCCTCAGCATCCCATATGGCCCTCCCAAGCACCACCAGAAGTTAATTCCCGAGTGCAGAGCCAGGAGTAACCCCTAGAGCATCACCAGGTGTGCTTCCCTGACCCTCCACCACACACACTGTAGCACTGTCCTCCCGTTGTTCATCAATTTGCTCGAGTGGGCCCAATAACGTCTCCATTGTGAGTCTTATTGTTACTGTGTTACTGTGCATATCGAAACTTGTCGTGCGGGCGAGATACTCTTGGTATCTTGCCGGGCTCTCCGAGAGGGGCGGAGGAATCGAACCCGGTTCGGCTGTGTGCAAGGAAAACGCCCTACCACTGTGCTATAGCTCCAGCCCTAAAACCAAAAAATAAATAAAAAGGAAGGAAAGAAAAATGAAAGAAAGGGAAAGAAGGGAGGGAGGGAAGGAGGAGAGAGGGAGGGAGAGGGAGGAAGAAAGGAAGGAAAGAAGGAAATAAGGAAAGAGTATAGGATAACATTGATTTGTCCTTTCTGCCTTGCTGTAGGGAGCTTAGGTTTATTGGGTTACTCCCATTAGAATGCTCCCATTCCTCTGTGTTTATTTGTAACTTCTTTCTTTGTGTTCTCTTAATTTGTAAATATTGTTTTTCTCTTCTCCTTAAGTCCTTTGCATAGTTAATTCAGAGCAATGTCCTTTTTGTATGGACACAAGAAGACAGTAAATGCTATGCTTTTATAATGGGGGAGTTAACTGACTCTGAATAATACCTCTGGGACATCTGTTCTTTCAGCCTAAGCCTCAGTTGTCCTTACTCCTGACCTAGCACCCCCAAAGGCAGGGTCCCGACGAGGAACAGGATGGAACCAGGGCAAGCGGTAAGCTATGTGCTACCCTGGCATTGAAATGGGCCTGGCCAAAGTGCCATATAGTTATGCTTAATTAAGAGCATTGTCATGGACAAATTCTGTCATGATCCAAAAAGTAATAACTAGATTCAGACCCTGCTAGGGTTAGAAATGATTAAGCTGGCCTGAGCACTGTAGTCTTAGTCTGTGGCAAGATGTTCCCAGGAGAGCTGCCCTACAAGCCTCAATGTTATCTCTTACCGTGTCCATACAAAAATAACTAATATTAAGAAGTAGAATTAAGATCTTAATTAAGATGTTAATTAAGTTATTGGACTGAGGAAAGGAGTAAAACATCTTAAAAAGTGGTATTTTGCCCACATGAGCAAAGGAAGGGCTTTCTTATGTTGATTTTTCTAGGAACTGGGTGTAGTGTCTGCCCCCAGTGTTGGGGAGGGGGAGAGAGATGAGAGAGTTGGAGGAGAGGAGGAGAGAGAGAGAGAGAGAGAGAGAGAGAGAGAGAGAGAGAGAGAGAGAGAGAGCGCCCAGGCTGCGAGATGAAGTATGGAGAGATAAGCGGGAGAGACAGGAGGACACAGGAATGAGGGCCAGTGTGAGACTAGCAAGGGGGACAGAGGGAGAAGAATGTAGAAGAATACAGGAACGGGCACGTGGAGAAAATGGAATTAACAGCAACTGATCAATCAACCCGGTTGGCCCTCGTTTCCTCCTCCGTCTGCCCCATGGCCTGGGCCGCCCCAGCTTGGGGAGTGGCCCAAGACCACCCAACTCAGGTAGCGATGGGGAGAGCCACCAGGGCCTTCCTGGGCCACCCCGGGAGATTAAACAAAGAAGGAAAGAAGTAAAAAGGGATTGAGGTTGGCTCCGGAAAAGAAGGCATTTGTCTTTTCCCGGGGACGCTCTAAGCCTGGGATGTCCTCACGCAACTTTGCTGCCCATGGATGTTTCTAGTCCCAAATAAGACAGGCACGGACCATGCCAAAGTCACATCCATCACCACGTAAAAGAGGAACTACCTCCAGGCTGGGGTGACAGTACAGTGGGTAAGGCCAAGCTGGGTTCGATGCCCGGCATCCCATACGATCCCTGGATCGCCCCCAGGAGTGATCCCTGAGTGGAGAGTCAGGAGTAAAATCTGAGCATTTCTGGGTGCGACCCCAAAACAAATTTTTTTTTTTTTGTAAAAAAGGGAGTACTTTGCCCATGCATTTCAGACAGCTCAATTCTAGAGTCTAGCCATCTCCCAAGCAGAGGAGCCAGAGCAAAGAGAGCAAAGCCCCAGGAATGGGGGAGTGTGGGCTGTGTGGGGGTGAGCAGTGAGCAGAGACAGAGGCTGGAGCAGGTCTGGCCTGGCTGAGGAATGACTGGGACTCTATTCCTCCTCTCACTGTCAGGGCAGCATGCTGAGATGACCGCTTCAAGCCCTTAGGATGCAATTATGTAGAGAAAGAACATGAAATACGATTTCATCTTTGGCAAAACACAATCAGCCTTATCAATGCATTTAAAAAAGGGGGAGGGGTGTTCCAAGCAGACACAGTTCCACGTTTTCCATTGTACAGGGTTGTGTGTGTTATTTTTTCCACTATACATGTGTATATGTATGTATTTTCACTGTACACATGTGTATGTTTTTTTCACTACACAGGCATGTATTTTCCCATTGTATGTGTGTTGGGTAGTATGGATTTTTTTCATTGTATTGTGTATGAATGTAGTTTTCCATTGTATCGTGTATTTGGGGCTCTGGGGGTTACCCCATCAGAGTCCCAGGGTTATTCAAGCACTTGGGCCAAGTGGTAGGGCAGGGGAAGGAAAGAAGGTGGGAAGGGAGCCACATTTGGGCTGGAAAAACTGGTTCCAGGGCTGGAGTGATAGCACAGCGGGTAAGGTGTTTGCCTTGCACGCAGCCGATCCGGGTTTGATTCCCAGCATCCCACATGGTCCCCCGAGCACCACCAGGAGTAATTCCTGAGTGCATGAGCCAGGAGTTAAGCCCTGTGCATCGTCAGGTATGACCCCAAAAGCAAAAAATAAATAAATGAAAGGAAAAACTGGTTCCATGATGTGTCCCTTAGTGTTCCTTTTTGCCCAATGCATGGGGTTCTGAAGACCCGCTAACCGGGGTTTGAGTTTGTTTCCAAAGCCCTTGTACAGCTGCTAAATGCTGGGACCCGGCCATCCTGGTGGGTCTTGAAGAGTTTAGAGAAATGGGTGGGAGTCTTCCCCAAGACGAACAGTTGCCCTGAGCTCTGGAGCCCCTCTCCCCCCGTGCTCCCCACTTCCAAGCAGGCCCCCCACAAGCTGAGGAACATGACCCCATCCCCCACTCCCACAGTCCTTTGCCGATGAGTCATGAACAAACCATACACAGAGAGAGGTTGCGATTTTTTTTCCTTCTTCAATTTAATTGAAGTTACTTAGAAAAATAATCAGGCTTGAATGGCTTTTCGTGGAGGAAGGTTCATGAACATTTCATCTTTTGTTGGCAATGTGGAATTCAGCTTTCTTGAACAGCACAATAAAATACAGGGAGAGTTTTCTACAACAAGCCCTCTATGGCATACAGATATGGATAAAGACCGAAAACAAGTAAACAAAAAACCAACACCAAAAAAAAAATCACAAAAACCAAAAAAAAAAAAACCCCAAATCAGGCTGCTTGAAGAGGTTCTGTTCCATGCTCATGTGGCACACAGAGCATGCTCAGAGGGAAACAGTGGCAGCCCCGGTACCTGACAAAGAGTCGCAGGTAGGGATTTGCCTGCTCATGGCCAAAGGTCAAGACGGATTCCCAGGGTCCTGCTGCCCATTCCCCGGGGGAGGGGCCAAAGGGTTGAACTGGGAAAAGGCGGGCTGTGGGATGGGCAGGGGGCGATGAAGTCAGACCTGCTGACAGGAGGGCAAGGGAGGGACTCTGACCACAAGGATAGGGCAGCTGTGGGGACAGGGACCTGGGGTGGGGGGGGGGGGGTAGGACCAGGCTGAGAGGCACCACCTGAGCACGCCCACCAGCTCCTCTCCAAGCTAGAAGAGGGTCTTTTGTGGACCATGCTTTCCTCCTGGCCCAGACTCTGCCATTTAAGGAGCTGAGGGACTCGCTTTTGTTCTGGAGATTTCCAAGCAGCTTCCATGCCTTTGCCAAAGGGACGGTTGGCCCAAGTTTCCGTGCCCCAGCAGTCTTGGATGGCAGCAGAGTCTGAATGAGCCCAGAACGGACACCAGTAGGAAGCGGACCTGTCTTAGGCACCAAATTCCCAGACCCACTTGGGAAGGGGGCGGGGTTGGTCTTGGGAAGCTGCAGAAACATCATGTGTCTCCTGCAGATGATAATCTAGACTTTTCCAGGCAGAGAGAGTGAGCAGGAATGCCCTGATGAATCCCCTAGACTGTACCTAGTTTGCAAATACTGCAGTACCTTTGACCAGGGGCTCTGAGGTGTGTGGGGGGGAAGGTCTCCATCTGTACTTTTCTCATGTAAGCATGCCAAAAAAAGTATTTGCAAACAATTTTTTTAAAGAAACAAAACAAAACACACTTTTGTTTTTTTCCAGGCACATTTTCACCTCTGAACTTTTTTTTTTCCCCTCAAAATCAGGACACAGACTACATTTTACATTCTGCAAAGAAAAAAAAAGAGCTCAATAGCGGGAGAGGTGGGGGGAGAAAAAAAAAGTTATTATTATTATTTTTTTTGCCATCAGAAACTAAGAGGTGAACCCAAACACAACACGAGGAGAAAGCGACCCTCATTGTGTGACCCAGATTGGTGGATCGTCCCTGGGAGGACAATCTATCTCACTTGAGAGTGAGAGAAGGCAGGAGGAAGAAGGCAAAAGGCGCATGCGCGAATGCGCGCACGCTCACAGTCAGACAGACAGACAGACGCGAATGTGCGCAATGGAGAGAAGCTGCACTGAGGGGTGGGGTGGGGGTGGGGGTGTCCATGGAGCAACCGAAAAGCGTAGCGCGAGCAACTGCAGCATGTGGGCGGGCTCGCCAGGGGCTCAGCTCACGCTGCTCCCCCTGAACCACCTTTAAGTCCCGGGAAGCAGCAGGGAGGCGAAAGGGGGACATGCGGTTGCCCGTGGTTGTGTCCAGGATTCGAACCCTTGCACTTAAGAACTGGATGCTCTTGATAAAGTACTTCGGAGTATGAAGACAGCAGCCATGCTCTGTTTGGGGCTGGGGTGGAGAAGGCTGGGGTATGCGGACCAAAGATACACGGAATCCAACTCCCCCAAAGCCTAATCTCGGGGAGATGATCTGCAAGGTCCAGGAATCTGGACATTGGAGAACTCTGCTACCAGCTTGATGATGTTCTAGGGGAATCCTAATGCACTATACAATGTCAAGGCTCTGATCAATTCCGCAGAAAGGAAACAGACTGAATCTTCTTGCTGTGCCCTCCCTTCCCACCCCCCCACCCCCCCACCCCCGCCCCCAGGCTATCCGAGCTAAAAGTCCTGAGTGAATGTCAGTGTTAGCCTGGTCTCTGAGAACCCTTGTTTCTGCACAACGCATGCCAGAAAAAATGCTGGCTGACTTGTTTCATTTGGACAAGCCCTCATGGTCAGGGCGGTTCCCAGCCTGGAACTTGGGTCCAGTGCCCAGTTCCAGGGACAGCCAAGGTCTGTGATGGGGCTGGGTAAAGCAAAATACATCTCATACATCTCTCTCCATCAAGGGGGAGAATCTCTGGGCCCTTCTCAGAGCGGGAGAGAACTCAAGGTTAATAGTTTCTGGAAAATAAATTATTCATTTTGTTTCGGTTGTTTAGAATGTTCTTCCCTTCAGTATCAACTGCATCAAAGACAAAAAAAAATGCAAAACTTACCCAGCCCTCCCCTCCCCCTCCCCCATTATTAGATGATTATTATTATTGTATATACAGTATCTGCTACCGACTCATACACTAGCTGTAAGGGGGACATGGCTCAAACTTTAACCCAGGCACCAGAAATGGCTGCAAATGAGAAAGTGTGTGCAGATGCCAAGGAGCGAGCACCGCGAGGAGGAGGAGGAGGAGGAGGAGGAGTCGCAGGCTGGGGGGGTGCAGTGGTGAGGGCGTCTGGGAGAAGCGCAGGAAGGTTGGCCTTCTGCTCATGCATAGCCTGGGGGAGAAGGAGACGTGCTGTGCAGGCGATTCTGGTCTTCAGAGGGGTAAAATGCCAGCCACCGTCAAGCCCTCAAGACGGAACTCTGGGCCCAGGATTTCAATCAGGGACAAGGTCAAGCTGAGTCCAGAGCTCTGGCTCTGGGAGCCACGGAGGCTGGTCTGTAGATGCCAGAGTCCCCCTCCCCCATCCAAGGTGGGTACCACTGATCAGCAACATCTCTGCTCCATCTCATCTCCCGGCTGATCTGATGTGGGGCAGAAAGGCAGATGCTCTCCAGGCATCGCTTTCTGTCTTGGCCATGTAACTTGGATCTCTCCTCCAGCGAATTCGCCTGCTCTAACGTGTGGTTTTCAAATCTGGGCAAGAGGCAAGGGGGAAATGCACATCTGCCGGGGCCTCGTGGGCCCTTTGGTGTACGAAACCTCATGTGAAGTCCCAGATTATCAGGGATCTGCTCACTGCCAAGCTGAACCTTCTGCGTCTACCGAAAGCTTCCTGAGGGGCAAGACTGTTGGTTTGGTTTCCGTGTTCTATCTGCAGAGCCTAGGAGTAGGCCTAGCACTGAATAGTTGCTCAATAAATACTTGCAGTCTCTTTTAAAGTGATAGCCTCTGTTCTCACTGGCACTGCCAGTTTCAAATTTCTGTAGAAAAGCCTATTCTAGTGGACTGCGCGTTCTGGTGAAAAAAGCGGGGATGGGGAGTGGGAGGGGGAGAGGTAACATCAGCTCTCTCCTTGGGTTACAAAAAAAAAAAAAACACCTCACATTTCTTGAGTGCAAGGGAGACTTCTGGGTCGATAGGCATTCATTTGGACTCAGTGGAGTGAAACTGCCTCTTCGCGTTTCTGGCAGTTTCCAGAAGGATGGCATCAAGGCAAGTCACAATGGTGCCCTCACAGTGAAGTTCTGAGCGGGGGTTGGGCAGGAGAACATTCCCACCCCAGAAGGGGCTGGAGCAAGCACAGAAGGAAACAACCAGTTTCCTTCCGCAAAGTCACCAGGGTCTTGCTGGCACGGAAATAAATCTGTACAGAGACCGTGTTTAAATAGCTATAAATAATATTAACCCGAACTTAGGGAATGCCCCGTTCAAGGCATTCGCCGGCATACAAGGACCCCTTTGAGACAGTGATGCAGCGTTGATGTCGGCAAACAAGAACACTCATCCCCCACGCCCTGCCCCCTGGAGCTGTCCTTCCCGCCCACGGAATTTAAATAATTCTCACCTATGCTGCTCGCAGCATCTCATCCCCACGCGAAACAATTAATTTACAAAATAACCCAATATCTATAGAATTCTTTTGACAAATAAAAATCTTAAATTAAAAAAAAAAAGAAAAAGAAAAGAAAAACGAAAACAACAACAAAGCACGGAGGACGTGGCTCTCCTGCTGGCCCCACCCGGGTCTCCCCCTCTCTCTCCCCCCCACCCCGCCCCACCCCACCCCAGCCCCACCGCCGTCATTCCAATTTCAGGTAGCTTGGCACTGAGTAATTGAACATTAAAAAATCGAGTTTGTAGACTTCGTAGAGCTGCGTTTGGTGCTCGGCGCTGATGTTCTGGAAGAACTCCGTGGTCATTTCGTCAGTAGTTCTGGTGGACTTGGCGTAGGTGGGGAACTTCAGGTAGCTGCCCACGCCGGCCAGCTGCAGGACGTAGTTGGAGTCTTCCTCCAGCGTCTCGTACTTGCCCACCAGGTCGTAGCGGATGTGGCACGGGTGGCAGAGGGAGTGCACGGTCTGCCAGTGCTCGTTGAAGGGCTCCTCGCGCTGCGTGTGCGGGTCGATGAGATAGGCCACGAACTCCTCGAAGCGCACGTCGTCGCCCTTGCGCAGGGCCTCCTGCGTGGCGTTCTTGCGCTGGCGCCGGATGATCTTGGTGCCGTAGCGCTTGTGGAAGGACGTGTTGTACTTCTGCGTGAACTTGTTGCGGTAGGCGGACACCAGGCGCTCGAAGGGCTCGCGCACGAACAGGAACTTCAGGTAGCTCTTCAAGCGGTGGTTGATCTCGGGGATGCTGTACTGGTTGAGCGTCTTCAGGTTGGCCGACACGTGCGCCTCGTTGGCCGGGATCTCCATGGGGTCGCTGTACTTGCCGCGGCCCGTCAGCACCATCATCAGCCGCTTCCAGTTGGTGCACGCCACCTTGGGCACGTAGCAGTAGATGAGCTCGTGGTCCTCGTCCACCACCAGGTGCTTCAGGTCGCTGGGCGTCAGCACCCGCCGCTTGCGGCTCGCCGCGCTGTTGGCCCGGCACGCGTCCGTCACCTGGTCGCGCCGCATCTGGTGCAGGACCGCCGTGTTGGAGAGCTCCAGCTGCAGCGGGGAGGGGGCGGGAGGGGAGGGGAGGAGAGGGGTGGAACGAGAAGAGAAGGGCGGGAGAGTCAGGCTGGGAGGAAGGGCGGCGGGGGTGGTGGTGCTCCCCACCCAGCAGCGGCCCTTAGGGCGCAGCGGCCTCCCAGGACCTTGGATTGCCCTTCCCCAGTGTGTGTTGCATGTGTGTGTGTTCGACCCAGGACCATGGAATTGTCCTTCCCCAGTGTGTATGACTCTGTGTGTGTGTGTGTGTGTGTGTGTGTGTTCAGCCCCAGGACCTTGGATTGCCCTTCCCCAGTGTGTGCTGCATGTGTGTGTGTTCGACCCAGGACCATGGAATTGTCCTTCCCCAGTGTGTATGACTGTGTGTGTGTGTGTGTGTGTGTGTGTTCAGCCCAGGACCTTGGATTGCCCTTCCCCAGTGCGTGTGTGTGTTTAGCCCAGGACCTTGGGATTGCCCTTCCCCCAGTGTGTGTGTGTGTGTGTGTGTGTGTGTGTGTGTGTTCAACCCAGGACCTTGGAATTGTCCTTCCCCAGTGTGCGTGTGTGTGTGTGTGTGTGTGTGTGTGTGTGTTCAGCCCAGGACCTTGGAATTGTCCTTCCCCAGTGTGCATGTGTGTGTGTGTGTGTGTGTGTGTGTGTGTGTGTGTGTGTAGCCCAGGACCTTGGAATTGTACCTCCCCTGTGTGTGTGTGTGTCTGTGTTCAGCCCAGGACCCTGGAATTGCCCTTCCCGTGTGTGTGTATGTGTTTGTGTGTGTGTTCAGCCCAGGGACCTCATATCCAGGACATGTCTGCTCTATGGCGGGGCCACACCCCCCAGACTTCCAGGCCTGGCCTTTCACTAATTACTTATTTCTCTTTCTTTATGTTTTGTTTTGGGGCATGCCAGCAGTGCTCAGGGGTTACACCTGGCTCTGCACTCAGAGAATCACTCCTGGAGGGCTTAGGGGACCCTATGGGATGCCGGGGATGGAATCTGGGTCTGCAGAGCGCAAGGCAAGAGCCCGACCTGCTGAGTTCTCTTTCCAGCCCTACCTGCTTCCTATTTCTAATGTTAATTGGTGGGTTTGGCAATACCAAGCACCTCCCCCCCCCCATGGTGCCATGACCGGCTGCTGGGCAGTGGAGATGGAGATGCAGCGACTGAGAGGGGGCGGTGGGGGCTGGAGAGACAGTACAAGCCTCCCTCCCTGGCTCGCAAACCACCACCTTCTCGCTGCGTCTTCCCTAATCCACTCCTCTGGGCTCACATGCCCCTGGGGTCTCTCCCATGGGTCAGGCTGAATGGGGTACCCACCCTGCTGAGCTCATTTCAGCAGAGACAGCCCTCTGCAGACTCCAGATGCTGCTGGAAGGGATGGGAGTTGGATTCCAGCGCGTGAATTTGGGAGGAGACTTCTTTCAGCCTACCTCCAGGGGGCGCTGCAGCTGCCGTGCCGAGGGAATGACCCATCTACTGCAGATGTGCAGCTTCCTAATTACAGAACCCAGGTCTGCGGCCAAGACACTCCCTCCAACCCCAGCTTCCTCCCCTTTCTACTCCCTTTCATCTCTCCCAGAGTATCAATTAGGTCAGAGGAAGGCCGATTCTGGGGGACCCGGAATGGCTCTGGCCTCTGGGCCGTGTCCTGCTTCCTTGCCGAGATGTCTATTTTTAATCAGGATATGTTTAAAAAAAAAAAAAAAGGCAACCGTAATTACTGTCGGGCCCAAATTTAGGTTGTGTTTGAAAAAAAAAAAGTCTTTAAAACTTTACAACGGTTCATCTTAAAAGGAAGAGAAGCGCCTCCCTTAAATTAAAACATCCTCAGTTGGTGTTTACGACTTCCCTCGGACACAGAAACCCCCCCACAGGAGGAGCAGCTGGGGTCCCCAGGTGGAGATGAGGAATGCCAGGCAAACCCAGAGGAAAAGCTTAATTTGGAAGCCTCCAGGGAGTGAGGGTTCGAATCCGCCTCTAACAACCACTTGTGGGGGCTGGAGAAAGCACAGTGGGTAGGGCGCTTGACTTGCATGCTGCAGACCTTGGTTCAATGCCACGCACCCCACATAGTCCCCTGAGCACGCCAGGAGTGATCTCTGAGTGCAGAGCCAGGAGAAACCCCCGAGGCATCACTGGGTGGGCTCAAAAACAAAACTGAAAGAAAACAACAACACACAAATAACCACCACTTGCTTGGCTCGAGCCTCAGTTTCTCCATCTGAAAATCCCACCATGGGCCCCATCCCTGCCAGCATCTTGACTGAACTGTCACCAGTGTGTCAATTGTAGGGTTGGAGGGATGGAGAGCCTAGTGATCCTGTTGGCTCTGATCTCTTTTCTTTTCCTCTGGCCCAGAAATACCTGTCTGGACTTATGTGGAAACAAACAAAAACTAGTTAGGGACTGGAGTGACAGCACAGTGGGTAGGGTGTTTGCCTTGCAAGCGGCCGACCTGGGTTTGATTCCCAGCATCCCAAATGGCCCCCCGAGCATCGCCAGGAGTAACTCCTAAGTCCAAAGCCAGGAGGAACCCCTGTGCATCGCCAGGTGTGACCCAAAAAAGAAAAAAAACAAACAAAAAACTAGTTAGGAGGTAGTGACAGAGAAGTCATACCTAGGGGGGAAAAAAGGCGGCTTCCACTGCCTGAATGTTTCCCACACACCAGCTATTCCGAGTCCCCGTGCGCTCGATGTCCTTTGAATAAGAAATTTGCTATTGGGCTGGAGCGTTGTATTGCAGGAAGGGCACTTGCCTTGCGTGCAACCGGGTTCAATTCCACTACTGCGTATGGTCCCCCCGGCCCCGGGGCCTGCCAGGAGTGATTCCTGAGCACGGAGCCAAGAGTAAGTTTTAAGCACTGTCAGGTGTGCCCCCCAAATAAATAAAACAGAAACTTACTTTAAAAAAGAAAAAGAGGGGCCGGAGCCATAGCACAGCGGGCAGGGCGTTTGCCTTGCATGCGGCTAACCCGGGTTCGATTCCCAGCATCCCATATGGTCCCCTGAGCACTGCCAGGAGTAACTCCTGAGTGCAAAGCCAGGAATAACCCCTGTGCAATGCCGGGTGTGACCCCAAAACCAAACAACAACAACAACAACAACAACACCAACAAACAAAACAAAGCAAAAAAAAAGAAAGAAAGAAAAAGAAAGAAAAACTTGCTTAAGACCAGGGGGACAAGCAGCAGGGCTGGATCCAAGGAGCCTGTGCTCAACCGAGCACTGTCTCCCAGGTTTCCGCCCCTGCAGCTCCCTGGGGTCCCAGAGGTGCTGGACACCTGCCTGAGATGAGATGTGACTGCTCTGGGTGCACCTGCCAGGGGCTTCTGCTGCACGCAGCCGGACCTGAAGCCAGGTAGGCCTCGAGCACCAGCCTGCCAGTGAGCCTCCAGGTCCTCAGGGTCCAGTAGGACAGAGGCCAGAGGGCCACAACAGGCTGTGTCCCCCATGTCCTCACGTCCCCGTAGGAATAATATGCTTTAGAGATGGCGTTCTTCGACCTGTCGACAGCCAGGGGCCAGCTGGCAACCCAAAATGGTCTCCTAAGCCCGCCAGGAGTGATGCTTGAGCACAGAGCCAGGAGTTCAGCCCTGAGCATCATTGGTTGGGGCCCTCAAACTAAAACAGAGAGTGGGGGAGGTGGAGAGACTAGGCAAACTGTTCTGAATATCTTCTCTTTTGTAAAGAGGAGTTGGGAGTTACAGGCAGATTGGTCATTCCAGATGCTTCTGAGACTCCAGGCTGAATGGGGACATCTGACTTCCTCTTTCCTTCCAGCCCGAAAGCCAGAAGGAGCTTCCACCTTTTCCCAGCCCTAGGGAAGTTTTTCTTTTTTTTTTTTTTTAAATTTTTTATTAGTGAAACACCATGAAGCACAGTTGTAGACTTACAAATTTTTGTGCTTTGGGAAAACAGAATGGACGATTCTCAAAAAATTAGAAACTGAGCTCCCATTTGACCCAGCAATACCTGGGGAAGTTTTTAAAGCCAAGTCTGAGGAGACTTGCAAATAAGTTCTTGCCGCAGCCTTGTGAACAGGAATGGATTACAATACTGGATTACATCTAGAGGAACTTCTCACCCAATCAGAGCTGCAGCCCGTGAAAGGGAAGCGAAGGCTCTGGGTGGGAAGTGGGGAGAAATCACAGCTATTTGGTGTTTTATTAGGGCTGTTGTTGGTCCCTACGATCACAGACCATCAGCTCTTTCAGTATGGGATTTGGGGGGCTGGGAGGCGGGGGGGAGGTTGGACCATACCTGGCAGTGCTCAGGGTTTACTCCTGGCTCAGTAGGAATCAAACCGGGGTTGGCTGTGTGCAAAGCAAGTGCCTTATCCCTTATAATCTCTCCCCAGCCCTCGACGCTGGATTTTACCCCAACACATCCCGGGAAACTCAGCTGTCTGCTAGGACTGTTTCCTCCCTCCCCTCTGCCTGCCTGACTGTGAGGGACCTATCAGGTCTCATCAGCTACTTTAGGGTTTGGGGCCGGTGGGGGTGGGGGCATTTTCTGAGTGGGTCAGGACTCCCTGACTCCTTCAAAGTCTCTCTCATCAATCATTTGGGGGACCATTTGATTGTGTCCTCTCCTGCCCCCTCCCACACTCACTTGTCATGTTTGTGCACTGCGACGTCCCAGCATCTAGAATATAGGACTAGCACAAAGTAGATGCTCAATAAACTGTGGCCGAACAAGACTGAAATGAGACTACAGCGCCCTCCTGGGGTTCTGCGTGGAGGTTTCTGTCTTCACCACAGAAGCACTGGGACTGCCTCCCTCCCTTCCATTTAGGAATATCTGCAATGTTTAGGGTCATGAACTGGTCTTCTGGTTCAAGCTCAGCCCCCTTCACTCCCCAACTCCCCGAGACACCCCACTCACTCCAGTTTGGGACGAACCTGGTGTGCACCTGGGTGGGTCACCCGCTCCCATCTTTTCAGCCTAAATACTACAGCTGATGATGAGATTGGACGCCAGCTGTGAATCTAGCCATGCCCAGCTGGTTGGGATCACTGAGCTCGTGCTTTCCAGCAGCCAAGGTATAAAGGGGAATAAGATGCGTCAGAGAAGGGCTGGAGCAATAGCACAGTGGGTAGGACGTTTGCCTTGCACACAGCTGACCTGGGTTCGATTCCCAATATCCCATATGGTCCCCTGAGCACCACCAGGAGTAATTCCTGAGTGCTGAATAACACCTGTGCATCGCCGGGTGTGACCCAAAAAGCAAAAAAAAAAAAAAAAAAAAAAAAAAAAGATGTGTCAGAGACGCCACTGCCACCTCTGCTTCTGCTGCAGCAAGTGCATAGGGTCCAGAGGTGAGACGGAGCCACGAATGAGCTCAGACCTCATGAAAACGCTGAGTGATGCCCAACATGTTTTCTGCTCTATTAAACTATCCTAGCAGAAGCCCGACGGCTCGGGGGTCAAGGACGACAGTATAAGGCAGTTTTTAGAAAATAATAGTTTAAAAATAATCTTAAGAAGTATGCATTATCTGTTTCAGGAGAAATAACTTTATTTTTCCTCCCTTATACAAATAGCATCCTGTTTTTGTGTGCTGCGGTGCCAAGGATCGAACCCAGGGCCTTATGCATGTTGGGCAAGAGCTCTGCCATGAAGTCACTTCCCTAGCCCTACCCAGGTGGTTCTGAAAACCTTTAATTCCATAACTCCTTACACCAGGGCCACGATGAACAGAAAACCCACAGAAACAAGCCCCATGCCGCCGGCTGATTATGCAGAGTCATTCTCACAGAATGACCCGGCAAAGCCCGCTGGCCCGATCCCAAAACCTAACCAAACAAAAGACCGGGCATCAGAGCCCTGTTGCCTAGGGGAAGGATGCCTGTGTGTTCTCAGCAGTCCTGCTTTCACAGAAGAGGAAACCGAGGCACAGAGAAAACCTGCAAAGCACATTCTTCTTTCCATGAATGTGTGGACAAACATTAGCGGAAGCCCAGATCCAGGGCAGGTCCCGGGTCCTTAGGGAAATGCAGGAGGGCCGGAGCCACAGGACAGCAGGGAGGATGCTGGCCTTACATGCAACCGGGCCGGGTTCAGCCCCTGGCACCCTACTTGGTCCTCGAGTCTGCCCGGAGTGAGCACAGAGCCCTGAGCACTGCCGGCTGTGGACAGCCCTGAGCCCAGAGGGAGAGAGAAGGGGAGGCAAGATCTGGGGTTCAGACACCCAGTCCTAATCCACGACTTCCGGCAGCTGGGAGAGGAGGAGCGGGGGACTCCCGGGATGGGGTCCTCGACCTGGCAAATGTTTCCCAAGGAAGCCTGAACAGGGGGCGGGCAGCAGGGACTGAGCTGAAGATGTCCCCGTTCCAGTTCCTTCGCCACCAGCACAAGGGCCCATTCCTTGGGGACCCTTAGGCAGAGGAGACTGACATACACTCCATCTGGCCAGCACAGACCCCCGAAGCAGCACCCACTGGCCCACAGCACCCACTTCCTGTTTGGGCAAACCGTCCTGGCTCTTGCAGTGAGATTTCCACCCACTGTCCCTCCCCGACGCTTTTCTATCTTCATGGAGTCACATGTCCCAGGCAGGGAGGGGACGTGGGGTCAGCGGGCTCAGCAGGCTCCCGGGCTCCATGGTCAAGCATGTGACCCTGTCCAGTCCTATCTGCACCTCCAGCTCGCCATCCCAGGCCACAGCCACCCTAAACTCAGCAATTGCCAGTTCTTCCAGAGATGGGTGTGTGTGTGTGTGTGTGTGTGTGTGTGTGTGTGTTGGGGAGGTGGGCTGCAGCTGGGGAGACCCTCCTGGCCGGGGGCTGGCTGCAGCCCAGATGCTGGCATTCCATCACAGACCAGCATCTGCAAGGGCCCGAGACAGCAGAACCAACGCAAACAGACTGCTCCGAAGCGAGGCACCGATGATGGCCAAGTCCCCGGAAACTCAGGTCATGACTTCTGTCTGAGTGTGATGTCACGAGTCCTGACACGCACTGGCATCCCCGCTGGGGGGCGCGGAGGGGATGCGGGGGCATGCAGGCCCAGGCCTGGTTCGAGAAACGGGACCTGAGAGATATTCTGGGCCCTGCCCCTGTGCTCGGCAGGTGTCTCCAGACACGGTCACGGAGGCAAAACTGTCCCCGGGTCCACTGACAAGGAGCGTAGGACGGCAGCTCAGAGACAGATCCCAGAAGGCAGAGACTGGGGTGGGTGGAGTGGGAGGGAGGGGGTTGACATGGAAATCCCGGGGGAGGAAAGCGGACGCCGGTGAGTGGGATTGGTGCGTGGACATTTTCTTTTTTTCTTCTTTTCCTCTTTTTAAACTTCTTATAAGGTTGTTCACAGCAATTGGTTACATTCAATATTCTAACACCAATCCCACCACCATTATTCCGAATTTCCCCAGCACCATCCAAGCCTGCCTGAAAGACCGATCTTAGCTAATGTATTCTATATGACTTGTTATGAATAATCCGCTAAAAGCGAGGCAGAAAGGTTTCCTTAGAGAAAGCGTATGAAGATTGCTGTGCCACTCTTGGTACCTCAGTGGCGCAGAGCGTGAGATATTGCGTAGCTGTGATGGTGCGTGAACATTTTAAGCCTGAAACTCAGCAATCAATGATTTTGTAAATCACGGTTATTTAAATTAATTTCTTTTAAAAAATAAAAAAGAAGGCTGGGGCTGGAGAGATAGCACAGCGGGTAGGGCATTTGCCTTGCACGCGGCTGACCGGGGTTCGATTCCCAGCATCCCATAGGGTTCCCTGAGCACAGCCAGGAGTAATTCCTGAGTGCAGAGCCAGGAGTAACCCCTGTGCATCGCCGGGTGTGACCCAAAAAGCAAAAAAAAAAAAAAAGGCAAATAAGCTGTGTGTGTGTGTGTGTGTGTGTGTGTGTGTGTGTGTGTGTGTGTGGCTGCTCCCCAGAGCAGTGGTCCCCAGAGCTCAGCCACTGTCACTCAGCAGAGCCAGGTGCTGGGTAAGAAAGAAAGAGGGACTCTGCAGAGGAGGACAGAGGGTTTCTGGGGTGTCTGGGCTCCAGCAAGGCCCCCTCCCCACCATCTGCAGCCGCTGGTCTCCTCTGGAGACGGGGCACAGAAATGCACCTTCTAGGTGCAGCCCCTTCCCACCTCCCCAAAAACCCCTCCCTATATCCTCACAAGCTCTTGGGCAAGAGGTACTGCGGACACTGGTAATCACACCCATTTTACAGATGAGAAAACAGAGGCACCGACTATGTGAGGAACGACCAAGTGCAGCAGCCACCCAGATCTGGGATCCAGGTCATCTTCCAGACACTTTTCTCTGCTGCATCTCACACGTCAAGCAAAGGGCGACACTGTTCCTGAGAAGGTGCACGAGGGACCGGGTAGCCTACCACCTCAGAGCCCTCAGGGGTGTCCCTGCAGATGACCAGCTGAAAAGCCGGTATCTGTGAGGCCGGTGTGGGCTCTTGGGAGGTCGTGAATCAACGTCCTTGCTGAATAGCGCCACAGAGCTCTGGGCACCCCCAGATCCAGGCGGGCCCGGGGCGGGGACTGGCTTTGGCTCAGCCCTGCAGCCGGCCCAGCAACAGCTCTCAAGGGCAACCATTGACGGTTCATTCCCTCCGAGCACAAGGCCGCGCTTTCAGACCGGATCCAACAGCATGTGTGAGAGGGACCCTCGCGGGGCGGTGCTCAGGGGGGACGGGCCGGCACACACCAGCTCATTCATTCCAGCTATCCTGGGCCCATTCATTCACCCTGAGAAATCTCCCTGGGTGGGGGCAGCGCGATGCCAGGCTTCCTGTGGGGGGCTCGGGGCAGGGGGGTGGGGCTGGTGCCTGTGGAGCCCCTCCTGGGAGCTGGAGCTACAGCGTTGCCTCGCCTGGTACCCCCCACCCCCAACCCCCTCCCCCAACCCTCCGACTTCTGCATGCTGGGTTCCATGTCTATAAAGCTGGGACAGTAACAGGACCTGCCTGGGGGACCGGGGTGGGGGATGGGCAGAGACTGTAGGAAACGTTTCCCTTGGCAGTGGGACCCCAGCGGGAGGAGCCAGGCAGAGTCATGGTTAAGCCGGGGGTCGCCTTTGCATTTCTGCAGCTCCCAGAGGGGACATGTCCGGGCCGGGACGTCTCCCGTGGCGCTGCCTCTAGGGCTCATGGCCCAAGTCTGCCTGGCCTGGGCAGGAACATGAGGCCTTATGGGTCAGCTCCTGGCCCGAGAAACTGAGCACTGGGTGAGAGAGATCCGGCTCTCACCCCCATTACAGGCGAGGCCCTGGGATGTTTCTCCAAAGAACCCGCGGCCAATGGCTGGGGTGGTGGTGACCCAGATTTGGAACCCAGGCAGCCCTTTACTCCTGGACACACGAGGCATCTGGCCTAGTGAGGCTTGGGAGGCTGTGCCAGGTCAAAGTGAACGAGCAGCCGCTGCCACCACCCTACCGCCAACCTCACCATTGTTATCATGTTCCAGCCTCATCACCATCACTGTCATTTTCATCATTGTCACTGTCTCCATCCTCACCATTGTCATCCTCACCATCCTCATCCTCATCCTCACCATGATCCCCACCACCATCATTCTCTTCATCATCATCACCATCATTGTCACTATTATCATCATCACACTCTCCAGCATCATCCACCATCATCACCAATATAACCATCATCATCACTACCATCATCACCATCATTCTCATCATCATCATCATCATCATCTGTCCACCCCGTCATTATTACCAACATCATCACTGTCACTATTATCATCACCATCAACACCATCCTCACCGCCATCACTTTCATTGTCTCCAGCCTCACCACCGCCATCATCCTTACCACCACCATCCTTGATGGCACTATGATATCAACACCATCATCATCCTCACCATCACCGTCATTGTCCCCAGCCTCCCACCACCACCATCATCACTGTCACTATTATCATTCCTTGTCTCCATCCTCACCATCCTCCTCCTCCTTACCATCACTGACACTATCATAACCTCCCTCTTCCTCCTGTTTATCACCACCATCACCCACCACCATCGCCCTCAGGACTGAGATCTGCAGGGCACCTTTTCTATTCTGAAGCCCTTGGCCCCCTCTGACCTCACCCCTGCACCGAGAAGAAGCAAAGATGGGGAAATACCCCATTCCCACACCCCCAGCTGTCAGTGAGCAAAACTGCTGCCAGGTCCAAGTTCCCAGCCAGTAGACAAGTCCCTGCCTGCAGTTTCACAGTTGCCAGCCAGAGGTTCACCCCATCTCCTGACGCCAGTGCCTTCATCATCACTTTGGTGCTGGGGCAGGAAGAAGCAGGAGATTCCTTTTCTCAAAAGGTGACAGTCACGTCAGCCAAGCCTCTGGGGTCGGCTGTGTCAGGTCAAAGTGAACGAGCAGCCACGTCCAGCAGAGGTCACTGCCACCACCCTACCACCACCCACCACCATCATCCTCACCATTGTTATCATGTTCCATCCTCGTCAGCATCATCGCCATCATCATCATTCTTGTCATCATCACTATCTCCATCCTCACCATCCTCATCCTCACCATGATCCTGCATGCTCCCCGGGTTGGGACACCCCGCTACCACCCCCAATGCCATCTCTCCCTTTGTCCTTTGCTCTGCTTTGTCCAAAGTCCTGGAAGGAACTCCAAGGCGTGCAGCATGGCATTTGAAGTGATGGAGCTGCACAGCCGGATCCTTGGAGGGGGCAGGCAGGGTCTCTGGCACAGCCCACGAGCACCTTGGTGCACCCGGCAGGTGGGGGTGGGGGGGCGACTCTCAAGCAGCAGCCCTTTCTGCTCGGTGCCCCCCCCCCAACAACACAGCTTCCAGGCTCCCTCCTTGAACACTCCCCCTCTCCCCGGCACAGGGCACAGGATGGGTCTGCTCAGGGCTAGGGGGGCCAAGAGATGCAGCCAGTGAGGCTGCTTTGGGGCCAGGACTTGTGGGCAGCCTCAGGGGGCACAGACCCTGACACGGAGGAGCCCCATTAGCCAAACTGCGACCACACCCTCCCCTGTCCCTGCCACCCCCTTCAGCTTCTAGAAGGCCCTGAGGATGAAAACGGTGGAAAATCCCTCTTGGGGTAACCAGTCCCGAGGGCAGAGTGAGAAGCCGTCCCCAGGGCATGTCCCCAGGGAGGGTGCGACTGCCACCTGCCACTGACTCCCACTGTTAGAAAGCCTTGGAGAGGAACAGTGCGGGTCAACACCCCAAAACATGGGGCTCTGAACCCAATACAGGCGGCGACTGTGGGCAGTGCGAGCCCATGGTCACATCCAGAGTGCACAGTCAGGCAAACGGCCGCGTCCAGCGCTGTCGACTCGGGTTCAGCTTGGACAGTCCCGGGTCTGTGCGCCCATGGTCTCCCTGGGCTCCTGGCCGAAAGGCGGGTCATGTCCTAAAGGGCATCACCTAAAGGCGTTTGGCCGTGTCCTCGAAGACCGTCTGGAGTCGCGAGGTAGGGCCTGGGGTGCAGTGACCACAGCCTGGACACTGTTTGCAGAGGCTGAGTGCCCGGCCCAGCAACCAAGCTTGAGGACAAGGCCAGGTTTGTTCTCTGCAGCTCTAGGGAGAAACTCCAGAAATGCATTCTCCCCGCGGGCTCCTGGCCCGGCCCCTGGGTGGGAGACAAGGAACTGGGGGTGCCATCTACACAGACTATACATGTCCCCAAAACACCGGCTTCCTGGTCCCGGTCCAAGAAGGCAGGTAACAGAGGCCAGGCCAGGCTTTGAGAGGACCAGGCTGGGAGGCTCTGACATAGATGTGGGGTGCAGGGGGTTAGTGGGGGGGGATGGTGCAGCCCAGGAGACAAGGTGTGGGGGCTGGGGAGGAGCGGGGGAGGCTCTGGGACTTACTGGCAGGACCAGAGGGGCCTGAGCCCATCTGAGCAGAAGGGCTGGTTGGCAGAGATGTGCCCAGAGACACAAAACACGGCAACGGGGGTTGTTTTTTGTGGATTTCTCATGGTTCATGGATTATGGGATTTCAGGGATATGTCTGTATTCAGGGGTTTTCAGGCGATATGTCTATATTCAGCATCATCTCACCAACACAAAGCCCCCCACTCCCTCCCACCCCACCCCCATCCCCTGCTAGGCTCAGGGAAAGCCTTTCTCTAATTCTTTTTGCTGATCTAGTGATTTATAATCCATGTATTCAATATACGAGTGAAATCGCACGAAACTTTTCACTTTCCATAACCACCTCCAGCCCAAGCCATTTTTGCTTCCTCCTCCTGGATGGCGATAGCACAGCGGTAGGGCGTTTGCCTTGCACGCAGCCAACATGGCCGACCCGAGTTCGATTCCTCCGCCCCTCTCGGAGAGCCCGGCAAGCTACCGAGAGTATTCGATATGCCAGACACAGTAACAACAAAGTCTCCAATGGAGACGTTACTGGGCCCGCTCGAGCAAATCGACGATCAACGGGAGGGCCTTTACCTTTACCTTTACCTCCTGGATGGCAGAAGAGGACCTGGTGGGGTCTCATCACTGAGTCTCATCTAACCTAGCGCCCCTCTACTGACGGGCGCTAGGTGGATTCCGTGCTTGGATGCTGTGGACAAAGTTGCCATAAAAGCAGGGCTGCAAATATTCTTTAGGATCTGTGTTTTCATACCCTTTGGGTAACTGCCCAGCAATGCTATCCTGGGGATTTCCACTGTCAGTTTTCTTAAGGAGTCTCCATGCCGGAGCCAGAGCGATAGGACAGCAGCTAAAGAACTTGCCTTGCAAGCGAACAACTTAGGTTTGATCCCTGACAACCACTATGGTTCCCCCAAGGCCTGCTAAGAGCGATCCTTGAGCACAGAGCCAGGTGTAAGCCCTGAGCATCACTGGGTGTGCACCCCCACCTTACCACCCAAAGAAGGGAGCGTCCACACTGTTTTCCATAGAGGCTGCACCAATTAAGGTTGCCACCACCTGGGACCCAGTCTCTCTCTCTCTCTCTCTTCCTAGCCAACAATTGTTTCCGATCTTGTGGACACAGATCATTCTCACATGAGTGAGGATGTCGACTCGGGCTCAGCCTGGACAGTCCCAGGTCTGTGCGCCCACGGTCTCCCTGGGCTCCTGGCCAAAAGGCAGGTCATGTCCTAAAGGGCATCACCTAAAGGCGTTCGGCCGTGCCCTCTAAGACCGTGTGGAGTCACGAGGCAGGGCCTGGGATTTCAATCTCCATGACCTAGTGAGGGTTAGTGGCTGGGTCTCTGGAGCCAGACAACTTGAATTCTCCCTCAGGACCACTGCCTGTGTGACCTGGGACCTCCACCTAATCTTCCTGGGCATTAATTTCCTCACCTGTAGAGAGGAAGTAGAGTTACTGCATTCCCAGTGATGTGTTTTTAAGGAACAAGGACAGAAGACTTACAAACTTCACGTAATGGTTGCACCGCATCTTTTTTGAAAATAAAAAAAAAGGACATAAATCTGTAATGGTTGTGCAGTGAAATGGGTTAAGATATGAGGCAAAGGGGTTAGAGGCAGAGTATATATGGGGGGTTCAGAAGCTTCGTTGCATGCAGCCAGCCGTAGTTTGAACCTTGGCACCGTCTACGATCCCTGAGCACCGCCAGGAGTGATCTCTGAGCACCATGGGGCACGGACCTGAAACCCCTCCCACCCACATCAAATCAAAGAGGCGAGGCAGCCATGAGTGATTGTGAGAAAAGCAACATCATTGCGCATGGAACATTCATTTCGCCAGAGCAGGAGAGGAGTTCTGGGACCAACTCCAGCCCTCACTGAATCTCTTAGCGGGATGTGGTCCTCAGGAGGAGCTATGCTTCTTCATGCCTCGGTTTCCTTAGGCACATGGGAATGCACAGAACCTCATGGAACCATGTAAAGAGCATCCCAGGACCTCGTCCAAAGGGAGTGACAGGTATGTAAGTGGCAGCTCTGGACAGACGTCTCCATCCTAACAAACGCACATGCTTGACAATTCACCCAACGAACTCACGACACAGGAAACCCCTTTTCCTACCTACAGCTAGTGTCGACCATCTCACCTCTCCCGTTAGGAAAATGTTTTGTGTTTTTTTGTTTTGTTTTGTTTTCAGTTTTTTTTTTCTTTTTTGCACTACCAGGGAGCAAAGTCAGGATCATGCCCATACCAGGGGTGCTCCTGAGCTCTGGCCCGACACCTAATTCCTGGAGGCAGAGAGAGTGCCCCTTGCAGAGAAATCTCTTTTTTTGTCCACAACAGCTTCTCATTTCTCCTTGTCGGAGCGAGAAGCGGCAAAGTTCTAAAACACACAACTGAGCAATGGGCGCGATTCATCGAAATGTCCCCCTTTTGCGCTTTCCTTTCAAAGTTGTTTTCTTGTTTTTAAAAGTCCCCGAGCATCCTCTGCTTCAAAGAGCCTGGTGGCCAGCCTGCCTGGCTCCGCGCTGTGCTTTTCAATTTGCCCTTGAAGAAGCTGCTTGCAAATGAACGACATTGCGCTTGGCGGAAGGAGCAGAACTCGGAGCAACCCCCCCTCCCCCACTTGGATTCAATTATAACCCCGCGGAGGCTGTCCTCGGGTGCCTTATGGAGATTAATTGGGAAACCAACTTTCAGAGCATTCCAAAAAAACCAAAACTGCAGTTCTGTCACAGAGGACAGAAAGGCGGGGTGAGTTTCGAAGGCTGTCTGCTCCTCTCCTCCCCGACTTCCCCAGGCGAGAGGTATCGGGATGTTTCAACAAATGCCAAATGTCAATAGAAAGTTGCAGTGGAAATGTCCTTTTATGTGTTTTGACACGGAGCAGATTGAAAGAGTATCTTGGTGGGGTGAGAAAATAACCAGGATGTCCTACCAAAAGCAGCTCGTCCAGAAAGAAGAGGGAACATCAAATCCATCTGGGACCTCGGGCTCCGTGTTATAAGAACCACCTTTTATGTTGTTTTTTTTTTTCTTTTTCTCTCTGGTTTTGGGTCACATCCCAGCACTGCATGGGGGATCACTCCCAGCGGTCCTTGGGGGACTGACTGGGCCGTGCAGGGGAAGGAACCTGGTTTTCCCACCTACACGCAAAGCCTGTGCTTGGCCCACTGACTTATCAGTTGAGCCTCAAAGAACAGCTGTTATTATCACTTTGGGTTTGGGGCCCAAACTCATCTGTGCTCAGGGCTCAACCCTGGTGGTTCTCAGGGGACCCTACGCAGTACCAGGGATGGAGCCTGAGTCCGCTGTGTGCAAGGCAAATGCCTTACCCATTGTGCTATCTCTCCAGTCCCAGAGAACCATTTTGATTTTTAAACTTTATTTTATTATTTGATCTTTGGACCACGCTCAGCAGTGCTCAGGGCTTACTCCTGTCTCTGAGCTGGGCTTGCGGGACCCTGGGGGGTGTCAGGGCTACAACCTAGGTCAGCCACGTGCAAGGCAAGAAGAGCCTTACCCATGGCCCTACCTCTCGGCCTCCAAAGAACCATCTTTCATCAGCACGTGTGGGCACCTCAGGGACCATGTTCCGAGAAACAGCTGTTCTTGGTACAAATGTGATTTCACTGACCATGACGCAGTGGTTCCAGGGAAGATGTGAGAAGAGAACAGCCACCACCCCTTCCGCCCCCATATTGTGCCTGGACACTAAAGTGAACCAAGCCACACTCTACACTGCATGGGTCCATTCACAGGACGGGCTGCTGACCACTGACCGCTCTGAACCCTGACACACCACTCCATTCAACCCACGCGCATCAGTATACAAGTGCCACGTCCTAGGAGATGGAAAGAGAGTTTGAAGTGGTTCAGAGGAGGGAGCTATGACTCTCGCCTGTCCACACAGCCCAGGGAGGGGTGGTGGAGAGATCCCCTCTGTGACCTCTGATCAAGAGCGGGGGTGGAGGAGGCGGCGGGGCTGGAGATCTGGTCTCTTCCTCTGAGAGTTAGAGGCCACAGCACCACACAGGCAAAAGGAGAGAAACGGCAGGGTCAGAGCGATAGCACAGCAGGGAGGGCTCTCGCCTTGCATGCAGCAGACCCGGGTTTGATGGAAACAGTGTTGGTCCAGAGAGGACATTCTGGAGGCTGAAGCTGGCTTCACATGCAGGAGCTCAGGGCTCCACCCCCAGCACCACATGGTCTTCTGAGCACTGCTGGTAGTGACCCCTCAGCACTGAGCCCGGAGGAGCTCTGAATATCTGCGGGGTGTGGCTCCTCTTTCCCCAGACAGGAAGATCATCATTTCAACAGAGGGAGGGGCCATGCTGTGTACCACTGTCCAGCCCCATAAGAGCGGGCTGGGGGTGGGGAGCGGAAACCTAATCCAGAAACCTAACCCTAACTCACGCTCATGTCAAAGGGGTGACTCCCAGGATCAAGATCGGTTTGCGGGAAGAGCCCAGTGATGGGGGTGGGGATGGAGGGCTAAGACAGAACACAGGGAAGATGCAGAGGGGGTTGAGGGTCACTGCCGGGACCGAGTGTCACCTCTTCCTTCCTGCCTGAGACCGAGCCCCCGCCCCTTTACCAAAGCAATAGCTGGGCTAGGGAGCTGCCACACCGCCGGGGGGACATACAAGGTGGTTCCCATGCTGCTCCACCTAGACGGCACCGGGCACCACACACACGCTCAGCTGTCCCCACGGCCACTGACTCTAGGCAGGGGAGCAGAACGCAGCGCTAAGAAACAGGCACCTCGGTCCCAGCCATGGTCTGGCCAGGCCGTCTCCCCCAAGGGCAGGGCTGGGAAGCCCCGGGGTCTCCACAGGGACCACGTGTGACATGAAGAGCTGAGGTGTCCAGGCGGGATGTGTGTGTTTGTGTGTGTGTGACTGTATGTATATGTGTGTGAGTGTATGCATGTGTGTATTGTGTGTGAGTGTATGTGTGTGTGTGGGTGTATGTGTGTGTGAGTGAATGTATGTGTGTGGGTATATGTGTGTGTGCGTGTGAGTGTATGTGTGTATATGAGTGTGTATATGTGTGTGTGAAAGTATGTGTGTGTATGTGTGTGTTTTCCATGTTCCTAAGTGTGCTGTATCTGGATGCTTGCATCTGGACTGCACCAGTCTCTGTGTGTGTCAGGGTGCATATGTGCAGACCCGCATTGGTGTATGTTACTGCATGTGTAGTGTGCCCGTGTCTGCGTGAGTGTCCACATGTGTGTGTATGTGGCGGATGCAGGCATGGGGAGGTGTATGGTGAAGTGTGCTGTGGACCTTGCTGTGGGCAGTTAATAACCCCCGGGTGTACCAGTGGGGTGAACAGCTGCTCTTTATTTGCCCATCTGAACAGACACCAAGGAATCTGTTCGGAACGTGAAAGCTTCACCTTAAAGCTCTGGGTCTGGGAATGTAAACCTGGTCTGAGGAGTTTCACCATCTGAGGGGAAGAATGTTCTTTTTGAAGATCAAGCCTTGAAAAAAACTTAGAATTCACGGTTGTGTTTCTAACTTTCTTGGACTCTGACATGAGAAAGAAGCAGGTCATTCCATGCTGCGGGGTGGACGCTACAGGGTGGACACGTGCTGCGGGTCCTTAAAGCAAAACGTGCCCTGGCCACAGATGCTATGCTCTGATATTTTTCATTCTTACTGGCTTCCGCTTTTGAAAAGCCAGCTTGGAGCTACTTCTCTGAGGTCACAGCCCGAGTCTGTGGGGCCAGGCTGAGCCTCCGGCGGCTGGGAGGGAAGGATCTTCTCCTTCCCGCAGACGTGCTCGCTGCTGCAGGCCCTCTCCCGGCTCTCGGGGAACAAGTTTCCTGCCCCTGAAGCACAAATTGCCGGCGGTGTCAGAGCAGAAGCAGCCAGCAGTAGCTGCGGGAAGCCAGACGGGCTGCATCAGGGCCGAGCCTGGTGGCCGGCATGTGCCAGGCAAGTGTGGGGAGTACCTGGCAGGTGTGGTGTGTAACAGGCAGGTGTGGTGTGTGCCAGGCAGGTGTGTGTGCCAGGCAGGTGTGGTGTGTACTTGGAAGGTGTGGTGTGTGACAGGCAGGTGTGGTGTGTACCTGGCAGGTGTGGTGTGTACCAGGCAGGTGTGGTGTGTACCAGGCAGGTGTGGTGTGTTATAGGCAGGTCTGGTGTATACTTGGCAGGTGTGGTGTGTACCAGGCAGGTGTGGTGTGTGACAGGTAGGTGTGTGTGTGTACCAGGCAGGTGTGGTGTGTACCTGGCAGGTGTGGTGTGTACCAGGCAGGTGTGGTGTGTGACAGGTAGGTGTGGTGTGTACCAGGCAGGTGTGGTGTGTACCAGGCAGGTGTGGTGTATGACAGGTAGGTGTGTGTGTACCAGGCAGGTGTGGTGTGTACCTGGCAGGTGTGGTGTGTACCAGGCAGGTGTGATGTGTGACAGGTAGGTGTGTGTACCAGGCAGGTGTGGTGTGTACCAGGCAGGTCTGGTGTGTACTTGGAAGGTGTGGTGTGTGACAGGCAGGTGTGGTGTGTACCTGGCAGGTGTGCATTGTAGCTCAGGCAGGTGGACTGCCCTGGTGAGCCTGGATGGGGGTGGGGGGGCCCCCAGGCCTCACAGTGGAAGCAGGTGCACAGGACTGGCAGCGGCTTCTGCTCTTCAGTGGAAAGGTCGGGGGGTGGGGTGGGAGAAGCCCGCGTGCATGAGGAGGGGGCATTGGCTGAGCCGCTGCCCACTGTGAAGAGGGCGGGGAGGGCTGCATCTGGGTTGAGCAGAGACGCAGGGGAGGGTCAGGCCCTCCTGGCGGCTGCCTGGAGCTGAGGTGGGGGCTGGGAATGAACAGCTGAAGTTGCAGGTAGAGACACAGATGTGGGTCCTGGGGTCAAGACCTGGACATGCCGGATTCCACCGACCCCCTGCAGAACACCTGCCACACCGTGCCAGGCCCCCGCCATCCAGAGGGACAGGCCGTCAGGAACAGACAGCCCTACCCGCCCAGGCCGGCAGCACAGAGGCCAGCACGGCTGGGTGGAGGCCCAGAGGGAGCACGGGTCAGCCTCCTAGGCCCCGCCCAGGGGCAGTGCCCACAGCTGCTCTGGTGAGAGTGGCCAGACGGCCAGGCTTGCGTTAGATCTGAGCAGAGGCCACGCGGCTGGATTCTATTAGCCACTCTCGCTGACCCGCCGTCGCCCTGGGAGAGATGTCGAAACCGTGGGGTGAAAGCCAACCGCAACCCAGAGGCGTGCAGGGGAGAAGCTAATGTTTCCAGCGTGCAGGAGGGAGTCAGTGTGGGGGAGGGGGGGTGGAGAAGAGAGGAGAGGGGACCAGCGCAGGGCCAGGGATAATAAAAGCTTCCTGAAGTTTCCTAAGGGACGCAGTGACCTGGTCTACCCGCCCAGGACCCCTAGGTTCTGGGGGCGCCAGGTCTGCCAACCTCGCCAGCCTGGGGTAAGTCACTCACTTCTCATTTCCACATCTGGCGAGTTACTGCACTGGATTCAAGAATTGAGCCCAAGATGGGTTGTGAGTGACCATTATTATTCTTCTAAACAACAAGGCAAGCTGACCCAGCCTTCCCTGGAGGCACCAGGGGCAGAAACGCCTTCTCTGGGGACCTCTGAAAAGAAAGCAGGGCGGAATTTCTCCATCCCGGTGGGGAATGAGTCAAAGATGGGCTTTGGGGGATCCCGGGTGGTCTTGGTGGACATGCGAGCTTAAGCTTTGTGAGCAGGTGAGCCTGAGAATCACTGTGTCCCCCACCCTGAGCCCTGTCCACTCCCATGAATGTGGGGAAGCATGGGAAACAGAGATGAGGCCTGGATACATGGGGCGTGGACAGGCAGGGCTGCCCGTGGTCACGGTCATGGGGTCCCCTGTCACGTCCCAGCACCTATGGGAGTGGCAGCTGCGTCTCCCCCACCCAGACCCACCAGAAGGGAAGACCCGGTTCAGCCTTGGGGAGGAGGGGGAGCAGGATGGGACCACCCCCAGCGCCTCCTCTTTCCTATCCTGAAACCTCCCAGAAAGCCGCGATCTGTTTCTTCAGTTAAGAAACAGGTGTGGGGGCTGGAGTGATAGCACATCAGGTAGGGCGTCTGCCTTGCATGCAGCTGACCCGGGTTCGATTCCCAGCATCCTATATGGTCCCCTGAGCACTGCCAGGAGTAATTCCTGAGTGCAGAGCCAGGAGTAACTCCTGAGCATTACCAAGTGTGACCCAAAAAGAAAAAAGAAAGAAAAAAGAAACAGGCGTGGGGTTGGAGTGATATAGACAGTGGGTAGGGTGTCTGCCTTGCATGCTCCGACCCAGGTTTGATTCCTAGCATCCCATATGGTCCTCTGAGCACCGCCAGGAGTAATTCCTGAGTGCATGAGCCAGGAGTGACCCCTGAACACTGCTGGGTGTGACCCAAAAAGCAAAAAAAGCAAAAAAAAAGTGCGTAAATTTGATTTAAGACTTCCTGATGAAAACCTGATGAATATCCGCTGGCACACACCAAACTCACTCAATCCCCATTTACATTGTCAAGATTAAATCAACCTTCCTCAGGACTCTGGCACTCATCCGCCCCAGAGAACACCTCTCGTAGCAGGTAATGGGCTGGAGGGCGGGCGGGCTAGGCTGAGACAGGGAGATGCAGGGATGAGGGAGAAACTCGGGACGCACTTTGATGAAGCACCTCCAGGGTGGGCTGAGCTGCAGAGACAGAGGAAGACGCACAGAGCTCCAGGAGCCCCAAGGGAAGCCGGGCGCCGCGGGGAAAAGCTTCTCGGAGCACTGGGCCAGTGCCAAGTCTCAAGCAAGTGTTTATCGCGCGGAGCTGGGAGCACAGACAGACAGAGACCAGAGAGATGCAGGCAGAGATGCTGCGGGGAACGAGCTGAGCTGCGGCAATACCTGAGCCTGGGCCCAGGCACTGCGTCGGTCCAGCAGGGATGTCGGGAGCCAGAGCTGCGGTCCTGGAGATGCACAGAGCAGGGCGAACAAATAGGTGAACTGATGAAGGGCTACAGGGCTACAGGAAACGAACAGAAGTGGGGACGGGGGAGGGAAGCCAGGAGGCTGCTGAGGAGGAGGGGCTGCTCTGCAGGTGAGAAGCAAGAGGTGGGGCTCAACCATGCGCCAACAAGCACATGGGGCAGGGGTGCCATAACGAGGCTCCCTGTGCTACCAAGGAGCAAGAGGGAGGCAAGACTTTTGAGATGATGCAGGACTTGCTCTTCCTCCAGCTAGTGCTGAGGTGTGATGGGCCACGTGGGAACTGTGGTCTCGGCCTCCTTCTGCCTGTGCCCTGGCTATGGTCCACTAGTGATTGAGAACCACAACGCAAGTCCCGGGGTAGGAAAAGGGGAGGCTTGGGGGGTCAGAATCTCCAAGGACCCAGAGAAGGAAGTGGCAGCACCCCGGGATCGGTCGGTCAAGTATTTTCTTTTCTTTTTTTTTTTTTTTGCTTTTTGGGTCACACCCGGCAAGGCACAGGGGTTCCTCCTGGCTCTGCACTCAGGAATTACTCCTGGCGGTGCTCGGGCGGACCATATGGGATGCTGGGAATCAAATCCAGGTCGGCCGCGTGCAAGGCAAACACCCTACCCGCTGTGCTATTGCTTCAGTCCCCATGGCCAAGTATTCTTGTTAAGGGGCAGCCTGAGGACCCCTGGGGCCAAACCAGCTGCGGATGTGGCTCAGTGGAAATGCCGGAGCCTCACATGGCTGAGGCGCTGTCTCTGACGGCAAGTCAACAAAACAACCCGCTCCCCACCACAAACAAACAATTCTTTTTTTTCTTCTAAGTCTCACCATTTTCTCCTTTGGGTCTTTTGCTCACTTTTGACACAAAACTCGAGTTGGAAAGTGGCTGGGAGGCTGCAGGGAAGGAGACCCCCCTCCCAGATACAAATGCATGTGGGGTGGGCATGCGCCTGCACCACCAACCAAGGCTGTATGGATGACGACACAGCACTGGGAAGTTTGAGCCTGGAGCAAGTTCAAGAGGCTGGAGCAAGTTCAAGAAGCCTGGGCTTCTCGTGTGAGGGAACCGGATTCGATCCCCGCCACCACACGGTTCCCTGGGCTTCACCAGGTCGGCCCCAAACCCCCACTGCCCTCAAACAAAGGGGAAAAAAAAGTGTACACTTGGGGATTTACTGCATTTTCCTTTATCTTCGAAATCTTACCAAATTGAAGCAATACCCAAACTATTAAGAAAAGTGGAGGGTGGCACGCCACTGGCCAAGCAAGTAAAAACAGAGATAGATAAATGGGACTATCTTAAACTAAGAAGCTTCTGCACCTCCAAAGAAACAGTGACCAAAATACAAAGACAGTCTACAGAATGGGAAAGGATATTCGCCGAATACACATCTGACAAGGGGTTGATATCAAGGATATACAAAGTACTGGTTGAACTCCACAAGAAGAAAACATGCAACCCCATCAAAAAATGGGGAAATGAAATGAACAGAAACTTTCTCAAAGAAGAAATCCGAATGGCAAAAAAGCACATGAGAAAATGCTCTACATCATTAATCATCAGGGAGATGCAGATCAAAACCACATTGAGATACCATCTCACACCGCAGAGACTGGCCCACATTCAAAAGAACAAAAGCAACCGATGCTGGCGCGGATGTGGCGAGAAAGGGACACTCCTTCAGTGTTGGTGGGAATGTCAACTGGTTCAGCCCTTCTGGAAAACAGTATGGACGAGTCTCAAAAAATTAGAAATTGAACTCCCATTTGACCCAGTGATACCACTCCTGGGAATATATCCCAGAGAGGCAAAAATGTATAGTCGAAGTGACATCTGCACTTGTTTGTTCATTGCAGCACTCTTTACAATAGCCAGAAACTGGAAGAAACCTGAATGCCCACAAACAGATGACTGGTTAAAGAAACTTTGGTACATCTACACAATGGAGTACTATGTAGCTGTTAGAAAGGATGAGGTCATGAAATTTACATACAAGTGGTACAACAGGGAAAGTATCATGCTAAGTGAAATGAGTCAGAAAGAGAGGGATAGACATAGAAAGATTGCATTCATCTGGGGGATATGAAGCAACAAAATATGAGATTAATACCCAAGAATAGCTGAGATCAACACCAGGAGGATTATTCCATAGCTTAGAGGCCAGCCGGGCATTCTAGGGGAAAGGGTAGTTCAGATAGAGAAGGGAGCACCAAATAAAGGGTATTTGGAGAATCCTCCCAGGAGGGGAAATGCATGTTGAAAGTAGACTATGGACTGAACATGTTTGCCACTCAATGCCTCTTTTGCAGACCACAACACCCAAAAGGAGAGAGAGAACAAAAGGGAATACCCTGCCACAGAGGCAGAGTGGGGGTGGGGGTGGGGGGGGATATTATCCATGGTGATGGAAAATGGGCACTGGTGGAGGGATGGGTATTTGATCATTGTATGACCGAAACCCAAGCACAAAGATTTGTAAATCTACAACTGTACCTCATGGTGCTTCACTAATAAAATAAAAAAAAAAAAAGAGGAGGGTGGCAAATGGGGCTTCAACGGAGCCAGGCCAGGGGTTATATAAAGCCACAAGAGAGGGGACCCTCTTCCCCAGTATGTAACAGTACATCATGGGCAAAGCAAGAGAAACACATTTCCCGCGCTTCCCTTTCGTGCTTTGCACTCGGGCCAAAATGGGGGTGGGGTGGGGGTCCACATCAGCTATTTATACCATGTCCTCCTTCTACCGGCGCCTCCAAGGATGTGATTCATCTGTTTGGCTCTGCTCTCCCCCACCCCCCACCCCCCCACCCCCGCCATCCCACTTCCCACCCGGCTACCAGGAACATGACTTCACCAAGGCACCACTGCATGTGGCAACACCAAATATGACCAAGAAAGGCGACCTCGAGGGGGGCAGGCCCAGCCGAGATCTCCTCCCCCACTTCTGGCAAAGAGCTCCAGGTCCCGGAATACAAAAAACCCATCTTATAGTAAATAGAAGCACATGATGGGGTAGGAGAGTGGGGGGATGGGCCCTTATCACCTCTGCAACTCTATCTGGTCCCGGTCCTGGAACAAGATCAAACAACATGTGTCTCGACCTCCCTTCTGGCTGCTGGGAATGGTGCCCTGGTCCCTTCTGTGTCTCGGAGCTGGGTAGAACTGGGGTTCAGGAAAGGCTTGCTCATGAACTGCAAGGACGCACACAGTGTGTTTCGGAAAAAATGTGTTTTGTATTTGTGACTTTCCTCTCTCTTAGGGAAACCCAACTGCCTACACTTCTTCAGATGCAGAACGTCTCTTGGCATAGTTCCCTTCCCTTAAAGCATTTCAATAAGGGCAAGAGGGTGCCCTTAGCCAGGAGCTGGCCCAGGGGAAACACTCACTAAACATGAGCACTGCTCGGTTATTCCTCGGGGCAAGCTCAGTGGCATGCCATGCCATACCCATAATACAGTGCTGGGACTGACTCTGGGTGGTGAAGGTGAAGCCGAGAAGGTGGTGATTCAAAGAGGTCGTGCTACTTTTAAGTTATGATGCTAGAGTTTGGGGGGCTGGGGTGACAGTACAGTGGGTAGGATTCTTGCCTTACAAGTGACCGGCCAATCGGGTCCTGATCCCCGGCACCCTGCCAGGAATAATCCTTGAGTGCAAGCCAGGACTCAGTCCTGAGCACTGCCGGGTGTGGTCCCCGAACCAAAGCAAAACAACAACAAAAAGAATGCCAGGATTTGGAGGCAGCATCTCTGGCTCCAGAGAACTCCTCCGTGTCCCCTGCGGGGGCCGTTTCTCAAGAGCTGACTCAAGAGCCAGCTTCCAGAGTCCTCTAACTGCTTTGTTTCTCCACCCAGCAAAGGAGTCTGGAGGAAACCCCCAACTTCCAGGGACTGGAAGTTCCCTGGAACCCTGGTTCCACAGATCTGACTCAGGCAGGGGTGGCCGAGCGGGCACCGGAACCCCTACCTCCCAGCTCAGAATTGCACAGAGAGGGCACAAGGTTCTGGTGCAGAGAGAGGACGGTGGGGACCCCCGTGGGTTCTGATTCCTCCCCACTCACCCCAGGACAACACACAGCAATGCCTTAAAAAATGATGACACGGTCCAAACTACAAGGAGGCATGTATGTGTGAGAGCTCACGATCTGTCATTGCTCCATTGTGTGTGTGGGGGGGGGGGGGTGGGGGGGAACACACTAGCTAGGGCTTAGGGCTTAGTCCTGGCTAGGGCTTAGTCCTGGCTCCGTGATCAGGGTCGACAGAGATCCTGGCAGGGTGCGGGGCACCAAACACAGTGCTGGGACTGACTCTGGGTTGGCCACGTGGCAGGGCAGGAGCCTTAACCCCCATCTGGTATCTCTGGCCCGAGAGGTCATCTATCAAGGTCCAAATGGCTGGTCGTGGTGCCACACTCTAGGAAACTCTGGCTTGGGCTCTCTGAGAGTTGGTGGCTCCACTGAAACTCTCACTGTGGAAGGTGTCTCTCCGGTGCTCTCCTCAGGAAGACTTTTCTGGGGAAAGAGAGCACAGGACGTGCAGCATCCTGGAACACCTAGAACTAGGATGAAATTCCGAGTGAGTCGGGCCAGCCAGACTCAGGGCACTGCCATATTCTCCTGGAGGGCAGGTAGGATAGAGAAGGGCCCAGGATAATAATCGTTGGGGATGATCACACTGGACAAGATCTGAGGGTTAAAAGTAGGTAAAGGGATTTACACGATAACCATTCAGTATCTGTACTGTAAACCACAGTGCCCAAAAGGGGGGGGGGGGAGGGGAGAGACAGAGAGACAGAGAGAGAGACAGAGACAGAAACAGAGGAGAGAGAGAGAGAGAGAGAGAGAGAGAGAGAGAGAGAGAGAGAGAGAGAGAGAGAAGAAAAGCACCTGCCATGGACAGAGGCTGGGGTAGAGGGTGACGGGGAGGGAACCTGGGGACACTGGTGCTGGGAAGTGTACACTGGTGGAGGGATGGGTGTCGGAACACTGCATGACTGAAATCTAATCATGAGCAACCTTTGTAAGGGTCTATCTCACAGTGATTCAATAATAAAATCTTTAAATTAAAAAAAATATATATATATAGCCCCGAGGTCTGCCTGAGGCCATGTGACCCCAGGGGCAGCACTGGAGTCAGCACCCACATCAGCTACTGCCCCCAGGGTCAGCACCCACATCTCCAGACTAAAGCACACAGGGAGGAAAGAATCAGGAGGAGACTGTGTGCTTCCTAATGTTCCCAATCTCACTCCCAGTGGATTCTTCAGACAAGAAAAGACCGCTTGGATGTTCACCAAAAGACAAGTCTCCTACAGACACAGTCGCGGTGGGACGAGAAACTGCATTCCTAAAGATCATTTCTGCTGCCCAGGTCGCAATGTCGGATGAGTCTGTCTCCAGGTTCCATCATTAGATAGAGCCTCCTTTTTATTTTCTCACTCAGATCTTGGCCAAGGCGGCTGCCTCTCGCTCTGTTCTACAGGACAGGTCAGCGGAAGTCACGGCATTTCTGTTCATCTCACTGCTTCCGCTTTCCTGAGGAGCTGGAGTCAAGTGCTCACGGCTCTCAGACTAGAGATGTCGGACAGGAAAGGAAGGGCAGAATTCCCAGAGCGGTCCCAGCCCAAGTCTCTCCCACACAACTCTTCCCGTCAACACTTCTCACGGCAGTCGCTGACCAGAGTCCCACCTTATTTATTAGTACCCTGCCCTGTCAGTGAAAACAACACTCGGGAGCTGGGGGCTTTCCTTGCAATCCTCTCTCTGCCCAATTGGTTTCCTGGGGCGACCCGGGAATCATTTATATTTAAATCTTCACCCGAGTCAGTGGAGGTTTAACCCTCTGAAATGGGGGAGACAATTGCTATTAAAAAATTAAATTAAAAAGACCCTCGAGAACTTCATGTACCGGCACCAGGCTCTTCACACGGAATGACCCAGTTTGGAAGTAAATTATGACTGGGGCTTTGGTGATTCAAAATTTAAAAAAAAAAATACATTCGAGCATTTTGTGAAAGAGGCATGTATGTCTGGAGGCAGGTGGGTGTTCAAGAGAGAGAAGAGGAGTGGCCGGGGACAGTATAGGGATCCAGGTGCTTGTCCTGAATATGGCTGACCCAAGTTCCATCCCCGGCACTCCAAATGATCCCCTAAATCCCGCCCGAAGTACCCCTAAGCACAGAGCTTGGAGTAATCCCTGAGAATAGAGCTAGGAGTACTCCCTGAGCACTGCAGGCCATTCCCCCTACACACCCTCCAAAAAAGAAAGTTCTTTCTAGTAAAAACTCAAGTCTGGAAAATTCTGGGTTCAACAGGACCGGGAACGAAGATCCTCCACCCGTATCCCCCTGTCTCCAGCAACTCAGCAGTCACACCCATAAGCCACCTCTGGCTGGCCCCAGATAATCTCGTCAGCCAGCAACAGGAGACGATGGCCACCATCCAGAGCCGCATGTCCTTCTCTCCCACAAGAGAGCATAACATGACGCTCACCATAACCATGCCACCAGACCCCGCGTCACGCTGTTTCACTAGGGGTGCCCCGGAGGGGGATGGGTCCAGCTCTGGCAGCCGAAAACCTCCAGAACTTAACTGTTGCCCTGCTCTCGGCTGCTCTCTACCCACTTGGCCAAGTCTTACCCACAAGTGAACCTATTCCTAGACACTTCATACCGTACTTGGTACCCATACTCCAAGAGTACCACACCACATCTGATGCGGTTCAAAGTAGGAGGTAATTTAAAGGGAAATATATATATATATATATATATATATATATATATATATATTACAGATGCACACACACACACATGGCTCAGCCTATAACAAGCTAGTGATCTCTTATAGAAGGGCTTAATGGCCCCTTGGTGAAATACAACAATCTACACACACTTTCCTCTAAGAAAACTTTTTTGGTGCATTTTCAGTGTTTTTTTCATAACAAACAATACAAAATATATTATTTTGGTTTTGCTCTGGGACAGGGGTTGGGGTTCGGGATGGAAACACCCAAAGTATGGTTGTGGGAAGGTGTAATGGTGGTAGGATTGGTGTTTGAATATTAAATGTAATCAAATATTGTGAACTACTTAATAAAATAAAAATATTTAAAAAAAAAAAACCAAGTCTGGGTAATCCTGAGTAGTTGAGGGAACAGTCTGTGTCTCCTAAGACTCCAGGACCTCCACTGACCTCAGCTCTGAACAATCAACACACCAGACGTCTGTGCTAACCTTCTCACCCCAGCAGGTATGGGCACCCTCAGGGGTACTGGACTCAGGTGAATCCTGGGGTCAGACTCCCCTCCTGCAGGCCAGACTGATTAGTACAGCAAGTAGGGCGCTTGCCTTGCATGAGGCCAAGCCCAGTTCAATCCCCGGCATCCCACAGGGTCCCCTGAGTACCACCAGGCGTGATTCCAGAGCGCAGAGCCAGAAGCAATCTCTGAGCATCGCAGGGTGTGGCCCCCAAATGAAACCAAGACAAACGAAGATTGCACTCCAGCATGAGGGGTGAGGAAAAGAGAGCATTGCCTGTCCAGGGCCCTACATCCATGCCACGACTGTTGATGGAGCACGCGCTAGTCACCTGATGAACAGGAGCCGTGCTCGCCTGAGGTGTCTGTCAGGCAGTCATACCCATAAGTCACACCCACAACACCCAAGAACCATCGGGCACTTGCCCCAGGCTGGAGACACCACCTGACCACAGCACTCGGCTCCCTCAGACAGGGCTCCCTCAGAGAAACCAAGTTCCAGGAAATCCACGGGGGAGCAGGGCACGGGGCCCATCTGTGAACCTAGAAAAGAAGGCAAGTTCTCTCTCCTGATGGCTCCTCATCTCTGCCTGGCAAGTCCTTTCTTTAGCCCCTCTTGCAAGGTCTCTCGTTTCTCCCTGCCACCCCCCTCCTTTGTGTGTGTGTGTGTGTGTGTGTGTATGGAGGGGGATTGGGCCACACTTGCAGGGCTCAGCGCTTACTCCTGTCTCTGTGCTCAGGGATCACTCCTAGTGGCACTTGGGAGGCCCATATACGGTGCCAGGTGAGCCACGTGCAAGGCAAATACCCTAACCCATGGACTATCCCTCTGGCCCCCCTACCTGCTTTCTTAGCAGCAAACCTTTCCCAACCCAGCTGAAGTTTCTGGCCCGTAACTATGCAGCAGGAGGACGGGCCAGCTGGAGTCTGAGGTTCCTGACTTCTGACTGTCTCCTGCAGGGGTACAGCCTGAAGGCACATAGATTCACCCCTTTCGTGCGCACACAGAAACCATGGCTGTACTACTGCCATGTTTCCACCCAGGACAGGAAATGCAGGCGACAGTCCCACATCAGGAATTAGGGGACACAGACCGCAGAGGTCACATGCCCAAGACTGCCTGTCCCCAGTGTCCTGCAGTTCCTAAGGGTGTCACCAGAATTTCTCTTGGGTGCTACCCAGGACTGGACAATTGTGGACACCAACAGTCACTTCTTGCACAGAAAGTTTGGGTTAAAGTGAGGTGGATATCGATCTGCCCAAGGCTCACAGACTTGCCCATTTTCCAGCCCGTGTCCACCTCTCTTGCCACCATCTCTTCTTCTATAAATTGGGAGATGGCCCCAGGTTAGTGGGGGTAGGGTGCTAACTGGGCCGGGCATGGTGTGTGGCGTGTAGAATTGCTCCATCCATGTCTGCAGTGCCAGCTGAGGCTGCCCCCACTCTCTGAGCCCCTCCAAGGCCCAAGGCACTTTGGAGAATTTAGACAACCCCTATTCCCATCCGGTTCCAGCCAATGGGAAGACGACAAAGCAGGAAGCGTTAGGGTGTCAGATGACTGGGGGCTGTCTTGGGCATCAGGAACCTGCCTCCCACCACACCTGCACCCCAGGTTCCTTCACCCCCAGTTCTCTGTGTACCCGGCAACATACCCAGAGGATAAAGGCACTGCTATGGGGCAGGATTCCGTGTGCTTTAGACTTGGGACCTGAGCAGTCATGTCTCATACCCACCCTGACACACAGTAAGAGGGAAAGAGATTCAATAGGGAACACGGTGTGTGTGTATATGTGTGTGTGTGGGGGGGGGGGGTGGTATGGACATAGCGGCCTTGACCAAGCAGCCCATCATGGCTTGATCTCTGGTATCCCATATGGTCTCCTGAGCACAGCCAGTAGGAAATACTAATCACCTTCTGCCCAGCGGTCCTCTGGTTCTACATCGAGTGACCTTCCACGGTGACACCCAGGAACTAAAGATGCAGAAGCTCAGGGTGAGAAGCGAGTTTCCTGTGCCCGCAGTAGCCATCGGTAGCCAATGAGCTGCCAGTGCTACTGCCTGGCATCCCCGGCACCAGCAGAGGTGGGTGCCCAGTGATTCTCTCCGCACACCTGGTGGTCACCTGGCGGTCCCTGCAGATAGACAGCCAAGCCTGGCATGTGCAAGAGAGGTGGATCTCTGCCCACTCGAAGTTTAGGAGAAGTCAAGTCCAACCTCAGAGTCACTCACTGTATGGAAAGATTTTGAATGGATTTCTGGAGCCATCGGAAGATACCAGTGGAACTGCCTCCTCGGTCCCTGAATAGTATGAGCTACTCTGTGAGTTATGAGAGAGACTTATTCATGTCCTGGGGAGGGCATAGGTGGGGGAAAAAATCAGCACAGCAAGTGCCAGGAGGTATCATTTTGATTGAACTTGTTCCAAATGGAGACACAGAGACAATCTCGTACAACATATTTCACCAGTCCAACCCCCACAACAATGCCCACTAATGGGTTCGGTGGGTACCAGCGCACGTCAGGGAAGCCATATACATGACCACATTAACCTCAAAATCCTGCAAGCAGATGCTCACCTGGGCAATAGTATAGGAGGTAGGGTACTTGTCTTTAATCTGACTGTGGTGGCTACTGGTCTAATTTGAATCCAAGGCATCACAGTTGATTCCCCCAAGCACTCCCAGGGGTCACTCCTGAACAGAGATCTAGGAATGGCACCTGAGCACTGCTGTCTAAGGCTCACAAAATGAAAAGAAAAAAGGAAAGGAGGGAGGGAGGGAGGGAGGGAGGGAGGGAGGGGAGGGAGGGAGGGAGGGAGGGAGGGAGGGAAGGAGGGAAGGAGGGGGAAGGGAGGGAGAAAGAAAGAAAGAAAGAAAGAAAGAAAGAAAGAAAGAAAGAAAGAGGGAGGGAGGGAAGGAGGGAAGGAGGGGGAAGGGAGGGAGAAAGAAAGAAAGAAAGAAAGAAAGAAAGAAAGAAAGAAAGAGGGAGGGAGGAAGGGAGGAAGGAAAGAATGAGAAAGAGAAAAAGAGAGGGGAGAGAACGAAAGAGAGAAGGGGGGACACGAGTTTAGTGAGGCCAAGAGACGTGCTTGAGATCACACAGCTTTAGGTACTGGAATCCTTGGTCACTGACTCACATATTACGCCTTAAAGATTAATGTTTAAAAAATGGGAGGGAGGGAGTTCACTGGGTCATAAATCACAGTTTAATTTTCCTCAGTACAAATCAACTCTTAAGTAACCTGAGACAAGCATATGTATTTAAGAGTCATAAAACCAGCTTGGGTTTCTAATACCAAACAGCCCAATTTGCTTACATATAAATATCAAGGGATGCAAAAGCAGAATTTCGAGCCAAATTAATAAGAAGCATGCGGTGGCACTGCACCTGAGCTTCTACATGGGTTTCATATTCAGACTTTTCCAGGCACTACACCTTAAAGCTTGTAGAACAACAAGATGGATGAGGCTTCGCAGATTTATTTCAGCATAAATGAATGCTAACCATCTGGATGAATAAGATAACCAAATAGCCATAAAATCTTGGCAACCTCCAACATAAGAAAAATGGCTCGGGAGCTGGGAGGAGGGAAAAAATATTCCGTACGGAGTTTACTGGAGGAATTCCAAAGTGTTTGTCGAGTTTACCAAGATTTTGATTCACTCTTGCACTTTAATCTTAACGTACTTGCGATGTGGGGCACTCAGGCAGTCTTAGGAGGGAGGAGGTTATGCAGATAATAATTCTTTACAGCGCTGCAACACTGTGACTGAAAGAGGGTGTTTGGTTTTTATTTTGAGCTGTCTAGTGGTCCTTGAAGCCAGGGAGGGGGAGGTTCATCATTCTCATTTTACAGATGACAGAAAAGAAACAGACAAGTTTAGGTCCACTTAGGACTGATGCTCTTTTTACTTCCTTGTGTTGATGCCTATTCACCCAACCATCCATCCACTCACCCCTGCAACAACCATCCAGCCACCCAGCCACTCATCCTCTCAGCCATCCACTCACTCACCCAACCATGGTCCATCCACTCACCCATCATCCATCCATCCATCCATCCATCCATCCATCCATCCATTCACCCATCCATCCACCTATCCAACCCATCCAATCAATCCATCCACCCATCCACCCACCCATCCATCCATCCATCCATCCACCCATCCATCCATCTACCCATCCATCCATCCATCCATCCATCCATCCATCCATCCATCCATCCATCCATCCACCCACCCACCCATCCATCCATCCCGTCCATCCATCCATCCATCCATCCATCCATCCATCCATCCACCCACCCACCCATCCATCATCTAGCCAGCCATCCAGCCATCCAGCCATCCACATTTCCTACCAATTCCCAATTCCTATTTATTCTGTAATCCTCCAAGAAAGAAAAGAAAATGTTCCCTCAGGCAGACCACACATCCATGTGACTTGAGCACAGGTCTGCGGAAGAGTTCTTCCTTGCCAAAAATGTCATCACTTGGGGCAGAGGGTGCCCTGCCCTTGCCTCCTGCTTCTGCAATGTCTGCCCCTTCCTTCATTCCCACTGCCGACGATTCTGCCAGCACTGTGCACTTATAATCAAGTGTGACACATTATGGGAGCTCTCGTTCACCTCTCTGCCTTCTGCAAATCACTGCCTTGGTAAGACTCCAAGATGACTCTCCAGGCTACTGGAGCTTGGGCAAGTAGCACTAGCATGGCGGAAGGGAATTCGGCCAATAGCAGTGAATTTTCCCATCCTTGAAAAGGCAGGCATTCACTTACTCATCCTCTCACTGGTTCCATTAGTCATTCAGCAAACAGCTAGTTAGTGCCTATTAACGGCCCAGCAACGTCAATGGCTATAGTTAGAAACAAGATGCAAATGAAAAACTTTTAAATAATGTTTTTAAAAAAAGTTTCCCTTGCAGGTGAGAGTCTGGTGCCAACAAACAAAGGTGGGCGGCATGGAAGTGATCTGGTCTGGCGTGGACAGTCAGGCAGTCTGAGGGTATTCATTTCCTGGTGGGGAATCAATCCCTGCCACAAGTTCTGCATGACTGGTCCCCACTCCACTGAGCTGCTCCCAGTAATTATATGCAAATTACTCGGCAAAGCCACAGCTGAGGTTAGACCTCTGCAGAGGCCTACGGCCCTATCAAACCAAAGGCCTCTCCTAAACAGGGCTCCAAGCAAAATCACGGTGGAACCAGCAAGTAGCTCCATGTCTAAACCTTCTGATTTTTTTCCCATGATGATGCTGTGGATGATTAAAAAAAAAAAAAAAGATGAGCAATAGTACAGTGGGTAAGGTGCTTTCCCTGCACATGGCCAACCTGGGTACGATCCCCTGACCACCCCATATGGTCCCTGGAACACTGCCAGGAGTAATTCCTGAGCACTGAGCCAGTAGCAAGACCTGAGCACTGCTGGGTGTGGCCCCAGAACCAAAAAATAATAAATATCATTTCTTAATAATCATGGTTTTTGTACATAGTTCCTGTCTCTCTCCTCTCTGTCTCTCTCTGTCTCTCTCTCATGCACACCCTCCCAGGGGCCTGGGGCACCCTGACTAATCCTGAGTGCTGCCTCTGGGAACAGTGCCCACAGCCGCCAACATCCGGGCCTCCCTCAGCCCACATCAGCATCCACCCAAATGACCTTGGCGGGGGGGGGGGGGGGGGGGGCTGGGAAATGCAGCATATTTGTGATTTTTTAGGACCCAACTCAACAGGCCTGAAATCTAGCCCTCACAAAATCAAGGCTTTCTGCACCGACTCCTATGTTCAATCTTCTTTAATGAACTTTCGTTTAAGTATGTTAATTCTGTATGGTACCAGGGAGCCCACTCAGGGCTCCCACATGCAAAGCACATGCCCTACTGCTGAGCCAGGGGTTCTGTATTTGGAATTAACAACCCCGTCCCCCATATATACACACACACACATGCATACATGCACGCACACATGCACGCAAGCACACACATGCACACATGCTCACACACATTCACATGCACGCACACACACACCCACAACATGCTCACACATGCACACGCACACACACACATGCACACCAGTGGCCTGAGTGGAACGAGGGAGGTGGAACCCTGACTCACTGAGCAAGCAGGTGACCTTGACCGGAATGTCCATTTCAAGGACATCGTCTGCATGAGGAGAACAGGCTGTCCCCCAGCCGGGCCTGGCGGGATTCCTCTCCTCCTCCTCCTCCCCTCCGCCAATACTTGGGAGTCTCTGCTGTATGAGTTTCAGAATTATACATGTATAATTTTTCCTTTTTAATAACATCTAAAAATAAACAATTTGAAAGAGGCTCTTCTGCTCTTTCCCTCCCCCTCCCCCTCCCCCACACCTTCAAGAATATGTTTTAGAGCGGGCTCACAAAAGGCTTTAAACATCCCATTCAAGTCTGTTCCCCTCTGGTAGGGCCACGGGAGGACCTAAGCACCACCGTCCCGTCCACACACCGCCGTGCTGTCTACACTCTCACCTCCCCTACACTCTGCGTCACCACAGAAAGTCTTCTTGGAGCAGAATCATTTTCACAATTCACTATCTTGATTTTGCTAGTTCACAGAGAAGCATTAGTTTCGTGGGTAGAAAACATAAGAAGTTGCACAGAATTCTGCTCTTTGAAGAAAGCCGGTGCTCAATCAGATGCTTCATCCGTACTTGGAGTAACAGCCCCGTCCCCCAGACACACACACACACACACACACACACACACACACACACACACACACATACACAAACACAGTGCTGGCCAGGGCTTCTCTGAACACAGACTGTGGGAACCCGTGAAGTCTGTCCACCTTCCCGGCTCAGTCTCCCAAAAGACACGGGGCCTAGGCGCCATTACTATGTGTCAGTGTTGGAAAAGAAGACTGAACCAACCCCAAGGATGGATTCCTGGCATATAAAATAGATAAAGCACAGTGGGTGCTCATTATACTCATGGTGACTCTCTGAAAAGGTAAAAAGGCAGCTTCTTTCTCCCACCCAAGAGAAAAGGATGCTGTGTTTTGGGGGATGGAGGGGTGGACCACACTCCACGATGCTCAGGGCTGACTCCTGGCTCTGCATTCAGTGATCACTCTGGGAGGGGCTCGGGGATGCTAGGGGATGCTGGAGATTGAACCCCGGTCGGCCGCATGCAAGGCAAACACTTTCCCTGCTGTCCTATCGCTCTGGCCTCTCTCTCCCGTCCATTCTCACCAGGGACTCAACTTGACTCTTTGAAAGATTTGTGTCCAGTTCCTCCTGAAAACATCGTGTAAGCGGTGAAAGGCCAATCAACACAGTTGCCCTTTAGGCCCCAGACCTCCAGAGGGCCCATAAAATAACTTCTGCCTCTGTGAACACAAAGACCCTTCCAGAAGTCCACCTTGATCTGAGGCCGTCACAATAAAATACTGTTTGACCCACTAATCTCGATCCCCTTCCTGCCCCACCCCCCCATGCCAGGGCCGGCTGAATGACCCTTTTGTTCCCCAACCTGTCCAGTTCTGACGAGTTGGGAACTGGTTTTTTAATTTAATTTATTTATTTATTCTTGATCATTATTAGGGACCCCCTCAACCTGCACGCTAAGGCCTTTGTTCATTCTTCCTGAGACACAGGGCTCTGTTTATTGTTACAGAAGCAATAAAAATAATTTAGAAGTCATCAACCCTAGAAGAATGGCTCCCATGTTTCGGAGGGCCAATGAGAAGCAGGCACGTCCCACACAGGGCTTCACCCTGGGCTCTGGGCAGCCCCGCAGAATTGGTTCTGAAGCCTCTATTTTTTAGGTGAGGACAGGAGGAAATGGGGATGGGGCAAGACTCAGACCTGAGAGCCTGGAAGAGACTCCCAGATTACATCGGGGAGGGGGGATGGGGCGCTGGGCTGAAGCCAACAGCATCTGATAAACAGAAATCAGATGAGACCTTCTGAGCTGGGTGGAGCAGAAAGGGAGGTCCCACTTGGGACCCCACTACATCTCTGGCACGGGGAAGGGAACGGTGTGTGTGGGGGGGAGGGGGGGAGATGTGCCGCCCTCCATGGCCAGAGGGACCTTTGCAGATGGTGTTACTATGCCAAGGGCCTGAAGTTGGCAAGACTGTCCCGGATTCTCTGGCTAGTCGTCACTGCGGTCTTTATTTTACTTGCAGCACTGTAGTTGACACACTGTGATTTGAAGGGGTCTCAACATATAGGGTGCAGTCCAGCATCACACCTCCCAACCAGCGTCCACTTCCCTCTGCCACAGTTCCAGGGTCCCACACCACCCCCGGTCCCACTGAAGACAAGCTCTCAGTCTCACCTGCCTTTGGCTTCTCCCCAGGGCCCGAGTCAGATAAACATGTGAAGAGAAGCAGAACTGACATGCTATGGCCACACCCCCAGGACAGCGGGTGGCTGCCTGTTACTGGAAAAGGCAAGGACAGGGTCCCCCTTGGTTGGAGCCTGCAGAAGGAACATGGACCCCCCAATATCTTGAGAGAGAAATCTCTCTCTCTCTCTCTCTCTCTCTCTCTCTCTCCGCCCCTCCCCCATGGGGGGGCCACACTCAGCAGTGTTGGTGGTGTCTGAAGGACCACAGAGGACCAAGGATCATATCTGGGGCTCCCACGGGCAAAGCATGTGCGCTGGCCCTTTGCAATATCCCCAGCTCCACCTGGAAAGCTCTGAATTGTTCATGGAATGGCTACGGTTTGACTGGATATTAATAAACATCCTCTCCAGGCAGGCAAAACATTTCTGCAACAGCTGCTCGCAGTCTGTGCTCATGCGAAATCATGGTACTCATATAGGCCACGGGTAAGTACCAGCATCATTCTTGTCCTGCTTGTACAGGTGAAGGAAGAGAGACCCAAAGGACTCACCTGACCTATTCCCGTCAGGCAGTGGATAGAGCTACCCTGGGAGTTTACCTTAGTCCCACTTTCCAAAGAGACGTGCTGTTCAAAGTAGGAGGCAACCAATCTCAGAGGAAAATATACATTTTTTTCATATATATCACTGTCACTTACCCGTGACGTATTCAATATGCCAAACACAGTAACAACAAGTCTCACGAAGGAGATGTTACTGGGCCCGCTCGAGCAAATTGATCAACAATGGGAGGACCGTGGACCGTGGATCACTGTCACTGTCCTCCCACTGTTCATCAATTTGCTTGAGTGGGCCCAGCAACGTCTCCATCGTGAGACTTGTTGTTACTGTGTTTGGCATATTGAATACACGCGCTGGCGAGATACTCTTGATAGCTTGCTGGACTCTCCGAATTAATATCAATATCAATATCTATCTATCTATCTATCTATATAAAGCACACAAGGCTCAACCTTTAATACCATGTTAGTGATCTCTCCTAGAAGGGCTTAATGGCCCCTGGGTGAAATATAACAACCTCCACACTTTTTCCTCGAAGGATATTTTTTTGTAGCATTTTCAGCAGTTTTTTTTTTTATAACAATACAAAATAATATGATTTCGGTTCTGCTTTGGGGCAAGGGATTGGGGTTTGGGATGGAAACATCTTAAATATGGTGGTGAGAAGGTATAACGGTGGTGGGATTGGTGTTAGAATATTAAATGTAATCAAATATTATAAAATACTTCATAAAATAAAGAAGAAATTAAAAACCAACCAAACAAACAAAACGTCAAAGAGATGTGCCACCGAGTTACAGAGAAGGGGCTCCTGAGAGCAGACCTCGGGCTCCCCACTGAACGTCAGCACCGGCCCATCCCAACCCACATGACTGACCTCAGAACAGAACCACACAGTGCTAACAACAGGCACCCTCGCTGGGCCACATTCAGATTCCTAAAGGCAGGTCTTTGTAGAAATGAGTCTGCTAAGACTCTCACTATAAGGCAGTCACCCTGAACTGGCCAGGTTGGGCCCTGAAGCCAAAAGTCTCCCTGGAGACAGACAAGAAGATCCAAAGAGAGAGGTGAGTCCAGAGGAGGGAGGCTACAGAGGGAGGTGGTCCCGAGGACAACACCCAGTAGCCCGGCTGGATCTTTGCATGTTACCCCCAAGGATGCTCAAGGGGCCCACGAGGTGCCAAGGAAGAAACCAGAGCTCCCATGTGCGAAGCCTCCGCATCGCAGGCTGAGTCCTTGGTTCTAGCAGCCCCGGGAAACGCCCAGCAGGTGTGGCCCTGGAGCAGGAGCTGATCCCCAGGTCAGGAAATCCCGGGAGGCTTGCTGGCTGGCAGGGCCGGGCGGAAGACCCTTCCCAGTCTGGGCTGCCTGTCCACAGGAGGAGGCATGAACCTTCCTGGGCATGGTCCTGACACTGTGAGCAGGCATCTGGTGCCAAGCACACGGTTGGCTTCCCGTGGAGCGAGACGAGCCAGGAGGAGCTTCTAGAACAGCTGCACGCAGGGCAAAGAATCCATCCCCAAAAGGTCACACGGAGCATGTCTGGTCCAGGGCCTGGAGCTCAGCAGGGATGAGCAGAATCTGTCAGTAAATCACCAATCCCATCCCAGGTGTTCTTTGTTCGGGGTTGGTTTGGGGAGTGCTTGGGGCTGACTCGGGTCCAGTGCTCAAGGGTCACTCTTAGTAGTGCTCAGGGAACTGCATGGGGTCCAGGGATGAGACAGCATGGGGGGAGAGGGAGGTAAGGGGGTCGAAGAGTGAACCTGCCCTAGTTCATACACCAGGCAGAAGAGGCATTCAGAAGGCAGCCCGGAAGCAGTGGGCAACCCAGAGCACCCTCTACAGAGGAGAAAGCGAGGGCTTCCTGCAGAGCTGCACCCCACCGGCGCCCTCTCTGCAAGCCCCCAAGGGGGCGGTGGCTTTGAGCCAGCCGAGCTCTCGGAACGGCCGTTCCGTCGCTACCTTCATGCCCCGTGAGCTGAGGAGCCTCCACGCCGCTCTTTCCCAGCCAGGAACAGGCTCCTAATTGTGGCGGTGGAGAATGGAACATTCAGGAGGGTGTGGAGCAGGAGAAGCGGGGGGTGGGAGGGTGGGCTGGGGAGATGGGGGTGCCCAGGAGCCTTCAGCCCAGCTGGCAGACAGGAGACAGAGGGGGTAATTGTGCGCGCTGGTGGCTGCAAAGCCATGCGCGTCCCAACCCTGCAGGCGGGGGCTTCCTCAGTTCCTGGGGGCGGCTTTCCGACCCACAGAAATGGGGAGAGAGACTGGAGCTGCCCGGGGCTGGGGGTGGGCTGGGGGGTACTGCTCGGAGGCCCCTCTATGTCCTTAACAGAAAAAATTCTGTATTGATTGCCTCTGATGGAGCCAAAGCAGAATCTGACAAACGCTTCTGCCCCTGGCCCCTGGCGCAGGTGAAACTGCATCCTTCTCGACTTCCAGCACCATCTGCATCCCAGACTGATGGTGACGCTTTTTCGGGATGCTTCTCGGCTGTTCTCTGTACACACAGTGTGCACTCACCTCCTAGCATATGCATAAGCCGTGGCCACTCTGGAGGCCGGGCCAAAGATGCGGCGTCCTGCTTTCTCTCTTCTTGTCCCTCTCAATGCCCAGCCCGTTCCGGGGAGACCCGCTTCCCATTGGAAACAGTTTCCTGGCCAATCAAGCCCCTCGTTTCTACACAGCTGCTTCGCCACACCGCAATTCTTAAGGACAAGTCAGGTATATAAACATACCTGTCCAAACAGAATCACAGCATTTCTTACAAGTTCTGTGAATGAAAATCCGTTCTATTCAGTGAAGACATAGGCCAATAGAACGTTTCAATCAACAAGCTTTTTTCCTTTTTATTTCCTTCCTCCTTCCTTCCTTCCTTCCTTCTTTCCTTCCTTCCTTCCTCCCCTCCCTCCCTCCTTTCCTCCCTCCCTCCCTCCCTTCCTCCCCTCCCTCCCTTCTCCCTCCTCCTCCCTCCCTCCCTCCCTCCCTCCCTCTCTCCCTCCCTCCCTCCCTTCCTCCTTCCTTCCTTCTTTTTCCCTTTGGGCCCACACAAGAGGTGCTCAGGGATACCTCCTGGCAGGACTCAGGGCACTGTATGGGGTGCCAAGGATCATGCCCAGGTTTAGCTTATACAGACAAGCCCCTTACGCACTGTACTCTTTCTCTGGCCCTCAGCAAGCTTTTTTTAAGGAATCTTCTTCTGCCATGTGCCATCCCAGACACTGGTAGGAATACCCTCATCAGCTCCCCTTAACTTGGTTCTGGAGAGACAGGCCTCCACTTGCCTCTTCCAGCTCTCTCTCAAGGCCCCTTTGCACGGGTCACTGGGAACCACGCAGTGTTCTCGGGCGGACGACCTCATCCTAAGGAGGGTCCCAGGCCCCAGCCTACCATACCTTCTTGGGTCTGCCCCCTCTGCCTTTCCCTCTCACAGTTCCAACTTCCTCCCCCCTTTCCTTTCTTTCCTTTCTTGTTTAATCAAGAACCCTTTGTGAGCTATCCATTGTAATGCACAGTAAAATCTGTATTTCAGGCAGGTTGAGCCCGGGAGCAGCACCGGATCTGAATACCAATGGAGCGAGATGCCCACCTGATTTCATTATTCCGTTTGTCCATAATCGCACCCTCCAGAATTCAACACGCAGACAGATGCAAATGAGTTCTAAAAACTCTGTGCCCCGGAACAACAGAAGGAAATTGGAAAAGTTGTATCCTAATCAGATCTCGGGCAGAACAGAACTCCAGGCAGAGAGGACCAAGGTCACTCAGGTTCCAGAGTTCCCGCTCCCTCTCAGCTCCTAGAATGCATTTTTGGAAGAAGAAGAAGAAGACAAAACCCACTATCCAAATTTCCTTTATCGAATTTCTCAATTCTTACAACTGTCCAAAGTTGAACTGTTAGGCAGAGTTTGAGGGGAAAGGTGTGAGTGCTTTTCAGGACGAAGGAATGAAACTTGCAGTAAGTCCTAAATTTCTATTTCTAACCCCTTCCCAAACCCAAACTTGCTATTTGCACCATCAAAGCCTCATAGGGTCTAAAGAGATAGTACAGCGGGTAGGATGCTTGCCTTGGTTTGATCCCCTGTACCCTACTTGGTCCCCTGAGCACCACCAGGAGTGATCCCCAAGCACAGAGCCAAGAGTAAGTAAATCCTGAGCACTGCTGGGTGTGGCCCCCAAACCAACAACTAAGTCTAAAGTCTCATAATAGCCTTTCCATTTATATTTTTACAAATAGTCTAAAAATAAAACCAGGAAAGAAGAAGAGAGGAAGACATAAAATGGGCATTTGCTCAGGATCCAGAGCAAGTGGGCTGGAGTGATAGCACAGCGATAGGGCATTTGGCTTACAGGCGGCCGACCTGGGATTGATTCCTCCATCCCTCTCGGAGAGCACGGCAAGCTACCGAGAGTATCCCGCCCGTGTGGCAGAGCCTGGCAAGCTCCCTGTGGCGCATTGGATATGCCAAAAACAGTAACAACAAGTCTCACAATGGAGATGCTACTGGTGCCCGCTCGAGCAAATTGATGAACAACGGGAGGACAGTGCTACAGTGCTACAACAAGCGACAATTTTTTGTCTCAAATTTACATGTGGCGCTTTCAGTTGTCATAAAAGAAGTCACCCATTAGAAACGCTTCTATTAGACACGAGAGCCATATCCTGTGCAATGCAAGGACTTAGCAGCAGCAGCAGCAGCAGCATTACCCAGAGTGGGTGATCACAGGCCCCCAGAAGGGGGCCCTGAAAAAAATCCAGGTGGGTGGTAGGACCCTCCCATGCAAGGGAAGAAAGGAAGAAAGAAAAAAAGGGAGAGAAAAAGAGAAAGGAATGAAGGAAAGAGACAGAGAAAAAGAGAGAAGAGAGTAAGAGAAGGAAGGAAGGAAGGGTGGGAGGGAGGGAGGGAGGGAGGGAGGGAGGGAGGGAGGGAGGAAGGAAAGAAGGAAGGAGAAAGAAGGAAGGAAGGAGAAGGAAGGGAGGGAGGGAGGGAGGAAGGAAGGAAGGAAGGAAGGAAGGAAGGAAGGAAGGAAGGAAAGAAGGGAGGGAGGGAGGGAGGCAGGCAGGAAGGGAGGAAGGGAGGAAGAGAGGAAGAGAGGAAGAGAGGAAGGGACAGAGAGAGAGAGAGGAAGGAAGGAGGGAGGGAGAGAGGGAGGGAGGGAGGGAGGGAAGGAAGGAAGGAAGGGAGGGAGGGAGGGAGGGAGGGAGGGAGGGGAAAGAAGGAGGGAGGGAGGAAAAGAAAGAAAGAAAGAAAGAAAGGTGAGAAAAAAGAGAAAGGAAGGAAGGAAAGAGAGAAAAAGAGTAAGAGAGTAAGAGAAAGGACGGAAAGGAAGGAAGGAAGGAAAGGAAGGAAGGAAGGAAGGAAGGAAGGAAGGAAGGAAGGAAGGAAGGAAGGGAGGGAGGGAGGGAGGGAGGGAGGGAGAGAAAAGAGAAAGGCAGGAAGGAATGCGAGAAGAGTGAGTGAGTGAATGAGAGAGAGAGCGAGAGAGAGAGAGAGAGAGAGAGAGAGAGAGCAGGCAAGACACCATCTCTGAGTGAGCCAAGGGAGAAAGAGCAAAGCAAACCCACTGAACTTGGCCTCAGCTCAGTCGCAGATTCCAAGGACAGCCAAGAGATGGGAGACACATTCGTGGGGCCCCACGGCAGTGGCCTCTGGAGGGGGAGTGTTTGCGGGAGCCCCGTGGCAGCCGTGAACTGCAGCGAGGGGCAGTGGCACCTTCCCCAGTCGGACAGACCTCCTCGGGGCACACGGACTTGAGGCCCCCCTGGAGACAAGGCTCACCCAGCCCCCCAGAGGAAGCCCCACCGCTAGCCCAGACCACCAGACGCTCTCTCGGGTGGCCTGGCCGTCCCTGGGGCACCCCCCGCCTGGCTGGGAAACAGTTGATATTTGTTTTTCCTGGAATTAGGGGAGCCCCAGCTGCAGGACACAAATCACATTAAACACAGTTAGGGGCTCCCACGCGGGCTCGGGGCCATTTCTGCCTCATACAATGCCTCCCGTTTTGCTATTTATCCATCCCTACGTGGATGTCAGGAAATCTCAGCATCTGGGGACCTGTAAACATGAAAATAAGAAGCTATAAAAAATATTAGCAAACCAATTAAAAGCTCAAGTAGCAATAAACTCGACTTGCATTACACCTAAAAAACAAAAACACTCTCCTCCTCAGAAATTTTTCCCGAACAGGCATTCATTCTCTCTATCAGCAGTGTTTCAAAGAGCTTTTTCTTTCTTCTCAAAAGAGCTTCTCATCGCCCCTCGGTATACCTGGCCCACCCCCTGGGGAGTCAGAGGCTGCTGAGGGATCAGGCCCCCGGGAGTCAGGGATGAAAGAAACCCGTTTCTGCCTCTCCCCAAGCCAATGTAGTCACTGTTGGGATGTGGGAGTGAGAACAGGACCTAGAAACGTTATCACCTGAAAAGAACCGCTAACTTGAACTGCAACTGGGAATTGACAAATATGTATGTACCCAACTCAAATGTTACTCTTAGTTTATTAGAGTTACTACTAATCTTGGTTTGGGGGGCCACACCCAGCAGTGCTCAGGGCTTACTCCTGGCTCTGTGCTCACTCCTGACGGTGCTCAGGGGACCCTGTGGGGTGCCACGGATGGAACCCAGGAAAGCCACGATGAGGCAGATGCTCTAACCACTGTACTCTCGCTCTGCTCCCAACTCAAACTTTGAAAAAGAGACACAATCACTGCCAACACCCACAAAAGGAAGTGTAGAAAACTGATTTCCTATGGAGTTCTGCCATTTACAAAAGCAAGTCACTGAGTTAGTTCGGTCGGTGATTCTTCCCCACCTCGAAGCGGGAAGCGGAAAACTCCGGGATGGAAAGCGGCTTAATAAAGGACTCAAGGCTCAGAAGAGGCATCGTGGATGCTGGAATCCAGGTCTTAGACACCAGGTGTGTTTCCTTTTCCCGTGACCAAACTGCCCCCACACCGAGAATGAGGGACTAACAGGAAAATCTACACCCCGCCAGGCGCCGCATCAGCCAAGGGGATCCTTAATGGGAGTTAATCCCTGTCCTCATTCCCAGTTACGTGTCTACAACAGACGACTTCCCGCTCCCCCACTCCCCGCCGACGGAACAGGCCAACTCAGGATGTTTAATGAAAAGTAACCTCTCCTCCTTGCCAAGATCTCTTGTTCTAATCCTGACACTAACAGGAAAGGCAGGCTAGGAACCCAGTATTTCCAAACACTAGGCAACCAAAAGAATCCCCATCTATGGCCATCAACAAGAGGACATGGGAGATGGGGGGGGGGGGTGGATGACTCCATGGGTGATGGTTGTCTAGGAGGTTACAAGGAGACAGAAATACAGAAATACTAGAAACCTCCAAACTTCAGGAACATTCTAAATTATTCCAGGAGAACACTTTATCCAAAGTTTTTAATTGCTATGGGAGAGAACCCTTCCCTGGGGGGAAGGGTTGGTAGAAGTTCTCTCTCTGTGTGTGTGTGTGTGTGTGTGTGTGTGTGTGTGTGTGTGTGTGTGTTCAGGGAGACTCAGGGCTCCCGGGGTCTCTGAGGAGTCCTGGTCTGAGGAAGGAAGATGAAAGGTGGGACAAGCAGTAGGAAAAGCAAAGACTTGGGACCAGTGAGGAGGAAGGCTCAGGCTTCCAAAACGTCTTCCACAAGCTGGTTTGTCTGGCGAGACCACTGCCAACTGATGAAGAAACTGCGTCTGGGTTTCACATCGTATTAAGTAAGGGTGAAGAAGAGTCAAAGTTCAGAGTCATTCAGGACTATCCCTACCACAGAATATTCAGTTCAGACACATGCACACTCAGTTCATATGTACACTTGGTTCGTGGACATTCAGTGACAGGAGAATAGAGGGGAGAGGCCACATGTGTGGTCACCTCCAAGAGGACGTGAGGAGACAGCAGGATGGGTGAATGACGCCACGGAGAAGGCTGTCTGAGTCACAGCCCAGCAGAGCCCGCCCGGAACCCACAGGAGACTCAGAAGAGACAGCCCAGAGGCTTCTGTCCAGCACGGGCACCTCTGACAGAAATTCCTCCCTCATCCCCCAGGGATGCTCTGTACTGTGGCCTCAAGGGGCTTCGTCAGACCCGAGGGGGGCACAGTCTTGATTTCCACAGACCCAAGATTCTCAGACGTGTCCCCTCACAAGGGAAAGGGTCCGTGGCTTGCTGTGAGGAAGAAAGGGGAGTGGAGGGATGGCAGCCAAGGGCTTCCATCTTCTATCTTCACAGGCTTCAGAGGGAGAAGCCAAGGACCTCAGAGTCGGTGGAAATTTCCTTCGGGCCTTTCTGGGCCGTTCTGGGAGCATAGTGATCTCTTTCACGGGCCTCCGCCCGCCCGCCTGCGGGGTGAGGCTTCACGTCTCTACCGAGGCTGGTTTCCCCAAAGTGCTGAAAATAGAAGAGGCTCCCAGAGTCGTGCGCTGCCGCGGGCAGGATGGTTAGATTACCTCCAGAGAGGCGAGGCCGGGCTCTGAAACGCAGTCATTGAGCGGGAGGCCAGCCTGGGCCATGCCTCAGGGGGTTGGACCAGGCCAGCAGCTGGGCTGTGGCGTCCTTGAGCCTGAGCGCCCAGCTTTCTCTGTCCCTGGCCTGACTCCTCACAGGCTTTCTGAGGTTAAAAAAAAAAGGGGATCTCTACAATCGAAAGTCTGTCAACAGTTTTTCTTTTTTTTTTTTTTGAGTCTCTCCTTGAAGAACCAGAGGAAGGGTGCTGGAATTTAGCAGTCAGCCCCCCCAAAAAAGTGTTTCTGGGGCCAGAGCAATAGTACAGCAGATAGGGCATTTGCCTTGCACACGGCCAACCTGGGTTCGATCCCCGGCATCCTATAAGGTCCCCCCTCCCCAAGCACTGCCAGGAGTAATTTCTGAGTGCAGAGCCAGGAGTAAACCCCTGAACAGAGCCGGGTGTGACTCAAAAAGAAAAAAAAATGGTTTCTTAATTCCTGGAGCCTACTCTCCATATCACTGTAATCCAAGAGAAGTCTGATGTGACATTTCAGGAGTCCCAGCAGTCACATGATAAAAAAAAAAACAACCTTTTTTTGATATAACATCAATTCAAATAATATCCCTTTTTTTTGGGGGGGGGAAGTTGGGGGGTCACACCTGGTGGTGCTCAGGGCTTACTCCCGGCTCTGTGCTCAGGGCTCTCTCCTGGATGGCTCAGGGGACCATAGGATACAGGGTGTCAGGAACTGAACCACGGTTAGCCGCATGGCCAGCCACACGCAAGGCAAACACCTTGCCCACCCTGCTATTGCTCCGGCCCTCGATAACGTCTTAATTAACCCCAACATCCAAACTGTCATCATTTTAACGTTTAATCAACATAAAAAATGAATTATCCTTGCCAACACGGGTATCGAACCCTTTCAGCACATCTCAACTCACTGTGGCCACGTTCCAAGGGCTCAGAACCACCCCTGGGGGGCTGGAGCGATAGCAAAGCGGGTAGGGCGTTTGCCTTGCACGAGGCCGACCAGGGTTCGATTCCCAGCATCCCATATGGTCCCCCCGAGCGCCGCCAGGATTAATTCCTGAGTGCATGAGCCAGGAGTAAACCCCTGTGTATCACCAGGTGTGACCCAAAAAGCAAAAAAAAAAAAATCAGAACCACCCGCTGGGCCCGGATGGCATTGCTCTGGGCTGGGAAGATTGAGATGGGTGAAGATGGAGCTGCATGCCCGTTATGGGTGCAGGACATGGTGAAAACAGAATTGTCACCACGAGAGTCTTTCTGTATGGACAGGTGCTCTCCAGAGTTCTATCAGGGCTTCTGGGGCAGGGGGCCTTGTGGGTGGGGGGGCATGGAGCTTGGTTCCCTGAGTCCACCAGGCATACAGCCCTGCTCCCCGCATCAGCTCCCCCGTCACCCAACTCGCACGAATGAAGCAGGGACCACGGGCCAGCCGCTGAGACACCCCCTCCTCCACACCACTGAAGTGGGTCACGGAGAAGGAAAGGGAGGCACAGAGAGGTCCCCTCACCTGCCCAATGTCACACAGCTGGTAAGCAAGGGCACTTTCAGGAAGGCAGAAGCCAGAGCCTGTGCTTCCTCAGGGTCCCCAAGCACAGATGGGGGAGAAACCGCCCCTCTCCCGCCACACCCCTGTGGTGCTGACCTTGGTGATAGAGAGCAAGCAAGAGAACGTTCCTGGGGCCCTGTGGAGCCCTGAAGAGCTTCACGTCCACGGCAGAGTTTACTCAGTGGCAGGGATGTGGTTTACAATGCACGGCTACATCCAAACCAGCTGCGCCATTCACTGTGCAAGTGACTTAAGAGTGTCTGAACCTCCATTTTCCTGATCTGTACAATGGGCATCATTATAGAGCCCGCCTTGGGGTGGGTGTGTTGGGGTGGGGGTGGGGTCAGCTGGGTCATGTAAGGGGCTGGACACATGCTTTGCTGGGCATCATTCCACCAAAAGAGAAGCAACCCCCTGCCATGCAGAGCCCCGGGTTGGTTGTGGTCCCGGGCCCTAACCAGCCTTAGGGATTTGAATACCAGCACGGCCCTCACACTGTGCTTGGTAACTGGGCACCGCCCCGTCCGACGCAGCTCTAAGAATCAGGGTGTCTGGGGCTGGAGCTATAGTACAACGGGTAGGGCATTTGCCTTGTACGCAGCTGACCTGGGTTCGATCCCCGGCATCCTATATGGTCCCTCGAGCACTGTCAGGAGTAATTCCTAAGTGCAGAGCCAGGAGTAACCCCTGTGCAATGCTGGGTGTGACCCAAAAAGCCAAAAAATAAAATAGAATCAGGGTGTCATCAGGGAGTCGTGGACGATGGGCACAGAAGGGCCATCAAAACCACTAAGAAGGGTCAGAGCCAGAACCTGGAGCTGCTTCCGGGGTCAGAGAAATAGAAGACGCTGCCAGGGACGGAAGTGTAGTCACGCCATCTCCACCCCCACCTCCAAAATCATGCTCGAACCCTCAAGCCTTGGCAACTCAGGACGCGGGCTTCTGCGGGGGCCCGTCTGCAGGGGGATCACCCCAGAGAAAGCACCAAGGGCCGGAGCACAAGCCGGAGGGACACGAGGCCCCACCTTCCACCCCTGGCACTGAACCGTGCCAGCTGTGGTCCTGCTGGCCCCCAGCACCACTGTGGAGACCTTGTCCCTACAAAAGTCCCCGTCGAGATCAAGTGAGGTCACCAGTGTCATGATTCGAAAGGGCGGGGGTCCCTCGAAGGAGGGGGCATCTGGAACCAGGGACATGGGCCTGACTCAGCGCCCGGACTTTGCAGACTCTGAACGGTGAGATGCTGGATTTTACTGACACTGGTCCCCACCCCACCCCCGACCCCCGTGTGAGCACCTCACCTCCTCGTGTCCCTGGGGAGGACAGGGCCACTGAAGAGGCCGGCACCCAGCCCCGCACTCGCCCGCTCGTAAAACGTGCTGCCCGGAGCCGATGGTGGTGGAAAACTACCCAGGAAGGTGGGCTGCACCCCCAAACACTGCTCACTCTGTTTCCCCTGCTACCTTCCCGCCCCCCCTCCATCCACGGGGAGGGAATAAAGCGTGTCTTTATTTGGGCCCAGGCGCCCTTGGCCTCGGCGCTCCGGCCCGAGCCAAGACAGACACAGAGGCTCATTGACTCGCTCCTCCCGCCGCGGCCTCCAACGGGGCACCGGCACCCCTGGACCCTCCGAAACGCACCTCCAGCCAGGGCTGGGCGGCGCGGGCGGGCGGGCGCCAGCTCAGGTAGCCAGCACGGCGCAGACCCGCTTCCTCAAAAGCACGGGCAGGGAGCGAAGCGTTTCTCTTTCCTTCCCTGATCCCCGCCGCTGGACACAGTGCTGAGTTTTCAAGCTGTGAAATGCGATGTACATTCGAGCTCCCACGAACTCTCCCAGAGAGAGCAAGGGAGGGAGATGTGTGTGTGTGTGTGTGTGTGTGTGTGTGCGTGTATGTGTGCGCGCACGCATGTGTGTATGTGTGCATGAGCGTGCATGTGTGCATGAGTGTATGAGCGTGCATGTGTGCATGAGTGTATGTGTGCATGGGTGTGTATGTGTGTGAGCGTGTATGCATGCGTGTATGTGCCTGTGCTTGTGTGTGCACGTGTGTGTGTGCCTGTGGGTGCCTGTGTACGTGTGTATGTGTGTGTGCGTGCATGTGTGTAGGAGTTCATGTGTGTGTATGTGTGTGTTTGTGTGCATGTGTGTGCATTCCCGTGTGTGTGCCTGTGTGTACACGTATGTGTGTGAGTGTGTGTGCACAATGGGGGGGCCTTCACACCCTCCCCAGGCCCATGTTCCTCCTCTGCCTGGGATCAAGGCTCCATTCTGAAAACTGCTGCGTGAGGGGCGAGTTCCTCAACCCTCCCCTCCCCCGGCCCCCTGCTTCGGTGCTTATACCCGGGAGAATCACAACAACGAGACAAATCCTGTCCTTGAAGAGACAGATCCCAGACAGGAGCCTGAAAGGTGGGCAGAGGGTCGCTCCAGGCGAACGGTGTGAAACTGTGAAGGTGCTTCTTGTTTTTCTCCCAAAGAGAAGGGAGACCTGGTTCGTGTGAGGAGGCTTCCGGAAGGGGGCTGCAGGGCTGGGAGATTGTCATGTAACTGGGAGAATAAACTCATGCGGCAGCCTGGTGGTGGCGGGGAGGGACCCGGCCGTCCCAGCAATGCTCAGTGCTTATCCTGGTGGCGAGGCCTGATGCCTCTGTGCTCTGGTTTAGTGCTCTGCCTTAGTGCTCTGCTCTGGTGCTCAGGGGCAATCGGGGCTACATCCAGCAGTGCTGGGGGAGGGGGGGTGGGGGCACCCTAGGGATTGAAGTGAGGGCCTCATACACCCCCACACGTGCTCCACTTCAGCCACATCATTCCTCCCAATAAGCCGTAGGCAGGACTCAGGGGGTTATTCAGAAGGTTTTCGCTTTCGAGCTCAAGGCGCTACCTCTTTTTGTTTTGCAGCCCTTTCTCCTTTCTGCTTCCTGGGATGCAGACTCAAGGACCGGAGCTGCAGCATCAATCTTGCAACCAAGAGGAGCGTGAAGGGTGGAAGCGTTTGGAAAACACCATTTCTGAATGACAGACTATGAATTACCCTGCCTTACACTTTCTGCGATGAGAGAACTCGGAGAGAGATCACTCTTGGGGCAGAGGGGTGTCCCTGTAACTTATATCCGAGTGGGTTCTTCTGTCCTGATCCACATCACTCTGGAACTTTCTAACCCAAATGTCCCTCTTGGGCTCAAGACATCATTTTTCACATTACCCAAGTCTTCTCCTGTCCACTCCATCCTACTTACTTTCTGATAAACTCTCCAGTATATTCTATCTGAGCTAGAAGGACAGAGTCCTGGCAGCCTGACCTGAGCGAGCTATCTGTGGGCTGTGAAAACCAAGAAGCAGGTTCCTGCCTCCCCCAGCCCCCGAAGTGAAGCCAAAAGAAGGTGCTTCCTCCTCTCCCCAGCTCAGGCTTGGCCCCTCCACTTCCAGCCTAGCATGGCCTCAGGGATTTGAGAGGGAAGAGAGAGGCTAGAGGCTGATCACTCATGCCCATCAGGAAAGAGAGGACAGCAATGGCAGAGGAGTGGGACCCCCCCCCCCCAACCCGGTCAGCAGGGAGGTCAGAGCCAGGGGCCATCTGCTCCGGGGTTCATCAGGGCAGCTCTAAAGATGAAAACCCGGCCTCACGGAGCTGCCAAATCCTTCCTGCAAACTGTCCTAAGTCATATTTGGGGGAGTCACACTCAGAGGGCTTAGACTCCTGGCTCTGTGCTCAGGGATCACTCCTGGCAGAGCTCGGGGATGGTATGCGGTGCCGGGGACGGAACAGGGGTTGGGCTGCATGCAAGACAAGCGCCCTATCCACTTCCATCTCTCCAGCACGGTATTTTATTGGTATGGTGTGTGGGGATGGGGGAGGCCGTGAGGGGGATACACAGTTGAGCCGCGTGCTGATCGATGACACAGTGCCCCGAAATGAGGAGGGGCTCATCAACGCTAATTAAATCCTATGTCTCCAGCACCCTCCAGCTGGAAGCACACAAACCAGGGTTATCCCATTCTTAGCCCACACGGGAGCTTTCTCAGTGCGAACCCACAGATCATTTCCACGTGAACAGATGCCAAATGGCAGAGCCCGGCTCTTACCTCCGGCTCTAATTTTCTTTCAATGCAAATAAGTAATAAGGACTAAGCTTCGGGTTAATTGAGAAATTAATCCAAGGGTGTTCTGCCGGAGAGCTTTGAATCAGGTGGGGAGTTTGGCAAGTGGACCAGCAGACTAAGGGACCTTGGAGAAAAATCACAGTGTATCCAAAGGCCAGTGAAGCTGTTTGGAAATGGGGCTAAAACACAGGAACCGCATGGGCTGGTAGGACTGTCCTGGGGCTAGGACGCTTGCCTGGCATGCTGCCAGTGTGAGCCCTGCCACTGCAGGGAGCCAGCCCCTACCACAGAGCCTGGAGGAGACCCCCAGTCCCGAGGGACACGCCCCCCCCAACATTAGGAAGACCAATCATGCCTTACACTGTTAAACTTCTCACATGTGGGAAACCACCACCCCTGCTTCAGCCCTCGGAAGCAAAACTCTCGTCAGCCCTGACTTGACTGGGATCTCGAATGGGCAACAAACCCGAGCAGCCAACAGGTCACACCAGATCCCACAGGATTTCAAATTCCAGTCCTCGGCTGGACAGAGATTCAGATGAGAATCTTGTCTTCTCTTTGCGGGAGCCCTGGAGACTTTGTAAAGACACAGGTTGCTCCTTGGGGGTGCCCAGAGTTTGAAGGATGCAGAGAAGATTCTCTTCCGGGGGGGGGGGGGGGGAAGAAGGGCAAATGAAATCCCCTAAACTCAGCAATATCCTCCCCACCAGGGTGCCTCCCCCTCCCCCAGCATAAGCCTGCCCATTGGGCCACACAACCTTACAGGAAGGATCCAAAGGATGACAGTGAAAAGGTGCCACAGAAGTTCCTAAAAAATTATATACATATGTATATATATGTACATATGTGGGGGGGGGGGGGCTGGAGTGATAGCACAGCAGGTAGGGCGTCTGCCTTGCACATGGCCGACTCAGGTTCGATTCCTCGACCCCTCTCGGAGAGCCCAGCAAGCTACTGAGACTATCTCGCCCACATAGCAAAGCCTGGCAAGCTACCTGTGACGTAGTCAATATGCCAAAAACAGTAACAATAAGTCTCACAATTTGTTGGGAGACATTCCTGGTGCCTGCTCGAGCAAATCAATGAACAATGGGACAGTGACAGTGACATATGTGTGTGACTGTATATATCTGTATGTGTGTGTGTGTTTGTGTGTGTGACTGTATATATATTATTGGTATTTTTTTGGTTTGATTTTGGGGAACATAGCTGACAATGCTCAGGGATTACTCCTGGTTTGCTCAGGGATCACTCCTGGCGGGGCTCCAGGAACCATCTGGGATGCTGGGGATCGAACCTGGGTTGGTCTGCTGTTACATGATCAATCACTTTGGCCTATATATATATATATATATGTATATATATATATATATATATATATATATACACACACACACACCTATAAGTGTTACATATCAATACCACAAGTTCCAGCCTGGAGGCAAGAGTGGGTAATTCTCGTTACTACAAAGTAATCCCATTACCCGCCGAGCCTCCCTCCCCAGCCCTGCTTCCCTCAACTCCTCCCCACATCCCTCCATCTATCTGCAGTCAGGGGACGTGTTCCTCTGGAATGAAGTAATTGATAGATTGCTTCTGGGGAACCCGGGGCAGCCAGGACCCTGTTTCTAAGAGATGCACGTGGTGGTGCCCGGTGCGGCCGCAGCAGAGGAATTGACTGCCATCACCAAGGTGACCTCGATCACGTCCGCCTGCAACAGGCGCGTTCCGTCATTCCGAGGGGATCTGCACTGATTCTTCTCGCCTGCTTTATATGCACTGGCACAAAACTCATAATTTGCCAGGCACACAATGCCCCAACTCCCAGGCGATAGTCCAGATGAGCTGGTGTGTTCAAGATTTCTTTCTACCTAGGTTTTTTTTTTTTTTAATTGCATTGGAGCAACCACTGGAGGCTTCCTGCAGAAATCCCCAGGACTCGCCCTTTGGCTGCCTTAGACCAGCGTTTCTCATCTGGGGGTGGGGTGCAGGAGGTATCTCCTCTTATAGCGTCCAAAGGGACCAGTGGTTCAAATCACAGCAATGGGGGGAGCACGGCATGAGCCCCAAGGCCAAACGGTAGGATGGTGGAGCCACAGAGTGGAAATAAGGTCGGAAGAAGGCGGCCACGGTTGGAAAATGATGGGAGAACCGTGCCTTAGATGGCTTTAAGAGCAAAAAGCCCGGGAGTCCTGTCCCGGCTCACTTAACTGATTTATCACCATGGGGAGAACCAGCAGCCTTTCCAAACCCGTTTTTTTCCCTTGCCCGAGCGAGACTCATGCTAACATATGCCTCACACGTTGGCTATAAAGATCAGAAATGGGGTGTATAAAATGTCCTCTAATGTAGCACATTGCCCTGTACGTGGAAGATAGTTAAAACACTGAAATGAACACCGCAGTTATGGTGATTGATAATAGTCAAGTTCCCCCACCTACAACAGGGTGGAAATAGTTACCTGGAAGCAGGTACGACAGTGGGCTGGACCACCAGGCCCAAACTGCCACTCACTGCTGTGCCCATTCACTTCAGTTCCCTCCTTGCCATCCCCTCCCCCATCCCCTCCTCCTCCACCAGCTTCAGTCTGGCCAAGAAGAGACATCAGCAGAAGGGCCATGTCTTTTTTTTTCTTTTTGGCTTTTTGGATCTCACCTGGTGATGCCCAGGGCTCACTCCTGGCTGTGCACTCAGGAATTACTCCTGGCAGTGCTCGGGGGTCCACATGGGATGCTGGGGATCGAACCAAGGTCAGTTCATGGCAAACAAACACCCTCCCCACTGTACTATCGCTCTAGCCCCCAAGGATCAGCAGAAGGGAAGGAACAAGAGAGGGGAAAGAGAAGTAGTGAGGACCAAAGGGCGAGGCTGGGGCCCATCTTCCTGACTTCCAGGCAACGACTGAGTCTGGTTCTGCGTGGCCCAGCTGTAACCGCAGGTATGAACTCCTGACCTCTGGGGCTAGGTCTTCATCAGACTCCTGAATGATGACACCCTCCCCACCCCAGGGGCACCCTGAAGTGCTTATAGGGAGTGATCCAAGGGGGGCTCAGCATTGGATGCGTACACTCCCCCAGCCCCCAGACTTGACTCCTAGGATTAAACCTGGCTGGATCAGTAAAACCAGAGCCTGTACCTCGCCACAAAGCTTCTGGACAGGTGCGCTGCCTTATCGCAGCAAAAGAGTGGAGGGACTATAACTGTGACATCCGGGAGAGGCAAGTGCCCTACCCACTGTACCATCTCTTGGGCCCCCTTCCTCCTTCCCACTTAGCTCTGGACTAACCACCTCTCTCCCATGAGGGGAGGGAGGGGAAGGGTCTTGGAAGGGGAAAGCAGGGTCCCGGGCTCCCCAGAGCTCAGACGATGCAGCCAGGAGGGGGCAAAGCCAAGGCACCTGTAGCGTCCAGCCCACCCCCACCTGTCATGTGAAGGGCTGGACAGTGAAAGGGTCAGCTCAGGTGAAAGGCAGCAGGAGGATCCAGGAGCCCGTCCAGCTGCATACAGAGAGGGGAGGAAGCCAGGGTGGGGATTTCTGGAAACTTCTCTGGTGCCCTCAGCGAGGACTGGGTGGAGACTGCAGGGCACATTTCACAGCAGCCACCTGAGGCAGCAGAAAGAACTGTGGTTTATAGGCAACTCTCTCTCTCTCTCTCTCTCTCTCTCTCTGCAGTTCTCTGATCCATGAGTCATTCCAAATCCTGCCAGACAGCTCCCTGCAGAAGCACGTCAAGAAAATCAGCCTCCAAGAGCCGATGACAAAGTGGAGGTCACCGACAGGCCCCTTTCATGGCTAAATGCACCCCGAAACCATGGGGAATAAGAAATGGAACCACTTCTAGTAGAGAATGAAGGCAGTGAGCGAAGGAGAAGGTTCCGAGAAGGGTTCCGGGGACCCAAGCTCTCCTGAATTCAAACAGGAAGGTTCTTTGCTCCATGGAGGCAGGTGAACGCCATCAAGAGACACAGCTGCTTGCCAGAAAGACAGTCCAAAGGTTAAGGTGCCGTTAACCCCCCTGGAACCACCAGGAGTGAGCCCTGAGCACAGAACCAGAAGTTGAGCCCTGAGCACTGCTGGGTGTGGCCCCCTAGACCTCCTCTCCCCACATTCGAGTGGATTCATGAATGAAAGAATAAATGAATAAAAATTCAAAAAGAGACTCAGCCCAGACTCCTCTTGGGCACAAGGAATGTTTCCAACGCTGAGCTGGGATGAGCTACTCCAGACAAAGGGATTCTCCAGAGATGTAACAATGACAACAACATCATCCCCAAAATAGTCACAGAGATTCTGGTGTATCCACGAGAACAGAACTCCTCTCAACGTTCTCTCCATTCTTGGAGGAAATGCTCTCCCCGGGTTAGGGAGCTTCACAGGAGCACATGGAAAGGAACCTCAGGTTGGCGATGAGCCCCCTCACCTCTGACAAGAGATGCCCCCTCCCCGGAATGCCACAGGCCCACCTTCTCTGTATCACACAAACTGACTCACTGCATAAAGAGAGGGGGAAGAAGCCAGGGTGGGGATTTTCTGGAAACTTCCCCTGAGCCTGAGCGGTATGTGCCTCTTGGCCTGCGACTCCCCGTCCTGCTGATAAAAGGTGTGCGCCACCGGTGGCTCACGCCCAGGGCATCTTAATGAACACAAACTGCAGCGGCAGCAGATCTCAGAGAACAGAACGAGGGAGGGAGGTATGATGAAGAGGGGGATGGCCCAGGAAGGGGATCAAGAGACCCCAACTTCCAGATACAGAAAGATGCAGTCACCGGGAGCTGATGCAGTGTGGACAACTCGGATGGCATTTTGTTTTTGTTTTTGTTTTTTGAGTCACACCTGGTGATGCTCAGTGGTTTCTCCTGGGTCTGCACTCAGGAATCACTCTTGGCAGCGCTTGGGGGACCATATGGGATGCTGGGAATCGAACCCGGGTCGGCTGCGTGCAAGGCACACGCCCTACCCGCTGTGCTTTCACTCCAGCTCCACTCCGAGCATTTTTTTCCCGTTGTCCAGAAGACAACCCCAAAAGTTAACTTGGGTGCCCAAGGGCAACCCTGTTCATGACACTCATCAGAGCCACCGTCTTCCTGGTCTGAGGCAATGTCATGTCCCCTGTTCATGATGCCTCGGTAATAGCCAAAGTCATTGGCCCCTTGACCCCAGAAGGACATATAACCCGAACAAGGTCACAGGATGTCTGGGAGCACCGAGAGCTGGTGAGGCAGGGGACTGTGCCCGTTCCCCGTGCCTGCCTCCAGTCTGGCATTTCCGGCAGAGACGCTTCCGCACGAAGGAACAGACGCGTGAGCGCTTGGCACTCTGCCTGCAGCTGGGATCTGGGACCCGTTCCTCTCCCAGCCTGCGCCTTCCTGCTTCTCAGAAGACGGGATGGGGGTGGGGGAAGCTAGGGAGGAAATACACTCGGGATGCCTGTGGGGCCAAGCTCAGGAGGGGTTCCTCCTGACGGGCACACGGAAGGACTGTGTCATGCACAGAACTCCATCAGTAACAGCACTGTAAAGCTGCTCCGATATTGGAACGAAACAAAATTGTGGCACCTAAAATAAGGGGTTTTTTGTTTGAGTGTTTGTTTGATTTTGAGAAAGAAGTGGCACAAAACATAAGAAGAGACGTCGAGGAGATGCCTCCGCTTGCCTGTTGAATTTGTCAGAGAGGAAGTGGGGCGGAGCACTGGGAAGAGATGAGATCTTTGGAGCACTGTCTCCAGCTGATGGGGAGGAAGCACCAACAGCTATGGAAAGGTCTGAGACCCAGCTTCTCAGGCTCAGCCTCCCCTCTGCAGGCGACATGCCCCCCCCCCCAAGACAAAGGGCAGCTCACAGCTTCCTCAGCCAGAGAGCAACCCAGTCTGACCACTGTGGGTGGTTGCCGGGTTGGAATGAGAAATGGGGCACAATTCCTGAAAGCAAGGAACAGCCCAGAAAGGAGGGCCCTTCAGGTCCCAGAGACCCCTGGTGAGCATCCATACGATGCGGTGACCATGATCCCATTGAGAGCAGAACCACAGGGAGAGCTCACAGGGCCTGGTGTACAGCCAGGGGGAGCCTCATACCATCACCATCATCACCACCATCACACTATCTCCATCACCACTGCCATCATCTTCCCACCACCAGCATCACCACCACCATCAACATTACCACCATCACCACCATCATTACCTTTGTCACTAATGTTGTCACCATCACCACCTCCATCACCATCGTCAATGCCAGCACCTCTATCACCACCATCACCACCACTACCACCATCGCCATTATCACCAACACCACCATCACCATCAACGCCATCACCACCATCATCACTACCATCACTATCACCACCACCACCATTGCCACCATCAACACCATCAACATCCCCACTCTCACCCTCTGTCATTACTATCAACATCACCATCATCACCTCCCATCATCATCGTCACTACCATCATCACCTTCATCAACCCCCATCATCATCACCATCATCATCATCATCACCACCACTGTCACCATCATCAGCCTCCATCATCACCATCATCACCTCCCCATATCACCATCATCAGCCTCTATCATCACCATCATCAGCCTCTATCATCGCTTCCCATCATCACCATCACCATCATCAACCCCCATCATCACCATCATCATCATCACTACCATTATCACCAACATCACCTCCCCATCATCACCATCATCACCATTATCACCACCATCACCATTATCACCTCCCCATCATAACCATCACCATCACCACCATGATCACCATCATCACCATTATCACCACCCCATCGTCACTTTCACCATCATTATCGCCATCCCCACCACCATCATCATCATCATCACCACCATCATCACTGTCGCTGTAACCACCATCCCTATTTCACCGTCTGCACCCATCACCCCCATCCTCACATCATCATAACCATTGCTGCTACCGGTATCAGGGTTCTGCTCTCCACCCCGTCCACCCGGCCTGAAACACACCCCTTGGCAGTGGGGGGGGAGGAGCCAGATGTTCACACTCGAGCCACGTGGCATGGTTTGCCTGGGCCACTGGGGAACCAAAGCCGACCTGATCACCACTTCCGGCCCCGCCAGGGGCAACCCAGCCCCGTTCACTCCTCCAGAAGAAACCCGCGTCAGGCCGAGAGCTGTGGGGGCTGGGGAAACTCAGCTGAGCTCTGTCCCCGGGGAAGATGTGGCCACAGACATGTCCTCGGGTGATGTCAATGCAGCCAGTGTCTGTCTGGAGCCCTCCTCGCCCGCGGCCGCATCAGCCGAGTCCTGCGCAGAGCCATTATCCAGCTGAACTGGATTTGCCAGGTGTTCCTGCTGTCGTCTGCCTCCGGCACCCCCTTCCTGATCCCCCAGTGACAAGATGATTGCTTTTAAGACAGCGAGCAATTACGGTCCTTTTAAAAAGTCTGGGCAGAGATGAGAGGATTAGAAGCCTTGGACACGTGGCCGTGAGGTGACCACATAGCAGTTGCCACGGAAGCATGCAGAGCTGTTTTCCGTGGAAATGTGCTCTTTAACCCCGTGAGGGTGGGGGTTCTGTCCCGACCCTTCCGCCAATATGGTTTTTGGTGGGTTGGTTGACTTTTGGCTTGGGGGCCACAGCTGGCAGTGCTCAGGGATCACTCCTGACGGGGCTCCCGTACCCCTGTGGGTGCTGGGGATTGGGCCTAGGGTGGCCACGGGCCAGGCAAGTGCCGTGACCCCTGTGCTGTCTCTCCAGCCCCCACATGCCCTGAGCTCACGGAGGACAGGCCTCCAGCCCCCCCCCCCCCCGTGCCCATGCGCCCTTTCTGAGACAGATCACATCCCCGCTGTCAAAGCCTTTGGGTCTTCGTCCCTCCTCTTCCTCCTTAGAACTTTGAAGGACTCTCAGGGATTGGAAAAGCTAGAACAGGCTTGTCAGGCAGAGGGAGAGGCGATGGCTCCCTGGAGTGGCTGTCCAGTTGCATCTCACTGGCTCTGACTGGGACAAAGTGGAGCCTTAAGGACATGTTTCCCCTGATAAGGACCCCAGGCCCCTGGCAGGTCAGTGGGGAGGACACAGCACTGACCTCCCTAAGCACTGGCCACCTTGGTCTTCATTACACACTGAGTAAGTCCCCAACGACGTCTCTCTGCCATTTTCTGCACAGACGTGTGTGTGTGTGTGTGTGTGTGTGTGTGTGTGTGTGTGTGTGACACTATTCTCCCTCATGAATATGCATTGTCCCTGAAAACACCTACTAGAACATATGTCAGCCGGGACCCCAGGCTACCTCTGCTGGGCAGAAAACCAAACCCCCACCCAGCTCCCTCTCTCTCTCTCTCTCTCTCTCTCTCTCTCTCTCTCTCTCTCTCTCTCTCTCTCTTCCCATTGTTTTCTGCTGGGTTTTGGTGCCACACCCAGCAGTGCTCAATACTCAGAGCTTCCTCCTGACTCTGTGCTCAGGGATCACTCCTACTGGGCTCAGAGGACCCTATGTGGAGCCAGGGAGGGAATCTGGGTTGGGGGCATGCAAGGAAAGCACCCTGCCTGCCCTGCCTGCCGTGCTGTGACCCTGCCCCTCAGCGCCCTCTCTGACACTGCTTTCCAGCCCCGTCAGGGGGACAAGTGTCACCACTGGAGTGTCCCACGGCCAGCAAAGGCCCTCCGGCACTTTTCCTGCTGACTCAACACCTCCAACTCCGCCTGTCCAGCACTTCCTAGCAGAAGACACAACCCAGGAACCTGGAGCCCTCACAGGGGGCTTCACTGCACCCCAGTCTGTGAAATAGAAGGTTCTGGGTCTCCATCTCTCCTCTGAGAAAGAGCCGGAGCCCAAGGGGAACCCACCTTCCCTAGAACCCACCGCCCAGAGGACAGCATGAGATAACTAGTGCCCAGCCAGGGTCTCTCACACAAGGGTGCTCCTGGCCAGGGCGCTGGGGGGGGGGGGGGGGCGGGCAGGCACTGTGTCTCCAAGGGTGTGAGACCTGCACAGCACTCAGGTCTGCTCGAGGAAAAACTTTGGGGTATGTTGTGTGGCTGTAAACACCTTCTTGCCCGCACTCTGCATTGTTGTCCAGATTAAATGGGGCGCCCCGGCCACATACACACACACACACACACACACACACACACACACACACACACACACACGAGCGAGCCAGGACCCACGATGTGGAAGTGAAGGAGCTTATCAGAACTGAGTCCAGGACCCATACCTGGCTACCCGGCTCCCACAGGAGTGCGAGCCGGAGGCAGGGGAGATGGATGGGGGCCACCCTGGGTTCTGTGCGGTCCCAGGTGCCCCTATCTCTGTGCCAGGAAGGCAGGAAGGCAGTCTACGGCCACACACGCAGCCTCCAGAACAAAGCACCAAAGGGTCGGATGGGGGCTCAAAGGTGAAGCACAATCTCCGGCACCACAGGATACAATAAAACCCAAATCCACGGAGTCATAGAGTCCAGGGAAACTGCGCAAGCTCTGCATGTAGGAGGATGGATGGATCCCCGGCACTGCACCACCGGGAGCAGCCGCCCAAACAGGGCTGAGCACTACCAGGTGTGGGAAGGAGGAAAGAAGGCAGCTGGGCATGAACACGGCCACCTGGCCCCACCGAGGGACTGACCTGACCCTCTGCCTGGTGCCAGCCACATTCCAGGAGCCCTATCTGGACACAGAGTAACATAGAGGCAGCTGGCACAGACCCCTTGGTGGAGGTGACCGCACAAACAACAAAATAATAAATGTAACAAGATGGCAGGGTGGGGGGAAAGCAGTAGTGCAGCTGGTAGGGTATTTGCCTTGCACATGGCTGATCTGGGTTCAAGTCCCAATCCCCCATATGGTCCCCTGAGCCCCACCAGCAGTGATCCCTGAGCGCAGAGCCAGGAGTACTCCCTGAGTACTGCTGAGTGTGGCTAAAAACAAAATTAAATACAAATAATAATTGCCATAAGCAAAGGACTGTTGAAGTGTTCAGGGAACATACAGAACACCCCAGAGAGCCCTTGCTTGCTGGCGAAGAACGAGGTGGTCATATTGGGTTGAGAGTGGGGAGGAAGGAGAGCTATCTAGGTAGAGGAGCATCAAGTGCAAAGGCCCTGGGGCAGGAAAATGCCAGCCCAGCACAAAGATAAAAACAAACAAACAAACAAACAAACAAAACCAACTAGGTCCCACAAAGCTGGAAGAGAAAGAAGGGCTGAAGGGAAAGAGGGAAAGAAAGCTGAAACTGAAGAGGTAGGTAGGGCAAGGCCAGCTCAGCGGACATGGCACAATTCAGTGGAGCTGAGATTCTGACAGAGGAATTAAGTGTCACTCAACCCTAGACACGGGCGGGCCGATGTCAAAACTCTTGCTTTCTGAGAAGGAAACTGGGAGTGTTTCCAAACTCTACCAGCCCTGAAAGGCTGGTGTCATGACCCTGGGCAGACAGAACAGGAATCCTCTGCCCTCGGCCTCTTCCTGAAACCCAAGGCCCCCGCAAGGGTCATGTGGGAACATGACAGGCTCAGCTTGGCAAGGGGCCACCTGCGGGCACATGCCGGCCCCAACCCCTGGAAAAAAACACAGGGAAGAAGGGGTCCTCGGGGATGGGGGTGGGTGGCAGAGAGAGAGAGAGAGAGTGAGGGGTAAGGCTCAGGTCTTGTGTGCGTGTGATGCTGTATCCATCCCTGGGACCACATGATCCGTCCCTGCGCAAGGCCAGGTACCACCCCAGAGGGTCCAGGCTGGCCAAGAATGGCCGGGTGGGGTCCCTTGAGACAGGAGAGGCCCTTTGGGATTCAGTGGCAGAACAGCAATGTTCCTTCCAGTGGCCCAGGAACCCTGACGCCCACCTCCCTGTCCCGGGGTCTGTGTGGGCGCCAGAGACCTCTCAACTCTGGGCAGATGGCAACAGAGCACTGTGGCCACCAGCAGGGAAGAGGACAGAGGCAGGAGGCACTTCCCGCAGTGCTCATAAGCCAGCTGTGTGACCTCAGGCGAGTTATTAACCTCTCTGAGTCTTGGCATCACCCTCTGTCAAGTGGAGTCTCTATCCTTCTGCGGTGATGAAAGGCGCCTGCATGAAGTGCCGGGTTCGTGCTTTGAGCCTGATCGTGCTTCGCAGCACAGAATGCTCATGGCAACTCCGATGAATACCAGCACGAAATCCACATCGCCAGGACAACCACCAGCACAGCTGTCCTCCACTCGGCGTCTATGTGGCTTTCTGATGATAGGATCACGCCTCGATCCTCCATGAGGCCAAGCTGGAGTTTGATATGCCTGCCACACTCAGGAGGGGGGAAAACAGTCCAATATGGGGGGCTCTTCATCCGCACTGGCCACACTGTGGCCAAGAACCCCCCACCACCACACACACACACCAACACCACCAACAACACCAGGCTGGTCCTTGTCCCAGACCCCCAGCTCAGAAGCTCTTTGAGGTTGGGCCAACCACACCTGATGCTCAATGAAGAATGTGCTAGATGGGGTCTCGTGATCCTTCCGGCCCCTGAGAGGATGTACTGGGACATGGAAACATGCTAGTCCCCTGGAAATGACAAGTCAGGTTTAAATGAGAGAACAGGGCATATACCGGTCTCTCATTTATTACATGTTGAAATCACTTGGAGAAACAGTCTCTTCCCTGGGGAGTCTCCCAGAAAATGCCGCATCTTCACCCATCGACCGATTTCCACCGGTTCCTGGTGTGTGGACCGTTTCCCTAAGGAACAGATGCTTTCCGGCACGGCGTTTTGTTTGTCCAGCCCCAGCCTGGTCTGGTCCCCCCTGTTTCCCTGAGCTTCAGTGAATGCTGCTTTTAAAGGTTCCACATGAATAGACAAAGGTCCTGGTCTTTCCCCCCAAAAAAGTTGTTAGTGACATAATGGCAAGAGAGCGTGTGGGTTTGTAGGAATTGTATGGCAGGTTTTATGAGTTTTTTTTAAAAAAGCTTTTCTTATTAAATAACTCTCAAACCTCACCAAAATAGCTCCAACACACTTGGGAGAAGGCCAGCCATTAATGGAAAACCTGAAATGTAGATTTCTGAGAATTGGGTTTTTCATGCTTAATGTCCACAGAGTTGGGGGGAGCGGGGGGAATAACCAGCTCATAAAGAGCTCATGTTTCCCAAACAAACAAGACCCCAGGCACCAGGCTGGTGTCCCCTCCGGGGGTGGGGTCAGCCTGGCACACCCCACTGGCAGGAGTCACAGTGCAAAGCATCAGGATACCCCGTGAGAGGTCCAGAAACTCCCCCAGCACCCTCCCCGCTCGGCCAAGGGTTTTGCCCGTGATGTTCACGCCCTTAATTTGCTTCCCAAACCTTCTTCCTTGAAAACTCAAGGAAGTTGTGGAGAAAACACACAGCCAGATCCAAAGAAGCCGGGTTCACCTTAATGAGCTCCTCTGTCTCGCCGGCAGACGTGGAGATGAAAAAGGAAGCGACAGATGTGGAGATGAAAAGGAAACGGCAGCGCGTGCTCTGACAGAGATGGGCTGGCCAGCTCAGCCCCCACAAGCAGCACTGGAGAGCCAGCTTGGAGGGGGGTGGTCCCTGTTTGTTTGTTTGCTTTGCCAAAAACCATAAAATGAACCAGGAAGGGACATTCGCCTGTTGCCTCTTTGTCTACAGCGGGGTGTGAATGTTTTTTTTTTGGGGGGGGGGGAGGGTCCTAGTCACAGACACCTCCATCCAGCTCAGCAGACTGGGCCTCTGGTTCCTCAGTTCAGAACAAGGCTAGTTCCAGGGCTCAGAGTTGCTGTCGATGCTTCATCACGTGGTCAGGCAAGGTAACAATGAAAGCCAACTCTGATTCTGTTTTGCAGGGTAGGGATGCTCAGGGCTTCCTCCTGGCTCTGCGCTCAGGGATCGCCCTTGGTGGTGCTCAGGGGACACTGTAGGGGGTCGCGGATGAAACCGGCCACGTGCCAGGTAATCTCTGTGCTATCTCTCTGGTCCGATACTTCGTGAGTCACACCTGACGGGCGAGGCCCAGGGCTGACTCCTTGGTGCTGTGCTCAGGGATCACTCCCAGAGGTGCTTGAGACCGTATAGGATGCCAGGGATCAAATTTGGGTCAGCCATGTGCAAGGCAAGCGTCTTACCTGATGCACTACTGCTCCTCTGGCCCAATTCAAGTGACATACCCACAATTGTCACCCTCGACCCCCACCCGCTTCAGTCTATATGTTGAAGCTGTAAATGAGCAGTATCTTCAAGGGAGTCGTTAAACTAATAAGGTCATAAGTAAGCACCGATCTGATAGGACAAATGTCCTCCTACAATGACCCTTTCTCTTCTCTCCTGTCCCCTGGCTCTAAGTCACAAAGAGCAGATACAAAACCCGACCAGCACTTGCTCCTGGACTTCCAACCCCCTAGAATTGAGAAAATGAAGCCCTGGTTTCTTAAACTGTGGAATGGGTCTCTTACTAGGTCACATCCTTGAATACCAGCTGGGGAGGTGGAGGGTGAGTCAGAGACACGAAAACTCTGGCCATAGTGAAAAGCTTTTTAGTGCACACCACCAACAAGGAATTCAAAATCACCCAAGTCACGAATTCGAAGTGTTACTGGAAGGTTGTATTTCTCGGTCACACAAACCTCATGAGTGGGAAAAGCTGAAGCAGCCCAGGTTTAAGGCATCCAGACTGTGTTGCCCCGTTAGGCACGGCAGTCCAAGCTGATGGACGTGCGCAGGGAGAAGTGTAATGACATACTAGTAACGACAGACGAGCGTCTGCTAATGCCAGGGGCTGGGCTGAGGCTTTCAGCCTTAGCTGAAATGATGCTTTCAGCCATTCGGGAAGGGACTATTATTTTCATTTTATAATTCACGGGTTTGCTCCTGTGTTCATTCCCTCCACTCACTCATCCGACAAACATGTGACAACCACTCATCATTCATTCATTCTTGCATTCGGGACAAAGACATTCCATGTCCCATACTTGCAACTTTCTCAAGAGCAAATCACTTTGCTTCCAAGAAAGCCTGGTATGGGTCACATCCACGGGGCCTAACGTGAACCGTGAGACCACACGGGCTTAGGTGGGGGCTATCCCTCAAGGTGTCGGGGTATCAGCCTCTGCTGCAACATTTCCAACTTATTGTTTTAAACCCCTTCCTGCCTTTTCTGCCCTTGCCAAATTATGTACTGACCCTTTTACAAAGCTCAAAATTGAGGTTTGCAAGTGTGGGTGGGACAGAGGGTAAGTAAGATGGAGAATAATAGTTGGAAATGATAACGCTGGGCAAGAACTGAGTGTTGAAAGTAGGTAAAGGGAAATACACAATAACCTTTCAGTATCTGTATTGCAAAGTGTCTGCCATAGAGGAAGACTGATGAAGGGGCGGGGGGGGGGGGGGGGAGGGAAACGGGACACTGGTGCTGGTGGAGGGAGGGGTGTTGGAACACTGTGTGACTGAAACCCAATCATGAACAGTTTTGTAAGGGTCTATCTCACAGTGATTCAATTTTTTAAAAAAAATTTAGGTTTGCTTAGCATGACAAATTGACAACGCTGCTGGTACCTGAGACCCTAGAAGCCTGATTCAGAATCTCCCCTTATTATTTACTTTTTTTTTTAAGCTTTTTGAGTATACCCAGTGATGATCAGGAGTTAGTTACTTCTGGCTCTGCTCTCAGGAATTGCTCCTGGTGGTGCTCGGGGAACTATATAGGATGTCCAGAATTGAACCCAGATGTACAAGGCGTGTACAAGGCAAATACCCTACAAACTGTATTATTGCTTCGACCCCTCCCCTTAATTTTTTTAACTCTCTTCACTCTTAACCACATTTTATATTTGTAGGAGTTATCTATTTCATGTAAATTCTAAAACATATTAGCACAGAATTATTCACAATACCAGCAAGCTATCGAGAGTATCCCACCCGCATGGCAGAGCCTGGCAAGCTCCCTGTGGCGTATTCAATATGCCAAAAACAGTAACAACAATTCTCACAATGGAGACGTTACTGGTACCCACTCTTGCAAATCGATAAACAATGGGAGGATAGTGCTACTGATTTTTTAAAATTTATGTACCTATAAAAAGATATAGTTTTTGAAAAAAAATTGATTTAGTTTATCAAGCTATCATTGATTTATAACTGTGAAATTCTAGGAAATTAGTTCTATTCACCTATGTGTTTAGGTGTTACCACCTCTGCAATTTAAAATAAAGAGAGCGAGGAGTTGGAGCGATAGTACAGTGGTTAGGGTACCTGCTTTGCATGCAGACAACCTAGGTTCGACCCCCAGCGCCTTTATAGGATCCTCAAGCCCTCCAAAGTGATCACTGCTTACAGAGCCAGGAGTAAGCCCTAAGCAATGCTGGGTGTGACCCCAAAATCAGAGAGAGAGAGAGAGAGAGAGAGAGAGAGACTTATCCCGAACATGAGATGAAAAGAAATACAGAAAGCGAACAAATGGCCCCAATTCTTCAAAACAGAATATTTTGGCTAGAGACCCGAGTTTACATGTCCCTGGGATGCTGGTGGAGGGAGGTGGTTTCTCTGGAATGACGTGATAAGTATGATTAACGGTATTGTAAATGCCGGTATCTCAATAAAAATGGATTAAAAAACAAAACACAGTGCATCTTAATGAGAAGCATAAAAGCTCATCACAACCCTTTTATTCACCAGCCCTCCTGCAGTTGGGCTCGGCAAGGCCCCCGCCACAGTGCCCCCCCACCCGGGCTCCCGGTGTCCCTTCTTTGGCCAGCGACAGAGAATAGCCCTGCCTTTGTCAGGATACCCAGGTCAGGTGATGATGGCCTTGCACTGATCAGAACGGAGACCAGCGTGGGCACGGCTGCCTGAGGAGTAGCTATACCATCAGGGGGAGCTTTGGGGGAGTGATGCTCCCCTCATATCCCAGATCAAGCGAGCCGCACGGACATTCAATGACTCTGCCCTGACTGCAGATGGTACCAACACCCAGCAGTTTACAAACCAAGCGAACATGACAAGCTTTCTCCACACGAGGCCCTGGACCATGATTGCAGGAGCGACAAAATACTAATCAAACAAATGAGGCACAGGACTCTGCAGTTTACAGACAAACCCAACACCTCTTCAAAGAAGGACATGCTGTAGGAAGGTGTATCACGGGCACAGGGTCCTCAACAAGAGCTGGAGCAGGGACCCCTTGCAGGACAAGTCCAAGAACCGCCCTTTCATTTGCATAACAACGCCTCATTTCCATAGAACCGCCCACAATTTACATAACGCCGCCCATTCCCAGCATCCAGCAGCTAAATGTTGCAACAGAGAAAGATGTTTATCCCGAGGCTCTCAGTTAGCAACTGTGCCTTACATGTGCCTTACATGCCTCCGCTTGTGGCCCTGGGCAAACATCACTCTAGGCTCTGTTTCTGGCTGTCACTCATCTCATTTCCACTCTCAGTGCTGGCTGGCTCACCATTATGCTGTTCCAGAACGCAGAGGGAAGAGTCGAGACAATTCTCCCCATCTTCAAAGTCTAAATTTAATCACGCCGGCAAACATCTTTTTGACACATCAGATATCCTCTTCACAGATTCCAGAGATCAGGAAGGAATTTTTTGGGGGGGCTCAGGGAGGACATTCTGCCTTATGCTGTTAGGAGGCCTGCAACCATAGACCTTAGACACATGCCTCCGGGTCAAGGTCATGGTCAAAGATAGGAAGAGCAGAGGGTTGCTCTCTTCCTTAACTGGTGCATCTGCTGGAGCTGCATCATTTACTTTTGAGACTGGTTTGGCTTTAATCCTCAAATTCCATGGTTTGGACTAAGGACCCTGCTCTAAAAAAAAACAAAATAAATCAAAACTGGTGACTGTGGCCCATGGGATTTCCCAGGATCCCATTGTATAAAAGCTTTTATTGGAGGATGGGCGTGGGGAGCTATTACAGCAGGTAAAGCAACCCGGGTTCGATCCCTGGCACCCAATACGGTCCCCCAGCACTACCAGGAGTGATCCCTGAACACCGAGTCAGAAGTAAACCCTGTGCACCGCTGGATATGCCCTTCCACTCCCCCGCAAAAAGAAAAAAGCTGCAGATGAAAAGCAACGTTAAGGCCTCCAAGGTCTGCGCTGGATTTGGACAGCTCTGCTTAGCAAGTTAAATTTGAACAGGGGAACGGAAGGAGATGAGCTGAGTTTCTCAGCCTTAGACCGCACTAATCGGATAACAAACGGTAACAATATGCTGTAGGCCGCTGGGGTTCAGCCCGATCTTAACGAGATACTTCCGGCTTCTTGGCTCTGATTGAGTTACACCTTCAGATCCCCAGAGAGAAACTCAATTATCCATTGCAACTGACTCTCACTCTCCTGCCTCCCGGTTCTTATTTCAAGATTATCGAGGCCTGCATTCCAATCATTCTTTTCACTTGAGCGAAAAAGAAAATCAGTGTTATATGCTGTTTCTCGGAGAAGGCCATGAATAAGACAGCCAACCAAGCAACCAAGCTCGTTTTGCCACGTGCCCAAGAAAAAGGACCCTCTACTCAGAGTAACATGCATCTACTGAAAAATTCCATTCCCTTAGATGCCTTTCATACATGCATTAAGGAAGAGGCTGGAAATTGAGAGATAGCTCAAAAGGTGGGAGGGAGGGGTGTGCATGCTTTGTATGCAGGAACCCCTGATTCAACCTTCAAGCACTATACAACCCCAAGCACCACCAGGAGTGACCCCCAAGCACTGGGTCATTAATAGCACTCAAGCAGTGCTATTAATGGCTATTGCTATTAATGGGCATATTAATTATTATCAATCATCATTATATTAATTATTAATTATTAATTATTTCTCCTGTATGATCTCCTGGACCTGCTTTGGAGAGAGTAGTGAAGGGGACCCCTTTTCTAGGCACTGGTTTGCTGGAGCGATAGCACAGCGGGTAGGGTGTTTGCCTTGCAAGCGGCCAACATGGCCGACCCGAGTTTGATTCCTCTGCCCCTCTCGGAGAGCCCAGCCAGCTACTGAGAGTATCTCGCCTGCACGGCAAAGCCTGGCAAGCTACCCGTGACATATTCGATATGACAAACACAGTAATAAATGTCACAATGGAGACATTACTGGGCCCGCTGGAGCAAATCGATGAACAACGAGAGGACAGTGACAGGTTTAAGGCATGCAGCGTGAGAAGGCACTGACGAACAAGAGGTTTGGAGATTGACCATGGATTTCTCTTTCTCGTTCCATTCCTTCTTCTCTTGACTGCAAAGAATTGGATCTCTGCTGCTGTCGAAACTCCCCTATATCTGCCAGTTCCTTAAAATAGTCACATTTCTCTTTAGTCACCAGCTCATTTATCCTGGAAAATGAAGGAAACCCCGCTGAGAGAGAGCCGAGGCCCAATTCAAGACCGAGATTAAGAATGAGGGCCCCAACTCACACAGCACACGGCATGCAGATGGATGGGTGGGGAGGCGGACGGGCCACTCAGTGACAGAATACCTTCAAGGGACATGTACCACGACAGACTCCTCATTTGCCAGCATGCAATTTCCCAACAAAATGAGATGAGATTTTTCCAGGGGCTCCCTCCGTCCGGGGTGAAGTTTCCCGGGGAATGACAATTACCCATGTACAAAGCGGCTGCTGAGTAGATGGCCAGGCCAGCTTATAGCTGGGACCAAGGCCGGCTTCCGCTGATTCAAATGGGCACCGCAGCAAAGATCACAAGGCATCCCCTTGTTCACTGCAGATTGCTTTGGAAAAGTGGAACGCAGAGCGCTCCATCTGCAAAACCCAGGGCTGGGTGTGCATTTAGTTCTTTACCCTTAGTGGTAACGGATGTGCCAGTGTGTGTGTGTGTGTGTGTGCATTTGTGTGTGTACATGTGCATGTGTGTATGTGTGTGTCTGTGTACATGTATGCATGTGTGTACAAGTGCACGTAGCTATGTGTGCATGTGTGTACATGTGCATGCATGCATGTGTGTACATGTGCATGTGTGCATGTCTGTGTGCATGTGTGTGTACATGTGCATGTGGGTATGTGTGCACGTATCGTGTATATGTGCATGTGTGTGCATGCGGGCATGTGTGTGTGTACATGTGCGTGTGTGTGTGTGAGAGAGAGAGACCCCTTCCTTTGCTTGATACAATTTCCTCCCCCACCTACCGACAGAGTCCATCCCAGGCTATGGAACCAACACTGAACCAACAGAGTCTGGCAGATAGATCAAGGGGCTCCCCTCCCAAAGGGTCAGTGACACCCCAACCTCTTCTTGCTGCCAGTAGCAGGCATGCCTGCCCCAACTGGCAGTGCTCCTGGCTCTGTGCTCAAGGATCACACTCCTGGCAGGGTTTGGGGGACAATATGGGATGCCAGGACTGAATCAGGGTCAGCCCCATCCAAGGAAAGTAGCCCACCTGCTATACTATTATCTCTCCAAATATCTAATGCATCCAGGGTGCTGGTTCGGCTGCGCCATGCCCCCTGCCCGCCCCCCCCCCCCCCGACTCCAGTTTCCCACCACTGACAAGCATCCCAGGCTCAGAAACACAATTGCAGTTTCCAAGTTTGTACAAAGGCACTGAGTTCTCCTGGTTTCCGGGTCTCCAAGCCCAGGCAGGGCAGATGGGTCCTGTGGAATCTAAGGCAAGGTGGGGGTCGGGGGGACTGCGGCTCTAGGGTATGGGGGATGCCCCAGGAACCACTCCAGCTCCTGCTCCTACAGAGCCCAGCTAACAGACCGCTGTCCACCGTGAAGGCCGTGCCAGCAGCCATGGCTCCGCATTTCTAATGCTCCCCAGGTGACGCGCAGGCAGCTGAGAGCAGAAGCCCTTGAACTTGGAGGCACAAAGGAAACGAATGGGAGCTTCGAAACTTCACTGACGCACGCCCCAGAAACCGCGAAGCCGGCAGGTATGCTCTGAGCAGAGAGGTCTGTCCTGTTTCCCGTTAAGAATGCAAAAGCCAGAGCTGAGGCCCTAAAGCAGGGTTCCCCTGAAGCCATTCACATTTGCTGATGTACTTCTTGGGGAGCTCACCCATGGGTGTGTGGGGGCATGACCAGAGCAGTGCTGCTGGTGTGGGGGGGGGGACTATGAGGTGTCGGGGAGCAACACCGGGGCTTTGCGAACCTCTCCAACAGATGGGTGATGACCCTAAGTAGAGCGAGCTCTGTCTCTCGGGGACCAACCCTCACCTCCACCCTCTGGGGGCGCCCTCACTGGCTCCCCTGCGGCTTTGGTGTCTGAACAAGACCAGCTGCAAATGACCCTCTCAGAAGCCTCCCTTGGGCGCCAGCCTCCACCGCAAGCACTTCCTGTGCTGGAATTTCACTGCTCCTCACCGGAAGGCTATGAGGTAGGGATCTGGGTGGCAAAAGAGGAAACTGAGACAATCTCCCCGGTCGTGGGTAGCTCTGGGGTTCACAGTTTGGGTGCCAAGCTACAGGACAGCCCCACGTGCTTGACCAGGCCCGACAGTGTGGGGTTTCTGATTTTTGTTTTCTCCTTTGCGGTCACACCTGGTGATGCTCAGGGGTTCCTCCTGGCTCTGCACTCAGGAACTACTCCTGGCAGTGTCTGGGAAGACCATGTGGGATGCTGGGGATGGAACTTGGACCAGCCGCATGCAAGGCAAATGCCCTACCCCCTGTACCACTGTACTATCGCTACAACCCCCTAGCCCCTCCAGTGTGCCCACAGAAATCAGCCCCTTCTCTCAACCTCCCCCAAACAGTAGATCCAAACGAGCCCCGAGCTGGCGGAGTGATCAGAAACTAAGCAGAGTACCCACAGGATGTGCCTAGAGTCACAAATGTGTCTGGGGATGACCCACAAGGTACAAGGGGAGACAAAACAAGCTTGGAGGGATCTCTCTCTTTCTCTCTCTCTCTCTTTCTCTCTCTCTCTCTCTCTCTCTCTCTCTCTCTCCAATACTCCAGTGACAGCCAGTGATGAACGCTCTCCAACTTTGTGGCTTGAAACCCCTGATTTAAGGCAGAGAGAAGGAAACACTGCCACAGGCCATTTTCTGGAGCCTGCCTGGGCGCCACACCCTGTGGTCTGCTCCAGAAAGGCCTTTTTTTTTTTCTTGACAGGGCGGCCCCCCACCTGCCAAGGCTGGAACGAGGCCGAGCGGGTGCGTCTGCAGGCGATGGAGAGGTAGTGGAGTGTAGGGACCCGGGACAGCAAAGATGGGTGGGAAGCCTGGAGCTCGGGATCCTGGGAAGGCAGCAGCCACAGCAGGACACAGGCATCAAGGGCCTGGCTCTGCCCTGCCTGAGCAGAGGCGGGTGGATGGGGGGTGGGAGCCAAGCATTCCGACCCATGAGACGCAGTGCTTCTCTCCTCTCTGCCAGAACTCAACTGCTCCGGCCGCCCTGCTGTGGCTCAGGTGGACATGAAGGTGCACGCGCGCGCGCGCGCACACACACACACACACACACACACACACAAAACACACACACAACACGGCCATCGGCACACATCCGGTCTGGCTCCGCACCTGCTCAGGCAACTGGTCCCTCTCTCTCTCCTCCGGCATCACTCACTGAAGTTACAGGGACTCGGGAGCCTAATGGTGTCCTCCGCCTGACTCCCCGAGCTGAGAGCAAGGGCATCTTTGTCTTCCAAGTCCCGGGGTCTCACAGAGGGCTGTACACACACAGAAGGCAACCAGGGTTGACTGGTACCCCGAGTCAAACACGGATGTGGAAACACCAAACTCCCTCTGAACCTGAGCTCACCAGCAAGTAGGACTGTTGCAATGCAAGTAAGTAGCTAAAATGAAGCCCCTGCTGGCAGAGCTCAAACTCTGACCCAACAGGATCTGGGTCTTCACTCAAAAGACTAATGTGGTGATGTGGGGGCTGGAGCAATAGCACAGCAGGTAGAGTGTTTGCCTTGCATGCGGCCGACCCGGGTTCGATTCCCAGCATCCCATATGGTCCCCCGAGAGTGGCACTGCCAAGAGTGAATCCTGAGTCCAGGGCCAGGAGTAACCCTAAGTATCACCGGGTGTGACCCAAAAATTAAAAAAAAAGACTAATGTGTGCATGTGCGTGCATACACACGTGCGCGCGCGCACACACACACACACACACACACACACACACACACAGAGTGTCCACGAAGATGCTCTCAAAGCCCAGGACATCACAGACCACCAGCAAACAGCTGGTGCTGACCAAAGGGTGGGGGCCAAGCATCTCCCTGGGAGGGACCCAGCCTGCCCAGACCTTATGTCAGGGTTATGGCCCTCCCAGAATGTTTCAGCTCTGTCTGTGGGCTCAGCTGGCTGCCCTGACTGGGCACGGCGGAAGAGGTGGGGAAGCGTTTCGGTTCCATGTCTCTGCAGGTTCACCACATTCTTCTCTGTGACTCGTGGAGGGCGGAGGGAAGGAGAGCGGGGCAGGGTGGAGACGGAGCCAGCGCGCAAGGCAGGCTTGGAACAACAGCCGACCAGACGCATCAGGTCTGTGACTCAGTGTCCCCAGCTCGTTCAAGTCCCCACCCTACCCACACCTGGTAACCAGCTCATCCAACCAAGAACCTGGTCAGCTCCACATTGAGAGAGCAACGACCGATTATGTTTCTGGCGGCAGCCCTGTCACAGTCCTTCTGTTCCATTTTTGGAGACCCTGGACACCACCCCCACTGGTGGCCGGTGGCCTCTGTGGCCTTCGGGGTTTGCAGTCCCGGCCCCCTCCTCACCAGGCGTTCCCATGCTCCAGGCTCACTCAAGACACCAGGACAAATGGCATCAGGCGTTGGACACACACTCACAGAGCCCCTTCTCTGTGGGTGGTCCCGATCCCCAAGAGCAAAGTCACATAACTTGCAGGCAGGGGCTGGGGGCCAGGCGGGATTCTGAGACCCCCAGCCCCGGCCACACGTGGACACTGACCATCAGGCCAACCCACACCGAGATGTGTATAGATGGTGCAGAAACAACGACAAAAATGACCTCGATGAACTCTTACTGATTATGGGAAGAAACATTACTTTAGGGGTAGACTGAGTTAGCTGCATAATATCAAAAGGAACATCATCTGCTTTCTTTTTACTTTTTTTTAGGGGGGGCACATCCAGCAGTATTCAGGCTTATTCCTGGCTCTGCACTCAGGAATCACTCCTGGTGGGGTTTGGGGGACCCTAAGAGGTGCTAGGGACCCCCCAAGCCATGTGCAAGACATACATCTATCCCACTGTAATATTGCACTGGCACTCTTATTGCTTTTTAAAATGCAGCTGCTGGAAAAGTTCCAGTTTGCTTTCTATGGCGAGGGGGCAGTATTCATCTTCGAACAGTCAACCTCAGTGTGGGAAGGGGAGGGGTGGGGGTCGGGGAGCAACTGCTGAAGCTTCACCTGAGCTCAACAAACATCATCTAAGCCAGCACTGGCTGAGCAGCTTGTCCTGTGTCTGAAGTGGCCTGCATATTTTGCTATTTAAGTCTTTAATAACTTTGTTTCTACTCTACAAATGAGGTTTCCAGAGCTGGAGACCGTTTTTTTCGGCTGACTGCCCCAGATTTCACGGCACTCAGGGGTGGAGAGAGATGGAAAGCCCCTTTTCCTACCAGGCTGAATGTGGGCCTCCCCCTCACTCCCTCCTCTGCCACGTCTGTTCTATCGCCTCAAGGAGAGTCAGTGAGGGCCTTATTTCAGCTAGATCCATTCCAACCCAGTTAAAACTCAGTCGACCGAGAAGCCAGCCTGAGCGATGTGAGTTACAGAAAGATCCAATCAAGTCTCTTCTAATGGAAGGTGGTTTCCAAAGAGGCTGATTTGACAGCTGCGTGTCTCCACCAGCAAACTGCCCAGGTCATTTTGTCACTCGCACGTCACTCTCGTGCTGGAGTCCATTCCCACAACAAGATCCCATTCGCACCCAGCACTGACGCTCCAGAGCTGAACATCTCGGTTCAGTGAGGCTTCCTCAAGCGGGACAGCTGTCTGAAACGACGGCTGGGAGGAATGAGGACCCGCGGGAGAGATGACAGAGATCTCATTAACCCTGCCCAGAGACGGAGTCCCGTGTTGCCTGCTCTTTACCTGTGTTGGCACTCGGCTAGACACAGGATTTGACACGCACAACCACGGGAGAACTTAAAACTTGACTGCTACCTCTACCCATTTCTCAGGATACGGGCTGTAGGTGCATGGACAGACAGACAACCAGACAGACAGACAGATAGACACACACACACACACACACACACACACACACACACACACACACACTCCCACGACTTTATAAATCAGTGCACCGAGCTCATGCAGTCACAAAGTCTGCCACGCACATAACATAAATCACAGTTGTTAGAAAGCATTCGCAATGAATAGCGAGCTGTTTCCAGGCCAGAGGAAATCATCTATCTTATTAACATTCTGCGAAATTCCCGGCGTGCACCTGCAGAAATGCCTGAGCCCCCCACGGCATGGCTCAGGTCCCCTACGAAGACTCAACTCCACTCAGATCGCCAAGGCTTCCCGACCACATCAGCTTTGCTCGGGGCATTCAGAAACGTGGTTTCGAATCCTACAGCCCAGCAAAAAAATGTTTCCACGTTCTATTTTATTTCATACATAAGGAAACCAAAGAATGGAGGGGAGGAGAGGGAGGGGTTAAGGAGTGGTCTCAGACCTCCGGGACACCCCCAGCATCCTTTCCTCTGACCTAGACTATGTTCGCCTCCAGGGCCACCATCTGACCTGATAATAATAAGAAACCTGATGCAGGGCACCGTGTAGGGCTCCAAAATAATAAAGCTCTGGGTACCAGTGGCCCCTCGGCTGGAGTTTTCTTGTTTTTTTGCAATAGGCTTTGCTTGCCTATTGTAGTTTGTGATTAATAATGAAGTGTTCTCCCAAGTGCTGTGTGTAAGATCAAGCTAATGTAGTATTTCATCTTTGCCAGCCAGCTGCCATACGGTGAGAGCGACAGTAAGTAATATCTTCGCTTAAGAAGCCCATCCACAACTCAATCATTTAAGCGCCCTTTCGGCTGGTAGACAGCTGTTGGGTCAAAGCAAGATAATGAGATGGGCTCGTCACCGACCAGGTGGCCGGCCACGAGGGGGCCCATAGCCCAGAGCTGGGGGCTGCACCGTATCTCCTCTTTCCTGCCCTCCCCGGGTGCCCGTGCCCATTCATACTATTCTTCCCCAACAATTCAGAAGGCAGATGGTCCCGTCTCCGCTGCCCGCTTCATTGAGAGGCTGGAGCGAGTCCTTCCAGCACCCGTCAGATGCCTGGCATGGAATGGAGCGTGCCACTCACCCCAGCAAGTGGCTCACGTGTTCCCTCCACAAGACACCTCTATGCCTGGCATGGGGAAGCCACCTTAGAAGCCTTTGTCCACCTAAAGCTGGTGCAGGCCCGATGCTGGGGCAGGCACCCACAGACCACGGGGGTGCGTGGGGGGTTCCAACAGGGAACTGGAAATGGGGGAGTGACTGACCAGGGCATGCACTCAGAGGTGTCCTATACCCGCTGTGAGTGGGTTCTGGGAGAATCAAAGAGGCAGGAATTCTCCCACGCACGACTTTCTAGATGCTCCAAGTTGGTGCTTCTGAACTCGCCTGCTGTGTGTCCCTACAGACCGCAGGACAGCGAACCCTCAGGGTAAGGCTCAGCCCCGGTCATTGCCTCCAAGCCCCCTGGGGGAGGAGCGGGGCCCCCACTGTGCAGCAAGCATTGCACACTGCACACCTTATCTCATCCAAGACCATATGATAGCTGGAGGTCGGGGTTGTTTGAATGAGGACCCCGTTAAGTAGCAGAGGCAGGAGCTGATTCAAAAACTGCAGAGCGCCCCCTGGGGGCACCTGGTGGTCTTTACCCTACTGGGGGTTAAACACCATCTCTCCAAAGGTTGGAGGTCCCAAGGTCCCAAGGTCCATCTGTAGCAGCACAAGGGCTCCCAGAGGACCACCAAAGGTGGCCCCCAGCATTGCCGGGTTCAACGATTGAACCATCCAGCCTACGAAACTTGCCTAGTAATGGGTCATTTCTTGAGAGGCAGCCCCCTCTGTCTACCGGAAATACTACCACTCTCCGTGCCCAGCTGAGAACATCAGCCTTTGTGGCCTCCCCACACTGCCCCCAGCGTGACCTTCACCTGGGCACCAGCCCCGCCCCATTCTCTGTCGCACCAGGAACTCTCCGGAGTCCCACACACCTGCCGTACCTCCCCTCTGTGATGCTGTCCCCTCCTCTGCCCAGGGCTGTGTGCGCGCGTGTGTGTGTGCGTGTGTGTGTGCGCGTGTGTGTGTGCGTGTGTGTGTGTTCGTGTGTGTGTGTGTGTGTGTGCGCATGTGTCTGTGCGCGTATGTGTGTGCGTGTGCATGTGCATGTGGGCACGTGTATGTATGTGTGTGTGTGCGCGCGCGCGTGTGTGTGTATGTGTGTGTGTGTCCCCATGCACACCTCTTCGGGAAGCCTCCCGCCATCCTGCTCTCAAGGGGTGAAGTCCCCCCTCTGGATCCTCCCCCACATCTGACAGAAGGTTCTCTGGGCTGGGGCAAGTATCTCTTTCCCCTGTTTATTCCGCTACGTCGACCGCGAGAAATGAGCATTGGCAAGCGGTGCTGGGAAGGCATCTGGGCCGGGCGAGGACGCAGTCGAGCTCTGCTCGGTCTGAGTCGATGACTCGCTCCCACATCCGACCAGGAGTGCCAGCCCACGGCAGAGCTCCTAGGGGGCGGGTTAGGGGTTGGACAGCCCGGGCACTCCAGCTTGGTGAGGCTCTGGCCAGGAGAAAATGCAGCGTCTAGGACTCCAGAAGCAAACCGAAATCTTTGCCATGAGAATTTTCTTTCTCCCTTGCCAGGGAGCCCAGAACATAGCGGCCGTTGGGATTGCCCCTGCGCATGTGTGGCCCTGAGGTGTAAGCTCGAGGCCCCACTGGCCCTTTGCCTTGGGGGGCTTCCTAAACCAGGAAGTCACCTTCTGAGCCCCCAAATTAACTCAACCAGCCAGTGTTTATTACACAGCACCACAGACCCCAGCCCCTGCGGCATCCGGATCACAGCTCCCCAGACAGGTCTCAGCCGGGGTCCCTGGGAAGAAATCCTCAAGAAAGCCCCTGCAAAGATCAGGGACCTTCCCTGTGCAAGGACAGGGATCCTTCCTTTCTCTAGAAAGGTCAGGGGTCACCTGACCGAGTACAAGCTGTGGGAGCACCTCTCAGACCTCTGCGATCTCACCCCACCAAAGGGCTGGCAAAGCACTCCAACCTTCAGAACTTCCGTCTATGGGCTGACACGTGGGGTGTCCAGCGGCTCCTTCCAGGACTGTGGCAGAAGCGTTGCTGGGCACGCACAAAGCATCTCCAAGAATCACTAGTGCCCCTCAGTCTTTTTCCCACGGGGGCCCCCTTCCGACCCGGATTTCTTCCTGGAGCCCCCTGGGTCCTGCGATTGGCTCCCTCGTTTCATGCTGTGGGCCCCGATCAACACATACTCACTTATGGTCCTCTCGGGATATTCCGGGGGTTATTTGATCCCCCCTCCCAATTGAGAAATGCTGTATGAGACAATCGATGAAAAGCAAATCTTCCTCTTCCTCTTCTCCTCCCTTCCTCCCCCCACCGCCCTGGCCTTCTCTAAAACCCCTGAAGCGTGAGCCCGCAAAGCCCGTCAGATCACGGAGACTCAGCTGTGCCCCACCATCTTACCCCTCACCCTTCCTTCTTTTTCTTGGGAGTGGGATTCCCAAGCAGTGCTCAAGGGCCACGCCTGGCTCAGTGCTCAGAGAGCACTTTGGTACTATTGGCAGATCAGACACAGTGCTGGGATTCAAACCAAGGTCATGGCCATGCTTGCTGCTGGGCAAGCATCTCTGCCTCTATACCGTCTCTTTGGCCCTCAGTGTCTTCACTGTTCTCCAGTGGTGCTCCCAGAAAACCTGCCAGGCCTTCTTCTTGAAGACGGGGGAGTTGTCACTCTCGGACCCCCCACCCCCACCAAGGGACAGCTGCCCAGTCCTGGCTCCAGAGTGCTCCGGGCCCCGTCTCCAGCCTCCGCACACTGACTGAGGCCAGCTCAGCCCTGAGCCGGGCATCTGTCTTCTTGGAACAGGGTAATCACAGAGCCAGGGGAGCTAAAGAAAGCAGCAGAGAGGGCAGGGCCGAACCACATGAGTGAGGCCGGGAGGATGGCAGGCAACCCACAAGAGGTCCCGGCGGTGGGCGCGGCGGGAGGACAAGCTGTCTCGCCCTCGCTGGCATTTCGGGGCAATTACACCCTGTTGAGGGCTGCCGGAGCAGCCTGGCCCGCGCACACACAGATGTGAACACGGTTCACAAAGACGCAGCTGGCAACTCCTGAACTTTCGGTGACTTGGCTCCAGCTGATCGGGGTGGGCAATTACGTTTTATTTTGGGGCCAGGCAGACAGCAGAGAACCAGGAAAATTATAAGACATCAGAGCACACTTTCTCTAAGAATAACGACTACAAACTTTTTTTTTTTCTTTTTCAAACCGATTGTTGTTTCAATGGTGAGGTGTTTTGCAAGGCACTAAAATAAAAACTAAAAACCTTGGACAAGAGAATCAGATTAGAGCCAATTTTCCTAAGGGAGCTTTTAAGCCTTTGTCCAATAAAAAATTTGGACTCTTTCTCTCTTTTTTTTTCTTTTTTCTTGAGAGGAGTTGGGATGATTTCTGCCAAGGGAAAATTACCATCTCTGCGAAGAGAACAGAGTTAAGAAACGCTCTACACAATTCTGTCCTCGCCCTGGATTTGAATACTTCCTGCTTCTCACTAGGTAAGAACTCTGAGGTGAGGCTGGTGCATGCATGCATGGCCAGGATTGGTTCTGGGCACATTCTGCGCCCCCGAGAACCGCTACGGACTGACTCCTGCCAGTACCACCCCAGAAATAGACCCTCTAGCACAGCTGGTTGTGTGGTCCCGCTAAAAAAGGCAGATTTCCGGCAAATATAGCAAGATCTCATCGTCAGTTTCCCCATACCCAAAATGGGGTGCAGTGTCCAAGTTGGGGTGTACTATAGGTTCAGGAATTTCTACACACATCAGTGTGCTGGTCTTTCATTTCTGGACACTGTCAGTTAGACGGGGACTTTCTTGCCTCTGTGGTGGTTTCTGTTTATCTCGAACAAACGGTTCCTTTGCTCCCAGGTTACAGAGCCCAGTAGCTGGGCAACACCCAAAGGGTATTGTTATAGCATATCTTGAGGAGGGGTCTGGGGACTGTCTCGGTGATAACATCCCCCTGGGCCAGCAGATGTGTTAGCAGCTTGGCCGATGGGGACATGAGGGTCCAGAACCAAGCCTGACAGGGACAAGCACGTCCACATCTCAGGGCCTCAACAGGCCCCTGTCCTCTGAAGCCCCACCTGACACCCTCATGTCCCAAGACACAGGCATCAGGGCAATGGACTGGAACTGCAGCCTGTCAAGGAAAGCGGTCTGAGAATGAAGAACATCCCGAGGAAATGAGGAGAACTTCCTGCAGAAACACTCTCTGGCTGCTGTTCCAGACAGGGGTCCACGATGGTTCTGAAGGAGCGGGGACCAATCCCTGCAACTGATGCCCCCCAAAAGTCAACAGAGAGACCCACAGGCAGGAGCTCAGGCCTGGACTTGCCTCTCTCCATCCCAGGCTCCTGGGGCACCCCACTAGGCTGGCCCGACACTGTCTAGGAGCAGGACATAGGCCAGGACAAGACATCCTGCTCCCAGGCCGGGTCCCCGCTTCAGAGACAGGCTCTTCCCAGCCTGGGGTGTCGCCCATAAAAACTCCTCAGCAGAGCCACAGACCCCTGACTTTGATGGGGAAAATGCACGGAGCATGGGGCTAGAGCAATAGCACAGCAGGTAGGGTGTTTGCCCTGCACACAGCCAACCCAGGTTCGAGTCCCAGCATCCCATATGGTCCCCCGAGTACCGCCAGGAGTAATTCCTGAGTGCAGAGCCAGGAGTAACCCCTGTGCATCGCTGGGTGTGACCCAAAAAGTCAAAAAAGAAAGAAAGAAAGAAAGAAAAAAGAAAGAAAGAAAGAAAGAGAGAAAGAAAGAGAGAAAGAAAGAGAGAGAGAAAGAAAATGCACGGAGCATGTGGGCCAAGGGAGAGGAACAATGAGCACCAGCCTGGCACCCGGAAAACTTTTGTCAAAGCCGGAGGTGCAGACTAGCTGGGAGAGGGTCTGGGTCCCGAACAAAAGCCCTAAACAGGTACGCTTCAGGCAGACCGGGTTCCAAAGCTCTGAGGGAAAGCAGATGCAGTCGCAAGCCAACAGACAAATCCCTCTGATTGCCCAGAACCGATAAGACTTGGGGTCCTACCAAACTGGAGCCCATTAGGGATACTGTAGCCTGGTGTCCCCAATAAAAAATTGCTAAGCAGCATCGAAGCCAGCAGGAAAATGGCACAATTGGCACAATTTACCTGTCCCTACCCCGCTGCCTCTCGACGGTCTCAACTGGAAGGGACAGCCCTTCCCTGGCACGCAGTAAAGCTACAGATAAAGCAGGTGGCGAAGAAACGGCGTCTGCATCTAACTCCCTGCTGGGTTCAGAAGGCCCAGAATGGAGCCTCGGGGAACTGAGTTTGCAGCAACCCCGGGGCTTCTGACCACATCACACCAGAGCTCCTCTGTGATGGGGAGCATGACTGTGTGTGTGTGTGTGTCTGAGTATGCACATATGTATGCATGGGTGTGCATGTGTGCGTACACGTGTGGTGCATGTGTGGGTGTGCACACGTGCATGCACGTGTGTATTCATGTGTGCCCATGTGGGTATGCAAGTGCATATGGGCATGTGTGTGTGTGCATGTGCATATGTGGTGCGTGCTTTGTGAAGTCGCCTCAGATGCACAAATACAGGTGCCCCTTTCCCAGAGGGAGAACAGACAGGTGAGAGATGGGAGATGTGGGCTCAGCGTGAGTGTGTGTGTGCGTGTGTGTCTGTCTGTCTGTCTGTCCAGAGGGAGGACAGACAGGTGAGAGATGGGAGATGTGGGCTCAGCATGTGTGTGTGTGTGTGTGTGTCTGTCTGTCTGTCCAGAGGGAGGACAGACAGGTGAGAGATGGGAGATGTGGGCTCAGTGTGTGTGTGTGTCTGTCTGTCTGTCTGTCTGTCTGTCTGTCCAGAGGGAGGACAGACAGGTGAGAGGTGGGAGATGTGGGCTCAGCGTGTGTGTGTGTGTGTGTGTGTCTGTCTGTCTGTCTGTCTGTCCAGAGGGAGGACAGACAGGTGAGAGGTGGGAGATGTGGGCTCAGCGTGTGTGTGTGTGTGTGTGTGTCTGTCTGTCTGTCTGTCTGTCCAGAGGGAGGACAGACAGGTGAGAGGTGGGAGATGTGGGCTCAGTGTGTGTGTGCGTGTGTGTGTGTGTGTGTGTGTGTGTCTGTCTGTCTGTCCAGAGGGAGGACAGACAGGTAAGAGATGGGAGATGTGGGCTCAGTGTGTGTGTGTGTGTGTGTGTGTGTGTGTGTGTGTGTGTGTGTCTGTCTGTCTGTCTGTCTGTCCAGAGGGAGGACAGACAGGTGAGAGGTGGGAGATGTAAGCTCAGCAAGCTCTCAGGCCCAAGTCTCAGCCAGGCTTCTGCAAACTCAGCACTGCTGAGGGTAAGCACTACCTTCCCCCACCACATACCTGGGGCCATAGCGCCACGAAATGAAGGAACCGATACAAAAGCTCAAAGACGAGTGCCTCAGCAGGAGCCAGCAGCTACCGAAGCCCGTGGCATCACCATTACATGTTCCTTCCCCCGCTCTTGGTGCTAAGCCCTAACTAACAGTCCCGCAGAAGCCCAGCCCCCAAAACCCATCAAGACCACCAGGCATCAGTCATCACCATGGCAACTGGGCTGCCTCCCTCAGCTCCCAGCTTCCTATAAGTCTGCTTTGCTTCAAGAGACTTTCTCATAACCACTTTCAATTTACTGAGACCATCACTGGCCCCTCCACACGCAACAGGTCTTGCCATACAGGCTCTGAGCTGGAACTCCTGGGGCAACATCACTGGCTTTAAGAACCCCCCCATGGGGGCAGGGTGGCACCTTCACCACACCTGAGCCTTCCCAGAGGCTGCTGAGAGGGAGATGGCAAGGCACCGTGGGCACTTACAGACCCAGCAGTGGTTCCAAAACCCAGGCAGGTTGGAGAGCCTTGCCCACCAGGATGCCAGAGCATCCCTGTGAATTCGAGCATCTCGAACTTTGGGCCCCATTAGACAGAAGAACGCAAGACAGAGAAAACCACCACGGAAGAGGACGAGCCAGACAGAGGGACTGTTGTCTTAAATCCCCCAAGGAGTAGCATTTCTGGGCTTGGGGGTCCCCTCTGCCCCTGGCAGCTTACCTGGGTGGGGTTGTAGAGCTCCTGCAGTGGACTCCGAGAGCCCTTCCGGCAGCAGATGTCCACGCCGAAGGGATTCCTCCGCATGACTGAGGAGAGAAAGCGAAGGCTCATCAGAAACGTACGGTGAGGGGTGGCAGGGTGACAAAGCAAAAGGGCGCCGAGGAGCAAAGGAGGAAGAGTGAAAGCGGCAGAGGTGACTTCCTGCAGGCAAGACCCCATGGATGTCCTGAAACCAATGGCCCTGGGGCCATCTCGTCTACCCCGACCTTCAGGCCACCACTCCGGAAGCATCTAAATATATCAATCAGTGGCTGCTCTGGCCAGAAAGATCTGGGGGGAGGGGGGGGACCAAGATAGCCGCCTAGAGTTCCTTGAAATGAAGCAATCTACAAAAGGGGGCAGTGTGGAATAAAGCTCTACCACCAGTGACAAGCTCAGATTGTATCCATAAGACCCTCTCTTGGTCTAAGGCCCGGCCTCCCCTAGAGCCTCTTGCCAATAGGTCTTCTGTGATAGGTCCCTGCTTATTCACGCATTTCAGGGGGTGTAAAAGTATATCCATCCAATGTAACAGTGAGTGCTCTTGGGAAGAGGTAGAGGCAGCAAGAATTCAAAGTGGTCTTTAACCACTGTTTGAGCGACCCCCAGCAATGTTCAAGGGCTACATGCCACCGCTCTGTGCAGAGGAGTCACCCCCAGCAAGGACCAGGAAGGGCAAGGAACCAAGCCCAGGTCTCCTGAATGCAAAGCAAGGACCCACTCTGTTGGGCTATACCTCCACCCGAGCTTTGTTTTTTAGGGTTTTTTTTTTTTAAATAAAAGAATAGATTTCAATGTTCTGTGACATGAATATTTTAAATGTAAAACACTTGCAGTTCACTTGGAAGTTCCTTTCCAGCCAAATCTCTTGTCAGACACATTTTTCCCAGACCTTTCTGAGATTACTGTTCTACCTTCCATGACAGCTGGTGGAGAACGTTCAAGGTGTGTGTTGGCAAGAGAGGCTGAGGGCACGAAGTCCTCTGGCATGAGCCCATCGGTCCAGTGTTCAATCCTTCAGCTTCTTTTTGTTCTAACTGATGTACTAGGATTTGCAACACTGTTACTGACAGCTTCATTCATCACTCCAACACAGCACTCACCAGCAGAGTGCTCACTTCCCTCAGCAGTGCCCAAGGGACCATCCCTTCAGGCAAGCTCAGATCTCCATTTATGTTGCCTCTGGCCAGCCGTTTGTCCTTAACTATGTATCTTTCTAGAATGAGCCTTCTCAGGTGTAGGATATAATGAGCTGTTGCTCACTTACTACGTATCTCTCTAGAATGAGCCCTCTCTGGTGTAGGATATAACGAAACATAAAGAAAAATAAGATTTTTGGAAGCTGAGGTGATAGCACAGCAGGTAGGGCATTGGCCTTGCACACAGTCAACCGATTCCCAGCATCCCATATGGTTCCCTGAGCACCGCCAAGAGTAATTCCTTGAAATGAAGCAATCCACAAAAGGGGGTGCAAGAGCCAGGAGTAGCCCCTGTGCATCATCAGGTGTGACCCAAAAAGAAAAAAAAAGTTTTAAAATTCAAATATTGGCATGGGGTGGAGAGATGGTACCATGGATGGATAGGGTGCTTGCCTTGCATGCGGCCAGCCCAAGCCCAGTCTCTGGCATCCTATATGATCCCCCAAGAACCACCTGGAGTAATTCCTGTCCACAGAGCCAGGAGTAACCCCTGAGCATCGCCGGATGTGACCCCCCCCAAAAAAAAAATAAAATTCAATACTGGCATAAAGTAGACAGGATGGGGACCAATGATTCTAGATAGAGATGGCATTCACGGATGACAAAAAGGGGGAATTAAGGGCATGCCCCCAAAGGCCCTCAGTGCTGAGAGCCCCATGCATGATCTGCCAAGGGACAAGGATTCTTTGTTCAAGCTCTAGTTCACAAAGGACTCTTGGCCCAGGAAACCTTCACTGATACTGTCTGCACCCAGTGGAGAATCATCCACAGAGGGAGGAAGGGGCAAAGGAAGCAAGTACTTTCTTCTTAAAAAAGAAGAGACTTTTTAAAAATAAATTTTAAAATATATATATATCACTGTGACATAGATTCTTACAAAGCTTTTCATGATTAGGTTTCAGTCATACAGTGTTTTAACACCCATCCCTCCACCAGTGTACATTTTCCAGCACCAGTGTCCCCAGTTTCCCTCCCAACACCCCCCAACTAACACCCCTCCCCTATGCCCCAGCCTGCCTCTATGGCAAGGGCCAGGAGGACTGGTCAATGGTTGGCATCTACCACAAGTGTATGGGAGTGGAAGGTAGGTAAGATAGAGAAGGGATCAGGATGATAATAATTGTTGGAAATGATCACGCTGGACAAGAACTCAGTGTTAAAAGTAGGTAAAGGGATATACATGATTAACCTTTCGGTATCTATAATGTAAACCACAATATGCAAAATGAGAGAGAGAAAAAAAGAGAAAAGGAAGGAGAGAGTGAGAAAAGAGAGATAAGAAGGGAGAGAGAGAACAGGAGGGAGGGAGAGAGAGGGAGAGAGGAGAGAAAAGGAGCGAGAGAGGAGAGAAAAGAAGGGAGGGAGAGAGAAGAGAGAAAAGGTTACAAGGATACAGTTACAAGCTTTCATGTCTGAATTTCAATCATACAATGATCAAACACCCATCCCTCCACTAGTGCACATTCTCCACCACCAATGTCCCCAGTATATCCCCCTTTCCAACCCTTCCCCTGCCTCCATAACAGACAATTTCCCCCATACTTTTCTCTACTCTGGGGCATTATGGTTTGCAATACGCTTACTGAGAGGTTATCACGTTTGGTCCTTTATCTACTTTCAGCACACATCTCCCATCCCGAGCGATCCTTCCAACCATCACTGACTTACTGATCCCTTCTCTATTTCAGCTGTCTTCTCCCCAGCTCATGAGGCAGGCTTCCAGCTATGGAGAAATCTTGCTGGCCCTTGTGTCTACTGTCCTTGGGTGTCAGTTTCTCATTCTGTTACTTTATATTCCGCAAATAAGTACAGTCCTTCTATGTCTGCCCCTCTCTTTCAGTCTCATTTCACTTAGCATGATACTCTTCATGGCCATCCACTTATAAGCAAACTGCATGACTTCATCTCTCCTAACAGCTGCGTAGTATTCCAATGTATAGATGTACCAAAGTTTCTTTAACCAGTTGTCTGTTCTTGGGCACTCAGGTTGTTTCCAAAAGAACTGTCATTTCTGTGAACCTGTAGGCAGCACCTTTTCCCTATCTCCTTCCTCCCAGCACCCTGCACCTTCCCATCCAGCCTCTGGCCTGACGCCACCCCAATGCAGGAGCTGTCAGCAGTGATGGGGGCGTAGCAGGGGGCTTTTGCCAGTCTGGCTTCATGTCAGGACCCTGGCTCCACAGCCGTTTTCAGGGTCAGCAACTATTCTGCCATTTTTTTTTAACTTTTTGGGTGACACCCAGAAATGACGCACAGGGGTTACTCCTGGTTCTGGAATTACTCCTGGCGGTAATTGGGGGACCATATGGGATGCCAGGGATTGAACTCAGGTCAGCCGTGTGCAAGGCAAACGCCCTACCTGCTGTGCTATCGCTCTGTCTGGTCCTACTATTCTGTTTTGGGTGGTCCCCCTGCCCCCCCAACATCCCATAAAATAACGGGAAACAGCCCAGCCTGGGTGCTTATGCCAGAATGGTCAGCCCAGCCCTGCGGAGTGTCCCCACGCCTGCCCAGGTTCGGAGGGACGAGCCTCCCATACACCCCGCATGCCCCTAGCTCTGTTCAGGGAGGAGGCGACGCATCGAGGAACGGCCCCACATCCCTGCATCCGAGCTGGATTCAGCCCGCGTGGAAACACTGCCTCTTTGTTCCTCCACAGCCGCCTGTGGGAGAATTAAAAACCCTCCGGCGTGTTTTCCTTTCATTGATGACTTCATTATTTTCATTTCCACCCCAAGCGAGGTAAGCTGGAAAACGTGTGCGAGGTGTCCTCGGTATACCATGGCACAGGGATGCTCCCAGAGGGGAAACAGCCATGAAAGCGACCAGCCCACGGCGTGAACACATGGCCTGGAGGGACAGCCAGACTCAGTCGCTGACCGCCGAGGCAGAGACCGATTCTCCTGTGGAAGCCACCTGCTTGGATGCGTTAGTTTTTCTAAACCTGGGTCTTTTGAGGTCATGCCCACATGGAGCCTACAGCAGAGGTCCTTGCCCAAGCTGTCTGCCCCCAACACCAGTTCCAGCACCTTCCATGGCACCCCACAACACCCAGGCTTCCCCCCTTCCTCCTTCCCTTCACCTCCTATGCCAATAAGCTGAGCTTCATTTTATTTTGGAGCTCAGTTTTATTTCATTTTTATAAAGTTGTTCACAAATAATTCATTACGTTTAATAGTCAAACACCAATCCCACCACCATCGCACCTTCCTGCCACCCTATTTCAAGTGTTTTCCACCCCAAATCCCAAACCACGTCCCCCAAAGCAGAACCGAAACAATTAATTTTGTGTTGCTTGTTCTGAATAATCTGCCAAAGGGCTGAGCTTCGTTTGCAAAGAGTCTTTTCCTCGCCATAACTCAATTCCTAACACTAAATACAAAACACGTTTGAAGAAGAAATAGGAGCATTTTCAAGATTCTGACCTATTCCAGAGGAACCCACCTCGCAACCCCAATATAAAAAGACCCACTGAGCAAGTGACCTGCCTTGGGAGTCTAAGCAGAAGTTGTCTGCGTTTACCTGGAACACTGCCTTGTCTCAGACAGGAGATCCCCCATCTGGTTGAAGAGTTACACTTAATTGGTGTATCTGTCTGTAAACCAGACAACTAAAGTACTCTGAGGACATTAAGTATATGAGATTTTAAGTGCCATACAGATTGTTAAAAGATGAAGCTTGTTAAAGGGTCAAACGTTCATTGAAGATTACTCCAAATGTGACTGTTAAAATGGCTCGCACTCGTGAACAGAAGAAGACAGGAACAGACAAAAAGGCTGGATGCTGAGATGTATAATTTTAGATATTTAGAAGCTCCTTTGCAGACCCCTCGCACCCTCAATGATACAGAAATGCCCACATTAATAGAGGCCATTAGAGGAATGGGCAAATTTTGCTAGTATAAAAGTGGGCATTCCAGGGCTGGAGCGACAACACAGTGGGCAGGACATTTGCCTTGCATGTGGCTGACCTGGGTTTGATTCTCAGCATCCCATATGGTCCCCCGAGCACCACCAGGAGTAATTCTTGAGTGTATGAGCCAGGAGTAACCCCTGTGCATCAATGGGTGTGACTCCCAAAAAAGTGGGTATTCTGAGCTCGGGGGGGGGGGGGGGGCAGTGCAAGGAGAGTCAACCCTTATCATAAATTCCTGGATCCAATGCCCTGTGAGAAGGACGTGATGTGAGCAGGGAACCTGGGTCGGCCCCAAGAAGTGGCGGGTGTGGTCCCCAGCATGAAAAAGAGATGCCGGCTCTAGCAGATGCGCTGCCCTCACCGCCCCCCTCCACGGAGAAGCCCCTGCCACCACCCAGTGCCTTTCCTCGCCTGCAAAAGAGCTTCTCACTCCGCGCGGCACAGTCTCCCAGGAAGGTTTAGCCATTCACTTCGCCTCGGTGCAGATAATATATTTTCCCCAGAAGTGCATGCCCCTACACGGTCTCCCCTGCAGCGGCTGGTCCACGTCGGAATTTATGACTTGAAGCCGTTTATAGCTGCCGCTGGGGTTCCTCCACGGGTATGAGGGGCTGAGTATGACGACTGCTTGAGACAGAAAATATTCCCAGGAACCTTCATTTCAGCTAATCATGCCTGGCAGGACATTAGTCCCACACCTCCCCGGCCCAGCCATGCCAAGCCTGGAGAATACGGGAAGCGGTTCAGCACCAGTGAGGTGCTCCCCGACAACTCACCTGAGGCTTTACTCCCTCTGGGGACATACAGAGTCTCGGTGAAGATTCAAAGGGACTCTCTCTCATCTCCTGGCTCTCTCACGGCTGACTGGGCAAGAATTGGGGTTTGGGGCAGGCCTCTACGCTGTCTCCTTCCACTCTGAGTTTCCCTCACAGCACCGCTAAACCCACTCCGCTCAGGTCTGGTTAGGGTCCCTCCACCCAGCATGGCAGAACGGGCACTTCTCTAGAAACGGGAGCTTAGCGGGTCCTGTGATTGAAGGATCGGGAATGTGTGCAGCCCTCCAGGGCCTGGGGTCCTTAGAAGAGACAGAGAGACATGGGGAGAGGCCCTGCGTGGGCAGGGCAGTGATGCAGCCACAAGCCAAGGCCTGCTGGGGCCCACAGAAGCTGAGAAGGGGCAGGGGAGGACTTGCCCCAAGAACTTACGGATGGCATGACTGCCTACCCGCACCAATTTCGACTTCTCACCTCCAGAACTCTGGGAATATCATTTCCATTGTCTGGAGCTACTCCGTGGGTGCAGTTTTGTGGCAGCGACCCTACGAGACTTATACACGGGAGCTCCCATTCCATGCCACCTTGACAAGATATTCCATGTCCTGGATTTGGGGCAACAGTGGTAAAATGGGAATAACAGTATGGGGTTGGGTTTGGGGCATAACTGGCCCGTGGTAAGAGCCCAGCAAACTATCATCCTCTACTTCCCCAGAGGTCAGGAGCTACCTTTTTTTTTTTTTAAATCCTCTTCAAGAGAACACCATATGATCCTCTCCGGGTCCCACCAGAAATCTCACTGTTAGAGGCACGATCTATACACAATAATCTGGGCACATGGAATCATCTCATAAATCAGAGAGGAATCTGGTGGCGTCCACTGACAGAAAGAGGTGGTGATGTTCCAGGAGCTCTAACCATGCTGCCCTACACACGCCACTCTAACAGGGCAGTGTAACCATAGAGTTCTAACCATGCGGCTCTAACCCTGCATCCTAACTGGGCATCTCGAAGCATGCATCTCTAACCATGAACCTCTAACCATGCATCTCTAACCATGTGGCTCTAACTGTGCAGCTCTAATGGTGCATCTCTAACCACGGCTTTGTGTGGCTCTGTGTGGCTCTAACGGTGCGGCTCTAACGTGCATCTCTAACAGTCCATCTCTAACCAATGCATCCCTAACCGTGCGGCTCTAACCATACAAGCATCATTCAGTGAGCCGTTGCAGATGCTGCAGTGAGACAGCTGAGCAGACAGGCTGTGTACTTTACGCAGCAAATGCAAGAAGCAGCCCGGCAAGGTGCCCCTGCCACCATCCTCTCCTACACCCAGAGATGAGCTGCCAGCCACCATTCTCCCCTACACGAAAACAAGCTGCCCCTTCCTGGCTCTACCCTACACTAAGATGAGCTTCTCCATCCCCATTCTCCCCTACACCCAAAGACAAGCTGCCCGCCACTATCCTCCCCTACACCCAGAGACCAGCTGCCCACCATCATTCTCCCCTACACCCAGCGACAAGCTGCCCTAACACCATCCTTCCCCTATACCCAGAGACCAGCTGCCTGCCACCATTCTCCCCTACACGGAAACAAGCTGCCCCATGCCCACTACCCCCTACACTGAGATGAGCTGCTCCATCCCCATTCTCCCCTATACATAGAGACAAGCTGCCCGCCACCATTCTCCCCTACACCCAAAGACAAACGGCCCGCCACCATTCTCCCCTACACAGAAATAAGCTGCCCCGCCCCCACTCCCCCCTACACTGAGACGAGCTTCTCCATCCCCATTCTCCCTTATACCCAGAGATCAGCTGCCCACCATCATCCTCCCCTACACCCAGAGACAAGCTGCCCCACCACCATTCTCCCCTACCCACAGAGACCAGCTGCCCCAGCAAGGAACAGAGTCGTCCAAGGCAGCCAGCCAGCCACACTTCATTCCCGTGTCTGAATGAGTTGAAAATGGAAATCATCTTTTTAATTGTTCATTTGTATTATTTTTCTTCTGACAGGCTTCTGGCACACAATATAAACAGAGAGGAGAACACAGATTTTAAAAAGTCTCCCCACACGCCCAACATCCCTAGAGCCGTGAAGATGTTTATAGCCTTGGGCTCCAGCAACCTCCCTCTGGGGAAAATCCACCAAGGGAAAACTCAACAGAAGCGACAAAGATTTATGCAGAAAGATGTTTACTATAATATTTCCCTTCCAGTGGCCAAAAAGGGCGGGGGAGCGAGAATCCCTCAAAGATGTTTAGGGAGAGAGGGATGAGGTTAAAGGGATTGGACAGGGAGTAGGGTGCTTGCCTTGGACGCGGCCGACCCGGGTTAGATCCCTGGCACCTTCTAGAGTTCCCTGGACACCACCAGGAGGAATGCTTCAGTACAGAGCCAGGAGCAATCACTGAGCACTGCCAGGTGTGGCCCAAAAATAAAAGATAGAGAGAGAAATCAGAGTTCTCAGGTAGATCACTAATAAATCAGAATACATGAACTATTCCAAATATGACTGCTATTAAAGGCAACACTGTGAAGACATACAAAAGGGATTTAGTTCAAAACATTATGAGGCTCAGACTCTGGGACTCTGGACACTCTCTCTCTCTCTCTCTCTCTCTCTCTCTCTCTATATATATATATATATATTTATATATTGGGCTGGAGAGAGAGCACAGCAGGTAGGGCATTTGCCTTGCACACGGCTGACCCAGGTTCGTTTCCCCCGCCCCTCTCGGAGAGCCCAGCAAGCTACCGAGAGTATCTCACCTCACGGCAAAGCTTGGCAAGCTACCCATGATGTACTCAATATGCCGAAAACAGTAACAGCAAGTCTCACAATGGAGACGTTCCTGGGCCCACTCGAGCAAATTGATGAACAATGGGAGAACAGTGACAGTGATATATATATATATATATATATATATATATATATATAATTTGGAGTGCCCAAGAGATAGTACAGTGGGTAGGGTGCTTGCCTTGCACAGTGCCAATCAGGGTTTGATCCCTAGAGATGCAAATGGTCCCCCGAGCAGCATCAGGAGTCATTTCTGAGCACAGAGCCAGGAGTAAACCCTGATTGCTGCCAGGTGTGACCCAAAAGGAGAAACAAAACAAAACAAAAAAATCATCATGCAGATGAAGGCTTAGAAAACAGAGTTTGCATCTGTACCAAGCAACATTTTCTAACCAAAGACAAGAAATGCGATGGAGTCAGAGAGACAGTCCAGCAGGCAGCTGCTTGCCTTGCACGTGGTCAACCTGGATGTGATCCCCAGCATCCGATACGGTCCCCAGAGCCCTGCAGAGAGTGATCCCGGGCACAAAACCAGTAGTTAAGGCCTGAGTACTACTGGGTGTGGCTCAAAATCAAACCAATGATAAAAGACCTGAGACAGGTCAAGGAGATGCCTTGGAATGCAGGAAGCCAGCTCGACTCCAGGCCCCAGCTCAGGGGAACCAGGTCCCCCATGTACCCCTGGGTGTGCCCCCTGCCTCAAGAAAAGAACAAAAGGGCAAAGACACAAACAGAAAGATCTCCCTGTTTGGGTCAGGCTCATCTCAACAAACCAGCCGAGCCCAGCTTCTTACACTGCCGTTGCGACCCCACACAGAGACGGGTAACTGAATGTGGGTGCAGAGGAAAATTCAACAGAAAAGGTTTCCTGAACACACAACCACCAAAAATCAACTGTAACACACATCTGAGGAGTTTCTAGCAGTGCTCACCTGGCTGCATTTCTCGGGTCAGGGTTCAAGGCTTGCACTGGATCGGAATTTGAGGATTGGGGAGGGTCAGGGCTCGAGGACTGAACTAGGCCAGGGGCCAAAGATTGGACTGGGTCAGGGTTTGAGGACTGGGTTGGGTCAGGGTTCATGGATCGGGCTGGGTCAGGGTTCGAGGATCAGGCTGGGTAAGAGTTTGAGGGTTGAGCTAGGTCAGGGTTCCAGGACTGAGCTGGGTTCAGGGTTTGAGGATTGAGCTGGGTCAAGGTTCAAGGACTGGACTGGGTCAATGTTCATGGGCCGGGCTGGATCAGGGTTTGAGGACTATGAGGGCCTAGGAATCTAAAGAGGGTTGCAGTGCTGGGCTGAGTCCCAGAGCAGCAGGAGCCTAGGGGAGGGACCATCCAGGACCATCCCGTGGGCGAATGGGAGCAGGGAGCCTCCAGAGCCCCGTCTTTCAATGAAGGAGTTGCTCCAGGCAGGGGCCAATCCCGGACATGTCCGCCTGTGGGTCTGAGCCCTCCTCTCCACTGCCGGGCGGCTCCCCAGGTCCCCCGAAAAGGCCGACTACTGTGGGTTTCCTCGGAGCACGGTAACCGTGGTGATACATCCATGGGCACCCACCAGTGGGAACCGGTCATGAGTGAGTGCTGCCACAGTCACGTGAGATGCGTTCACGTGACCATCTGTGGAACCTGCATGGACCCACGATACCACCATCTCCTCTTAGATATAAAAAGGCCCATTTGTTGGGTTTTCGGGCAGAATGGTCTGGAGTTGGCCCGAGCCCCAAGCGTGGGCTGACTTCCACACACCTCTGAGGAGAACTTGGATTCTCCACAGAGGAGCCCTCTATTCTAGCTGTGGAACCAGGCGTGGCAGGGCAAGTTGCCCTTGGCACTGGCCAGACAATGAAATCATCGTCCTGCCTGGCCCTGAAATAGAAAAGGAGCATTAAGTGGGGCTCCCTGCCCCCCTCCAACCGCCTAAGGAGGCAGAACAAGTTGATTCTAAGAAAGCCAGAGGTTGGGTACAGCAGGCAGAGCATCTCTCTTGCATTCAGCCAACTTGGGTTCCCTCTAAATGCTCCCTCGAGCACCGCCAGGAGTGAGCCTTGAGCACAGAGTCAGCAGTAAGCCCTGAGCATCGCTGGGTGTGGCCCCAAAACAAAACAAAAAGAGATTGAGAACTGGAGAGTTAGTATGGGATTAAGGCATCCACAGCCAATCCCAGTTTAATCCCTATTACCACATACGGACCCTGGAGCATAGAGATCCCTGAGCACTGCTAAGCGTGACCCTAAGCCCCAAGAACTAACAGCAAAAGGAAGTCAGAAGTAGGCTGCTCGTTGACTGCACGCAAAATAATGCAGCTTCTGAAAACTGTCAGCATCGAATGTGCTGTGCATGCAGCAAAAGGAATGTCTTTCATGTCTAGAACTCTACCTCCAGCAATGATTCAAATAGTACCTTCCATGGAATATATATTTTAAGTCAGTTTTTCTTAAAGATATTTTAAAAAAAAAAAGATTCAGCTGCTGGGGCTTGGAGAGATAGTATAGTACAGTGGGCAGGGCATGTGCCTTGCATGCGGCTGACCCATGTTCGATTCCCGGCATCGCATATGGTCCCCTGAGCACCGCCAGGAGTGATTCCTCAGTGCAGTCAGGAGTAACCCCGGAACTTTGCCAGTTGCGACTTAAAAGTTAAATAAATCACAACATTCAGCTGCTGTCTTCCAAGACACACCTAGTCAGAGGCACACCTAGGCAGGAGCCACCTGGATAACATCCCCAAACATCACAGCCCCAAGGCCACTGTTGCCATGGCCCTGGTTTGAGAGTCACACCTGAGAGTGACCCGTGGGCCACCCAGCTTCTGGTACTGGGTCCCAACGCTCTTCCGCAGCACTGGGGCTGACTCAGTACTGACCCGGGTTCCCAAGATCCACGTGCTGATGCCACGGGCCTCTCAAAGCCCAGGAATCTGCCCTTGGAAGGGCACCCTGGTCATCTGAGTGTGTCCAAGGGCTGGAAAGCTGAGCTGGGCAGAAGTGGACCCTATAAGCCCTGCATGGATGCTAGAAACATCTGGAAGGTGTGGCCCCGGAGGTGGGGGTGGGGGTGGGGGCAGGTAGCTACTCCCGACTCCCACTTTCTCTCCCTCTCTGAGGAGCCCTGGGACCCAGCTGGGCCGAGGCCACAGCGGGTGGAGGGAGGTTCTATAGCCCTTCCCACCACTTGTAGGTCACAGAAATACAGAGCAGTGGGTACCACACACTTCCCAGCACTCGCCTCCCGCTCTGTGAAACGGCCCGAACATCCCACCCAGGTTCCTGCTGGCGACTGCTGCAGCAGGAAGGTCGGCCCCCGGCCCCTAACCTCAGGCCAGCCCTGACACCCCCCATCTCAGTCCAGATCCCCAGCCCCCAATCTCAGGCCAGCCCCAGATCCCTGATTGCAAGCCCTTGCTTGAGCTCTTTACTTTGCTCTCTGGGCCTGGCCTGAAGGTAGAAGGGAGGGAGAGAGGAAGGGCATCCTGTCTCAGTCACACCTCCCAATAGCGGCCACCCGGAAGTCCAATGCTGCTTGCGTCCAGTGTTGCAGGTACCACTAGCCAGGGCCACACCTGGAGGACGTCAGCAGTGGCCAGGGTGACGCTCAGAGGGCCTCGGGGCCGTGTGCATCGCAGGTGGGTTCCCGGTGAGTAGGGAGCTATTCCTCCAGCCCCGTCCCTCTGAGACCGTTGCATGAGTGTCTCTGAGCACCGACTTTCCCTGGACAGGCTGCTCCTCATGCCGGCTGCACGCTCAGAGGTGACCAGCACCACCTCCCTGTCATAGCTGCAGCCCAATATGACACCTGGGGCTTTTCCTTTCTCCCCAACCCGGAAGCGCCCAAACTTAGTGGCCTCTGAATCCTTTGCAGAGGAAGGACACTCCCCACCCTGACCCCAGAACCCGCCTCTTGAAGCAAACAATCAGAAAGCACCCCCGATCACAAGATGCTATGCTACCCCCCACTCTCGATGGTTCCAGCGTGTCCACACTCCCTCTCCTCCCCACTTTGGGACTCTCCCCTCCAGCCCTGCAGTTACACCGTCAGGAGCCATCATACCACCCAGAGATTAGGAGCCCGAATGTTCTAGAATCACACAAGCTCTGGCATTGACCTCATGAGTCGCTTCCTCCCACGCGATCCTCAGCAAACCACAAGCTTCTGAGAAAACCACCCAAGTGGCCTTTTCTAGAATATCCACACACCGGATATTCTCCAAGACAGATCCCAAAACCTGGGTCTATCTGTGAACGCTTGCAGCCAGGCACAGAGTGGGCATTCGGTAAACATGATGGTTCTGTGCTTTATTTGGGGTTCACCATACCCCGTGGTGCTCAGGGATCACGGCTAATAGTACACAGGGAATCCTGCTTCAGCAGGAATCCCACCAATCCTCCTCGCATGGAAAGCAGGCACCCAGCCTACTGAGCTCTCTCACCAGCCCCTCGAAAAATATTCTGAATAATACCAGGCATCCAAGGGCTCCGTGCATCAAGAATTTACACTCCTAAATACATATGCACCTAATGAAGGGCCATCAAAATATTTCAAGCCAGGATCAGAGCAATAGGACTGTGGGTAGGGCACTTGCCTTGCACCTGAGCCCTCCAAGAGTGATCCCTGAAAAAGGAGAGAGAGAACAAAAGGGAATGCCCTGCCACAGAGGCAGGGTGGGGTGGGGGGATGGGGGAGTGGGAGGGATACTGGGATCCGTGGTGGTGGGAAATGGGCACTGGTGGAAAGATGGGTATTTGATCATTGTATAATTGAAACCCAGGCACAAAAATTTGTAAGTCTACAACTGTACCTCATGGTGTCTTACTAATAAAAATTAAAAAAAAAAAAAAAAGAGAGTGAGTGATCCCTGAGTTCAGAGGCAGAATTAAACCCTGAATGTGGACAGGTGTGGCCCCCAAACAAAATAAGCAAAAAATTTGAACTACTAAGGGACCCCAAAGAAGGCGGTGCTGGCAACACGCAGCAGTAGGAGCCCTTTCATCATGCTGGCCAACAAGGCCAACATTCAAGGAGGAAACACTGGCCTTGAAAGAGATGGAAGAGATGGGCCTGGCAGAAAGACAAAGTAGGGCCCTGCATGTCCCCACCCCCCACCCCGCCCAAACACCGCATTCACATTCCTCTCCGGCGCACACCAGATATTCTCCAAGACAGATCACAGAACCTGGGTCTATTTTTGCTGGATCATAAAAATAATCAAGAGGACAGAAATCGTATCGAGTGCCCGCTCAGCCCGCAATGCCTGGAAAACAGAAATGAATCATCACGAACAGGAAAGGGAAGGGGTGGAGGAGAGAGGAGGCGACTCAAATACTTGGAAATTAGATAAATAAGTAAGACTTCTCTGAGTAAAAAATAAATAAATAAAACCAAGGAGGGCAAGAAGGTGGAAGGTGAACAGTCATGGTGATAAAAGTACAAATAAAAACTGATCACTGTCATTGTCCGGAGACCGAGGGTCACCTCCTCCTGGCTCTCACGGTGCATGGACCCACTTCCTCATCTCACTTCCCGAATGGGCTCACTGCCGAGGGTGGGGGAGATGCGTCGGGCCCTCGAGCCTCACAGACTGAGCACTTGGGACCAGCCGCAGTGGGACCATCCTCCCGAAAGCGTGTCCCCAGAGGGGAAGCAGCCTCCCTGCAGACCCCTCCCACCCCACGCCCAACACTCAGCACATCTGGAAGGAAGCCAAGGCTTGGGGCATCCTTCTGAGGGTGTCCCTTGCCCGTGACTCATTTTCAGGTGTGTTGAGACAAGTGTCACAGCAGCGAAAGGGAGCAGTGGGGGAGTACGGGGGGAGGGGGGAACCCAGTGGGGATGGAGGACTTCCGGGCCGGGGAGGGCTCACAGATGGCCAATGCGCATTGCTGCACACCTACCCACCCGAGGGCGAGGCTTGTTAAATGTGAAAAATGAGTCAACTTTTCCTCAGTGACAACAAAAGCCCCCAAGACAGGAGGGAGAGAGGCATAAACAGGGTGTGGGTGAGGGAGAGAAAGGGGTCACCTGAGCCCCACACTGGGGGAAACTTACACCCTTCAGGAGGAAATGGGGAGCTGTGAGCAGCTGAATGGACGGGGTAGGGGTAACCAGCCACAACCCTCCCCCCAAGTCAGGAGGACCAGCCTCCCCTTCGTGCTCCTTTCAACTCTATCTGTCTATCTGTCTGTCTGTCTGTCTGGTCCTGGGTTTCGTGACTTGACCAGGCTCCAACAGCCGAGAACTTTGTCACCAAGGCTGTTCCTCTGCGACCATATCGTAGTCCTCTGCCAACTGTGAACTGAGACGATGAGGTCGATCACAGCAGCCACCCCCAGGCACTCGGGGGGTTGGGGGGGTTTCTGCACCACATGCTCCTCAGGAGTGCCCTGATAAGATCCTCAGCACCCTCGCCTGTCGTGCCAGGATCCAACCTCCAACAGCCCAGGGGCTGGGCTGGGCATCTTGGTGGCAACCCAAGAATCTGGTCCCCAATGTCTGGCCTGGAATCTCCCACTTGACCCAACTACTGAAGCCTGCTCCCGTGCCAAAGAGACGGGCCCCTCCAAGAGTGGGCAGGTCACGGACAGAGCCACGTGGCACTTAGGCTGAGCATGGCGCAGGCCAGGTCCGGGTACGAGCTGCTTGAAAATCCTCAGGGGAGCTTCTCCATGGGTCAGGGGAAGGGGGACCCTCCAGGGTGCAGATCTCTCAGCACCCTTGGTCACAGGCCTTTTGCCCACTCAAGAGTGTCTTGAGACTCGGATGCGGGTCTGATGCTGCAGCCCAGCGGTGATATAGCACCTCACAGGGCGTTCTCAGTCCCGCTGAACCCTTTGAGACAGAATAACCCCATGGAGAAACGGGTCTTACTTTGACTTATTGTTTTACTTGGACGTGTGGGACATGGAAGCAAACCCTCAGGCTTAACTTTGAACTCTTCTACCACCTGAATCTCCAGCCTGGGACGGGTTGGTACTGAACCCGCCAGGGCTCCTGGGCATTTTCATCTGTAAAATGGGAACAGGGGTAGAATTTTCTTCTCTGGGCTATGAACAATTGTGAGATCACTTGAAAGAGTGCCTGACCCATTTTTTAAAAAATAACTCACTAAGTACCTAACAATCACACATAGACTAATACTGTGTTATATTATTCACTATCTAATGTCACACTGTGTCATCGATGAAATAAATATATAAATGTCATGGTCACAGTCACGGTCCTCCCGTTATTCATCGATTTGCTTGAGCGGGCCCAGTAATGTCTCCATTGTGAGACTTGTTGTTACTGTGTTTGGCATATTGAATACATCACAGGGAGCTCACCAGGCTTTGCTGTGAGGGCGAGATACTCTCGGTAGCTTGCCAGGTTCTCCAAGAGGGGTGGAGGAATTGAACCCGGCTCGACCAGGCCGGCTGCACACAAGGCAAATGCCCTACCACTGTTTTATAATTTTATACTGCTAAACATATAAATGCATTTTATAATAAAGTGACATTTATAAATATAAATCCCATAACTGGTTCTACTATATAGTGCATTGATATATAAATAATAAGAATACGTGATTAATAGTATTGATAACAGAATTGCTGATATTAATACCTAATAAATATACATGGCCTGGGCCGGTTCACCCCTCCTTAGGCAACCTGGTGGTCCTCCGCTCCCAGAGGGTCATCCTATTGATGCCGAACTTAGTGCGGACACCCGATCGGCATAGCGCACTACAGCCCAGAACTCCTGGACTCAGGACTCAGGGCTGGAGCGATAGCACAGAGGTAGGGCGTTTGCCTTGCACGCAGCCAACATGGCCGACCCGAGTTCTATTCCTCCGCCCCTCTCAGAGAGCCCGGCAAGCTACCGAGAGTATCTCGCCCGCACGGCAGAGCCTGGCAAGCTACCTGTGACGTATTCAATATGCCAAACACAGTAACAAGAAGTCTCATGATGGAGACGTTACTGGGCCCACTCGAGCAAATCAATGAACAACGGGAGGACCGTGACCCTTACCGTGAAATATACATGCACCCATAAGACAGCATTGTGTGTGTGTAGATGACAGGCTTTCATCAAAAACCTCTCCCAAGTTTCCCACTCTTTTTTTTGTTTTGGTTTTAGGGCCACGCCCAGAGGCGCTCCGGGGTTACTGCTGGCTCTGCACTCAGGGCTCAGTCCTGGCAGACTCAAGAGACCCTCTGGGATGCTGGGGATCGAACCCAGGTCAGCAGCATGCAAGGCAAGCACCCTACCCACTATGCTATGGCTCCGGCCCCCAGTTCCAGCCCTTTTCTAGGTAGAAAGGCAGCCCGAGTCCTAGGGAACAGCCCAGGAAAGCCACTTCCTGCTCCCACCTAGCTGCCCCTTAGCTGCTGTGCGACCCAGGGCACAGTTCCTTAGCCTCCAGAGGATCTCATCTCTTTCTCTGCAAAACACAGCAAGCGCTGCCTTCAAGCTGAAGCGAGTTAATCAGTGCAAAACGCAGCCTTCTAAGTACAGCAAGTCAGACAGTTGGGCTGTGTCGGATTTATGGAGAGGTCCCATCAGCAACTCCCACGGTCACATTTGTAAAATGTCAAGATGATCTTCAAATTCCCAGGAAGCCAGAAGGTTGCCAGCCATCAGCCACCCTGTCCTAACTCTGTTCCAAGAGGCAGCTAGTTCATCCATGCCAGTTCATGAGTGAGAGAACTGCACGCCGATTGCCACTGGCCAGGCTTGCACCTCCAATATCCTGCACGCTTTTCAGAGGTTTGTGTTGGTTGATTTGGGTTGTTCCCAGATCTCCTGCGTGCATGACACAAGTTACTGCCGAGTCACACCCCCAGCCCCAGCCTGAAGGGTTTCTGTTGTTCACTGTCTGCTTAAAAGATCACACCCGACAATGTTCAGAGGCTCTTTCCAGCTCAAGGTTTAGGGGACGGTCACGGAGATGCTCAGGGATCCAACCCGACACTCCTATGTGCAAAATAGGTGCTCCAGCCCTTTGAAATCGCTCCCTAGCTGCAGTTCCCTTGGGCCCCATCTTGCGGCAGGGCGGGGAGCTGAGGGGCAACACAGGGTAACAGAGAGGGAGCAGTCAATTTGCTTGGTGTTACAACAATTCCCAGACAGTTGCTGGACACACCTGCATGGCATTTGGGCTGTTCCCAGGCAGTTGCCTTGATGTAGGCAGGCAGGCAGATGGGAAAGGCCCCTTCCCCAGGCAACGACAGTAAATTTTCTGGGAAGTAATAGCCCTGAAGTTGCGAAGGCCAATTTGCAGAAAACAGGAACTAAGGCCTGATAAGACCTTCACCTGGCGCCAGCAACAGACCCAGAGAAGCTCCAACAGAAACAAAAGGCCAGGAAAGAAATTTCAAAGACTATCACCACTCCCAACCCTAGCCCCCTTGGAAACCCCTTAGCAATGGACTTTACCTTAGGTTGAAGCCCCGCGTGGGAAAAACCCTATAAAAGCCACCTTGAACAAAGGAAGGGCGCGCATATGCCGCCCGAGCCCATGTGCAGCTTGTGCCCACGTGGCTGAACACATGTGGTGCCCGCATCTCCCCACTTGAGGTGTGTACTTTCCTATCTAATACTAGGATGTGTGGAGAAGCCTGTTCATTCTCTTGTGTGTGTTACTCACCACTCTCTCCCACTCTTCTCCCTTCTCCCCTTCAAAAAACCTCCAAACAAAATCTGTTTCGCTTCACTGCTCCTCTACTCCTGAAATTCTTTACTGCGAGATGAGACAAGAACCCAGTAAGTAACCCTGGGTCCTGGGTGGCAGAGGTGGATGGGGAGAAAGTGACCGTCTTTCTCCTCCCCGCTTCACATAAGCCACTACTGGAGTCCACCGACATCAGCCAGACACACCTGCATGGCACCGCGGCTGTTCCCGGGCAGTCACCGAACAGCAGGAAAGCCACATCAACTGCAGCAAGAGCAGAGCCCGGCTCCTCTCTCCAGACAAAGCACCCAAACTCCCAGGAGGCTTCAAGGCAAGGAGATCCCAATCCTAAGGGGCAACCCATCCTGTGCATGCAGGCATGCACATACGAGCACGCACACTCACATACACACACACACACACACACACACACATGCACACTAACACACTAACACACTAACACACTAACACACTGGCCCTTCCTGCAGTGTCAGGCCCCAGGAAGCCATAGTACACAACCAGCATGGGCCTCTAAACCTCCCACACAGCTCCCAGGAAGCCCTGCAGGCTCCATGCCTTGGGCAGGGGCTGGGCAAAGCCCAAAGGGTCACTGGGGCTAGTTATGGGGCTTGAGTCACTGACCAAGTAGGTACAAGGCTTAGGGTTTGATTCCTGACAGCATACTCGTGTGTGTGTGTGTGTGTGTGTGTGTGTGTGTGTGTGAGAGAGAGAGAGAGAGAGAGAGAGAGAGAGAGTGCGCATGCGTGCACACACACCGCCTCTCTTTTCCCCCAACCCCTCTAACCCCCCAACCCCAGCCACCTAGCACTACAGGGTGTGCCTTCTATTAAAAAAAAAAGGCAATAACAACATCACAAGAAGGCACATGGAAATGTCTCTCAGAGCCAGAACAATACAACTCAAGACAGTGTGTGATAACAGCAAGTCAACCAGAGGCACAAAGGCATGGGTGGGCGGGGGTGGGGCATCCCGGAAGGGGGAGACGGAGGATAAAAGCCACCAGAAGAGGCCACGGGGGAGACTTGTAGTGACACAAGCCCCAGGGACCAGCTACCTCAAACACACCCGCTGAGAACACAGTTTCCTGCCTTCGAAGAAAGGCCCAAGTCTGCCAGATCTGATGGGCTCCCTCTGCGTTTCATCGCCACACGTCCCGCCTTCCTGGAACTGGGCCTGCCATGTGGCCGCGGGAGCCCTGTGGCTCAGCCTCCCAGAGATGCTGACGCTGAGAGTGGGCTGCTGAAGTGACAGTGCTCTGGATTCTCCAGAGACGTGTGTCAGCCTGCCTCTGTGAGCTGGGTCCTGGTGCAAAAGCTCAGGACTGGGGGCGGGCATGGGGGTAGAGGGAGGAAGCACAGAGGGGGTGTGTTTAAGCTTCACCTGCATGCTCGTGAACCTGTGTGTGTTCTGTCTAGGAACTGCATGCATGGGGATGGATGTGCACATTCAGGTACATAACATGTGCGTGCACTCTGTGTGTGAACATACATTGTGTGTGTGCATAGGTATGTTCTGGTCCACCAAATAAGAAGTTTGTAGTTTGTTGGGATAGAGCAGGGACCATCATGACAAAGATAGTTGGAAATGATTGCTCTGCATAGGAACTGCATGCTAAAAGCAGGCAAAGGAACAAACACAATAAACTTGTACTTGTACTTGTATTGCAAACCATAATGTTCCAGAGTGGGGAGGGAGAGAGAGACTGAGAGACAGAGACAGAGACAGAGACAGAGAGGAGGGGGAGAAAAGGAAAGTGCTTGCCATAGAGGCAGGCTGTGGGGAGGGTGGAGGGAGGGAAATTGGGGGCATTGGTGGTGGGAAATGTACACTGGTGGAGGAATGGGTGTCGGAACACTGTATGACTGAAACCCCACCTTGAACAGCTTTGTAACTATGTATCTCACAGTGATTCAATGCAAGGTAGCACTGTAGCACTATCTTCCCGTCTTTCATCGATTTGCTCCAATAACATCTCCATTGTGAGACTTGTTGTTACTGTGTTTGGCATATCAAACAGGCCACGGGAGCTTGCCAGGCTTTGCTGTGTGGGCGGGATACTCTCAGTAGCTTGCCGGGCTCTCCGAGAGGGACAGAGGAATCGAACCCGGGTCGGCCATGTGCAAGGCAAATGCCCTACCCACTGTGCTATCGCTCCAGCCCCACAGTGATTCAATAAAAAAAAAAAAAATCACAAAATTAAAATTAAAAAAAAAAAGAAAGGAAGCCTGCCCTGAGCTGAATTCTGCAAAGCTCTGGCTCTCTCCTGTGCCACAGCAGAGGTAAAGGCCTTCCAGGCTGTACTGCTGAGTGCTGACTCGGAGGCTCGATGCTGGCTCGTGAGAAAAGTGCTGAGATCCACTGTTGATGTCTGTCACGGCCACGCTTAAGGGGGACAGGAAGTGTGTGAGCTGGTGGGCTCCAAGGTCCCCCGCTAAGGATTCTTAGACCATGGATGATCACCGGCAGAAAGAAGCTCACCTTGCATGCAGCTAGAGCGGGTTCAGTCCTCGGCACCCCTTAGGGTCCCTCAGCACAGCCAGATGTGAGTCCTGAGCACAGAGCCAGGAGTAAGCCCTGAGCACAGCATGGTGTGGCCCAAGATGAAAGTAAAAGAAGAAGAAGGGAAAGGAGTTCTGGGCCGGAGCAACAGCAGAGCGGGTAGCGCGTTTGCCTTGCACGCGGCCAACCTGGGTTCAATTCCCAGCATCTCATATGGTCCCCCCGAGCACGGCCAGGAGTAATTCCTGAGTGCAGAGTCAGGAGGAACCCCTGTGCATTGTCGAGTATGACCCAAAAAAAGCAAAAAAAAAAAGGAGACAGAAGTTCAGTGAAAGGGCAGCTAAGTGAAAGGCTCTGAGCACTGAGTGAGGAAAGCCCACTTGGGGGCTCAAAGTCCACCCTTAGCCACAGAGGAATGAGGCTGTCCGGGTGGGGACATCCCTGCCGGCCATGGCCCCACCCCACTCGCTAGGGTGAGTCACTGGGCGCCCCCTCTCCCCCCATCCCGCAGCCCCTCCACAGACCTGGAGGGAGACAGAATGGTGCCCACATTTCCACACATCTTTAGGCGCAGCTGTCGAGGTAATAATAATAACTTCGGGGAGAGTCTAAAGTTATTCCTTTCACAAGCAGCTCCTGATCTATGCACAGCAGCCCCGCTCCAGTCCACGGCAGGAAGGGAGCCAGTGAGGGGACTCTCACACAGTGGCAAGAGTGACATCCCCGGGCCGGAGCAGGAAGAGAGAGAGAGAGAAAAGACAATGACAAGGACCGGGATGCCTCAGCCCTGTGTGCGAGCGATGTTCTGATCCCCCCTGACTCGGCGGGGAGGTCACACAGCCGAGCCCTGTCCTGTTCTGCCAGGTTTGGGGCAGGGGGGTGGGGGGGAGGCCAGACCTTGCTGCTCTGGGTTCTGTTCAGGGCTCTGCACTGTGTCAGGGATCGAACCTGTGGTTCCTGCCTGCAAAGCCCGCGGAGCATGGTGACAGGCACTGGAGCAGATAAGACCCGATTCTTGCAGAGCAGTGCTGAAGCCAGGCCCGGCAGAAGGGAGTATCTGGGCAAAGTTGGTGAGAACAGAGTGTCAGCCAGCACCGGGTGTCGGGCCTTGAGCCTCACTTGACCTCCTACTCACATGGGCCCTAGACTCAGAAACTGTCATGTCTGCCTGGCAAGTCATCCTCACTGCAGCATGTAGCCTTGATTGGTTGGGACTGGACCGGGGCAAAGCAGAGTTGCAGAGGTGATAGGCCAGTAATGCTCAACTTTATGTGACTGAAACTTCCTGTAAGCCAAAACCCTCTATAATGTATGTGTGTGTCAGGCAATAAGGTGAACAGCCAGCAGCTGCTCCTATTGGGTGTTTCTCCGAGTGCCCGTCATCCTACAGGAACAGTTTTTCCCCAAGGTGCCTGGACATGTTGTGTACCGGGTCCTGCTGTTTTGTCTGCACCTGAGAGGTTGAGAAACTCTGCCCTACGGCCCTCAAAAAGTCTTTGACAGATTGGCGGACAGGTGGGTGGGTGGGTGAGTGGATGGGTGGATGAGTAGATAAATGTAACAGATAAGTTGATGGGTAGATGGGTGGGTGGATCAGTGGATGGAAGGGAAGTGCATGGATGGATGGATGGATGGATGGATGGATGGACGGACAGGTGGGCATATTAACGGGTGAGTTGAGTGGGTGAGTGGGTGAATGAATAGATGAGAGGAGGGGTGGATGAGTTGATAGATGAATGGGTGAATGAATGGATGGGTTCAGAGGAAGGAAGGAAGGAAGGAAGGAAGGAAGGAAGGAAGGAAGGAAGGAAGGAAGGAGAATGGGAGGGTAAATGAATGGATGGATGGCTATAAGACAGTTGGGTGACTAAATCACTAAGTGAGCGAATGAATGAATGCCTTGCATTCCAAGCTTCCAACTCCACACACAGCCTCTCATCCCAGACAGTGAGGGCAGGGTGTCGACTTCACACCCCATTAAGGAACTGGCAGACAACCGTACAGAACATGAAAGGAGACCACCAGCCCCCTTCAGATAAAATAGCACAACAGCTGCCCCATTTAGGCCGCCACGGCCCCGTCTCGCTCCACCCCTTCCTGAACCCACCCTCCCACCCAGCCAACACCACCACCACACATGGAGCCTGAGGTTCCATTACGAGTCCCCCAACGCCTATCAAACCCACACCACCCAGTTAAAAATACTCCTCACACTTGCGAGGCCGCCCCACTACGACATCAACCGCCGGGAGGAAACTGAGGGTCTAATTAGCACAGCATGTAAATCCAGCTCTTCAGAGCGGACAGCCTGGAAGTGCGGTTGGCAGCGCTAGAGCCAGGAAAGAGGTGACGTCAGTTCTTCCTGCAAGTCTTGAAAGTGAGGGAAACGGGACGGCCCCGGCGCTCCCATCACCGGGAGCCCAACTACTTCCTGCACCCCCTTTCCCAAAGCCCCCCTTCACAAAAATCACACTCTCACCCCTGCATGGAGCTCAGACATCACAGACATCACAGACAGTTCACAAGCCAGCCCATCCCCTTCGGAAGTGTTCGGTCAGCACCAGGAGTTGTCAAGTCTATGGGGTGGGGGAACCCAGGGTCAGCCTGAGCCCACGGCTCCTCTGGACCACAACTAGAAAGGTGACAGTGTCACACACAACTGCGTGCGAACTTTTCCTGTGGCACATCTGTCAGTCGGTGGGATGGGAAACTGCTTTCCTTTTCCTTTTCTCTTTTTAGTTTTGCCACACCTGGAGCACTGAGGCAGAAGTGATCCAGGGGGACACAGGAGGTGCTGGGGATCATACCAGGGGCAGCTGTGTCCAAGTACCTTCCCCACTGTACTATCCAGCCCATCTGCTTTCTTCCGTGGGCTTTCTGATGAGGTGTAACCCACATATCACTCTTTTTATTTTAAATAGGGGTCCTATGCAGCACCCCCCATTCCCAAAGCTTACTCTGTGGGCTAACTCTCAGAGACAACAGTAGAGGTCCTGGTGGGCGTGAGGAGGCGAAGGGCATCGGTTCTGTGGGTCTTTCGTTCCCTGCTTGGAGGGTCACTGGGGCCATAGCCAGCCATCCTCAGGGTTATAGCACTCCAAGAGCAAACTCAGGGCAAACACATGCTAAGCAAAGAAAACGATGCCAGGATATAAAAATGTACAAAATTTGGTGGGGTTGGTGTTGGAATATTGAATGTAATAAATCATGAATGACTTTATAAAAAATAATGAAATTAATTTGTTTAATTTGCAAAATTTATGAAGATATAGAAAAATCACCTGGAAGCATTCTCGCCTTTCCCCCCGCCTGCCACCCAACAAACGGTCCCATTTGGACATCATCCTTGGCTATATATTTTCCCACCTGCCAGAATGTGTGATAAGTCTGGCCTCTGGGGTGGGCAGTGTGCCCAGAGACTAAGTCTGGAGGAGGCTGACCTGGTAAGGAAGGAATTCTGCGGGAGACACCCCCCAGCTCCTTCTTTCTACCTGGTTCGCTCATAGCTAAGTTCCTCCAGCACAGAGCATGGTCCGGGCCTCACCACCTAACCCCAACGCTTTCACCACACCTGTGTGTAGAGGCCAGCACACTCTCTTCTTGCCCCTCGAACCCAGCCCTGTGGCTGTGCGCCCTTCTCCCACGAAGGTCAAAGAAGTCGAGGTCGAGGTCGGTTGATGATGCTCAGAGTGGAAGTCAGAGACAGAAGCAGGCATCAAAGAGTTCTAGAGTCTGGGTCACTGGGAGGCAGAGGCAGTTTGGAGTTTGAAGAGTAACTAACTGGCTTCATGTGGAAAGTTGTGACTTTCTGGATACCCAGTGGACCTCCTCCAAGGACTGTGTCCCTGTTCAGCTCGAAGCCATGACACGTGGCTGGTCAAATTCCCAGCCCACACCCCTTGGCTTGCTCTTCTTCTTCTTCGGTCTCCAACAGGGAAGACAGACCCCAGGACCAGTTCTGACCAAGAAAGCGTAAGGTGGGGCTGGAGCGATAGTGAAGCAGGTAGGGCACCTGCCTAGTCAAACTTCAGCATCCCTTATGATCCCCCAAGCATTGCCAGGAGTAATTCCTGAGCGCAGAGCCAGGAGTAACCCTGAACCTCACCGGGTGTGACCCCCACCCCGGCACTAATCGGCAGAGAGTAAGACCAAGATGAACATTCAGAAGCAGTATTACCATTTCCTGTTTGTTCTTTAAAAAGCCCCCTTTTTGGAGCTGGAGCAATAGCACAGCAGGTAGGGCATTTGCTTTGCACGGGGCCAACCCAGGTTCGATTCCCAGCATCCCATATGGTCCCCCGAGCACCACCAGGAGTAATTCCTGAGTGCAGAGCCAGGAGGAACCCCTGTGCACTGCCAGGTGTGACCCAAAAATCAAAAATAAAAATAAAATCAAAAGCCCCTTTTCATTCTCCCTGGTCTTTCCGTCCAATCTCCTGGATGACTCAGGAGCACAATCTCACCCCAGCATGGAGCTCAGACATCACAGACAGCCTGCCATTAGTTGGGAGAAGAATCCTGAACCCTCCCCCACTCCACCCCGGAAAACTGGCAGAGGTTGCAAATTCAGACTTAATTTTGCTCAAGTTATTTGTGTCCCTCCCGGAGAGACGACGATTCACACTGACACCACTTCTACCTCCTCCCCTGTCCCCTCCTTCTCCCAGCCATCCGTCTTCCTTCCACAGTCCATCAAGTATCCTACGCACCCTAGGTTCTCCTTGGCAGCTGGCAGGCGGAATGCCCTGTCTTCAGCGAATCTTATCATCTAGCAACAAATCTGCAATGATTAAGATACTTAGCAGCAGGGGCGGGGGGCAGAGTGCAGGGGTGGGGGGTGTGGAGAGACAGTACAGCAGGTAACACATTGGACTTATTCGTGATCAAAACCAGTTTGATGCTGAGTATCCCACATGGTGCCTCGAGCCCCTCCAGGAGTGCTCCCTGAGCACAGAGCAAGGAGTGACCCCTGAGCACAGAGTGAGGAGTGACCCCCCGAGCACAGAGCCAGATGTGACCCTTAAGCACAGGAGCCAGAAGCCAGAAGTCACCCAGAGATACACAGTTACAAAGCTGTTCAAGGTTGGGTTTCAGTGATACAATGTTCCAACATTCTCCTTCCACCAGTGCACATTCCCCACCACCGATGTCCCCAGTTTCCTTCTGGCCAGCTGACCACACAGCCAAAACGGGTCCCTGAACACGAGGCAGGAATGGTCCCTGAGCACAGGTATGACTCAAGAGCAAACAAACTAAGAGATATTTGGCTCCTAAAATAGAGAACTCAGGGGGAGAGAGAGAGAGAGAGAGAGAGAGAGAGAGAGAGAGAGAGAGAGAGAGAGAGAGAAAGTAGGGGGTACGGTATACTTGCCTCGCCTGCTGCCAGCCTTGGTTCGATCCCCATTACTGCCCAGTGCATCCTAGATACCACCAGGAAAGAGCCCTGAGCACAGTCATGCGCAGCCCTGGGCACCAACAGCCCCCAACTAGCAAACCCAACCCGCAGGGAAGAGGAAAGTCCATGGTGGGCACTGATGGGGAAATCATCAGTGGGGGAGATTGAGGGGAAAACCAGAAACGTCCAGAGGCAAGAGTTCCCATTCACAGTCTCTGACCTGACTGAGCATGGCCATGCATCCTGGTTACATTCAAATACAAGAATACGGGACATTGTATGTCACTAACACCCAAGGACAGTAGAAACATGGGCCAAGAGGATTGGTCCACGGTTTGGAAGCCTGCCTTGGGTGCTGGGGAGAAGGCAGTTGGGACAGAGAAGGGACCAGTAAGACAAAGCTAGTTGGAAATGACCACTCTGGATAGGAACTGCGTGCTGAAAGGAGGAAAGGGAGCAAACATGATGATCTCTTAGATCTGTGTTGCAAACCATGATGCCCAAAAGGGGAAGGAGGGAGGGAGGGAGGGAGAGAGGGAGGGAGGGAGGGAGAGAGAGAGAGAGAGAGAGAGCGAGAGAGAGAGAGAGAGAAACAGACAGAGAGAAACAGACAGAGAGAGACAGAGAGACAGAGACAGAGAGACAGACAGACAGAGAGCACCTGCCATAGACACAAGCTGGGGGTGGGGAGCTGGCCAGAAGGAAACTGGGGACATCGGTGGTGGGAAATGTGCACTGGTGGAAGGAGAATGTTGGAACATTGTATCACTGAAACCCAACCTTGAACAGCTTTGTAACTGTGTATCTCTGGGTGACTTCAAACAAACAAACAAACAAAAGAATCTGGGACAAAAAGACCTCATCCCTCACCACCCATTGTTTTTGTTTTTTACCCAGGAAGAAAATCATTGATTTCTACCCAGGTACCTCCAGTAGCTGCTCTTGCCCCTCCCCGTTTTATAGCTAGGGAAACTGAGGCCAAGGAGACTGGGCAGCCAGGCTCTCCGTCACAAAGACATGCTAACGAGAGACGCCCACTGGGAAGTAACACCACGCCACCAGCTTGTCTAGCTCTAAAATGAAAGGCTTGTTTCTTTCCTCTCCCATACCCTCCGTCAGACACCGGCAGGCACCCATGTCAGCTACAAGTGGGTCCAACCGGAAGAGGATAAAATCTCAGGCTCCTGGCGCCAGTAGGCGCCTGGCTCCTTCCTGTCCTAATTAGCCACTTGCAAACCTAAGTCTGGGGCTCCCACCCCCTTGGCAATCAGACCACCTCCTTGGCCTCCTCTGCCAGTCACTGTACTCTCCCTCTTTTTCTGGGCTTCATCCACTTTCTACTTGACCCACTTGGGGGAGGGGCGGGGAGTCTGACTGTGTGTACCTTCTGGGACCCTCCCTTCCCCGCTCTAGAATAAACTCTGATTCCAACCACCACCCCACTGCTCAGCAGGAATTCCTCTCCAAGGCCAATCAGAGAAAACCAGCTGCACCTGCTGAAATCCCCAGAAGTCCTAACGTCCTTCCTTCTTCGTCACTGTCACTGTCCTCCCGTTGTTCATCAATTTGCTCAAGCGGGCCCAGTAACGTCTCTATTGTGACACTTGTTACTTTGTTTGGCATATCGAATATGTCACAGAAAGCATGCCAGGTTTTGCTGTGCGGGCAAGATACTCTCGGCAGCTTGCCTGGCTCTCTGTGAGGGTTGGAGGAATCGAACCTGGATCGGCCGGGTCCGCTGCGTGCAAGGCAAATGTTCTACCCACTGTGCTATCGCTCCAGCCCTCTATTTAAATTGAGTCAGTTTTCTCATTGGCTTCTTCGCTGTCTCCATGGGACACGTCAGAATCAGAAATGCTGCTCAGCCAAGAAAAAGGCATCTGGTTTGGAAATCTAAGCACCACTTCACTGGGGCTTTCAAGGAAGTGGTTCCAAGGGGCCCGGTGGGGGCCGCATTTGTCCCCCAAACTGGGACTCACTGCTCAGGGGTCACCCTCCTGCGGGCCTGGTATACAGTCTTGTTCCTCTTCACTACTGAGTTTTGCTATGGGGCTTTTTATGGGATTTTGCTTTGCTTTGGGTTCTATCCGAAAAAGCCAAAAAATGTGCTTGGTCTGATGGGGTAAAACTCACCCCAACCCGGTAAAAAGAAAAACAAGTTCGCCTGGTGCCACCTACGCACCCCCTTTCTGCCCACCAATTCCTGTTGATACGTGTGTGGACACACAATTTGGCACTTTCTAAATGCGCCCCAAGTGTGGTCGGAGTAGCCCGATGAAGGCAGCACCTCTATCCCGTGTGTCGGAAAAAACGACCCCGCCACCCCCAAATGGATCCAAGACCCCACGGAGCCTCATCTCGGGGGCAGTGGGTGCTGAAGCCAGAATGTCTGGGTTCGAATCCTGATTCTGTCTTTCTGGATGTTCTTGGCCCCCCAGAGCTCTTGTGTCCACCCTGGGGCACCTGTGAGGAGCAATTACCTTGTTTTTCCATGCTGAGCACTCAGCAGAGAGCCTCATGCAGAATTTTGTTTATAATTCATGATTCATTATAATTATTATAATGATGATAATTATCTGCCTCACCCGATCTTGAGTGCGCCCTTGAATGTAATCAGAACCCGGAGTTCCCATTCTATAAATGTTTGTTTCTCTCTCCAAAAAAAGTGATGGGGGCGGGAAATGGGTTCTGATCCATTTGCTTCCGATTTAAGCCTGGGTTCCTGGTTAATTCCAAACAACCAGACACGTCTCAGGCAGAGACAAAGATCATCTCCGGTCTCCATACCTGACGTACTGGCCACTTCCTTTCTGCCCTTCATGGGAACACAGTCCACATTCTTTCAGGAGGAACACCCAGACGGACATGTATGCGGGCACGCGCGCGCGCACACACACACACACACACACACACACACACATACACACACACATTCCCAGGGCCAGGAAGAGCTCCACACAACAAAGCCAAGAGAATCTCCCCGCCCCAAGCTGGGTCAGGCACCCCAAGCTCAATCTATTTTTTTTTTTTCCTTTTTGGGTCACATCTGGCAATGTTCAGGGGTTACTCCTGGCTCTGCACTTAGGAATTACTCTCCTGGCAGTGCTCAGGGGACCATATAGGATGCTGGGAATTGAACCCGGGTCGGCCACGTGCAAGGCAAATGCCCTACCCGCTGTGCTATCACTCCAGCCCCAGTTTGCTTTTTCCTTTCTCCATGTGCCCCTAAACTCACCCGGGTCCTTCCCTCCACCAGCTCTGAGTCTGCAGGCAAGGGTGAGCAAAGAGGTCCAGGGTGGGTTGGCTGGTACCAGCCAGGGCTGTTAAATTTACTCCCAAAGAGACTTCCCACAAAAAGAGAGATTATCTGGGACATCTCCACTTCAAAGGGCTAAGACAGAATCAGGAGAAAGGCAGCAAGCTCTGTCCGGGAAACATCTAGAACATCCCTCAGATAAGCTCACTTTAGAGACGGTTGCCCCATTTGTCCAGACTGCAGAGGCCCTTTGATCTGGAAAAGTTTAGCCCTCAGCATAGATAGGCAAATGTCTGTAGAATGTCTGTTCTACTGATTGTTGCTTTAAAGCAATAAATAATGGAATGCTCCACACATGACCCCCCAGGCCCTCCCACACTTTTTCTCTTATTTTGTCTTTTCCCCTAATCCTCCCGAGTCCAGTTCCCGGCAGCCACCCCTGCTGGAGGAGCAGAAAACGCCTCCTCAGCATATATGAAGACCAGCGGCACCTCCTGACCACAAGCCCAGCCAGAGTAAACCCACGTAAACAGCTTGAGTGTGAAGGCTTCATTATTGTTCTGAGAAATCAAACTGAAAGTGCCTAATCCACTCCCTTCTGGATGGTGTGTGTGTGTGTGTGTGTGTGTGTGTGTGTGTGTGTGCAGGGCAAGGTGAGAGTGAGGGTCCTCCCAAGCAATGCTCAGAAGGTTCAGGTGCCCCACCAGCAATTCTCCATCACTCCCTCCGTCTGCAGACCCCCACCATTTCCTGGGCATCCATAAAACTCGATGCCCACTCCCCCACGTCCCCACCACCACCATCTACCTCCTTCTGTGTGACAGAGGCAACTTCACAGAGACCTCCCACAAAGGAGCCCAACAGTACCTGAGCTCCGTCAGGGACAATGCGCTCGTCATTTGAGGGTCATTTAGATTGGAGCCTGTGTCTGAGCTTCTTTTCTTGTTTTGTTTTGGGACCACACCTGGTGATGCTCAGGGATCACTCCTGGGGGGCTTGGGGGGCCATATGGGATACCAGGGAATTGAACCCAGTTTGGCCAGGTACAAGGCAAGCACCCTACTCAGTCCCAGAACCTCTTTTTTTTTTCCTTAGGGTGGAACACTCTTCCTTGGGGTAGAAACCACGGTTGCTCATCTGCTCCCAGGTAGCTGGCATCCTCTAGCTCTTGTGACTGAGGCTACTGTAAGCAGCGGTGTGGAAAGCCCGAGCCCCTGATTTAATTCTTGATGTGCATATACCCAAAAGTGGGATTGCCAGATTACCTAAGCCTAAAGGCGCCGCCACACAGCTTTCCAGGCTGGCTACGTGAGAATTACTCTGAACACACACATTAGTAGCATCTCCACCGTGATAACTAGCGTTTATAAAAGCATTCCCCAGAGCTCAGAGGAACAGCACCATGACTTAAGGCACTTGCATTGCAAGTATCTGGTCACAAGATCAAATCCCCGGCATCCCTAAGTGCCGCCCTGTTATTGGGGATTCCCAGCACCACGAGAGACGTCTGGCTGACCCTCAACCAGATGTGTGCGAGAAGCCCAGACTTGTGCCATGCAAGCACCACAAGCATAACCTGTGCATTTCAACTAAGACTGCAAGCCCCAGAGAGCCAGTGTACAGGCACCGCTGCATGGGGTAGGGCCCCCGGGAGCACCAGGGCTAGAAGTACAGGAGCACCACCGCCAGGCAGGTTGCAGCTCCTGGACACGGTAACAACTGCACTGGAGGTCAGGGGAAGAAGAGGTTTATGAAATACATATCTGTATGTATATATGCCTCTCATAAAAGAAAAGCTTTCCTACATTTTCTCAGTGAAGGAGCAAAGGGACTTCTTGTTAATCCCAAACTGACATGGAAGTTACTAGAAAGGAAAAGGCAGGCACCTCCTCCCATGATTGCTCATGGTAACCCACAGATGTGCCTGGCCATCCTCGCCTCTGAAACATCTCCTTCCCCTCCAGATGAGCTGTCCTCCAGGATGCCCACGGCCCTTCGCTGGGCTGTTGTCTTCCCAGTTCCGAAATGGAGCGAGCACAGGGATCTGTCAATTACCAAATTAGTGTAGTAAATTAGTGTAGTAGTAACTACTCTAGTATTAGAGTATAAGAGTATTAGTAGCATTACCTACTGGTAATTAATACTTCTCTAGTGCTAGAGTATTAGTAGTATTAACTACTATCAGATTATCAGAGTAGTTTGTCCTTGGTAAGGGGGAGGGGGGAGTGAAAGGAAGAAGTGGGGGCAACAATTCTGTTTCAGAACAGCCTCCAGCCGTGATGGACTGGGTTAAATCCTCAGCAAAGCACTTCATTCATTCATTTATTCATTCATCCAGACAAGGGATCCCCACAATTCATAAGAGGACACTGTTGGCATACTCCTTTTCGTGGAAAGAGCTTCTATGCAAGTGACAGACAGGTCCCTGATCATGAAAAGGGTCTGGGGATTTGCAGAGAACACTCCCCATCACCACAAAAGGGATGTGGAGCAGACTGCACCACCACCCCCCACTACCCCCACAAGATGTTCACTGCTCAAACCATGAGGACGGGTCTGGAGGCCGGCCCCACATCACACAGATCACCTTCCTGGATTTCCCATCTCCGGAGCAAAGCCAAACTCAGCCCATTCATCACCCAAAAGGGACAGCGTGACCAGGTCAGATAAAAACATTTGAAGGCGTGTGCATTAAGAACAAAAACGGGAGGAGGGGGGCAGAGAGTGGAAGCTGCTGAAATAGAATCCCAGAGATTCCTCTTACTTTGAAAACATCCTGCAGAAAGGGATGAAAATGTACCCGCTCTTGAAAGCAGTATGCTGGGTACCACGGAGGCACAGGGGGCTGCCTGGGCAGGGCATTTGGAAGTGCCGTCCGTGGCCAGCTCAGCGTGTGGAGAATGTTTCTGACCTAACTTCAGCCTTAACTCAGGAAGCGAAATGAACTGAGTGGGATGGCTCCACTTCCAGTGTGCTCCTTCAGACACACACACACACACACACACACACACACACACACACACACGCACGCACGCACACGCACACATGCACACACACACTCACACACGCACACGCACCATCAAACAAGTCCATATTTCCAGAATGAAAATGTGTGTCATTCTAGGGCATCAGAATTCTTCCTGGCTCTGCACGGCCATCTGGAGTGCTCACCGCCCCCAGCTCTCATTAGCTGGGTAATTAGAGAGGACAGAGCTTGGCACTCCTGACCGGCCACTGCCGGTTTACCCATTTGCAAGTTCCCCTCAGAGCAGGAGAACGGCCTGCCTTGTCCTAATGCCTGGCTCTGAGTCAGCCAGAGCCACTGAGGACAGGAGACGCCTGAGGCTACCAGAGATCAGCCCCGGGGCACAGTGACTGGGTCACTCTCCCCCTCTCCCTTCCTTTCATTCTTCTTTTTTTTTTTTTTTTTTTGCAAAAGCACAGCATCCCGCCCTCTCCTCCAACTCCCCACACCATACTGAACAAAACCGAAAAATGGTGAGCAGAAACTATGAATAGAAGCAAAGCACAAAAATAAAATAAAATAAAATCTAGGAATTGATGTTTCTTGGCTAAAAGAGGATGACTTCCTCTAACTCTGAAATAGTAACATGTGAGCCTTCATTGTCACTGTCACTGTCCTCCCGTTGTTCATTGATTTGCTTGAGTGGGCCCAGTAACATTATGAGACTTGTTGTTCTGTGTTTGGCTTATCGAATACATCACAGGTAGCTTGCCAGGCTTTACCGTGCGGGCGAGATACTCTCGGTAGCTTGCAGGACTCTCCGAAAGGGGCGGAGGAATCGAACCCTGGTCGGCCCAGTGGGCCACATGCAAGGCAAATGCCCTACCTGCTGTGCTATCACTCCAGCCCAACATGTTATCCTTATGGATTCTAAATTACAAATGTTTTTAAAACAGGTCAATTTCACAGCAAGTGTTCTTAACTATTTATGACTTTCCCTCCATTCTGTGCATACTTAGAGAATGGTTAAGAGCTGCCAAGTGTTTCCCTTTCAGCTTCACTCCATCACCCCCAATCGCAGCCCGCCCATTTGGGCCGGTGTGAGACGGTCTTGAGTTTTGTTTCTCCTGAATGACAGGTTCCCGGCCTGGTTCAACTTCCTCCATCCCTGCATGACTGAGCATCCTGCTTTTAGGATGCTACTTTACTGAGATCAAAGACATTTTACTGGGGGTCTTCAGGGGAGGATCAAAAGCTGAGGTCCTCAGCACCCAGGGTCTCTAAAGGAGAAAAAGCAAGAGCCTTATTTTAGACATATCATCTTAGGGGTCAATACTTGAGAGCTTTTTTTTTCCTTTTCTCCTTTAAACCCATCTCAACTTTTCATTTACAATGTAGAGCAGTTGTAGTTGCCATATCTGATAAATACTGGGTTTGCTGCTTTAAGTAAATTATTTTATAAAAACCTCTTAGGGAGGGAGAGGATAGTACATTGGGTAGGGTGTTTGCCCTGCATGTGGCCGACCCGGGTCCAACCCCCAGTATCCCGTATGGTTCTTTGAAACCAGCAGGAGTGATTTCTGAGCACAGAGTCAGGAGTAATTCCTGAGACTTCCAGATGAGACTCCAAAACAAACAAATTTTTAAAAAATCTCTCCGGGAGGAGGCCAGGGAGCTGACTCAAAGGGCTGGGACATGTATTTTGCATGCTTAAGGCTCAGGGTCAAGCCCCAGCCCCACATGGTCCCCCGAGCAACACCGAGAGCAACTGCCAAACACTGAGTGAGGAGTAGTCCCAGAGCAGCTCTGGGTGTGTGGCGCACACACACACACACACACACCAGACAAAGCCAGTCATAAGAAAGGTCTCACAAGGAGGTAAATATTGCTCTCCACACTTGGTGGAATGAGAAACAGAGACAAGCCAGAGAAATAATACAGCAGATAGGATAATACTCGCATGAGGCTGACTTGGGTTCAATTTTTGGTACCTCATATGGTCCCCTGAGGCCCATCAGGAGTGATCCCTGAGTGCAGAATCAGGAATAAGCCTTGAGTGGCTCAAAAAAATAAGAATAAATCTTTGAAAAAAGGGTGGGGGGAGGAGCTGGAGAGATAGTACAGCGAGACGGGCGTTTGCCTTGTACGCGGCAGACTAAGGTTTGATCCCCGGCATCCCATATGGTCCCTCGAGCATTGCCAGGAGTGAGCCCTGAGTGCAGAGCCAGAAGTAACCTCTGTGCACCAGTGGATGTGAACTTAAAAAGCCCCCCCCCCCAAAAAAAAGAAAAAGAAAAAGAAGCAGAAGACAAGCAATTTGCCCGCAGACACCCAGCAGGAGGCCCTGGAATCCATACTCTAGTGCTCCCAGCCCCGGACTGTCTGTTATTTCGAAAGAAAGTGGCATGTGGGGTTATCAGAAAGTGCGGGTGAGCGGGGAGAAATGGCTTAACACACAGGCAGATAACGCTGTCTTTCCAAACCCCGCTGCCCACACGACTCTGCAGCTTAGGAGAAGCGGGGAACGCTTCTTCCAGACTCCCGTTCGGACTCTCTAAATCCTCCCCTAAGATGAGGGCCGTAACGGCAGCTACATCACGGGGTTGCTGAGTGGACTCAAGGACTCAGCATGCACCAGGAACTCACACCGAGGCTGGCACCCCGAGAATATGTGCCGTTGTGAGCACCCACCACTACCTCAGGGGTCCCCCCCAGCAGCAATCAGCTCTACTCCAGGTAAGCAAAGTCAAGGTTTCCTAGAAATGTACCCTGGGGTGAGCAGGGAATGAGGGGGAGGGGCTGGAAAACAGGAGGCCCACTCCCCCAGAAAGCCAATGGGCCCAACTGACCTATCATGTTGACACAAAACCGTCTAAGGTGCTTTCTGGGAAAGCAACAACACCCCACACATTGCCGTGGAGAGAAGTAGAGGGGTTTTTCTTGGGCAAGGGGTGGAGGGTGGGCGACAGACATACCCGGCAGTGCTCAGGGCTTGCTCTTGGCTCTGGGCTCAGGGATCACTCCTAGCAGAGCTTAGGGGACCAATAAGGCATGCTAGGATGGAACCCGGGTCTGCTGCATGCAAGGCACAAGTGCCCTCCCTGCTGGACCATCTCTCCAGCCCCACGAGAGGATTTAATAAGAGCAGAATGAGACTGAGGCAGTGCAGGCATCGTTCTGTCTGGGTCATGTTCCTTAGTGGGGGAAGGCGGCACTGACTGACCCCTCCACCTCCGCAGCAGACGGAATGAGAAGGGAAAGGAAAGACCAAGCCCCAGTGGGAGCGGGCGGGTGAGTCCCAGCCCTGGGATGAGGACGACAGTGAGTGAGTGGACGTGGCTCTGTGATCCCCCAGTCTGCTCCAACCAGCAGTGAATTTCTGAGCTCCCTGATCCCCAAGTGGCTTGGGCTCCCTGCCCAAAACAAGTCTGAGAGATAACAGCCACTGACTGCCACATGTCTCCGGGGACATGACCCAATGCAGCAGCCACATGGGGGCCTGGACAAGAAGCCACGGCAGTGATGTAAATTCGGGGAGCCACAAAGCGGCCCGGGGAAGTGGGAACCCCATCATTGCTGTCTGAAGTTCTTTCTCAACATCTCAACCCAGTCCAAAATGCAAAATGCATAAAAATTTAAAAAAAAAATTTTTTTTTCTATAAATTAGAAGACTCCAACTCTCCGGGCAGAACACGCATGGGCCTGTGGTTGTCTCATGAGCGGTGAGGAGACAAAGGGCAAGCCAAGCCACAGGCCCGGGCCCCACGGTCCCTCACCAGGCACCTGCTCATGTCCCTCACGTGCCGTGTCCTCTAGACCGCACTCACCCGGAGCTCCGGATTCTGCCTGGAAGGCTGCTGGCTCCGCACATGCCCAGCTCACTGTTCTTGGAGTTGCTGCTTCCCACCTCCGAAGGTCTCACAACCACACCCCAGTCCAAGAGGATGACCTTTCAAGCCGCTGGACAGCGTCAGTCAGTTTAAGGTGGCTCTGGAGGACCAGGTCATTGCTCAGCTAGAGAGCACCTATCTGCCTTGCAAAGGCAAGACCCTGGGTTTAGTCCCTAGCACCACACACATAAACACACACACACAACACACACACAATGAGTAAGTAAATAAAACAAAATAAAATAAAATAAAACAAGGGCCGGAGAGACAGCTCCACAGAGCCAAGCACAGGCTTTGCATGCCGGAGGCCCAGGTGGGTCCCAGCAGGCCCTTGCAACAGTCCCCCACACACCCTAGGAGGACTCCGGAATGTCAAACCTGGAACAGCCCCCAAAGGCAATCATAATAACAGCTGAAAAAAAGAAATGTATTTGGCAGCAGGGAGTGGAGCTCAGGGGTGGAGCGCTTCCCCTGCACGTGTGAAACTGTGAGTTCAGGCGGTCCCCGACAAGATAAAACACACACACTTACGCACACACAGACAACACAGACTCACACACACACACACACACACACCCATACACAAATATACACAGATGTGAGTCTCACATATACATACAGACTCACACACACATATACACAGATGTGAATCTCACATATACACATACAGACTCACATACACCCCCATACACACATATACACAGATGTGAGTCTCACATATACACATACAGACTCACACACACATATACACTCACATCCTCACAAATATAACACACTCACATAAACACATACACACACACTCACACACATACACACAGACTCACACACATACACACGCTCATACTCACAGACACACATATACACACTCACAACACAGATACCCACACATACACTTATACATACACATAAAAAAACATACACACTCATGCACTCGCACACTCACATATGCACACTCACACATACACTCAAAAACACACATACGGACTCACACATACACACTCACATATACACACTCCCACATATACACACACACATACACATACACACACACACACACACACACACACACACACATGACTGGTCACTTCATCCTTCGTCTCATTCCAGAGCGACACCACGAGGGAATCTCAGGGCCTCCCTTTTGCTCCCACCCGTTGCGCGACGTGCCCAGTGAGCAAAGGCTGTCGTGGACTTGCTGTGACCCGACACTGAAGAAGCGCCCTCAAATAGCCTTCCTAATGGGCTTCTAGAAGGTTCCTCCATGGAACCCAAGTCACCAGGCCAGCTGCCTCTGACTCAAACTCAATTTCCAAAGATGCAGCACTTCCAGCTCCCGCAGCTCCAACGGCTCCAACTAGACGACTCTTACTGTTGCAGCCACCAGACGGCGTGAGGGACAAGACAGAGCAGGGAGTAAAGCAAAGATTCAAAGACAAGGAAGCATCTTCCGGCCCCTCTCACTGATTTTACTGGAGGGACTTAGGGGCCTCAATGGAACCCCCGTCCACCCAACGCTGCTCCCCGCCACACCGAGCCCCATCCGCGGCAGGAAGCCGCTTTCAAGGGACAATCCAACAGCAGGAACAGGAGCACGTGAATGTCCCCAGACCACGGTCAGCCTGGTTCCTCGGCCTGGTTCCCGGACAGAGGTTCCAGAATGCTGAAAGCCCCTGGAGGGTCCAGGAAGAAGAGGAAGGAGATGGGGGATATTACAAGGCGAGGGAGGCCTGAGGCTCTGCACCCAGTGTCCAGAGATGCCGAGTCTGGACTCACATGGACAGGCCAACCCCAGGAAGGTTCTCGAGAACAGTTCGTTATGCCCACACCCTGGGTGTATGGACTTCCCCACCAAGCTGGAAACAACTTTAATTGCTGTTTCCCAGCTTAAATGGGTCTCCCCCTGCCCCCCGAAGGTGTGGGGCAGGAGCCACAATATCATTCTTTACCCACCCCCAAAGCCTCGTTTCTTGTTCAGTCCTTCCCAAACCCAAGTCTCTTGGCTGCCTCTGTTCTTCCTGTCCCCAGCAAGAAGATTTCCTAAGATTCGCTCTGTGCACGGCATAGCCAGGATTGAAAGACGTTGGATGAACATGTTTGATGAAATAATCCCTCCCTTTCGAATGTACATCCCTTCTCCACGTTACAAACGTGCTCCCTTAAGAGTCGAACCAGAGATGGTCATAAAGGAGAGAAGATGCAGGAGAATTTATCAAAAGGATTTTCCCTCGAAAGCTAACAATACAGGGCCCGAGGACAAATCTGTCCAGTATTAGCTTTGTGTCCCGAGTTCTGATCTCTTCCACACACCCCTGTATAGAGACATGTATCACTGTCACTGTCATCCCATTGTTCATCGATTTACTCAAGCGGGCACCAGTGATATCTCCATTCGTCCCAGCCCTGAGAATTTAGCAGCCTCTTCTTACTCGTCTTTCCCAAAGCTGCCGTATTAGAGGCTCTTTCAGGGTGAGAGGAAAGAGACCCATTATTGTTACTGTCTTTGGCATAACAGGTAGCTTGCCACGGGTAGCTTGCCAGGCTCTGCCGACACGTATATACTAAATTTTCTAGAGTGCCCTTCATGAGTGCATGGTCCTGCTTGGGGAAACAGAACCTCAATTATATCTCTGGGGTTGCCTCCGGTGAACTGAATGTCATTTCAGAGCATACTTTCCCTTCCAGGCTGCCCCATCTGCCCAGACGTCCCAGATGGAGCCCATTTGTGTAGACACTCAGCCATCCTGGCGGGAGGAGAGAGACGCGGAACTTTGCCTGCCTGCCTCTGTCCACCGTGGAAGGTTTCTGTTCCCTCAAGGTAAGCAGAATTCCATGGGGCCTCTGGAATTCGGCACAGTCACCACCCTGAAGTCTAAGGACACGGAGCTCTGGGGGGTGGGGGTGAAGGGACGAGCCTATCAGAACATCCAGGTACTAACCTGGCTCCCGGTGACCCAGCAGCCAGTGACACATCAGAGGGATGCCAAAGAGAAGCAGCTCCAGGAAGGGAGGGCGGCAGGGGCACCCTGGAGCAGTCAATCTGCCCTGCGCCACCATGGAAAGCAGTTGACAGAGCTCCTGGCCGGTCACTCTGCCCACCCCAGGGAGCACTGTGGGTTCTTGTCACGTTCTGAGTGTCCCCATCCAGAAGACAGTGTCCCTCAGCACTGATGTAACACCCGGCCTGATGGGTGTGTCTCCCTGAATCCTCACCGGCAGCTATTAGTGCCAAGTACCATGCACCAGGGTTTTGCTCCTTTATCAAACAAAACGCGCTGAAACAAAGTCATGAGGACAGGGTGCTGCTGCTCATCACAAACGCGGCTCCTGCAAACGCAGGACCCAGCCACTCCACAAACACAGACTGCGAAATGTCAGCTCTTGTGACTAGTGTTTAAAACACACACACACACACACACACACACACACACACACACACACACACACAGAACACAGGATGCCAATGAAAGCAATCCCAACAAAAGCACCCAGGAAATCAAGCTCCACATTCCGTGGTTTCTGAAGCTGGAAATCAGGGGAGTTGGGAGGTGCCATGTTTCACACCCAAACCAGGCTTAGCAGAGAGAGAAGGCACGGCCTGGCCACTCTTTCCTCCTGGCCAGTCACTCTGCCCACCCCAGGGAGCACTGTGGGTTCTTGTCACGTTCTGAGTGTCCCCATCCGGAAGACAGTGTCCCTCATCACTGATGTAACACCCGGCCTGATGGGTGTGTCTCCCTGAATCCTCACCGGCAGCTATTAGTGCCAAGTACCATGCACCAAGGTTTTGCTCCTTTATCAAACAAAACGCGCTGAAACAAAGTCATGAGGACAGGGTGCTGCTGCTCATCACAAACGCGGCTCCTGCAAACGCAGGACCCAGCCACTCCACAAACACAGACTGCGAAATGTCAGCTCTTGTGACTAGTGTTTAAAACACACACACACACACACACACACACACACACACACACACAGAACACAGGATGCCAATGAAAGCAATCCCAACAAAAGCACCCAGGAAATCAAGCTCCACATTCCGTGGTTTCTGAAGCTGGAAATCAGGGGAGTTGGGAGGTGCCATGTTTCACACCCAAACCAGGCTTAGCAAAGAGAGAAGGCACGGCCTGGCCACTCTTTCCTCCCCAGAGGGGTCATCCAGGCCTGGCCACTCCTTCCTCCCGAGAGCGACATCCAGGTGACCATCTACTGGTCCCTCTCCCCTCCTCAATAAGATCAGCTGAACCTCACTCACCAGGAAAACATCGCGTGTTTCCAACATGGATCAAAACCAATTTTAAAAGTCTCTCCATGATCGGACATAGAACATCCTGACCCCACAACAGGCTGTCTTCACTGGGGCAAGTGGGAGGGGGGAGGATTGAGTTTCCCTCCCCATCCCAGCAGCACCCCAGCAGCCGAAGACCTCCAGAACCCAAACGCACAGCCATACTCAAAGCCACTCTCCACAGGCTTGGATGAGCCTCACCTATGAGGGAACCTGCAGGAAAACCCAGGTATGCGGGACCTGTGACTGAGATCTCCAGGTTCACTTGGAACAGGACTGAGCTTCCTCCGCCCCCAGCTCCCCAGTTTTCCAGTAGCTTGCCAGTCACACCCACAAACTGCCTCCAGCGTCATATAATTTCATCAATGGCCGAAATCCAGAGACTCCCGGAAGAGAGCAACATAGAATGTCCTAGAGCACGTGGCCTCATTTGTTCTTATACACTTATACTCTAGCCCACTCATGTACCAAAAGTAGCACACATTTGTTTGGATTTAACATCCATGCTTATTATCTCTTATACAAGGGCTTAAAAGGCTCCAGGATGAAATTCAACAATCTTTACACACTTTTCTCTTATGGTGGTGGAAAGGTGGATGGTGATGGGATTGGTGTTTGACTATTATCTGTAATGAACTATTGTGAACATCTTTATAAAAATAAAATAAAGTTTAAAAATGTTTTAAAAAAAGTCTCTCCATGATCAACAGGAAGTTTGGGAAAAACTGAAATAGCTGGACACAGGGATAGCACCTCCCTGCAGGCAAGAGGACTCATATTTGATGCCCAGCACCAGCCCACATGCCAGATCTGATCCTGCATGAGTCAGGGTGGAGGCAATAGCTCAAGGGCTAGGATACAGGCCTGGCATGCACGGGGCCCCAAGTTCAGGTCCTGACCCCATCTATTCCATGGTATACACTCCGGAGGAGGCATAACCCCTATCCTACCCACCCCCCCTCCAAAAAAAAACCACATGCACAATTACTCCAGCCAAAATTCAAGCATGGAAGTTTCACAACCAAGTGCATGAGCCCCAATCACCCACAACAAAAGGACAGGGAAAAGAGAGAACACTTTTTTTTTCCTTAATTATTTTTCATGGAAATAGCTAAATAAGAACCAAGAGCCGGGAATGACTAACTGCAACTTGGAAAAATGTTGCTGGAGGTTTCTTCATGCTCTCTTTCCCCAGCTCAGAAGCCAAAGCCTGACAATGGCCAGGGAAACCGCAGACCTGCAGGCCACCCCACCCCCAACTCATCTGTGGGACCATGGCGCCATGAATGGCAGCTGAGGAGAGGGGAAGAATCCACATCTTCAAGTCCCACTCGGCTCGCATCACTGAATATTCTGCAGTACAGAGCCGAGCATATCACAGACTATAAAATAAGTTGGTTTGCAATCCACACATTTTTCTATTGCTTGATATATATTTATATAAATATATAAATTATATATAATTAATATATTAATATATTATCTAGTATGATATATTAATATGTTATAATGTTATGTTATATTAATATTATATAATATATTAATTGATATAAAATTATATAAAACACAGATTTTTTTAAGTCTCTCCTCCAGTCCAGTCCTTCCATAAGGGGGTCACTCACCCCTCTGAGGTTGGAGGTGGGGTGTTAAATCACAGCTCTCTAGAGAAATGCCTTCTCATCACAGCCTTGGACCAATCCATTGGGGGACCAAGAAACAGGACATGAGTGCTGTTCAAAATTTGGAGCTTGGTGCCCAAGGGTTTTGGAGGAGCTCTGGGTGCCCCACCTGCAGCAAAGAGATGAACACCCAAAGGCTCACTCCCAGTGCTCACTCTGGCCCAGAAACAGCATCAGGGTCTGGATGCAGATCACGAAGTCTAACGAGACCCACAGAAAGCTCAGGCGAGGCGCCCAGGGCAGAAGAACGCAGAGACAGATGCGCTGACGGGCTGAGCAGGGGCTGCATCACAGCCAGTTCACGGGCTCAGGGCCACACTGAGTGGAACTTGGTGGCAGGGGAAGGGCAGGAGGAGAAGAGGCCAGGACGCCTCGTGGCACTGCTCAGCTGGAAGTCACTCGAGGTCACTGCCCAGCTGCCCTGGGGCCAGGCTGGTCTCAGCCCTTCCCATTAGCAAGCAGGTGTCCTGGGGGGTCTGCACTGAGGAGAAAGGGGGGCTTCCTTTTTCTTCTCTTTCAGTCTTTCTGTCTCTCCTCTCCTCCTCTCCTTTCTTCCTCCCTCGCTTTCTTTCTCTTTCTCTCTCTCTCTTCATCTCTCTATCTTTCTTTTATTTGGGGGGACATTAGGAAGGAAGAACAGGGAGGACTTTACAGGCAAGGATCAGAAGTATTGATGCTCCTCATACTGGTGTCGGTGGTGACTATGGTGGGTGGTACAAAGGTATAGTGAGCACCTCAGTCTTGAACAGATAGTTATCACCCTTTCCCTATAATCCGTTTTCCTTATCAAGGTTTTAGTGGGACACTCAAAAAAATCCCTAATTCATCTTTTGGGGAAGTTGTGGGGTGTCAGGGCTACCTCAGGAGCTCTTCCCAGCTCTGAGCTCAGGGCATCAGTTGTGGTAGTGCTCCAGGAACCGTATGCAGTTCTGAGGATCAAACCAGGGTCAGTCACATGCAAAGCAAATGCTCTCTGTCTCTGTCTCTCTCTCTCTCTGGTCTTGCTTCTGAATTATGTGGTCATATGACAGCTACAGCCAACAGGATGCCATAGCGGTAAGGGGGGTCTTTCAATATAGGGGTCCATCAATGTCCCTCTTTCCAATTCCCAGATGGACTGCAGAAATGATGGCAGGAAAGGAAGCAGCCATCTTGGTCCATGGGGTTGAAGGCATGTAATAAGAATGCCATAACAACAAGGTAAAGAAAGATGGTCCCACGATAACTGCAGAACCTCCATCAGAGCTGCAAAGCTGGTCCTCCGCTTCCTACCCCAGCCTCACATCACCATGAAACACTTTCATATTTCTGAAACCACCATCATTTTGAACATCTCTGTTTAAAAAAGTCATCATAAGACTGTCCAGTCCTGTGCTACAGATGTGACAAGCTTTATTATTTCACTAGACAGAGAGTCCTATAAACTAGATTCTCTTTGTTTGCCATGGAGTAAATGACAAGACCTGGTGGCACAGAGCAGGTATACTCCAGGGGTTACAACAAGATAGTTCCAGGACTGGAGAGAGAGTACAGCAGGGAGGGCACTTGCGTTGCAAGCAGCCAACATGAGTTCAATCCCCAGCATCCCATATGGTCCCCCAAGCACCATCAGGAGTAATTCCTGAGTGCAGAGCCAGGAGTAGTCCCTGAGCATCGCAGGGTATGGCAAAAAAATAAATAAATAAGAATACTTCTCCCTGATATCTGAACCAGAAAGGAAGAATTTTCTCTAAAACATTAGGCCAAGTATAACAATCTCCCTCCAGTTAAGGGTAAGGGCGGTTAGGGGCCCCAGCCTCTGGGAGCCCTGCTTGCCCTTTCTACTCCTTTGGGGGATTCAGGGAGCTCATGAAGAGTTTATTCACCCTTGTTTATAATCTCATTTCCTGCCCGGGGCTCCTCCGAACACCCCAGACGCGTCCTGCCTTTGCAGGATTCCTTCCGCTTCTCCCTTCCCGGGTCGCAAAGCTCCAGCCCCACTGTGGATCCCAGCAGGACCCAGCCCAGGAAGAATCGCAGGGTCAGCTCCATGGACAGCGACAGGGAGACTGTCAAAGGCACCGAGTCAAAGTCCGCAAGTCTTCAATCTCCCTTCACTCACGTTCACAGCCAAGAATAATTTAAAAGCCCCGACAGCACCTCGAGCAAGGAGTGGATTTAAAATTCTTTCTATCTGGACACCAAAGGGGAAAAAAATGCAGAGCCTGGTTCTCTGCCTAACTTTTCTGGGGACCTAAAAATGTCTCATCAAACATCCCTGGCCCTAAATTCCACAGCCCTGGGCATCCCAACTCCAGGGTGGCACGCAGGAGGCAGGAAAGAGACAAGTCCCATATTTTCTTCTTTTTTTTTTTTTGGCATTTTGCATTTTATTGAAAATTGCTATAAATCCTAGTGTTCCGCCCATTTTTAATAATGTTTCATATGCACTTCAAAACAATATGCCTTCTGCCCTGCGGGACAGTTATTCTAAGATCTTTAGTTGATTCATTGTGAATTTGTCCATTTTTTTTTCTTTAGTTGCCTCAGTTCTTTGTTTTAATTACTTGAAGTCCCTGTATTTTCAAAGAGGAAGTTAAAGGGGCTCTTTAACTTCCAACTGTCACTACTCTGGGGGGAAGTTAAGAAAACGCTGCTTGGAGGCTGGAGAGATAACATGGCAGGTAGGGTAGGGCCCTCGCCTTGCACTCAGATGACCCAGGGTCAACCCCCAGCACCTCCATGGCCAGCAGGAGTGAGACCCCACAGAAAGGGACCTGGGGGCTGGAGTGATAGCACAGCGGGTAGAACGTTTGCCTTGCACATGGCCGACCAGGGTTCGAGTCCCAGCATCCCATATGGTCCCCTGAGCACCGCCAGGAGTAATTCCTGAGTGAGTGCATGAGCCAGGAGTAATCCCTGTGCATAGCCAGGTGTGACCCAAAAAGAAAAAAAAAAGGTAGGGGGAATTGGAGCCTGAGAGAGCTTGTTAGTCTCTTCTATGTCTGGAGGTGTGTTCACCTAAGTGGGGGTACAGGGAGAACAGGAGATGAGGAAGCAGCCCAGTGCGTGCCAACAGAGAAGATAGGTGCTGTCATTGCCACCCGGGCCCCCAGGGTGTGTTTCTGGGCTCATTATTACTTCCTGTCATATCCCAGAAACATTCCCTGGGTGGAGTGACAAGTGCCCCGGGGAATCCAGGTTGGTCACTGCTATCCTAGTGCCTCACAAAGAGTGACTGTTAGGAATTTCCTAAGGCAACAGAATGGTGAAGAGAAAGCCCAAACTGATTCCTTGGACAGCTAACTCCTAGGCTTCGAGTAATAGCAAACACCCTGCCGGAAAGGTTCTTCGAGATGAAAGAACAGACAGCTAGAGAATGACTCACAAAGCTGAGAGACTGTCTGGTGCTTTTCGAAGCTTCTAGAAGACCCAGTGTCTAAGAAAAAGAGGAGGGGTGGCCCAAAGGACCTGCTCCAGCAGTGAGCCATGAGAGACCCAGAACCCATCCAGGCTGGTGCAGGCCACATTCCGTGCCCAAGGCAAAGGCCGGGAAGAAAAAAGGGCAGCTGGTGGCACCTGGATAAGGCACCTGGAGGGACAGACTGGAGATGTCCCTTGTGAACCTGCAGGGCTCATATACGGCCTTGCCCCTTGCCCCCTCCTCATCTAAAGACAGACGGATGTGAGAGTCCTGAGTGACTCAGTTACCTTCATCTCTTCCTCACAGGGCATCAGAGGGTGGTGATGGCTGGACGCAGCCCACGACAGGAGAGTGTTAGAAGGAAAAGGAGGACGTGAGCCAACACCCGGAAGGCCAGAGAAGGGATGTGAGTAGGTTTGGGGGGAGTCTGGGAGAAGAGAAAGGGGCAGGTGGGAAGTGAGACTTCAATCAGGTTGAGGCCAGCCTGGCAGCCGGCACAGGGGGCGGGCAGTTGCCCTGCACACCACTTCCCCCATTCATGCCTCGGCACCACAGAAGGGCCCACACTCCACCAGGAGTGATGCCGGAGTACAACAGCTGACCGTGCACCCCTCACAAAATAAAACAAACAAACAAAAAATAGGGTGATCCTGTGGGACAGCTCAACAATCTCACCAGTCTTGTGGGGTGTGGGATGCCGAGTCCCAGGGCTTTTGCCCTCGACAGCCAACACAAGCCCAGGTCCCAGCTGTCCCCTGCTACAGGGACCTGCGTGTCCACAGAGACCCTCAGCCAACTGCTCTGGCCATTTCTTGGCTGGGCCGAAGCACCCACCACCACTTCCGGGCCAGAGCTCCTTACAAAGCCCTAAGCAAAAAAAAAACAACAGGGGCCTGGGAGAGCAAGTACCAAAAACAACTGCTATGGAACATTCCAGACCCAACTGGGGGCCCCAGGGAGCCCAAGGCCTGAGTCAGTCCTTGTGCTCTATGTCCCCACTGGCCTATGAAGGCCCCTCTAACAAGCCCCTCACAAATAAAGCCCCTGCAGGAAGACCATTAACACCTCACCGGGGCAAACCTCAGACCCCCACAGGAGAAACTTCAAAGACCATCCCAGCAGCCCCCAACGCCCGAAAACCATCCATCAAGTCCGCTAACCCAGGAAGCAGCCGCCGAATTGGGGGGAGGCGGCGAGAACATAAATTAAATGTCTCTGAGCCCCCATCTGGCTCTGGATTTATTACCCGCGAGGCCCACGATGCTTCTTCCGTTTAAAAAGGATCAAGGCCTCTCTAAACAGTGTACGGAGCTACCTTCTGTGGAAAGATCAACAAAAACACCGAGGGACACTCTCTCCGTCTTCCTTCTCTCTTTCTGAAAGAAAATGACCCTTTTGTGAAAATAATTGCCACCACATTGAACTCTTGGCCTCGAGTGTTATTCTGAAAAAAAAATCCAACTTGCAGGTCGGCCCTTTAAAAAATGAGAATGGCAGGTCCAATTACCAATTGCCTTTTTGATTTGTTGAAGTTAATTGCAGAATTGGATTTGCTCCCAAGTAAGGAGGTAGCTTGGCTGGTAAAGGCTGGGGCGTCTGTGCTGAAACTCTCCGGCCAATGTAGCTTCTGGGCTTCCATTCCAGCTTATCCCCCTCTGCACACATGAACACTCGCTCACGCTTAGCACAGAGACACGTGGGCCCCTTCAGCCCTACGAGAGCACACGTGCTCCAAAGAGGCATCAGGAGAAGCAGGAATACTTCCCCGGGGATCACTCGCTCTGTAGGACCCCAAAAGGCACCACCCTCCCCTTTCTGGAACCTCAAAGTGGCTGTGATTTCTTTCTGTTTCTTTTGTTAGTCATTTGCCAATATAGTAAGAATGTTGGGCTGGAAACGATAGCATAGCGGGTAGGGCATTTGCCTTGCACACGGCCGACCCGGGTTCAATTCCTCCGTCCCTCGCATAGAGTCCGGCAAGCTACCGAGAGTATCCCCACCCGCATGGCAAAGCCTGGCAAGCTACCCATGACGTATTCGATATGCCAAAAACAGTAACAACAAGTCTCACAATGGAGACATTACTGGTGCCCACTCAAGCAAATCAATGAACAACGGGAAGACAGTGCTACAACAAGAATGTTATGCTCCCAATAACAATGAAAAGAGCAGTGTGGCCAGAGCAATAGGACAGCAGGGAAAGTATTTGCCTTACACGTGGCTGACTCAGGTTCGATCCCCAGCATCCCATATGGTCCTCCAAGTCGGAAAGAAGTGATTCCTGAGTGCAGAGCCAGGAGTAAGCCCTGAGTGAGCACTGCCAGGTGCCACCCCAAAACAAAACAAATAAAAGGGGGGGGGGGAATATGAAGTGCTAGCGGAGGAAATAGTATAGCAGATGGGAGAGGAGTTGGAAAAGGTGGTCGACATGCCCAGTGAAATAATTCCACTTAGCACAGCACTTACTGCTTGGCAGGACTCTGCTAAGCACTCTGCAAATCTTGGCTCTCACTTTATCGTGATGATGAGTCTCTTGGGTGAAAATCGTCCCTATTGCTATGTAATAAAGAGAACTGAGGTTCGGGGGGGTTGAAGGACTTTGCCAAGGTCACACAGAGAGACAGTAAGTGAAGATTCCTATTCCTCGGCTTGTCAGACCTCCAGCCCATGTGTTAACTCCTAATTTTAATGACCTGTCCCCCTGCTAATTTGGAAGAGGGAGCCTCTGTCCCCCAACTGGCCTTCGAGTATAATATATTTAGAAGGTGTTTGGCACTTAAAAGTTACCCAACGCTCAAAAAGCAGTGCTGAATTTTAAACATGATGAGACTTTTCAAAAGCTTTTAAGAATGCCAGGGAATATTTTAATACAATTTTGCAGTCATGAGACTAGATCATTTTTTATCTGGCTTGTGATTTCTTCTCTTTATTTTTTCTTCCTGCTTAATAATACAATCACATTGTATTTAAGAGTTATGCAAACACGATATTCAGTGCTAGAACTAAGGCTTATAAAAATAAATGAAATTTTCAGAATGGCTAAATGTTGTACTTTGAGCAGAAGAGAAGAGAACACAAACATAGTAAAACTAGAGGGCTGGGTCGACAGAACAGCAGGGAGGGGAGCTTGCTTTGGATACGGCTCACCCAGATTCGATCCCTGGCATCTCATACTATTCCCCAGGCCCTGCCAGGAGAGATTCCTGAGAGCAGATCCCTGAGCACCGACAGGTGTGGCCTAAAAATCAAACCCCCCCCCCCCAAAAAAACATTAGTAAAAATAGGTATATGCCAATGGAAATTTTGCCAAATAAAGTTTAAGACAACCAACTGTATCCAAGAGTGCCAATTCCCTGAGCTAAGGCATCTAGCCTTATTTGACTTGTTATGGAAGATCCCAACACAGATGCGGTACCTGGTAGGTGCTTAATAATTAATTGCTATCATCGTGGGGGGAGGGGTGGGTGATGAATAAATGAGTGGGTGGATTGGCTGATGAACAGACAATCGGATGTGGGATGGATAGATGGTTGATGGATGAGTAAATTGTGGGTGGAGAAGCCGATGGATCCATAGATAATGGATGGGCAGGTAGATGAATAGAAAGGTGGGTGATGAGTAAACGGGCAGGTGGGGAGGCTGATGGATGGATAAATGTCTGGATGCTGGAGGAACAGGTGGACAGATGGATGAATGTGTGGGTGGGCGGGTAAATGAATGGATGGGTAGATGAGGAGATGAAAAGACTCATACTGAAATTATCTGTAGGAAACTTGCCACCTAAGGACAAGGCGATAGTACAGCGGGAAGGGAACTTGCCTTGCGAGTGGCCAACCCAGGTTCAATCCCCGGCATCCCATAAGGAGGAGCTGGGATAAGCAGGTGCCGGGCAAGCCCCTCGATGCTGACCCCTGGGAACAGACAGACCCAGGCACCACGAGGTATGATCCCCACACCCCACACACACAAAAAGTATATTTATACACGCTACGGAGTCAGAGAAATAGGAGAGCGAGTAAGGCACCTGCCTTGCATGCAACCAACTCAGCATTCCATATGGTCCCGAGTCTGCCAAGAGTGCTCCCTGAGCACAGAGCCAGGAGGAAGGCCTGAGTACAGCTGGATATGGCCCCCAACCCCCCCCCCCACCTACACATACACACACACGCACACACAGGCGCGCACCTTATTTAGAGATGTTGCCTTGCATGTGAGATGCAAGAGTTCTGGCAGCCAGGTCCAGAATATGCCCACCCACTCCCATATCAGCCTCCCTCCCTCTGCACGCTCATATTCCAAAGGAACCTGAGGTCCACCGTCTCCAACGCCGGCAAAACCGGATGGAGCACACATGGGCAAGGGATTTGTCTGACCTCCTAAGCAGAGACAAGCAAAGGTCACAGGCTCCCGAGGAAATTCAAACCTGCCTCCTCCGCGGCTCACAGCCAGGACAGATTTAGTTCCATCCACGGGACTCAGAGGGTGAGGGCGGCAGGGTGAGCGAGTCCAAAAAAAAAAAAATCTCCTTCAATAGTGATCTGCAATTTCAGGCGATGGAACCATCTGTCCCATAGTAAACTCGGAGTAAAAGAAACAGGAAGGAAAATCCTCCAGCACGAAATGGACCCACATCTATTCCACTGCAGTTGCTAAAGCCTCTGCTTGTCCATCTTGTAGGAAATCTAAGATCCCATGAGACAAGCAGAGGAGGTAGTATTGACCCACTTCACAGATAAGGAAATCGAGGTGCAGGAGAGATAGTACAGTGGGTAAGGTGTTTGCTTCGCACACACCTGAACACCACCAGGAGTGATTCCGGAGTGCAGAGCCAGAAGTAAGCCCTGAGCATTGCCAGGTGAGTGGGGAAGGAAGGAAGGAAGGAAGGAAGGAAGGAAGGAAGGAAGGAAGGAAGGAAGGAAGGAAGGGAGGGAGGGAGGGAGGGAGGGAGGGAGGGAGGGAGGGAGGGCTGGAGCGATAGCACAGTGGGTAGGGCATTTGCCTTGCACGTGGCTAATCGGGGTTCGATTCCCAGCATCCCATATGGTCCTCCGAGCACTGCCAGGAGTAATTCCTGAGTGAAGAGCCAGGAATAACCCCTGTGCATTGCCAGGTGTGACCCAAAAAGAAAAAAAAAGGAAGGAAGGAAGGAAGGAAGGAAGGAAGGAAGGAAGGAAGGAGAGAAAGAATGAGGGGGAAACTGAAGTTCAGCAGCTCGGAGTCTCTGGAGAGCCTAGCACGCATCTGATATCAATATTTCTTGCCTCATTCTTCCCGAATGACTGCATGGCTGTGCAGGGGGCCACATCACCTATGACAGCCCTGAGGCCAGCAGGTAATACTGACCACTAAGGCACAAGGCCTCCAACATCCCAACAGCACGTCCCCTTCTCTCCCACCCCTGGGGGTCCTACATTACACACACAGGACTAGAGGTGGATGATGGCCCTTTAAGAAGCAAGTCGGCACCTGCAGGACCCTTGGTGGGACCAAGCCCCAGTCTCTGGGCAGAAGCCCTTCTCTGAGCAGCTGCTCCCCGTCTGTGGCAGCAGGGAGAAGCTCGGCGTCTTGGCAAGCCCCGCTGCACCCACGTTTCCTCGCCGCTGCTGCCTCAGATGCACGGAAATATCAACGCGCACCAACGGCAGATCCAACAGGCAATCACGCCCCTGGCTGGCGTCAGATCAAACCTTGGAACCAGCAATTATCCAGCAAGCTGGGCTGTCAGAGCAGGCTCCTGGGGGCACCTCGGCTGGAAGGCGGGGGGAGCGGTGGGTGCTGGGAAGAGCTCGAATCTGGACCAGCACAGGGCCAGTGCAGAGGGAAGGGAGTTCCAAGGGCGTCTCTCCTGCCCAGCAGCCCCCTCCCCATCCCCTCCAGCCCCCCAAACGAACATTCCCCCCTAGAGGGGCAGGAGCGGAAGTACGGCAGGTAGGGCACTTGCTTGGCACAACACAGCCAGCCCAGGTCCAATCCCAGGCAACCCCAGATGGTCCCTGAGCCCCACCGCGAGTAATCCCTGAGCACAGAGCCAGGAGTAAGCCCTGAGCATCCGGGCTGGCGTGTGCCACCCCCCCACCAAATAAATAGACAAACAAGAAACTAGAACATCCCCCCGCTGAGGTCGAAGCCCACCTCCCCGATGCCCCCCCCCTTCCTGCGCCCACATGAGCATGGTGTGGAGGGGGCTGATGTGTACCCATCACGACAAGCCCTCCGCTAACTGTAAAGGAAGTCGGCTGTAGACACTGGTCTGAAAGGTGCTTCCTTTCAAAGCTGCTGTAATTAAGTTAGAAAAACATTCACGTGCCTCGGGCAGGAGGACATCCTGGAATCTCCCTGAAGGAAGCTGGGAATTGCCAGAGTGACGGAGGGGCTTGCCCACAGCGCAAACCTGGATGAGGACCATCTGGGAAGGCTCCTGTCCGGGGAGAGAAACCACACCTCTGTCCACAAAAAGCATCGTGCCAACTTCGTGTAGGGCTAATACTGCTACAAGAAACACACACACACACACACACACGCACACACACAACCCGTACACACATAAACACATACACACACGTGCACACACAACCCATGCACACATAAACACATACACACGTGCACTCACACATGCGTACACACACGCACAAACAACACATGCACACGCATACACGCGCGCACACACACACACACACACTCCGGGTCTGCAACCTTGATGCTCAAAGCTCCTTGTGATCTTCGTTCCAACACTCTAGTTTGATTAAAGAGAGAAGAAAGCATCGGAGAGAGGAACGATGATTAAAAAAAAAAAAAAAGATGAAAAATATTTTCCATTAAAATGCATGACACCACCCTTGAGAAGATGAAGGGACAAGGCAGAAACACACTCAAGTGCTTCTTTTGTTTAAGGCACAGGAATATCAAATCACAGATGAAAAATAAACCCCCCAGAGCCCCCGCTGGGTGCCCGTTCACCAGCCCAGGAGGCTGCAGGGAAGTGTCTGAAGGGAGTCGGGCGGGTGCTAATCACCTTCCCACGCCGAGCCTCAAATCCGGCTCATTACCCACAGCACGTCACCCGCCAGCAACTGACACAGAAATGACTTTCTTCTCCTTTTTCAATTACACACACACACACACACACACACACACACACACACACTTTTTTTTTTTTAAATTGAATCGCCGTGAGCTATACAGACACAAGTTGCTCCTGACTTTCCTGGCTGGCTCTTCCCCCGACCCAGAGGTAGAGTCGAGAAGGCCCAAGTCACTCTCGGGAACAGCAGGACAGTGCTTGTACCCCGGGGGTCCGAGGCGTCTGTGGCAGGACCATGCTCAGGCTTGGTGGAGTGACGCTGAAGCCCTTTCCGGAACTCACTCCGTGTCGGAGTTCATCTGGCCCACGGGCCAACTGACGGCCCAAACGGATATCCTGGCCTCAAGAAGCCCCCGGACCCATGTCACTAAGGAAGGAAATAAGGCACGAAAACGCGTGTGCTGCCTCCCTGGCGTCCCCCCACCCCCTCCATGGCCCCCATCCCTGGCTCCCGGCACACAAACAGATAAAGCCATGATGACTCAGACAGTTCTTGAGGGCCAGAGAGAGAGTACCTCCTGCTGCGGCCCTAGAAAAATCACTAACACCAGATCATCGGGGGTCACCAGCGCAGGGTCCCTCATGGACATCTTCAAAACCAATCAGGTTTGGGGCCAGAGCAATAGGACAGCGGGGAGGGCTCTTACCTTGCACTCAGATTTTCAATCCCCGGCATCCCAGATGGTCCCCCCAGCACCGCCAAGGGTAACCTTGAAGAACTGCCAGTTGTGGCCAAACAACAACAAAAAATACAGGTGTTTGGCATCCTTTTCGGAGTAAATCTCCAGATTCCCAGCGCTTTGGCCCTGACCTCGCTGCTAGGAATTAGACCATCACAGAGCTTGTTAAAATGAATATGTGGGATGTGTAAATGATGGGGAGGTGAGAGGTGGCAGGGTTATGCTGGAGCGGTAATACAGAAGGTAGGGCACTGGCCTTGCACACACTGAGCCCCGGTTCGATCCCTGGCATCCTATACTATCCCCTGAGCACTGCCAGGAGTGAGTCCTGAGGGCAGAGTCAGGAAGAAATAAGCTCTGAGCACCCCGGGGTATGACACAATAAATAAATAAATAAATAAATAAGTTCAGGAGCGAGAGATTGAGTACAGGGGTTAAGGCATTTTCCGTGTTCAAGGTTGACCCCCCACCCCCATTCAATCCAAGCCCTAGACAGTATGGTTCCCCTGAGCAGAGACAGACCTCTAAGCACCGCCAGGTATGACCCCAATACAAAAACAAACAGACCAACAAACAAAATACAAAGCCCTCCATGATCTACGTATCACTATGAGAGAATCAGCAGGGAACAAGTGAGCATCAGCCCCAGCGTAGAGTCTCGTAGCAGAACACAAACAGCAAAGCAGAGGGCAGTGGAACGCCCTCGGCTCACAGCAGATGGTCCTTCTACTTGCCCGGGAGGAAGGAGCGAGAGTTCCCAGCAGCATCCTGCTCTCCGCGGCTACAGGGAAAGTTAACGACACAGAAAATTGGTTGTGCTGTCCGGGACTGCGAATAAGAATTCTAATGGCGATGGCTTCATTAAAACACAAACACACACACACACACACACACACACACACGGTGATAGTTTAATACCTAAGCCAGGTGTGACTCTTTTTCCACCTTAATTTCACAAATACTTTCTGGATGTTAATTAAGACACTCAAACCAAAGGCAAACACTCAGGATGGGAACGGACTTCTCAGGCAGAACCCAACAAGTCCCAAAATCACATTCCTCGGGATTTCTACCCTTAGAAATAACCTGTGGAGGTCTGGAGTGATAGAACAGCAGGGAGGGTGCTTGTCTTGCACAAGGTCGACCTGGGTTCGATTCCCAGCATTCTATATGGTCCCCCAAGAGTTTACTACCAGGAGTAATTCCTAAGTGTAGAGTCAGGAGTAACCCTTGAATATCATCAAACGTGGCAAAGAAAGGAAGAAAGGGAAGGGAAGAAAAGAGAAGAAAAGAAAGAGGGAGGACAGCCTTGCACACAGCCGACCCAGATTCAATCCCCAGCATCCCACATGGCCCCCCTGTTGGTGCTAAGCCAGGACATTAGGACGAGCCTCTGGACGCTGCCCTGCAAGCAGGAACCAGAACCAAGGCCCCACTTTGAGTTAAGTGGGCAAGTTAAGCTTGTGTGTCCAATGATCTGGAGAAGTACAGCATGCTCTCATACGCCCGCCTGGTCATATATTATCTTGGCAGTACAAGGCAGCATTTTCCCCGTTTTATACATCCTTTAATCTGATTTGGCCTTCAAGCATCAATATGAGCCTTCTCTTTGTTTTTCGTGTAACCGATCACAAGAATTGGGGACATAATCTGTAGAGCCTACGTGTCCAGCTCCCATATCTTCCTCTGACGTTTTAATCACAACAACAACATAGCTTTGATAAGACAATGTATACCCTGATGTTCTTTTGATGAATGCTCATCCTATAGCTGTTTGTACATTCGTTAGTGATTCTTTCCCTGTGATGAAGTCATTAGGATGCAACTGATAAAAAAGAGAATAAAAGGAGGCCTCTGACAGTCTCTCTTCAACTTGAGCCTAAACGAGCCTTGGCCCTCTGTGCTCTGTACACTCCTCTCATGTGTCGTCTTTGTGCCTCCTACCAGCTGATATCACTTCCTGCAACATCCCCCCAGCACCGCCAGGAGTCATTCCTGAGTGCAGAGCCAGGAGGAACCCCTGAGCGTTGCTGCGTGTGACCCCAAAACAAGAAAGAAAGAAAGAAAGAAAGAAAGAAAGAAAGAAAGAAAGAAAGAAAGAAAGGACTATGATATCTACCTAGTCTCTAGGAAGGAAACTCAGGTCCAGGGAGGAGAAATAACTCACGTAAGGTCACAGTCTCTGGCCCTTCCACTGACTTAAGAAGAGTGGGCTGCGATAGCACAGCAGATAGGGCATTTGCCTTGCACGCAGCAGACCCAGGTTCAATTCCCAGCATCCCATATGGTCCCCTGAGCACCGCCAGGAGTAATTCCTGAGTGCAGAGCCAGGATTAACTCCTGTGCATTGCCGGGTGTGACCCAAAAAGAACAAAGAAAAAAGAAAAGCGGGCTGAGTCAAGGTGGAATAACATTCCACAAACTATTCTGGTGAGCAGGAGAGGGGAAAGGGGTCACCCGTGCCCCTGCCCCGGCTGCACAGAGGAGGGGGGGTTCCAACTAAATGGAACGTGATCTGGGAGAGAGCTGGCAACAGACTGCACGGCGCTTCCTGGACAGAAAGCAGAAGATCCCGCCGGCTGGGCCTACCAACAGAACCCACCAACAGAGTTTCCCATGTGACAGGAAGAAGCTGAGGAGCAGGAAGAGATCTGATTACTAAATACAATCAATGGAAAGGGCTTTTACAGAGGGAATGAACTTGATTCGATCCCAAGCGCTGCTGACATTTGGCCCCACTTCTTTTGAATAAAATTCAACTGAGTCTGAGAAGAAAAAGATAATCACAAATCGAGCTATTTGGCGTCTTAACTGGAGTATAACTGACAGACGTGGGATGCCAGGATTTGCGTTTTGCGTTCACTGTCATGTCACAAAGCTTTGCTTTCTGGTCACTTCACAACCTAACACAGATGTTTTTTGTTGTTGTTGTTGTTGTTTTAAGTGAGATTGTTAATGATCTCCACCTACCACATTTGAATATACGTTAGGGCTGAAAGAGTTTCACAGCAGGTAATGCATTTGCCTTACCTGTGGCCAGCCCAGATTTGATCCCAGGCATCCCATATGGTCCCCTGAGCACCACCAAAAGTGATTCCTGCATGCAGAGCCAGGAGTAATCCCTGAGCATCCCTGGATGTGACCCCAGAACACACACACACACACACACACACACACACACACACACAGAGTATGTCTAATTTTCCCAAATCTGTAAAATGAGGAAATGTGGTCTTGTGTAATTCTCCAAATTACAAGCCACTAAAATGTAACAGAAGGTAGGTAAAGGTAAGGGCCCTCCCGTTGTTCGTCGATTTGCTCGAGCGGGTTCAGTAACGTCTCCATCATGAGACTTGTTACTGTGTTTGGCATATCGAATACATCACGGGTGGCTTGCCGGGCTCTGCCGTGCGGACAAGATACTCTCGGTAGCTTGCCGGGCTCTCCGAGAGGGGCGGAGGAATCGAACTTGGGTCGGCCATGTTGGCTGCGTGCAAGGCAAACGCCCTACCTCTGTGCTATCGCTCCAGCCCGTAACAGAAGGTGAACTTGTCAAAAAAGAAATAAGCAAGGCCTCCGAAACATTCAAGGCCTCCACATGGACACTGTCGAGAGTCACCATGGGCTTCTCATGGACACAGTGTCACCGTCCCAACACAGCATGACCTCGGTGTGCAAACAAGAGGCTCTCTTCATCAACATCACCCTCGTATCAGTTACGGAAGATGAGCCGTACAGGGTTACTGCCAGGAGAGAAAAAGGAGCAAAGTTTTGCTGCAGCCACTAAATTCAATCTTTCCCATCTCCCTGCGAGCCGACCCTGCTCCCGAAGGCACCCTCTGCCACCTCCACCCACCCCAGCCTCTGAACCCAGCCCGGCACCGTGTCCCCAGTGGTAGCCTGACCAACATCACATCCTACCCCTCTCTGAAATGGAAGATGCAGAGAGCGAAGAAGGAACAAGCAGATCACTCAAGGAATCACCATGAGATACAGTTACAAAACTTTCATGTTTGAGTTTTAGCCATACAATGATGGAACACCCATCCCTCCACCAGTGCATTCTCCACCACCAATGTCCCCTGTATTCCCCTTCCTCCATCCCACCCTCTATGGCAGACACCTTCCCTGGCTCTGCCTCTATGGAAGACACCTTCCTTCTTACTCCCTCTCTACTTTTGGGCATTATGGTTTACAATACAGACGGTCAGAGGCTATCAGTCCTATTGGTCCTTTATCTACTTTCTGCACACATCTCCCATCCCGAGCGATCCTTCCAACCATCACTGACTTACTGATCCCTTCTCTATCCCAGCTGCCTTCTCCACCAGTTCATGAGGCAGGCTTCCAACCATGGACCAATCCTCCTGGCCCTTGTCTCTACTGTCCGTGAGTGTCAGTCTCATATTCTTATTTTGTATTCCACAAATGAGCCTCCTGACAATTCTTAAGCAACCTGGTTGGTGGTTCTGAATTCAAGGGCCATGGATGCAGTATTCCTGGGTGCAGGAATTACCAGGACACCCTGACAATACCAGGGCTGCCTCCAGTGATGCCTGGGGAACCATATATGGGGTTGGCTATATGCAAGGCATCTTAACCCCTGGTTTCCCTGCCTCTGTCTTGGGTCTCTCTGTTTCTGTCTCTCTGTCTCTGTCTCTCTCTCTCTCTCTAAGCCAACAAGCCAATTACAGCAAATGACACACAAGACTTCAACTCATACTAATAAACAGAGCAAGAGCACGATGACAAATGCAAAGTCCACAGGAAGCAGTGTCCTAGGAGGGAGATGGGGGGAGGGAGGGCATTCCTGCTTCTCAGGGTTCAAGCTGCATCGAGAACAACAAGATAAACACTTGACAGTGTTTTTGCTTCTTGCCTCTTTTCAGAAATGTGAGCTGTGCTTCAGACTTCTTTCCATTCATGGAAGCAGGTACGTGGGCCTTTCATCAAGCGAGGCGGCTCAGGGATGCTTCCCCAGAGGCAGTGAATGCCTGGAAACGTTCCACTTAAAAGACCAGCTGGGTGCTGAGAAGAGCAGAGTACCCCATCTTCACCAGGCGTCGATGAGAAAGAACTCGCCTTCTCCAGCCCCGCCTTCCTGCGTCACAGACTCCCATGGAGGCTCAGTTCTGGTTAACTGACGAGTGGAAAACCACATCGGTGTGGGGCAAGGGGCTGGGGGAGGGGTGGGGGCTGAGAGAGAGCTGAGCTATTTCTTGCATAAACACTCTCATGGTCGGTCTTGCTGAGCGGAAAGCACGCAGCTAACGAAACTTCTCTGCCTCACTGGGCCCTAGACGGGCAGTGGGAGACGAGCAGAGAAGTCAGTGGTGATTCAGGCCTGGCTCAGCAAACCTTTGTCCTCAGGCTGACAAAAAAGAGGAGATGCCCTCCTGGATGACCTTGGAAACAGCAGGTCGACTTGATGGAAGGGGCCCGGGGCCCGGAAACATGAAGTGCAAGAGTGGACTGTCCAAAAAGAAACTCTTGTCCGTGGGAAATGTGCTTGTCTCCCATTCATCCACCCAGGCTTCAGGGATTGCAGAGGTTAACCTAACTCCAGCAGGTTAGCTATAGGCAGCCACAAGGGAGAGAGCTGTGAACCTTGGTGGGGGCCCCACAGATGTGGCACCCTGACATGTGTCCGTCCACAAAATCCAGCTTCCAGGTCACTCGTCAATTCCACCTACCGTGAGATTCAGAGCTCACTGGGGATCTTCTCTCCCAATCTCGGGTCTCAGGACAAGGATCTCACAGAGAGAGGTGAGTGCCATCATCGAGAGCCCACAGCAGGGTTGGAGCAATAGTACAGCGGGTACGGCATTTGCCTTACACGTGGCTAACCCAAGTGCAATCCCTAGCATCCCAAACGGTCCCCTGAGCACCACCAGGAGTAACTCCTGAGTGCAGAGCCAGGAGTAATGCCTGTGCATCACTGGGTGTGACCCAAAAAGAAAAAATAAAAGAGAAAAAGAGCCCAGAGCAGGAAGTAAATGATCCCCCCCCCACACACACACACAAAAAAAAAACATACACACACATGAGGCCCTCTCTAGACATTAAGGTACAGAGATATTACAATCGAGTTTTGTACTCCCTTTATGAAGAGACAAATGGAAGCCCAGTCAACAACACTGTACTTCAAATACAGTGTGGAGAGGAGGGTGTGCATACAACAAACAGCTGAAGCCATGACCTGTTTGGGGGAAGGCCGGTTAGGAGAATCATCCCAGAGAGAAAGGCCTGTCTAGGAGTGAGGGATAATAATCACGTGGGTGGGTTTTGCTAAAGGCGGTAGCGGTGGTGCTGATGGCCGTGGTGGTAATGATAGTGATGCTGGTGCTAATGATGGTGCTGGTAATCGAAGTGATGATGGTGGTGATGGTAGAGGTGGTGATAGTATGAGGGTGTGATGGTGGTAGTGGGGATTGTGGTGGTGATGGTGGTCTTGATGGTGGTGTGATGATAGTGGTGGTGGTGGTGGTGATCATGGAAGTGATGGTGGTGATAGCAGTAGTGGTCGTGATGGTGGCCATGATGGTGATGATGGTGACTGTGGTGGCGGTTGGTGGCGGTGATGATGGCGGTGATGGTGGTGATGGCGATGGCAGAGGTCATGATGATGATGATGGCAGTAATGGTGGTGATGGTGGTGGCTATTGTGGTGTTGATGGTGATGATGGTGGTCCTCACAGTGATGGTGGCAATGGTGGCAGTGACTGTGACGGTGATGGCTGTGGTGGTAATGATGGTGGTGGCGGTGGTGATGAGGCAGTGGTGATGGTGGTAATAGTGGTGATGATGGTGGTGGTGATGGAGTGGTGATGGTGATACTAGTGATGATGGTTGTGGTGATGATGGTGGTGGTGGTGGTGGTAATGGGAAAGTGGCTTTTAGACAGTTCCACTACATGATAACAAGAAACAGATATGATCATGTCTCTCATCTTTTCCACATGATCAGCACACCCACAGAACAGTCACTGCTCTAGGTCCTAGCGATGATTAAGAAGAATTCACTTGTATAAGAAACTGAGTTGGTGACTCCAGTAAGTCACAAAATGGCCCCATTTGGTTGGTCCTTCCTGCCTCACTGCTGTGACCTGTAAGCTTAAGGGGTTATGGTGAGCAGGACATTCTGGGCAGGGGTCTGAACTTGGCCTTGTGACCTATTTGGGGGTCATTAGGATGTTAGCAAGCAAGCCTGATCATTTTTTTTTCAATTAAAGAACAATGATTTACAAAGTTATTATTGATGAGTGCATAATATTTAACACTAATCCAGTGTTGAACCAGTGCCCTCCACCCGTGTTCCCATTTCCCTCCCCGCCCTGATCCCCACCCCATTCCCACCCTTCAACTTGACAGGCGCATTACAAAGGCTCAGTGGCCACCCTGAAGATTTAAAGGCACTTGCCCAAACTAACAGGGCTAGCTGCCTTTGCCGCTCGCCCACACCCATGAGCCCGTGAGCCCGTGAGCCCGTGAGCATGAGGACTGGCCCCGCCAGAGAGACCCGTGACGTCCCCTGGATCAAAGGGGCACCACTGGCGTCTGCCCAGGAAGAGCGGCAGAGGGAAGCCATCAGCAGACTCCGCTCTCTCTGTTCTTCCATTCCTTTCCCCTTAACTTGGCTCATCACGTCTCAGCTTTGAATCTATATCCGCAGGAGGCAAAATGCTCTGCCTGCCTCCCAGGTGGAACCCTGCGGCAGGGAGAAGGGCTCCCATCGAGTCTACTAATTGGCAGCTTTGCCCCCCAGCCGCTGAGTGACTGTGGGCAGTGCTGGAGGCCCCCTGCCCAGCTAGTCGGCTGCGGGGCCGGGCTCCCTGGCTCTCCCCAGGAGCACTGCCCATGCACAGCCCTGAGTCCTCCTCCCTCGCAGAGGCCCCCTCTTCGGGCCAGTCCCTGGAGCCTCAGAGGCAACAATGGTCTCCCCACCACTGCTCACCCCCTTCCCTGCTTCCGGCCAGGAAATCTGCAGAAGCATCACCCTCCACCTCCACTCCTGGCTTGCAGAGGGCTTGAGCCTTTCAGCCCCGTGGGGGGGGGGGGGGGGGGGGGGGGGGTCATGTCCCACAGCTGTCTCCCCTCCCCTAGCCAAGCATGATGGGGCTTTCCATCCCTGCCTAACTCCAGGGGTCCTAAAGCTACTTCCTTTAAACCCTAGCTCTAGGGCACTTTGCTCTGGTCCCCGGGGGTGAGGTGCTTATCTGAAAGGCAGAGTCCCGAGCCCTGCCTTGTTGCTAAGGGCCCTGAAGGCGGGCGCAGGAGGACTGAGAAGCACCCCCTGGCCTGGCAAGTCCTCCGGATGCTGAACGGCAGCACGCCACCATCGCCCGACGATGCTGGCACTCGGGGGCTTCCTCTAGCCTCCGCCTCCCACAGCTCCAGTGCACCCCCCACCCCAAAGATGCTGCAGTGGTAGGCAGCCCCCTCCCCAGCAGACTCAGATGCTGTCGAGCATTTTTGTCGTCATCAAGTGCATTTTTAATTAAGGTCTACATGGGTGGGCGGAGGCGACGGAGGGTTACCCAGCAATGCTCAGGTCACACAGCCGCCGGACCTGGCAAGAAAGAGTTCACATGATGGAACTGGGGCTTCAGACACACAAAGTACATGTTCTGGCTTGGAAGTCACCTCCCCGGCCTGAGCCATGCTTTTTTTTTTTTTTACCCATAATGCCACTGTATACATAAAAGGTTATAGGAAAATAAAATTTATAAAAAAGGTTATAGGAGACAGGGCTCGAGCGGGGAGGGTGTTTGCCTTGCACGTGTCCAACCCAGGTTCAATCCTCGGCATCCCATATGGTCTCCCCCAAGCACCACCGGGAGCAATTCCTGAGTGCAGATCCAGGAGTAAGCCCCGAGCATCGCCGAGTGGGACCCAAAAATAAATAAATAAATAAAAGGCTATGCAGAGTGCGAATGTAACTTTTATGTACATTAGTAAAAGGTTTTATAGACATTGTATATTATTATTGGACTATTTTATACACATTAGGAAAGGGAACGTTCCGATGACTCACTTCAGATTATTATTCGCTTTATTGCAGTGATGTAGAACCAAACCCACCGTCTCTCCACAGTGAGTCTGCTCCCCCTCCTCCTCCAATTTAGAAGTGTGGAAACTGAGGCCCCGGTCACGTGGCTGATACTTGGCATCGACAGGCACGGAGCCAAGCCCAGGCTCCCCGTCTGCTCTCCAATACTTCTCTGCTCTGATTCGGGCCCCAACGCTGAGAGGGAACCAGACGCCTCCCATAGCCATGAAACCATAATTAGAATCAAATCCAGGGGGGCCAAAGAGATGGTGCAGTGGGTAGGGCACTTGCCTTGTGCATGACTGAACCAGGTTTGATCCCCAGCACCACATATGGTCCCCTGAGCCCACCAGGACTGGAGTGACCCCTGGGCACCCCTGGGCACCAGCGCCCTCCTCCCCCTCTCCCTGCCTCCTTCCTCCCCCCTCACCACCAACACACAAACACACACACACACACACTCACACACAAAGTATCAAGCCCAGGAAACAGACACCTTATTTTCAGGAAAGTCTCTCTGTTCTCACTTTGAGGGAGTGACAGAAAGGTAAGAACAACATAATTGATCTTACATTCCTGGGGACTTAATTCCCACTGGTGGCTGGTGAGTAAAACTGTAATGTTTGTCCTTCAGGATGGCAGAGTTAATCCTTCGCATCTTACATCTACTGAAAGTAAGATGCCTGTTTCCTCGTGTGAGTCTTTGAGTCTCCTAATCCCACTCTACAAAGCATTCGGCACCACGTAGGTAAATAATGAAACATTGGTTGACCAGAGCAGCTAAGGAAGCAAAGAACAGTGGTATGGGCTAGGTTTACGGAAAGCTCTGCGGGCCAAGAACCAACCTGAGCTCCTTATAGATGAAGAAATAGAAGATCAGAGGGGCTAGGCAACTTGCCTGAAGCCACACAGGTAGATCGCTTGGAAAGCACCGTCCAGTTCCCATTTGAACCCTCTGAAATCAACTGTTCTGAAAAATCAGCCGCGTGCAGTAGGGCTCAGGCCCCAGCCCAGTCCTTCAGGGCCAGGACAGAACTGAGAAGTGTGAGAAGCCACGGCCTGGATGAGTGATACAGACAGGCCTGGGACTGTGGTCCATGCACCTGTGGACGCTGTTCTTCCAGAAACCCTATCCTGGACAGTGGGGGATGGAGACGGAGCAGCACCCCCGGTTTCTCCCGCCTGACGCCAGAAGTAACTGCTTTGTCTCCCCAAGTTGCGATGACCAAAAATACCTCCAGTGTTGCCCCATGAGCCCCGGGAGAGCCAGACCCCTCCCCAAGGCTGAGCACCCCAAAACATCACGCTTTCCTAGGGGTGACGGGGAGGGGGGGTGAAGTTCCAAGGAAAGCCCCGAAGGTTTGAGTTCTGGGGTGGGATCTTCTGAGCAGCTGGGTCAGACAGAGTCACAGATTGGCACCTGCCGGGCACTGAGAGGTGGGACTCGCGCCCGAGCTTTATCAGACCTCAGGGTACAGGGACATAAATGTTCCGGAGAGCAGAACTTAGGCCACCTTCTTTCTCTCCGAGAATGGGGTACCTGGGGACCAGAACCAGCCAGAGGCCCATTCCAACACCAGACAAAAAAAAAGTAGTTTTGTCATCCAAATGAAAGCCCCCAAGGCAAGGGGCTTTCTCCTAAATAGGGCTGGGGGTGGGGGGGAATGGAGACCACGGGGCTGTAACTTCCACAGGCCCAAAGGCTTTTTTTTTTTTTTTTTTTTTGTCACTACACAGTTTTCCAGCCGAATGCTCCCTTCCTAGCTCCGGGAACCATCACTCCCCATTGTCTGAGTAAAATAAGGACCTGTCTGGCATTTGCTTAGACACCGACCAGGAGGCACCTGGGACGCTCCCAGGCTTCTTCCCCTCTCACTCATTTCAAGCGCCACCAGTTCCGTTTGCCCTGAGGAGACGCGTGGATGAAAAGAACCCCTGAAAATTCTTGGCTCCATGATCAAGAGGCTGAGACTGATCAATGCAAACGCCCAAGGCGAGAGGGGAAAGACGGAGTAAGGGTGAGCTAGCACCCCACCCACCCACCCTCCAGGGGAGGTGGCCCTGGACCCCAGCCTGCAGGAAGCCAACGCAGAGGGCAAGGAAGGCCAGGGAGGGAGGCTGGAGAATTCCCTGACCGCCGCCGCCACGCTTCATGGAGCTTGGTGGAGCCTGGAAGGAATACCCCCGGGAGGGTGGGGAAGCCGGAGTGTGGCTTCTGATCCCATAAATCAAAGGGGAGAAACAAGCCATTCAGGAAACGGGGAAGGCACCTCAAAAGACAGCTACAGGGAAAGAGAAAGCGCTTAAGGGTCACCTGGGGCGCTGGATTAAAAGTCGGCAATGAAATTCTGCCTCGCTGGAGGGCGAAGCTGGCTGAGCCATCCAAACAGATTCCTGAAGTACTGGCCTGCTGGGGTGGGGGTGGGGGTGGGGGGCACGGTGTGGTGGGGCCCTGGGGAGGGAACATGAGGGCTGAGGGGGCAGCAAGAGGCAGGAGGGTAGGGTAAGAGGAGGAGTCACTGAGGACCTGGATAGGGGACCCCCGAAACCTTGTTTCAAATCTTCTTTGCGCCCCTTCCTATGGGTCTCTGTCTCTGTGTGTGTCTATGTGTTTGTGTGTCTGTGTGTCTGTGTCTATTTGTGTGTCTATGCATATGTCTGTGTCTCTGTGTGTCTGTGTGTCTCTCTGTGTGTCTATGTGTATGTCTGTGTGTCTGTGTCTATGTGTGTGTCTCTGTTTGTCTATGTGTGTCTGTGTGTCTTTGTGTCGGTGTTTCTGTGTGTCTGTGTGGGTCTATACATCTATGTGTCTGTGTGTGTCTGTGTGTGTGTCCCGTGTGTCCCGTGTGTGTCTGTGTCTGTTCTGCACTCCTCACTCCGGAGCTGCCCAGACTTCAGTGGGCATATTTCTGTGTATGTGATTCACATGACACTGACTTTTTCATACTCAGAAGGGGCTACTCCAGAAAGAATGCAGAGAGTAAAGTACTATCAGCTCACCTTGCACATGGCTGACCTAGGTTCAATTCCTGACATCCAATATGGTCCCCTGAGCACCATCAGGAGTAATTCCTGAGTGCAGAGCCAGGACTAACCCCTGTGCATCGCTGGGTCTGACCCAAAAAGAAAAAAAATTAGGAAAAGATAAGAAGACATTCAAACCTGTAACTGTATCCCCTCTCTTCTTCCTGCTGTGAACTGATAAAAACAAAAATAACCCCTCTGGTCAGGGATGTGACTTGGGGGTTGCACACTTGCCTTGCATGCATGAGGCCCTGGGTTCGGTCCCTGGCACTGCCAAAAAATAAATGCGTCAAAAGAATAACCCCCTCCCTCCACCCACTTAACTAGGATCCTGTTCTAAGGTTCCTAAAAGATAGGCTTGCTGATGCCCTCAGCTGCAAACGACTCCTAAAATTGATGGCTAACTCTGGTTAATTGGCTAACTGGGCTCTCTGGGAAACCATTGAAAGCCACACAAAGAACTGAGAGCCTCTTCCAGACAAGCGCGCTGAGCGTCGCAGTGAGGGAGCATTGCAGGAACCTTCCTCACAAGGGGTCTCTCGGGAAGTCTCCCATAAAAGCATCTTTTGAGGAAGTCTCCCATAAAACCATCTTTTGAAGGCTCCACGGGCTCTCAGGGGGATGGCCTGCTCCCTCCCCCGCCTTCCTGCGTGTCCCCTTTGTTCTCCCGGCTTCTAAACTAGTAGAAGAGAAGCCAGCCTGAGGGAGGGGGTGAAGATTCCCTGAGTCACGCTGAACCCTGCCAGCCTGCTCTCCAGTCAGAGACGGCCTGCAAAGCCTGACAACAAAAAGGAAGGGATAAAACACACCCTACTGACTGGACAGAAGGCTGAGGGGACAGCCCCGGGCGATGAGTTTCTGGAGCGGGGTTAGGGGACTAGGAGAGACTGTACAGTCAGGAGCCCTAAAGGAGGCCCCAGGCATAACGGCAGCCCAGCCTTCAGAAACGCCTTTGGAGACTTTAAAGACTGGTGCCGGGCTGGTGCGATAGCACAGCGGGTAGGGCGTTTGCCTTGCACGCGACTGACCCGGGTTCGATTCCCAGCATCTCATATGATCCCCTGAGCACCGCCAGGAGTAACTCCTGAGTTCAGAGCCAGGGTATGACCCAAAAAGTGCCGGGTATGACCCAAAAAGCAAAAAAAAAAAAAAAAAAAAAAGACTGGTGCCTTAATGAGCCTTGCTCTGCCCAGACCGCCCCCCGCCTCAGGAAAGAAGCTTCAGGAGCAACCAAGGCTATGACAGGAGCAGGCGAGAAGAGCCAGAGTGTAGCGGGATAAAGCACCGCGTGAAGCTACAGCCAGGTTCGAATCCCAGTACAGGTCGCCAGCCGCTGCCCCATCGAACCAGGCAGCAGAAACTCACGGTTGCAAGTTCCTCCTGGCTGAGGGGGAAGGCGTGCCTGCAGGACCAAAGGCCAAAGCCACAGTAACTGCGCGCGCACACACACACAGAGCCACGGCTGGGGCCCAGCTGTCCCACCTCTTCCCGGCTCATCTCAGCAGAGACTGCAGGTGTGCTACTCTCCAGGCTGAGGACTCAAAGGTCTCCTCAGAGAGGGGGCGGGCAGCCTCTGCCACCACCACATCCCTCCCCCCCCACCCCCGGCAGCCACATCCACCTCCCACAGCCGCCTCCAATCAACTCATTGGCCCAGATCGACAGGGCGACTGCCCGTGACACCCCCAAATTCCGCAATACTGACATCCCAGTGGGAGCACCCCAAATTAGATGGGAAGGTAACATAGAAGCCAACAGAACTCCACCAAAAAAAAAAAAAACAGGAACACAGAAGGCTTCCCTAGCCAAAAAAAAAAAAAAAAAAAAAAAACCTCAATCAATTTTCTTTTACTAAAGTATTTTTTTCTTTCTTTTCTTTTTGCTTTTTGGGTCACACCCAGCAATGCTCAGGGGTTACTACTGGCTTTGCACTCAAGAATTACTCCTGGTAGTGCTCAGGGAACCTAATGAGATGCTGGAATTCAAACCCGGGTCGGCCGCATGCAAGGCAAACACCCTACCCGCTGTGCTATCACTCTAGCTCCTTACTAAAGTATTTCTGATAACTCCATTCACTGTCCGCTGTAACAGACAATATAGAATAAATTATTTTGCATTTGCTAAAGGGGTAGGGTCAAGGGTGCTAGGGGGTGGGGGGCGGGAGGCTGAAGATAACGGTGACTGAGTCTCAGAGACTGGCGGCAGCACCCGCAGACACCCAGGTCCCTCACTGGTCCAGGGACCGGAAGTCAGAGTTCAAGATGTGGGTGGGGTTAACATGAACACAAGGGGATCGATGCACCCCTAGCTGACCGCAGTCTTATTGACAGGAACTGAAATAAGGATGGATGATTTGAGAGAGAAGAGGTGGGACGCTGATACAAGGGAAAACCATTCAGCCACGGATACTCACGCATGGACACACACACACACACACACACACACACACACACACACACACAGAAAACTGAAATGTTGCCAGTCACGGAAAGCGTTCGGGGGAGTTGTGTAAACTCAGTTGGGAGGGGGTCTTTCTCGAACACGTACTTCTCCTTCTCCCTCCCCCCCAACCCCCCCCCCCCCGCCATCTTTCTAAACAAGTCTCACTAAAACCTACCTTGTTTCATCAAAAAATCAAAAAGGGAAAAAGAGACAGCCGTGGGCAGTTCCCCACCCCCCTCGTGTGCAGTGCGGGAATATGAAAGTGATGAACTCGGCAAAAGAAAACCGAAAGCAAAGCAGTGGGCATAGATAACAGAACTAGGGTTACCTCAGATCAAGGGGGTCAGGAAGGAAATAAGGCGAGGGGTGTTTTAAAAAAAAAAAAGTGCGATCTCCACCCTGAGGAAAGGTACTGAATGGAGGCTGAAGAGAAACAGTCGATCAGGCTGTTTTTTTCCTGAGAACGTTCTGCTTGCACAAGGCCCCTTCTCCACGAGTCCTCCCCAGCCGCTCCTCTGAGTGCACCCCAAGTCCCTGAATCCAAAACCCCTTTTCCAAGGGTTGGAGAGGTAGTTCAAAGGGCTGTGTGATGTTTTCATGAGTGGGGCCTGGATTCTGTCTCTGGATGACGTGGTACCTGAGCACACCAGGAGTGACCCCACCCTGGCGTCAAGCACCACCAATGTGGCCCCAAACCCCAAATCGAAACCAAAGACCCCAAATCTCTGGACAAAGACACCTGTGAGATGAGTCACTGAATCACCTCTTCAGAGAACACTTCTCCTAACACAGTTGCATGCTGAGTCACGGGGGCGGGGAGTCCCTCTATGGACAACTAAGGTGAGTGGGTGAGGGACCACACAGAACCCCAACAAAAATGCAGTGGCACCGGCAAGTCCTTCCCAGGTGGGAGCAACAATCTCCGCATGTGCCTTACTTGATCCACCTCAGCCGACTCAGTCTGTGCAGGGGGCCTGAGGAAGGACAGTCACTCTTGAGGGAGATCAGGGCTCTCTCAAGACACACCTCAGAAGGCGGCTAGACGGGCCACAGGAACCCGAGGCCAGCGTGGAGGTGAGAGTACAGGCCTCTCTCAGGTCCTGAGGAAAGGGGGTCTCGGGGCAGCAAACTCTGTCCCAGGTGAACCAACCATCCTCAGAAGAGGCCTTCAAACTCATCCTTCAAAAACTGGTTTTGTGACAGGAAACAGCAAGCCCGGCTTCCCTCGTCTTGTTTCCTGCTTTTGGAGACCCGTCTAAGAGTCGAGTTCTTCTTGGGTTCACCAACATCAGAACAACACAAACCAGGCTCACGCTTCAAGCCCACGTCCACCCTGAAACATGTCTCTCACTTGCCTGTCTCTGTGCTGTGCTGCCTTTTTCCACTCAGGAGAAGCCCAACTTCCCTCTCCAGCATGTACTTTCCTTCCCTTCACATCTTTCAAAATAAGTTTCATTAAGAACGTTCTGGCTTCCCCAAAACAACAACAACACAAACCAACCAACACCAAAGTGTGAGGCTGGGCGGCAAGATTTAACGGCCCCTGTGGGAATGGCCACACCCTCCTTCGCCGGGAGGGCCAGCAGAGGCAGTGCGAACTCACCAACCGCACCCCCTGGAAATAAGGTCTTTTTCCTAATGTAAGTGAAGCGTTTGTTAATGCGATAATCCAACACAAACATAAGAAGCGACCTGAGGAATTTGAGGCCCCGCACTGGCTTTCGTGATAGCTTCAAGCGGAAGCTGCACTCCTATTGGTCATCCTCCAAGGAAAAGATTAAGTGCGAGAGAGACTGACAAACGCTAAACCGAATGCTGGACATTTATTGTTCATTTGAGAAGCACTTGAGGGCTGTTATGGCCTTCCAGAAAAATCTGGGGGCTCTAAGAATTGATCCTCCAGGGCAACAATAACTCACCCATTTACACCCTTCACACACAGCCCCCACCACCACCAGTACCCCCCCCCCCGCCAACACACACACACACACACACACACACACACACACACACACACACACACACAGAAAATTCAAATTTGGGAACTGAGAGTCTCAGGAAGAAATAGTCAAAGTTATGGGCCAGAGAGATGGCTCAAGGGCTGAGCACATGCTTTGCACGCAGGAAGTCCCGGGTTGGAGTCCCAGTACCACATGGTCCCACAAGTACTGCTGGGAACTACCCCAAGCCAGAAGTATCACTACATCGCTGTCATCCCGTTGTTCATTGATTTACTCGAGCGGGCACCAATAAGGTCTCCATTCATCCCAGCCCTCTCCTTACTCGTCTTTCCGAACGCCATATTGGAGGCTCTTTCAGGGTCAGGGGAATGAGACCCTTTGCTACTGGTTTTGGCATATCGAATACGCCACGGGTAGCTTGCCAGGCTCTGCCGTACCCCAAGCCAGAAGTAGCCCAGAACAACTACTCAGAATATCCAGCCCACCACACCACCCCCCGCCCGCCCGCCAAAAAATACAAACAAGAAGAATTGATTTAAAATACTCAGTTAAGGAACTGGGTAGATAGTACAGCAGGCAGGGTGCTTGCCTTGCACGCAGCCGACCCAAGTTCAAGTCCCAGCATCCCATATGGTCCTCCCAAGCACCACCAGGAATAGATCCTGAGTGCAGAGAGGCAGGAGTAACCCCTGAGCACTGCAGGTGAGGTGACCCTCAAACCAAAAATAAAATGAAATACTCAACCGTTGTCTTTTTCCTTCCTTTCCCTGTTATTTACTCAAGAGTTAGGGGAATTCCACCCAGCAAAGGAAAGTATTTTCAAGGGATTAAAGAGCTTTGGCTACTGTTTATGGGATCTGGACTTTGGGAGGGTCTAGACGGTTTTAGTAATGATAAAAGCCTGGTGTCATTCTGGAACCTTCCATCCCATGCCCACCAAGGAATGCTTCTCCAGAAAGAATCTCTGTTATCTATTTGACCTTTCGTGATAAGTCTCTGCTGAGAATGTGAATCTATACCACTTAGGAAGAAGGGCGGAGTCAGAATTCTCTGGAAGCCATACCAACAACGTTCAAATTAAACACAGGCAGCCTTCACTAGTTGTGTGATCTTGGATGCATTACCCAAATTCCTCCAACCCTCAATGTCCTGATCTGTGAAATGGGGTAAAAAAAATAGAAATTTTCTCACACCAAGGTGTTCAGAGGGCTTAATAAACACAAATTTATGAGTTATCTGGGGTTTTTTTTAGTACTAATTTTAGGCATTTATTCATTACCCCATGCTGTGCAACACAGTAACTGCCTTTGTACATGTGTATATTAAACAAACGTGGGTAAAGATGTGGAAAACTGGAACTCTTGCTCCCTGCCAGTGGGAATGTAAATTGGTACAGACACTCTGGAGGCAGCTCAATTAGCCTCCGGTCATGCAATCCCACTGCTGGGAAGACTCTAAAAGAAGGGCTGGCAGGAGCTCAAGCAGGGGTCGGCCAGTCCTGAGCCTAACACCACTAGTCACAGTAACCAAGAGGTAGAAGCAACCTGGTGTCCATTGACAGATGGATGGATGGACAAAGACCATCTGGTACCTACCACATCCTCTGGAATATTACTCAGCCTTGAACAGAAGGGAACCCCAATGACATGCTACAATATGCATGCAGCTTGGGGGGACGCCCATCACAAGAAGGCAAGTGTGACACCTGATTGTACTTTCTGAGGCATCTGTGCAGACAGATCTCTAGTCATGGGGAGTGGAAGGGGAGAGTGGTATGGGGGATCCCAGGGCCAGGAGTAGGGGGGACTGGGACTCACAGGAAACTGCTCAATGAGATGCAAATAGTTCTAGAGCTCCGCTGTATGGGAACATGAGCACTGACCACGAACCCCTATGCCAACATCAGATGCAAATGGAACCTTTGGATCAGCATTGACTTTACTTCAATTTTCTTTTCTTTTCTTTTTTAAATTTTTATTAGTGAGACATCATGAGGTACAGTTGTAGACTTACACATTTTTGTGCTTGGGTTTCAATTATACAATGATCAAATACCCATCCCTCCACCAGTGCCCATTTCCCACCACCACGGATCCCAGTATTCCTCCCACCCCCCATCCCACCCCATCCCACCCTGCCTCTGTGGCAGGGCATTCCCTTTTGTTCTCTCTCTCCTTTTGGGTACTGTGGTTTGCAAAAGAGTCATTGAGTGACAATCATGTTTGGTCTATAGCCTACTTTCAGCATGCTTCTCCCATCCTGGGAGGATCCTCCCAACACCCTTTATTTGGTGTTCCCTTCTCTGTCTGAACTGCCTTTTCCCCTAGCATGTGTGACTGGCCTCCAAGCCTTCAATTTTCTTTTTAATTTTCAAAAACATCTCTCTCTCTCTCTCTCTCTCTCTTGCTTAAAAGTTTTTAAAAACTGGGCTCTAGGGCAAGAAGTGATAGTTTGGTTAGTTCTGATAGAGTAGATTGCATGCATTTGCCCTGCATGCAATCAACCTGGACTTGATCCCTGGCACCCCATAAGTTTCCCCAAGAACTACTGGGAGTGATTCCTGGGTACATAGCTAGAAGTCAGTTTCGAGTATCGCTGCATGTGCCCCCACCCCACACAAAAATAAATAAATAACTGGCGCCTAGGTGCCCTCTGCACCTGTTGGTGAGCCCCTTAGTCCCACATCCCAGGTAGGATGTAGAATTCTGGATACCAGCCACCTAGGAGACGGCCCCGGGAAGCCAGGGAGCTGCACCCAGGCAAGCGGACCCAGGTCGGGGGAGCATCTGAAACGTCCACTTGAATGGAAGTGTTCTGGCCTGGAACGGATTTCATTTTAATGCTCTGACACAAAATCCGCCCCCTGGGAAATTGCCTCCAACTCACTTATCACAGCCTCCAAAGTGGAGACCCTGTTTCTCATTCCTGAGATGTCAGCCCTGCGCTGTGCAACCAGGGGCAGGTACGAGCAGGTGAACCAGGCCTGGGACACTCCCTGCCACCCGGGCCAGCAGCAAGCTCCCAGGGGCAGGCTCTCTGACCCGGCCTCTCCATGGCAGTGCTATAGACGGGGCCCTGTTGGGGATGGGAGGAAACCATCCTCTTCCTCCAACTGTCTGCAGCCCCGACTCAAGCACAGAGAACGAGGCAAACCATTAGTTCACGTACAAACAGCTCGTTGCTGGGGCCAGAGAGACAGCATTGCAGGGAGGGTGCCTACCTCGCACAGCCGACCCGGGTTGATCCCCAGCATCCCATATGGTTCCGTGAACACTGCCAGGAGTGATCCCTGAATTCAGAACTAGGTGTAAACCCTGAGCATCGCTGAGTGTGGCCCAAAAATCAAAAGGAAAAAGAAAAGCCCTCCAACAGCTTGTTCCTGCCTGCAGGCAAGCACAGGGAGCCTGGAACTCCAGCCCAAAAGGGATGACCCCGCATCCAGGCTTTGTGCGAAGACTTTGTCTTCCTAGGGAGAATCCCCACACGGTCTCCCTTCTGAGCAGCGCGAGCACTCACCGGCAAAGACAGGGGCCAGAGAGGAGGGGATGGAGATCAGGGAGCTTCTTACACCACACACACACACACACACACACACACACACACACACACACTTATACACATAGCACTGTAGCACTGTAACACTGTCCTCCCGTTGTTCATCGATTTGCTCAAGCGGGCCCAGTAATGTCTCCATTGTGAAACTTGTTGTTACTGTCTTTGGCATATCGAATACGTCATGGGTAGCACATAGACACACACTAATACACATACACACAGATAGACACAGAGACTCAGACACACACACACTTATACATGCATATACACACAAAGACACACGCAGACACACACATACACACATACACACACTTACACATATATACACGCATATACTTACATACACAGACACACACATACACACATATACACACTTACACATTACTTTACTTACACACATATACACGCATATACTTACACACATACACACATGTACACACATACACAGATACACACATACATACATACACACTCACATACATATGCACTTACACACATACACACTTATGTACACTTACATACACACAACACACACACACACTCCGCGGCCCCCAGGCCTGCTGTCTGGACACCACACCTCACCATATCGGAAGCATCTGACACACACACAGATGGTCCTACCTCACACCAGGGCAGGTCCAAAGTCATGCAAGACAAGGCCACAAGTCTATGTCCCCCACCAACAGGCCCCTAGACCTCACACAGCTCAAACACTCAGACCAAATCCACTGGGTCAGAGTGCTGGGATAGTAGGGAGGGCACTTGCCTTGCATGTGGCCGACCCAGGTTCCATCCCCAGCATCCCATGTGGTCCCCTAAGCACTGCCAGGAGTAATTCCTGAGTGCTGAGCCAGGAGTAATCCCTGAGCATCTCTGGGTTTGGCCCAAAACAATAATAATAATAGTAATAATAATAATAATAAAATCTGTCAAGGGAATAAGCAAGTCCTCTTAGAAGCACCTGTGTCTACAAAGGAGTCAATTAAACAGCCCAAGAAAGACCCTCCCATATCCAGGCACCAGTACCCCCCATGCATGCGTCTTCTGACGAGAAAGCAGTAAAGACTGGTGACCCCGCAGGAGAGGGCCCCACATCTCTGCCCCGCCAGAGATTGCCACCAAACCCTTGGCTGGCAACCTGCCCAGCTGTGCTCCTGCTCCACATCCAATCTTGCGGAGGCCAAGAAAATCTAACTCAGCGACAGCAGCAAAAATCGTGACAGGAAAAGCGTGCCTGTGATGTCAACCCGAAACTTCCCTGTTACAGTCTGAATTCTTATTAAGAAAAAAATTCCACTCAACGTGGCTAAGATGCTGTGTCTGCCTCCCTGGGGGAATTAGAATCAACTGCACCCCAATACGCTAGTCCTCAGAAGTATTTGTGGGTGAGCAAACGCAAGACCGTCTCCGATGCTAAGATAGAGATGCAAAGAAAAGGCCAAGGGTCAGACCGGGGAGTACCTCAAAGGAGCGGGGGGCCTTGCGTGCTTTGAGGCCCCAAGTTTGATCCCCGGCACCACTTGGCCCCTGAGCACCCCCAGAAATAGCCCTAGTGGCCCCTAGTTCCACAAGAATTGAAACACCAAACTGTTAGTCCCTGCACCGTGTGACCAAGCATCTCCCAGACTGGCCCCCGGACGCCCAAGCACAGCTGGCGGCAATCCTCTCACCCCCAAAAACAAAGGCCAGAGACCACCCCAATATCCAGCAGGCTGCAAGCGCCCTATCCATAGACACTGGAGAAATGAGAGGCGGGTGTGCAGCTCCACGGCTTGGCAGAGATGGCCCCGCGCTCGTGTTTGCAGGAGGGTCAAGACTTCCTTCCTCGGAACTGGAGTGTTATGATAGTACAGTGGGTAGGGCGTTTGCCTTGCACATGGCTGACCCGGATTCGATTCCCAGCATTCCATATGGTCCCCCAAGCACTGCCAGGAGTAATTCCTGAGTGCACAGCCAGGAGTAACCCCTGAGCATCACTGGGTGTGACCCAAGAAGAAAAAAAAAAGGCTTACTCCTTCCTAGAACGGTGCGAGGAGCTCAAAATGCAGGCAGGCTTCATCCCTGAGCTCTAAGAGTCTTCTCAGACCCATTGGACAACCTGAGGCTTTGTGTGACTCGTCAGTTCTGGTGAGGAACCCTTTCTTTCTTTTCCAGATTCTGGCTGGTGCACAGCCAAACACCACTTCAAAGCAACATCTCATTCAAATGCACAGGGCGCCCTACCCATACTCCAAGAGTACCGCTCCACACTTGGTGGGGTTCAAAGCAGGAGGCAACCAATCTTAGAGGGGAATATATATACATATATTTTACATATATATACATAAAAGCACACAAGGCTCAACCTTTAACAACATGTTAGTGATCTCTTATAAAAGGTCTTAACGGCCCCTGTTGAAATAGAACAATCTTCACACTCTTTCCTCTAAGAATACTTTTTCTGTAGCATTTTCAGCAGTTTTTCAGAACAAACAATACAAAATATATTATTTCTGTTCACTTTGGGACAGGGATTGGGGTTCAGGATGGAGACATCTGAAATATGGTGATGGGAAGGTATAATGGTGGTGCGATTGGTGTTTAAATATTAAATGTAATCAAATATTCTGAACTATCTTACAAAAATTTTAAATAAAAAATAAATTTTTTTTTAATGCACAGGGCGGGGAGCTGTAAAGACAGCCTGTCAAGGCTCTTGCTTTGTATGCAGCCAACCCTAGTTAAATCCCCGGCACTGCATACAGTTCCCTAAGTACAGTCAGAAGTGAGCCCTGAGTACAGAGCCAGGAGTACGCCCAAAGCACGTCCAGGTCTGGCCTCCGAACCCAAAAGTGCAGAGTTTGATCCAACTGTTCTGATTTGGTTGCCCTTTTCGAGAAGGGGGTCCCTGGGGTGAGTGTGGGACCACGTCGCATGGGGTTAAGGGCAGATTCTCCCGCAGAGCCTCCCACGCGTGTCTTCTATCTCGAGGCACTCTGGCACCAGCCAGGGGACATGTGTACATTTTAGCATAGGTGTGTGACAGTAACATCAAAGACACACAGATACACACACGCCTGGAAGGCAGGAACGGCGTGAGCAGCTCTCCCAGGGGTTTCCAGGGGCTCACTCACCACTCACATCTCTCAAACGTAGCATGGAGAATACCAAAAACAAATGTCACATTAGCGAGTAGGCAGGTCTTGAGAAATCTGGTCCTTTCATCAGCTCCTCCTCAACAAACTGGGGTCCACCCCTGCCCCCATACGTCAGACTGCCCAAGGGGCCCCAGAACACCAGCTGGACATTTGCAGGGGATCCAAAAAAATTTTAGCTGCCCAGAACTTTCTCCTCTGCCATTCAAGAAACCTCCCTTTGGGGCTGAAGCGATAGCACAGCAGGTAGGGCGTTTGCCTTGCACGCGGCCAACCCAGGTTCGATTCCCAGCAACCCATATGGTCCCCTGAGCACCGCCTGGAGTAATTCCTGAGTGCAAAGCCAGGAGTAACCCCTGAGCATCACTGGGTGTGACCCCAAAAAGCAATAAATAAATAAATAACCAAAAAACTAATATGTGTGATCTCTGAGCACAAAGCCAGAAATAAGACTTTAGTATCCCTAGGTATGGACCCCCACCCCCCCCCAAAAAAAAGTTAAAAAAGTTCTCCACATTCCTTAGAGACCCTGTCTGACTGGGGGGGGGGGGTGTTGGGTTATTGGGTGGACTGACACCCCCCAGAACCAACACCCTTCTGGAGAGAGAGAGGGAAGCCGAGGGCAGAAAGGAATGGGTTTCGGGTACCTCACTCACCTACGAGCTCATGGGCCGGCAGAGCAAAGCATCCGTGAAAAGCATCCGTGAGGTTTCATTTTGTTGCAGTCTGTGCTGGTGTCACTGCTTTGCTCTGCACTGGGCAGGGTTGCACCCAAGCCTCAACCCCCCCAGGGGGTTGCAACACCCTCTTCCCCCCAGGGGGTTGCAACACCCTCTTGCACTGAGCGACACCCCCTTCCTGCTGGGGGGCAAACCCCACCTCCACCTGGAAGTCCCTCCATGGGTAGCAGCAGAGGCCGCTCATCCCTTACTCCCCCCAAAATGCTATCCCATTGCAAGCCCCATTCCCAGAGGCCCTGGACCCGACAAGTCAGCCTTGAGAAATGGAAGGAAGCATCCACACACACACACACAAAAAAAATAATTTCATTGTCTGGGGCCCAGAGTCATAGTACAACAGGTAGGGCACTTGCCTTGCACACAGCCAACCCAGGGTTGGTTCCCTGCATCCCATAGGGTCCCCCTGAGTGCCACCAGGAGTAATTCCTGAGTGCAGAGCCAGGAGTAACCCCTGAGCATCACTGGGAGTGACCATCCTGCCCCCAAAAAATTGATGCTGAAAAATAGAGGATTTTTTTGAACATTTTACCAGTCTTTTTAACCTGGGGAGAAACATATTAGGAAACACAAACAAGGGGCAGGAGTATCACTCAGGGGTGGGCCCCATACCTCCCATGTGTGAGGCTCTGGGTTCAACCCCCCAAAGCCACAGATAAAAACTATGACTAGACCCCCCCCTAACTCCCAGTCGGGTAGATTTTAACTAAACAAACAAACACTGTCCTCCCATTGTTCATCGATTTGCTCGAGCGGGCCCAGTAATGTCTCCATTTTTTTGAGACTTCTTGTTACGGTGTCTGGCATATGGCTTTGCCGCACGGATGAGATACTCTCGGTAGCTTGCCGGGCTCTCCGAGAGGGGCAGAGGAATCGAACCCAGCTCGGCCAGGCTGGCTGTGCACAAGGCAAATGCCCTACCGCTGTGCTCTCGCTCCAACACCCCCCCCACACACACACACTGAAAAGAAAGGCGAGGCAGGCATCCCACTCTGCACGTTTAAATAGGGGTCTCAACCGAAAGCAGCCAGCAAATCAATTTCTAACAGGGCCCTTGGAAGAAGCTTCTCGACAGCCAGCTGCCACGGGGGACTGCATCAGGCCGATGAGGACAGCTCCAAAGCTAAAGCCAACCAGACATGATGCCCCACCGCGCTAGAAAGCAGAAGGCCTGGGGCGACGCCACCAGAAACCATTGGAATGACGAGGTCAGAGCCGGTGCCAGCCCCGGGGTGGGGAGAGGCTATTTTTAGGCAGGCGGAAACTCCGATCACCCGAGCTGTGTTCCTCACTGACAGTCTGCGGCGGCTGTCACCCAGCCCGGACAAGGGGTGCCTTGAAAACATCTCGCCCTGGAGGTGGGGTTCGCTGCCGTTTATTCTACACTCTAGGTGGAGAAGTATCTTCATGCAGCTCCCTCTGACGGCTAAGTCAGTCTCTCTACTTGGAGAACAAAAAGTAGAAGGAAAACTAGCCAGCAAACCCCCCGCCCCCGACCTCACACCCCACCGAGACCACCCCCACCACCCAGTGTCCTGACACCGTCCCCCAGCCTCTGAGCGGGGCCCTAATGACAGCTCCCCGGAACCAGGGCAGGCTGTACCTCGCTCTCCACCCGACCCAGACCGCTCTCACCAGCAGCCCTGCAGGAGAGACAAGACCATGCTCAAGTCTGACTGCAAAACTCCAGGGGCCCCTCCCACGCCAGCCCCAGAACTGTCCTCATCCAGCTAAACCCGAAAACACAGCCTTAGAGTTGGCATGAGGTCCCGCAGTCAGACGAAGACTGCACTCCGAGGCTGAGCCCCAGGACTCACCACGCTGTGTCACCGCGAGGCCAAACAATACCCTTACACACACACACACACACACACACACACCGTGGCCAAACAACAACCCTCCTCTCTCTCTCTCACACACACACACACACACACACACACTGAGGCCAAACAACAACCCTCCACACACACATACACACACACACACACACACACACACACACACAGAAGGCTGATGTCCAAATCTCATGGCCATGGGGCAAGGTGGAGCTCATCAAATATTCATGTCTACGTTGTTATTAAAAACAAACCCCGTTAACTTTTGAACTTCCTCTCCTGGTGCAAAGGGGAGCTGGGTTGGGGGGGGTGGGGGAGGCCTGCCGGTGCCCCACCCACATCTCTCTCCTCAGAACAGACTCAAGGGCAGCCTCCCCGAAGCTGAGGCATCCAGGGAGGGCCAGCAAGCATGACTGGCAGGATGCCCCCAGAACAAGACTGGCAGCAAGACTGGGAACACACACATGCACATGCATGTACACACATGTACACACGTGTGCTATGTACATACATGCAAACCCGTGGAGGGCTGCCTGGAGCAAAAGGGTGTGTCAGCGAGCATGGCAGGGTGCAGCCCCAGGAGCGGGAGCCGAGCGCAGGGGCAGCAGGAAGCCGGCGGCAGAAGCCTTTTCATTCATCCACTCTTCCCATTTTCCGCTCCACCGCTCCCAAGAAGGCCCCTTGATCACAGGAGCACAGCAGTGACCCGGAACCAAAGCGTTCTGGGATCCCACACGAGGCTCCCTGCTGGCCAGCTCCTAGGAGCAGGGCTGGGGGCCCCAGCGGGTCCCAGCTGGCCTCCCGGGGTGGGGCTGTCTCACCCGCTGTCCTGACAACGGCCCTGAACCCCAGGGTCAGGGCAGGAAGCTTGGGGCGAAGGGGGAGGGCAGGGGGTTCCGGGGATGCTGAGCTCCCGGTCCAGCCTCCTGGGACCTGCCTCATCCAGAGTCTCATCTGGGGTTCCCGCTGCTGCTGCCATGACCCTGTGTCCAGGTGGCCATGAGGAACTTCCCCAAATCAAGTGCCGTTGCTCCTGTGGCTCCCTCATCTCCCCTCGCCCCTGCAACCCCCTGCTGGGACAGAGCAGTCCAGATTCTCCAGGCACCTTTCTACAGAAATGTCTCCAGATGAAGTCAGGGGACCTCCTGGCTCAGAATCCCCCCTGGGGAAGGGGTGGGGATTGCAGGAAACAGAGTCCCAGACTCCCCTCAAGCTCACCGAGTCCCACCCTAAGTCTGTATCCAAAGCAAAGTTCTTCCGGCGACCCACAAGCATGGGAACGCCCGAGACCCACTGTCCTGACACCACCACCTCCAAACCCCCAAAACTCCAAGACCGGGTTTATCTTTATTACTAGGAGGAGAATCACAGTGCTCAGAGGTTGCAGTGTGGAGGGGTCCAGGGGCTACAGAAACAAGCTGCCACAAACGCAAGGATGTGGAGACCCTGTCCCACACAGAGCTAGAAGCTGGAAGGCCAGGAGTCGTGGACGAGGAGCACAAAGTCTGAGTCTCTGGGCCCGAACACGGGCTGCCGTCGAGAAGTGGTTTCTTCCTGGCCGCATCCCTCTTCCTGGACTGGGCCCCCTCTGTGCCTCACCCTGACTCCATCTCAATGACCCTCTGCCCAGCTGAGGTGCCCAGAAGGAACTTGGGAGGGATCCTAGTCTGCCGAGAACACTGAGAAACAGCCGTTTATTACAAAACACACTTGCTGGGCAGGAGAGAGGATACAGCAGCTGGCCCGGGTTTGATCCTGGCTGGCCCCACAAATTGGTCGCCAGAGTTCCACCAGGAGGAAAACCTGAGCACTGCTGAGTGTGACCCCAAAACACAAAACAAAAACTACACTTGCAGGACTGGAGTAATAGTACAGCGGGGAGGGAGTTTGCCTTGCAGGTGGCCGACTCAGGTTCAATCACCGGCATCCCATATGGTCCACGGAGCATCACCAGGAGTGATTCCTGAGTGCAGAGCCAGGAGTAACCCCTATGCATCACCGGGTATGACGCAAAAAGCAAAAGTATAAAAACCTACACTGGCATTCGAGGCCAGGAGACAGTTCCAGGGACAATGGACGGTCCCTGAGCACTACCCCTGCCCACCCCCCAACACCCCGCACCCCACCGCACTCCCGTTAGAGGACAGGGCCTCTTCTTCTTCTTTTTTTAATCCAAGTTGCTTGGAGCAGTTGCTTGCAGAATTTTCAGGGAACAGAAATACGATTCAAGGTGGAGATAGAGCTCAAAGGGTGAGGCTCTCGCCTTTAAAGTTAAAAGGCCGAAAGTGAGTGAAGGATGACCTGGCCCAGCCTCCCTACAAGCCAGAAGCACGCATCCTCACTGGGGCAAAGTGAAAGCAATGGGTGAGGCTGGGGGTGTGAATGGGGTAGCACCTTGACCTACGAGACCCCAAGTGCAGTCTCCAGCTGCACCAGGCATGACCCCCAATACCACCATGGTAACAGGAAGTCAAGGGCGCCAGGATTCTGCCCTCTGCTGAGACACTCATCCCATCCCCCCATGGCAGGGTACAGGCACCAGTTGGGGGAAGGGGACCCCAAGGTAGGAAGGCGAGAGCCACCAGGTGGAAAACACGTGGGCACCATGGAATCAAGGCACTGGGCTGAGCCACCCAGCTGGGGAAAATGTGCCCTCAGGGACTCTCCATCACAAAAATGTATCCATCTCTCTCCCCACAACGGGATCGTGCCACACCAGTCCCAGCCCACGGACATTTCCCACGCGGCCACTTTTCCAGGACTACTACCAACACCCAAAGGAACAGCTGCCTTTTTCAGCCAATTCTAGATTCATCACCATCTGCATCAGGAAAAAAAAAAAAAAAGAATATCCTTCCGCAGCCCATAGGGTGCCTGGGCCTAAAGTTGTCACAAGCCCACGTGGTGACCCCGTCTCCAACGCCACCTGGATCTGAGGACTAACTAGACATACCCAAGCATTGCTTCATTTTTCAAGAAGCTTTTGAGTAGCCTTTTTAAACCCAGAGATGCTTGGAGTACCATGTAGGATCAAAGCCCGGAATCCAGCACACACAGTGCACATGTTCAGGCCCTCAGCAGCCAATTCTAAGCCTTCCATGCCAGTCATCTGCTAAGTCTTGCAGGGGCCGGAGAGATAGGACAGTGGGTAGGGTTCTTCCTGGCACACAGTCAACCCAGTATCCTCTGATACCCCAAATGATCCCCTTACCCCTGCCAGAAGTGAGCCCTGAACACAGAGCCATGAGTAAGCCCTGGGCACTGCCAAGGGTGGCACTGCCAAAACATAACAGAACTTGTAGCACTGTCCTCCCGTTTGTTATCGATTTGCTCGAGCGGGCACCAGTAACGACTCACAACAAATTGTGAGACTTGTTATTACTGTTTTTTGGCATATCGAATACATCACTGGGATCTTGCCAGGCTTTGCCACGTGGGTGGGATACCCTCAGTAGCTTGCCGGGCTCTCCGAGAGGGGTGGAGGAATCGAACCCAGGTCAACCATGTGCAAGCAAACATCTTACCGGCTGTGCTATCGCTCCAGCCCTCCCAAAACATAGTATGGCCCACGGTCCTCCCGTTGTTCATCGATTTGCTCGAGCGGGCCCAGTAACGTCTCCATTGTGACAATGGTTACTGTTTCTGGCATATCGAATACGTCACAGGTAGCTTTCGAGGCTTTGCCGTGCGGGCGAGACACCCTCGGTAGCTTGCCAGGCTCTCCGAGAGGGGCGGAGGAATCGAACTCGGGTCGGCCATGTTGGCCACTTGTAAGGCAAACGCCCTACCTGCTATCACTCCAGTTCAATAAATGATAATAATAATAATGATGATGATGATGATAGGATGAAATGAGAGTACAAAGGGCAGGGTGCTTGCCTTGCACACAGCCAACCTAGGCTCGGTCCTCTGCATCATATATGGTACCTGGAGCACCACCAGGAGTGATCCCTGAGTGCAAAGCCAGGAGTAATCCCTCAGCATCGCAGGTGTGGCCCCAAAACCAAAATAATAATAACAACAACAACAACTTAGAGACTCCAACCTGAGTTCTTTTCCATGAAAGCACTGGAAACTGGCCGGATTTCTCAACCTCCCCTCCCAGCTCCAACGCCATCAACCAGCTCATCAGAATGACTTTCAGTTGCCATTTCAACTCTGCCAAACCTGCTCTCAATGAGCACGTGAGGCCTCAAGAACGGGCAACTCCAACACTAGGCAATTTCTGTCCAGCCTCATCTTGGGTACAGCACCTCCAGTTTTTCTCAGGAGCCACTGGGCCCCACTCTTGGGACCAGCCTAGGACTGGGCGGGAGGCTGCCGTGGGGCGGGGGGTGGACACCTGGGCAGTGAGCGAGTCGGGCTTGGTTCCAGGCCAGGGTGGTGACATCAAAGCTGGAAACTCCCTGTTATCACAGAGTTTACATTGTGAGTCTTGGTGGACAGTGCTGGGAAAAAGAACTGCTCTTTCCCTCTGCAGGCTGCGTCGGGTAACGGGAGGAGGGCGGGGCTGGGCTGGTGGCTCACCTCACTAGGACAGGGACAGAGGGCAGGAGAGTTAAACAGAGCAGGCGGGGAGGGGCACCGGCATCTAGAAAGACCCTCGATGATTTCCTCGGAAAGGCACTGAAGCGAGTTCGGAAACGCCCAATGCAGACAGGAACTCTCCTGAAAACGCCCGTCGCCAGCAGCCCCGCCTCCCAGGGCACTCGTTAAAGCTGCCTCCCAGGCCAGAGAGAGCCTGGAAGGGGCAGCAGGCAGGGCGCGGGCCTTGCACGACGCGGGCTTGGGCTGGATCTCCAGGGCTGGATCTCCAGTGCCCACATGGTCTGCTGAGCCCTGCCGGGACGGAACTCTCAATGCAGGAGCAAGCCCTGAGCACCACTGAGTTCCCTTTTGTTTTTCTTTTTTTTTTTTTTTTTAATTTTTATTAGTGAAACACCATGAGGAACAGTTGTTGACTTACACATTTTTGTACTTGGGTTTCAGTTATACAATGATCAAGTACCCATCCCTCCACCAGTGCCCATTTGCCACCACCACGGATCCCGGTATCCCTCCCACCCCCTATCCCCCCCATCCCACCCTGCCTCTGTGGCAAGGCATTATCCTCTGTTCTCTCGCTCCTTTTGGGTGCTGTGGTTTGCAAATGAGGCATTGAGTGGCAATCATGTTCCGTCTATAGTCTACTTTCAGCATGTATCTCCCATCCTGGGTTCCTTTTTAAAGTCCCAAGAGCAAAATACCAACTAAATGACAGAACAAATACAGAAAGAAAGGTTCCTTCTGCGTCTTCATTTCTAGGGTTTGGGGGCGGGGGCGGGGAGGGACCGGTGGGGAGCAGGAAGTGACAGGAATTAAACCATGGCCGGTCACCCTCAAGGCAAGTGCCTTAGAGACTGTGTTATCCCTCTGGCCTAATTTGAGGGAGGTGGGGGGGGTGGATTCAGGCAGGTAATTCTTTCAACACCAATCCCTTTTCCCTTTACCAGCGTACACTTCCACTGACCCCCATCCCTACCCCCATTTGCCTCCCCCCCACCTGTCTACCTCCATGAGAGGCGCTTTTTTTTTTCTTTTTGGGTCACCACACCCAACGATGCACAGGGGTTATTCCTGGCTCTGCACTCAGGAATTACTCCTGGCGGTGCTCGGGGGACACTATGGGATGCTCGGAATCGAACCCGGGTCGGTGCGTGCAAGGCAAACGCCCTACCCGCTGTGCTATTGCTCCAGCCCCCCTAAGACGCTTTTTGTTTTTTTAGTAAAGTAAGTAAGTAAAGGCCCTCCCGCTGATCATCGATTTGCTCGAGCGGGCCCAGTAACGTCTCCATTGGAGACTTTGTTGTTACTGTGTTTGGCATATCGAATACGTCACGGGGAGCTTGCCAGGCTCTGCCGTGCGGGCGAGATACTCTCAGTAGCTTGCCGGGCTCTCCGAGAGGGGCAGAGGAATTGAACTCGGGTCGGCCATGTTGGCTGCGTGCAAGGCAAATGCCCTACCGCTGTGCTATCGCTCCAGTCCTTTGTTTTTTTAACAGATTTTTTTGCACTGTGGTTTACCGTTGCTGCAAGGGTTTCATACAAAACACTTTACCATCTTTCAGCATCTCCTCCTCCTCCTCCTCCTCCTCCTCCTCCTCCTCCTCCTCCTGGTTGATCTTCCCTCCACCACAGTCGCTGGCCCCTCCCAGTTCTCTCCCAAGTCCCCTGAAGTGTCATGCTTCCTACTGAAGAGCAGTTGTCACGGTCTTCATTCCCACGGGGCACTCTTCACTCCCCCAAGATGCCTCCATACGCCCCACATGTGAGAGACCATTCTGTGTCTCTCTCCCTCTGACTGCACTCCGCAAGCATCAGGGACAATCACCAGTATCTGGACACTCTCCAGCCTTGTTGGAAACATCCCCCACGAACACCCCGGAGCAACGGAAGGTGGTCAAAAACTCTCCTGCTGTGTGCTAAGAACCAACACCCATCAACAGCACCCAACTGGCCAGGAGCTGCCCCCCAGAAACCGAATCTCCACGGCTTTCCTCCAGTGAGTGCAGGGAAAAGGGGGTCCCCAAGCACCTGACCACTGCCCTTAGTCCCAGGAGCCTCCCCCCACCCCCAAAGCTTGGAGTGATCTTTGATGGCTTTTTATTGTTGTTTCTTTCTCTTTTGGGGTGCCTTGCAGACGCGCCAGTGCAGGAGCTCTGAGCTCGCACAGATACCGACACTAAGTGACCACATCCGACTCAACAGGAAGCCTCACAGACGGCTATTTTCAACCCTTCTCACTTCCCCTCATCTGCTTCTTCCACGCAGCTAAATGGATGGGAAGCCCGGGGTCAAGCATGGAAGAGAGCATGGGCACAGAGCAGGGAAGTTCCGAAATTCTCACATGAAAGGCAGGAGTGGGGAGGAAGAGGATGGGGGCTTTGGGTGGGGGGACGCATTACAGCAGGGTGCAAACACACCTTTTCCTTCAGCATGGATTTTGGGGTGGTCTCGTGAAATCAAGTAAAAACTGTGGAGTCAAAAGTGGGCCTCAACGTCCCCCTCAGTGCTGGTACTAGAATCCCAGTGTCCTTTTTCACTTCAAAATTCAGAGCCAAAGATTTGCCACTCGTGTTTCTTTCCTTCGTTCGTTTGTTTCTCTTTGTTTTGGGGTCCACACCTGGCGGTGCCCCCGCCCTCCACCCCGCCATCCTCCCACAACATTCTTGTGTCAAAGAAATAACACCAGCTCAAAGATTTGTTTAGGGGCCAGAGAGCTAGTGGGTAGGGCCCTTACCTTGCAAGCAACCAACCTGGAATCAGCTCCCTGCACCCCAACAGGATCCCCTGAGCCCACCAAGAGTGAATCCTGAGCACAGAGCCAGGAGTAAGCCCTGAGCACCACCAGGTGTGGACCAAAACCAAAAAATTTCTTCTATAAAAATGTTTATTGGGGGGAGGGGGCTGGAGTGATAATATAGTGTGTAGGGCGTTTGCCTTGCACACGGCTGACCCGCGTTCGATTCCCAGCATCCCATAGGGCCCCCTGAGCATTGCTAGGAGCAATTTCTGAGAGCAAAGCCTAGAGTAACCCCTCCCCTTGCGCATCGCTGGGTGTGACCCAAAAAGTAAAAAAAAAAACAAAAAACAAAAAAGTTTACTGGGGGAACGCAGAGAGAGTACAGGAGTGAAGGTGCTTCCCTTGCAGGCAGCCAATCCCAACTCAATCCCTGGAACCACACATGATCTCTGAGCAAAGCCAAGAATGACCCATGAGCAAATGTGTACGTGTATGCGAGTGTGCCTGTATGAGTGTGCACGTGTGAGGACGTATACGTGTGTATTTGTGCGTATGTATGCGTGTATGCATGTGCGTCTGCGTGCACATTTATGGGTACGTGTGTGTGTGCGTGTGAGCATGTATGTGTGTGCATGTATGTGTTTGTGCATGGGTCCCTTTTGCAAAAGGAAAGAGACAGTCATGAGTCAGGTTGGCTTTGGCTTTTGTTCTCTTACCCATGCTTCCTGTTCAGCAGGGGCTGTCCCCCCAGAATCTAAGAGTGTCATCAAGACACCACTTCCTGCAGAGTCACCTCTCGCAGGACCAGCACCTTGTGAGGGGGTTGGGGGAACAAGCTGGGCAAAGATACACCCCATGGCCCAGAGCCTGGTGCCGTCCCCCCAACAGTCCCGGGCTCTGCAGGCCACAGCCCGGGGAACCGCGGACCCTGAGTGCAAGCCTAGAGGACCGAGCACTGCAACGTGGAGTCTCCAGTTCCCCCACCCTCATCCCCTCCAGGCGGACAAAGCTCACACAGGCCTGAGCCCCCACCTCAGCGCCCCACCTGCCCCTGGCGTGGGCCTGCCCTGCCAGAACAACCCAGCCCTGCAGAGGTGGAGGAGCAGCGAGGGAAAGAACAGGACCTCCACTCTGCAGCCCTCTCCAGCAGCCCCTGCTAATAACGTCACCCCGGGGGGCCAGGGGGCCAGTCCACAGAACAACGCTTGGTCCCAACACTACACTGGGCAGTTGGGGGTCGGGGGTCCTGGGGTTCTCAGCCAACCAACCAGGTCTATGGCTCAATATGAGGATGTGGAGGGGGGGGGGGAGGGAGGGAGGGCGTCGTTCAGGCCCAGCAGTGCTGGGAATTCCCAGGCCACCCCAGCACCGCCCCAGGGCTGGGGGACCCTAAGAGGCTGGGGGTCAAACCAGGGTCAGAGACAGGTGAGGAAGCACCTTCATCCCGGTGTTATTTCTTCCGTCCAGCACCTTGTTGCCTGAAGTACAAAAACGACTCAAGTCTCAACTTAGCAGAGGGTGAAGCCAAGGACTAGCCAAAGGCACCTCACCAGAAGGAGGTCAGACCATACTTTCAATGGCCTCATGGGTGCAGACAGCCAGGTGCCTCCAGACAAATTCCCCAGCCCCTTCGAGGCCACTCGTAAGGTCACCTGGGGGCAACAACGGAAACTCGATTCTCTGCCCTGAACCTCCCCCTGACCCTTGGGCTCATTCCCTGAAACGCTCGCGCCTCCTCCCCCAGAATCTGGTTTTACTGGGCGCTGGGATGGGTCAGGCCCAGGCGGATACACTCTGCAGAAGGCTGCAATCGCGTTGGGACCGAAAGCGAACAGAGAGCATCAGGCCGAGACTGGGGGCCGCAGGTGTACGACAGCTTCAATGCTCGGAGCCGTGATCGGGAGGCCGGCCTTCCCCTGGCCGCGGGTCGTGGCCTCCACGGAGATGCTGTGTTTGAGAAAGCATTTGACGTACTTATCAAAAGCCTTCCCGAGTTTATAAGCTGTGCATTCCCCGCCCGACAACTTCAAAGAAAACTTCAAAGCGGGACCGGGGCGATAGCCCAAGGGCTGGCGCACAAGCTTTGCATGTGGAAAGCTTGGCACCATACACAGCCCACCCCATCCCCCAACCACCCACCGTCCCCCAAGTACCAACCAGGATGGCCCCTGCGAGGAAGAAGAGCTGGAAGGAGAGAGAATCTCACCAGCTCAGGGCTGGAGCACACGACTCGCGTGGACAAGCCCTGTCAGTCTCTGGCTCTGACCCCACCCCCCAAAGAGAAACTCAGGAAATGATTCCTAAACAAAAAGAAGTTTCACAGAATTGTTAGAAAGAGGAATTCTTCGTAAATGTTATCAAAGAGAAGGCTGGAGAGAGAGAGGGAGAGAGAGAGAGAGAGAGGGAGAGAGAGAGAGAGAGAGAGAGAGAGAGAGAGAGAGAGAGAGAGAGAGAGAGAAGCTGACCTGGTTTAGATTCCAGGCACCTCATATGCACCCCTGAACCCCTGGAGTGATCCCTGAGGTTCCACGGGGCCAGGTGTAAGCCTTGAGAACCAAAGACAAAAATAACAAAATTTCTATGAAAGAGAAGGATGACATCTGTATCATATCCATTTGAATTAGTCTAATGTTTGCAAAGCAAATTGTGTATGTGTGTGCATGTGTGTGTGTGGATAGAAAAATGTTGGAAGTGGGTCCCCCTTTTTGTAACTCTCACTATAAAGCCCAAATTGGGCTGGAGAGATGGTAATAGGGGGCAGGACTCCCGGCACCATTTACAGTCCTCTGAGCCCACCAGGAGTGATCCCTGAACGCAGAGCCAGGAGTAAGCCCTGAGCACTGCCAGGTGTGGGCCCAAACACAATAACAACAAAGTCTACATTACGTTTCCACCGTGACGTGGGTGCGCGCACACACTAGCTCGGTTTGTTTGGGGCAGGCAGGGCACAGAGGAGCGGGGTGATGGTGCAGAAGGGGCTAAGGGGGTCACCAACCCTGCACCTGATTAGCCACTTGCAGAGAACGCCACAGCAGAGACCAGAGACATCACCCAGGCCCTACTGTGTGTCCCCAGCCGGGGAGGGTCCTGCCTGCACGCACAGCTGGCCTTCACTCGAGCACAGTAAGGAAGTGAATGAATGACCGGAGCCCAGCTCCAGTGCTCTCCCTCCGGGCAGTTCCCTGACCTGCCCCCCCCCCCTCACCCCCCAGTTAATTGCTCCCTTCTCCCCAGCCACCCATTGCCACTCTCCTGAGCATGACAGCCAGCAATTAGGGATCGGTCTGGCGCTTGCTCAGTTGCAGGCGGCCTAAATGCGTGAGCTCAGTCTTGTTTAGATTCGTCTCTGGAGTCGGATAAACAGTTGCTTGGTCAATAAGTGTTGGAGGAATAAATGGCGAGGTGCAGGGACCTCTGCCTTCGTGCTGACAGGCGGCGATGAGGAGCCACTTGCATTAGGACTGAACCCTGACGCTAACTGTGTCCAAAACAGAGCTGCAACACAGGGGAGAAACCGGTTTTTTTTAGATGGCGTTAGCCTGAATTTTCTTTTCTTTTCTTTTCTTTTTTTTTTAAACTGAAGCACTATGAGATAGACCCTTACAAAGCTGTTCATGATTAGGTTTCATTTATCCAATATTCCAACACCCATCCCTCCACCAGTGTCCCCAGTTTCCGTCCCATCATCCCACACCCCCAGCTGAATTTTCTGTTGCTGCTGTTGGTATTGTTGTGGTTTGGTTTTGGAGCCCACACCTGACCGTGCTCAGGGGCTATCCAAGTCAACTGTCCTGGGATTCGAACCAAGATCGTCACGTTCAAGACGGGCGCCTTACCTCCTGAGCTATCTACGTGGCCCTGACTTGAGCCTTTGAACCTGTGTTCTTCCAGCAGCTTTTGACTCGGAACCCCAGAATATCAAACAGATAGGCATGGAGCCACTCAGCTGGGCGGCAGAGCTGCACCCCCTTGGCCTGGCGTTATCTGCCCTCCACGTCTGCCAAGGCACTTTGAAAGGGACCCTGCTTTGTAATGAACCGAGAACCTGTTTCCTGACTCCCACCCAAGGTCCTTTCTACGGAGCCACACCTCCTCTTCCTGCCAGAACCCCATTTTCTAAGGAACCAAAGAGGCTGACAGCAAAGGCTTTTTTTTTTTACATGCTGAGAACTCGGGGCGCCTAACCCACCGCTCGTTAATTCCCTACGCAAATATAGAAGGAATGTCCCTGTGACTTTCCAATGGCAACATCCTGGCGTCACTAGAAACCCATTTGCAGGAAGGCGCTGCCTTGCAGACCTGTCTTTATTTTTAAAAATCTCAATCTGCTTTTATGGTCACAGGAAACAAAGACTGCTGAGGCCTCCAAAGAATTCTCTCTCCCCATGGGGAGGGCCTCCAGAATGGAGGAACCAACCCCACCGCGGTGCGGTGAGGCCACAGGACCTTACTAAGATTCCTTAAGCACCTAATTGTCTTCTTGTGGGATTGGCTCGCCCAACAAAAGCCATTTTAGTACAAGCGACTAAAAGGTGGCCCTTCGCTTTTGGGTTTCCAACCTGCGCTTCCAATTTTAAAAGGCAAAAGGATACAGGAAGCGCACAGGACCATAAAGACTTAATGGAGTTGCAGTGCCTCCTTCTTCCATTGTCTTCCACGCGGGCACCTCAGCACTGCCTCAGCTCCTGACGCCTTCCCCTTTCCTAATTCCTAAATCCTCGCCAATTTGCAAGTGGAAATCCTGAGCATCTTGCACTTGGCCAAAGCCACAGACACCCCTTAAAAATAAAAAAAAATAAAAAATAACATAAAGTAACAAAATAGGAGACTAACACCCAAGAATAGCTGAGATAAGTACCAGGAGGTTTACTCCATGGCTTGGGGAAAAGTCAGAGAAGGGAGCACCAAATAAAGGGTGTTGGGAGGATCCTCCCAGAATGGGAGATGCACGCTGAAAGTAGACTGTAGACCGAACATGATTGCCACTCAATGCCTCTTTTGCAAACCACAGCACCCAAAAGGAGAGAGAGAACAAAAGGGAGTGCCCTGCCACAGAGGTAGGGTGGGATGGGGGGAGGGGATGGGGGGAGTGGGAGGGATACTGGGATCCGTGGTGGTGGAGAATGGGCACTGGTGGAACGATGGGTGCTTGATCAATGTATAACTGAAACCCAAGCACAAAAATTTATAAGTCTACAACTGTCCCTCATGGTGTTTCATTAATAAAAATTTTTTTAATAAATAAATAAAGAAGGGGGCCGAAGAGAGAACAGCGAGGAAGGCGTTCGCCTTGCATGCTGCTGACCTGGGTTCGATCACTGGCACCCCCAGCGGGTCCCCCAAGCCCTGTGAGGAGTGAGTCCTGAGGGGAGAGCCAGGAATAGGTCCTGACCGGAGAGACAGAGATAGTACGACCTTTGCACGCGGGAGGCCTGGGTCCAATCCCAAGCATCACGTGGTTCCCAGGGCACCACCAGGCCTGACCCCTGAGCACAGGGCTAGAATCTTGGCAGGGTGTGGCCCTAAAGCAAGCAAACAGCGTGGCCAGCTCCAATAACCCTGTTCCCACTTCCTGTGTTCTACGGAGCGTCTGGGTCAGTTCTCCGGGTGTGCTGCTCTCTTGCAGGGGGTGAAAGGAGAGTCCGGGTCAGAGGTGGCGAGCCCCTCCGGAGGGGACTGCTCTGAGCTAGTCATCCATCCCACGCTGTCCCGGGCAGAGAAAGGGAAGGGGCTCTGACGGCACAGAAACCCCCGGAGCCCAGGGTGATGACCGGGAACGCCTTTGCTGCCGGTCACGGAGCGTCCAAGGAACCTTCTCCCTCCCACACCCCAGCAGCTTCCGACAGGAAGATGACCAAGGGCAGTACCTTTTGGGAGGGGCTGCGAGCGTCAGAGTTCGCTGTGAGGTCAGAGGTCACTCACCAAGCAAGAGGGTCACTCAAAGCCCCCCCAAGCCTGACCCCTGGGTCTTGCTTCCCCAGAGGCAGTGGTTGCCTTTGCTCTCCATCTGCAGGGCTCTTGCCGGGGGCCACACACGGCCCTGACCCCCGAGCAGCGGCCGACACGCCTCTGACCACACACAATTCACTAGAGTGGCCCTTGAAGAGGGGATCCAGTGTGCCCCTCGCAACGGAACTGCGAAAACTCAGCCTTCAGGGCCGAGGATTTGGGCAGGAGCTTTGAAATCCTTGTTCTGGAGGGCTGTGCAACTGTGTCTCACTCCACACTCGAGGCATTCAGGAATAAGCTCCTTACCTCCCATTACAAGGTAATACCAGAAACTATTTCCAAATGGCCCCGGGGTTGATTTTGAGAAAGCTGCTGGAGACGGCTGCCTGCCCGGGGAACAGAGTCTCGTTCCAGGCAGAGGGCTCCAAGTCCCGCATCTGAGAAGGCTAGAGCCTGCCCCTGAGGCTTTCGGGGCCTGGGGCCCAAGCCCAAACTCCCCTCTTCAGAGCTGCAGAGCCTTCTGGAACACCTCAACGGTGATGATGATGATGATGATGATGGCAGATGCCTTGTGAGAGTCTTAGAAAACACGGTCCCCACAGCTGACCCACGTCCACCCTTAGGACAGCATGTCCAGGGCCCCCCGGCACTGCCTCCCACAACCCCACTTCCTGCCATCTCCAAAGCCCTGCCGCCCCCATCCCCTTCCTGCTGTCCGACCCTCTCTGCGTCCATTCAGGCCTCCTTCCTCAATTGACCCGCCACCCCCAGCCCATACTTTATATCTGAAATGGGTACTTGTAGGCCGGCAGTGGGGCTCAACAGCCAAGCACAGGTCTCACATGTGTCAGGCTCTAGGTTCGATCTCGGTACTGGAAAATAAACCAACAGGGGCTGGAGCGATAGCACAGCAGGTAGGGCGTTTGCCTTGCACGTGGCCAACCTAGGTTCAATTCCCAGCATCCCATATGGTCCCCCGAGCACCACCAGGAATAATCCCTGAGTGCATGAGCCAGGAGTTACCCCTGCGTATGGCCGGGTGTGACCCACAAAGCAAAAAATAAATACAATAAAATGAACCAGCAAACCATCACGTGTTTGCGAGCTGTTGCTTCCCCCTGGTGAAAGATAGGCCAAAGACACGATTTCCGTTTGATTTCCCGCTGTCTGGCCCATACCTCCAGCAGGGCCCCGAGTCTCGTATAGGGGGCTCAATGGGTAGAGCCGACAGCAGGATCTGGCCCCTGGACTGTGAATTCTGCATTCTCTGCACCTCATGATACTAGGGGGAAACGCTGAGAAACACAAACCATGATCCATAGGGCCCTGGTTTTGTCTCCTTGCCGGGATTCTTTGAAGCGAACGGCTTGTAGGGCGCAGGTGCTCTGTACCCGAGTGGCCTTTGTGTGTCCCCCCTCCCCCCAGCCCAGGGTTTGAAAAGACCCACTCAGGCCAGAGACTGATAAGCTTGAAACACCTTACCAACTGCTTTATCTCTCCCCACTGAACTCTGAAGGCAGGAAGCAGCATTTCTTCCAAAAGAACTTATCAAATGCCAAACCCTGACTCAGCACGAACAGTGGGTTAATATGGTACTCGGACTGACCTCCCCCCCGACTGCCGTGGGTCTGACAATTGCACTCAAGCTCACACCTGGAATTCCAGAACCCGAGGGACATGCCCCACCCAAAGGAGAGAAACCAACTGGCCTGTCATTTTTATTTACAAAGAGAAGCGTGGGGGAGGGGGGCCAGAGAGTGTGTGCAGGGATAAGACACTTGTCCTACATGTGGCCAACCCAGTTCGATCCCTGACACTCCCTATGAGCTCTGAACTCCATCCGGAGTCATCCCTCAGCTCTGAGCCAGGAGTAAGTTTTAAGCACTGCCAAGTGTGATCCAAACTCCCTCTCCCACCCCAACCCATCTCAAAAAAAAAAAAAAAAAGTTTGGGCCAGGGAGGTGGTTTAGAGAGTGAAGCTACTTGCTTGCATCTGTGAGGTCCTGAACTCGACCCCCAGCACACTACTCTCTCTCTCTCTCTCTCTCTCTCTCTCTCTCTCTCTCTCTCTCTCTCTCTCTCTCACACACACACACACACACACACACACAATTTTTTTTTTCTTTTTGGGTCATACCTGGCAATGCTCAGGAGTTACTCCTGGCTCTACACTCAGGATTTACTCCTGGCGGTGCTCGGGAGACCATATGGGATGCTGGGACTCGAACCCGGGTCAGCCACATGCAAGGCAAACACCCTACCCGCTGTGCTATCGCTCCAGCCCCCACACAATTTTTTTTTAATAAGATGGAAAGTAAAGTTTCCAAAGAACTTAACATCGAATACAAATTTACACCGATGCTAGCTGAGAGGGACACCCCCACCCACCTGCCATATCCAACTGCAGACGTTCCCAAGACAGAAACTGCTTATCCCAGCGAAGGGAAGGCAAGGAGGCTCCCCCCCACCACCACCAAACAATAACCCACTGCTCTCTGCCTCACTGATCACAGTGCTCTCACTGGTCACAGTGCCCACTTGCCCCAGGACGGGCCTCACAACACGGAACAGAGGTTCCCCGAAAACCCAGTGCCGAGGGCACACTGCCAGATACTGCTCCCCACACATGCACACCTCCAAAACATCATTCCTTTCCCCGGCTGCAGGAAAGGATGCTCATCAGTTGGGCCACAGAATCCCCCCACTGATAAGATCAGGACTCAACCACTGTTCTCAGAAAGTGAAATCTTTTCTGTTTCATTTTTGGGGTGGGGAAGCGGGGTTCATACCCGGTGATGGTGCTCAGGGTTTACTCCTGGCTCTGCACTCAGGAATCACACTCCTGGTGGGACTCAGGTGGCCATCTGGGATGCCAGGGATGGAACCCAGGTTGACCCCGTGCAAAGCAAGTTGCCCTACCTGCTGTATTATTGCTTCGTTCCAAAAAGGGAAATCTTCCTTCTCCTGGATGTTCAGCTGTGGTTGGGCTTTGGGTCACAGCAGCTAAGGACATGGGAACCCACTGCACACACACGGCCTACAGTCGTACTAGGAGCTCGGCGGGGGGTGCAGGGCAATAAATGGGTGCCCTGATGGAAGCAGCCACTCAAGATAGACCAATCAGCCAGGAGCCGGGGTCTGGAGTGGAAGGGAGACAGGACTGTCTGCAGCCACCTCCCAGCAGGACCCCAATGCCAGCTTTCCCTGGGGTGCTGGAACTGCCATCAGGATGTCCTAGCTCTCACGTGGCCAGCCTGGGTTCCATCCCCAGCTCCCCACACGGTCCCCCGAGCCCACCTGGAGCAATCCCTGAGTGCAGAGCCAGGAGAAAGCCCTGAGCACCACCACGTGTGGTCCCCCAAACAAAGTATGTCCTGTCTCAGGTCCAAAGAACCAGGAGTTTGTTCTAGGGCTCAACGGTCCTGGGACCATCCCCTGGGTTAGGGGTTACGGATTTTTTTTTCTGGGAGAGGGGCTCCTGGCAATACAATCCCAACCAGGCCCTGCAATGCAGAGCTGCTCATTCTCAGGGGTGCTGGGGGCGGGCCCCTGGGGCGGGGGAGGGAGGCGTCAGGTGATTCCCTACCGATTGTGTCTGTTCAAAACTGATGACAGGAAGCCCTGCAGCGAGCTGAGACACCAACAATCCCCTTAAACCTCAAGTTGCCCAGTGCAGTTTCCAAGGGGATTCTCTCCCCTCCTCTTCTCTGCAATCCCTACTCTGACCCCTGATCCCTGACCTGGGCCCCCAGGACGGGGTCCTGGGGTGGCCAAGAACCAGGCTCTCTTGCGAGAACCAAGCCTCACTTCCAGTCAAGCTCAGGGCAGAATCCACGCCCCGCTGAGCCGCAGAGTCAAAAGGGGAAGAAGACCGAGTAAACAAGCCACTCCAAACCCTTCTGGAAGGGGCCAGAGGCAGGAGACAGCAAAGCTGGACACTTCAGGGCCCCGAAGGAAACTGGAAACTCCTGCATGATCGGTCCCCTTTCCCCGGCCACCCCCAAGGAACTCCCGCGTCCACTGCTTAAAGCTCAGTTCCCACAGCCCTAAGCAACTGCCGCCCACCAAAGGGCCTTATTCATCAGAGAGGTGCTGGCTGCGGAAGCAGACGTCAGGGAGGGGGGCTGACAGCCACTCCGAGCCCTCAGCACTGCAAGGACCCCTGGATATTTTTAATTCACCCTATGGAGGTCAGAGAGGGCCCCCCTGAGAGATAGGACAGTGGGTAGAGCGCTTGCCTTGCTCATGGCTGACATGGGTTCAATCTCTGGTGCCATATAGGGTCCCCCGAGCCCACCAGAAGGGATCCCTGAGCACAGAGGCAGGAGTGGCTCCAAAGTAAAAACCAAAGAAAAACCTACTTTCCCGAAGTAAAGAGAGAGAGCAAGAAGGAGGGAGGGAAAGAGAAAGACAGACAGACAGACAGACAGACAGAGACAGAGAGAGTGAGTGCCTGGCCTGGAGGCCGTGACTGCAGGCACACCCCCAAGGTCAAAGGCAGCACCCATTCCAGGGCCACAGACTCAGGATGCTGTCGGTTCCAGTGCTATCAGATTCCATAGATATAGTCAGAGAAACTGAGGCTCTCAGAAGAGATGACCAGCAATGGTCATTCATAAAGTCAGAGGTGGGGTGTTCCCCGAATTAGGACGAGCCCTTCCACTCCCAAACGAGGGGAGGGATGCAGAAACGACTTCTCCCCCATGCAAGACATAGAGCCTATCACGAAGTCACATCCCCAGCACCCCACCTGCCCCGACCCCAGGACCAGAAAAATAAGAGATTCGGGCCAGAGAGCAGATTCAAAGGACAAGAGCACAAGCTTCGCGTGGGGGACCCCCCCACCGACACACACACACATACTTTGATCCCTGTCACTGCAAATTCTCCCAAGCACTGCTGTCGGAATGACCCTAAACATCACATCAGGAGTCGCCCGTGAGCACCATCAGGGAGAGGCCAAACATGAAAGGCGGTGGGGGGAGGGGGGGAGGTACAGATTAGGCCCAGGGGTCAGGTCAGTCTACATGGTACAGCATAAGCATCACATGTATGAGATCATAGGTTCCAGCCCTGGCGGTGCATGCACACACACACACACACGCACGCACGCACACACACACACACATGCATACATATGTATTCGCACACACACACATGCACACACACATGCAATGCACACACATCAAAATAAGAGCGGACTAGCGTGAGGGGTTGGTGGACGGGAAAAGGCATTTAGGGACTCATCACTTTACCAAAGAGCTCCATGGGCCGCCCAGAGATAAACACACACGGAAGGAAGAGACTTTAGGGCTGCCAGTCTGACTCTAGGCCCTCCCCCTCCAGGAAGCCCTCTTTGCCCCCCACTTCCCAGTCAAGGTCAAAGTGTCTACTATCCTCTCCCACTTGCCCCAACCTCAGATCTGCGCCAACACTCAGCTGCCGGCCACCCTCCGCCTCAGCCAGGGTTTCCTGGAAGCGAGGACACGGTCAGCACCGTCACTGCCTGCAGGTCTCTGCTGCCCGTGTGATAGTCCCAGGGAGCAACCTGGCCCCACCGCGTCCTTCCTCCATGGCTTTCCTCCCTCTGTGCCATCCAAGTTGCCCCTTCTGCATCTGCTCCCGGCCGGGCTTCCCAGCTAGAGGGGCAGGTGGCAGCTTTGTGGGGGCCAGAACAACAAGCTGGCTGCCCAGGGCAGGCGCGGGAGGGGACAGCCAGGGAGAGACCACCGTGCGAGAGTGCGTCCCACTGCGCCGCTTCAGGCCCGTGATCGATCGGGATCAATCACATTTCATCGCAGATGCCTCACCTGACAAGCTCCAGGAATTTTTTATCGGCTGATCAGCTCAGATGATCTGAGGATTTCATCAGGAAGAACCGCTTCCCCTTCGTCCGAGACAAAACAAGCAGGCCCGAAATGCAAGGGATGGGACCCTCCAAAAAGAAAGCAGGTGAGGACGCAGGAAGATCTGATTGGCCTCCGAATCTGCACCCCCAAATGGCCCGCGGACAGGGACCCCCAAAAGGACGGTTACTCAGGGCTTGTCCTTCCAGGAGCTTTAAGGGAGAGGGGCATGGATGTCAGGGAAGGAGACCCTCAGCCAACTGCTGGTGGGACACTGACTGGTTCAACCTTTTGGGAAAAACAATATGGACACTTCTCCAAAAACTAGTGACTGAGTTCCCATCAGACCCAGAAATTCCACTTCTGGGCACTCCAAAAACTCAATTTAGGAAAAAAATCTGCGCTAGCTCTTTTGTTCACTGCACCACTACCCACAACAGCCAGACTCTGGAAACAACACAGTGTCCAAGATCAGATGACAGGATGAAGACACTCTGGAACACATGTACAAAGGAATACTACTTGGCTGTAAGCAAGAGATAAAATGCAATCATTAAACCTGCTGTCACGTGGATGGCACTGGAATGAGCCCTGCTGAGTGATGTCAGACACAGAATGACCTCTCTCATGTGCGGGATAGGAAGGAACAGAATAGGGGAATAACACGTGCACAGAGGCAGCCGAAACTGAGAACTGGTCTTCAGCAGGAAGCTCACCACAGCGGGGTTGGGTGGGGTGCAGGACCTTGGGACAATGGTGTTGGGAAATGAACCCTGGGTGGACGGTGTGGAGCTGGAATATTGTCTGGATCAAACCCTACTAAGAACAGTTGGGCAACTGTGGAGTTCAAAAAGAATTTCTTTTTAAATTTTATTTTTATAAAGTTGTTCACAATGATTTCTTACATTCAATATTCCAACATCAATCCCACTATCATTACACCTCCCCACCGCCATTATTTCCAATTTTTCCAACCATCACCCAAGCCTGCCCCAATAGCATACCCTAAATGATTTACTTTGCATTACTTGCTATGATTAATTCGCTAAAAATGATCAAAACAAGATTTCCTTAGAAGAAAGTGTGTGAAGATTATTGTAGCTCACCCTGGAGCCATTAAGCCCTTGGATAAGTGATTACTAACATGTTGTTACATGTTGTTACAGGTTAAGCCTTCTGTGTGTGTATTTTCTTAATCGAGATGGGTTGCCTTCTACTTTACAACCCATCCAACAAGGTGTGCTACTCCTGTTACATCAGTGGTGTAGCGATGTCCAAGAATTCTAAAATGCAAGAAGAATTTTAGTACTGTCGCACTGTCCTCCGTTGTTCATCGATTTGCTCGAGTGGGCACCAGTAACGTCTCCATTGTGAGACTTGTTGTTATTGTGTTTGGCATATCGAATATGCCACGGGGAGCTTGCCAGGCTCTGCCATGTGGGTGGGATACTCTCGGTAGCTTGCCGGGCTCTCCGAGAGGGATGAAGGAATCGAACCCGGGTAGGCCACATGCAAGGCAAATGCCCTACCCACTGTGCTATTGCTCCAGTCCAAGAAAAAGAATTTTAATTAAAAAAAAATTTAATAACACAAAAAACCCAGAAAGGAAAGGGTGAAGGCTTAACTTGTAAACCTTTGACTTCCTGTTGGGCCCAGGCCACACTGATAGCACTGGTCAGAAGCAATCAGATAAATATAAACAGCCATGTCCTGGAGGGTGGAGATGTCTCCCCACCCCACCACACACACACACACACACACACACACACACACACACACACACCGCCCCTCATGGAAACCCCCTCCCCCCCCCATCAGACGGGGCGTGATCCCTGGCACTCCACCGGTGAACATTCTCAACCACGAGGGCCCTGCCCAGGCATCTGGGCCTCTGGAGAAGGCAGCCAGGAAAAGTGCCCGATGCAGGAACAACAGCGATGGCCAGTGTAGACCCAGGGTCAGCTCCGTCTCATCAGAGCTTCCCTGGGCTCCTGACAGCCTCTGCACAGGCAGCTGCAGACAGAGACAGAAGAATACCCCTTGGATAACTGCCCTGACTCGGAGCTCATTTTGTGTCTGTGGGAAAAGTTCTTTCCTTAACAATGACATGTATGCAGCAGAGAAAGAGAAAAAGCAAAAAATTTTTTTAAAAAAAGTACCACCTGAGCCCCTGACACCTGACCAGGGATGAGGTAGGAGAAAGGATGCTTTGGCCTCTCAAGTCAAAGTAAAAGGCTGTGGTCAGGTTTCCTGTTTCTAAAACTTAATAACTAGCCACCATCATGATGGCTTTGCTGAAAAGGCAGGGAGAATCCAAATGGGACAACCTAGATGTGTGATCGCAACTACCTGTAAATATATATATATATATATATATATATATATATATATATATTCCCTGCTATCGAGAAGGGAATTCCCAATCGGTGGGGAAACGCATGGCGGTTTCTCCCCGCTACTTTCTAAATTTTCGAAAGCCAGCACAGACTCTGTTTATAATTAGAGGGAAATTATGATATGAAAGTGTTTCCAGTCAAACTAATCAAGCGAAACGACAAAGCAGCTAGGCCAGAAATCTTTAAATAAAGGATCGGATCTTCCAACACATCATTCAACCGAGGCAAAGATGTCCCAGGCAGCTGGGAAGGCCAAACACATCACAAAAGGAAGAAGGAGCAAGGGAGAGAAAGAAACGGAAGAAACTGTCTCTGCTCCCCGGGTTTCTCTCCCAGAGGCAGGAATCCTCCACCAGCAGCAGTCTCTGGGAGTGACACAGACATCAGGCTGGGAGTGACAGAGACGTCAGGCCGGGAGTGACACAGACGTCACTCCAGGCTCAGAGCTTAGCACAAGCTTTGCATGCGGGAAGCCTGGTTCCATCCCTGGCACTGCAAATTCCCAGAAACACCACCAGGAGCAATCTCTGAGCACTGACCTGGGAGTAACCCCTAAGCACCAACAGGCATGACACCATTCCCACTCCCCTCACCCTCATCCCCAAAAAGCGGCATGGCCAGGTAGTGTAGGGGTTAGGGTATTTGCCTTGCAAGTGGTTGGTCCTGATTCAATTCCTGGTACTTCACAGGGTTACCTAAGCACTAAGTCAGGAGTCAGCCCTGAGCTTACTGCCAGGTGTGGTGGTGCAAAAATTGACTGAAAAAAAAAAAAAGAAAAAAAGGAGGCTCAAAGGTGCTGTCTTCGGGGCTTGCCTACCACGCAGGGTACAAGCGAGCTAGGACTTGCCAGAGACACACACAGCCCCCTCAGACCCGCGTGCCAGAAGCTTCCATGAGCAGAGCAGCCCATCCTACCCACCCGCAGAGGGCTGCGGGGATCTTCCGGCAGGGGCTAAAAGCTTCCCCAGTCTCCAGAACACCAAACATGCAGGCATGCTCACGCAAGTACACACACACACACACACACACACACACACACACACACACACACACAGAGCCCTCCCATACTTTGTGACCACATCTAGACCCTGGGAAATTGGGACTCCTCTCTGCTCCCGGATGAACTTAAACCAGATCCCCATTCCAGCGGGCGGTCACAGAGACCAAAGCAAAAGTGGTCTCTGTCGAGGAGGGCGCATGTCAGTGGCCCTGGGTTCTATCCCCGGCACCACAAACATGGACTGGATAAAAACCTAAGTGAACCAAGCAAGCCGCCTGTTCCCAGGGACAGAGAGAGCTTCCACTTGGTATTTGCAAAGGGAAAAAAAAAAAAAAAAAAAGGAAGTATAGCCAGGAAGGCCGTTCACTGGCAGAGTCTGTGCCTCACCTGGGTTCAAGCCTCAGCACCAAAGCAGTGGGGGTGAATAAAAGGGAAGTGTTTCCAGCAGGCAAAACCCAGCTTATTGCTTACTGGCCAGCAGTGTTCTTGGGGCGTTATGTTGCAACCTTCCTAAAAACTGGGGAAACGGGTCTTTGAGAGCCACTTTCAGTACTGGTCTAGCAAACAGCCTATTGATCTCAGGAGGCCCTGTACAGGACACTCGGGTTACAAGGCACCTCCAACCTGTTCCCCGCCCTCCGAGAGACCCTCTGCAAATACTATTCATCCAGAGCAAATACTATTCATTGGGGATCTAAAGAAAATGGCCTCAGGGACTGAAGAGACAGGACAGCGGGCAGGGCACTTGTCTTGCAGGGTGCTTGTCTTGCACGCAGCTGACCTGGGTCCCAACCCCAGTGTTCCATATGGTCCCCTAAGCCTTACCAGGAGTGATTCCTGAGCAGAGCCAGGAGTCACATCTAAACACTGCCCGGGGTGGCCTAACACCACCCCACTCAAGCCCCCCATAAAAAAAAGAAGGAAGGAAGGAAGGAAGGAAGGAAGGAAGGAAGGAAGGAAGGAAACAAGGTCCATGTTTATAGTACCCACCAGCCACCAGAACTCACTCAAGTCTGTTTAGGAACCACACATGCTTATGAGTTAGAAAAGTACACAAGAAACGGACTCCAGAGTGGCTGGAGAGATAGTACAGTGGGTAGGGCACCTGCCTTGCATGCAGCAGACTCGGGTTCAATTCCCAGAACCCCATATGGTCCCCCAAACCATGCCAGGAGTGATCCCTGAGCACAGAGCCAGGGGTAAGCCCTGAACACTGCTAGGTGTGCCCCCCCAAAAAAAAAAAATAAAATGGACAATCAGAGAGAGAGACTGAACATCAAGCCCCCTGTCAGCTATTCCCTTTGTATCTCTCCCCTCACACGTTCCACGTATTGTCTGGCCTTCACTGAGCCAAGAACCCACTGCCTTGGTGATTACTACTTGTCTATTTCAGACCCAGGAGTTCTCTGCAACGGGTCTCCAAATTTTTAGCAACACAATTTGTGGCATTCCTTCTAGAAGCCTCTCCCAGAGGGTGATCTGGAGAGAGAGAGAGAGAGAGAGAGAGAGAGAGAGAGAGAGAGAGAGAGAGAGAGAGAGAAATACTGCCCAGTCAGGCAAAAGGATCAGCTCTGGGACCCAAAATCGTTTCATGGGCAAGGATCGGGATCAGCCCTGAGCACCCATGGGTGTGACACCAAAAGAAAAAAAAAAACAAAAATATATTTGATAGAAGGCATTAAAAGTTTCCTTCGCTGTAAACTGGGGGGGGGGGGGGTGAGAGAGGAGATCATAAAGAGGAAAATAACCAATAAGAAGTGGCTCTTCTCGGGCAGAAAGGGAAGGAAGGCAGAGAGGAAAGGCAGGCACCGAGGACCATCTGAGTCCCGAGTTCCTACAGGCTGGGATGAAATCAGGGGATAACACTTTATTCTAACTGCCGCCAGCACACGGAGCCAAAAGCCTCCTTCCTGACAGCTCTGGCTAGCAATGACTTGCTCACGCTTACCACGGAAAAGCAAAGGTTTGATACGTGACAACCACGGGTGGTTGGCGGGAGCAGTCAACGTCGTTTCTCACCAGACAACTAACAGGAACTGGGAAAATGAGAGTAAGACTCGGTATGGTCGCAGACACTTCTGCCGAGAATCTACCTGGCATGCCCCATTCGGGCAAAACTTTCCGTGGCTTACACATATGTCCGAGGTAGGAATGAATCACTCGGCACTTGGTTGCGACTGGAGGAGCCCAGTGTCCTGCCCACCCTCTGGGGCCGTCTGGCCAGGCCTCTGAGATGGCCACTGTCTCCTCCCGCTCCGCCTCCCTGCCCCAGTGCCAGCCAGGGCCATTTTTAAATTCCCTTAGAAGTTTCCCAACCACCGGTTTGGGTGAGGAGACACACGGCGCTGCATTTGCTGACATGAAACTAAAAATACCCAACTGCCAACAAAAGCATCTTTTTACAAGGCTGGCAGCCTGGTGTCCTGAGGCTGGACACCAGTGGGGGATCAGACCCACCCCCGGGGCTGGCTGGCGGAGCAGCTGCCCTGGTCACTGCTGCTCCCAGGCCGCCCGGGGACAGATGGGGCCCTCCTGTCCTGTTGGAAGCAAAGAACAGTGTTCTGCCCCGACCAGCCTCCTTCCAAAGGCTGCAGCCCGGGAATCCCGGGGCTCCTCCTCCCAGGTTAGATCCCCACTGCGAGAAGGTGGGAGGGAGAAAGAAAAAAAAAGAAAAAAGCAACCTCACTTCCCCGGAGGGAGTGCGCGCACGGTTCTACCTCCCTTCCTCTTGCCATTTAAAAGCAAATGATTGCTGAGACTGCCGAGAAAGGAGACTTGGAGGCGTTAAAAAAAAAAAATGGATTTCCGAGCTAAGGTGGAGATGGGGGCGCGGGGGGCAGGCCCCAGGGCTGGGAAGGGAGCCGAGTTTGGCCGGGAAGGTTCTACCTGTTGGCTTCGGAGGCTGCCCGGAGAGTCCCCGGGCAGGCGCCGCGCTCCAGGGCGCCCCTCCCTCTTTCCCTCTCTCCCCAAATCCCAAACTTTCCGCGGCGCCCCCGGGCAGGTTCGGGGCTCAGCTCTGCACCCCCGCCCCGTCCTGGGTTTCAGATGTGAAACTAGTCTAAGCCACCACGAGGGGCCCGAGGGTTCCTGTAGCGCCCCTGGGGGACACTGGGGGCCTAGGAGCAGCGGGCTGAGGGTGCAACGGTCCGGACACCGGCGGCGGCCGAAGAAGTTTCCTCCCAAACCCCGTTGGCCAAGGCGCGCCCCCGGGTTATCTGGGGCGCCCCGGGGTGCAGGGCCCCAGGAAAGGGAAAAGGGGAAGGAGCAGGCCCCGAGGCACCAGCCGCAAGGTCACTGCGGAGCCCGACCCCGGGGGTTGGTAGCGGGGAGGTACGGAGCCGGCCCAGGCCCCTTCCCCAGCCCGGCCGCGCCGACCCCCACCTGCTTCTGCGCGCAGCGGCAAGTCTCTCTCTCCACCACGTGGGAACAGAGGGGCTCCCAGCGCCGCCGGGGTGTGCAACCCCCGGGTGCCCCGGCCAGGCAGGGGCAGCGCGCCCCCGGCCCCCCTGCGCCTCTTACATGCTCAGGTCCCGGCGAGGACCGGGAGGGAGTTTTCGTTCTCTTCCATCCGAGCCCGCCCCCCACCCCGCAACCCTGCCCCAAACGCTCCCCACAACCTCTACCTTTCCCCTGCTCCCTCCGAGGTAGACAAGAGACACAAAGACATCAGAGAAACGGGAGGGGGAAGAAATCAAAACACAACTAAGGCACCTCCTGGTCCCATCCTCCAAGTGGCAGGCGAGAGGCCAAGGAGCCCCCCGCCCACACACACACACACACACACACACACACACACACACACACACACCTCCGCCCGCCCCCCCCTCCAATGTCCCTCCTCATCCCTATCCAGACTCAGTGTCCTGGGCGCAGCCGAGCAGCCCGGGGAGCCCCGAGGTGGCCACGGGAGGGAGGAAGAGGTAAAGGTTGGCAGCAGCGGCAAGAAGCCCGGAGCGAGCGAGAGCGCGAGAGGGAAGGCAATAACCAACAAAAAAACCACGCTAACGCGCCCCCTACCTGGGTGCAACATACTTTGGAAATAGAAGATGACCAGGATAAAGGATCCCAAGCAAGTGGCCAGCACCATCCGGCAAATTCTGTTCATCCTCATCACTTCCAGCAGCGCCGGCTTCATGGCTTTGTCCCTGGCTGGCCGCTGCGGGGACCGGAGTGTCCGGGTGGCGCGCCCGGGGCGCAGGAGCCGGGACCCCCCGGGCAAGCGCCGGGCAGGGCTGGGCGGAGGTGGACTTGGGGGGGGTCAGACGGGGGAGGATCGGGCTGCTCTGGGCGACCCCCCCCTCTCCCGGCCAGCCAGGGCAGGGGTGTGCAAAGGGAGCGGAGTGGCCGTGCAAAGGCGAGCTGCCGCTGTTGCTGCTTCTGCTGCTGCTGCTGCTGCTGCTGCTGCGTGGAGCCGCCGGCTGCGCGCTCCGGCTCCTCCTGGCCTCGCCGCCGCCGCCGCCGCCTCCTCCACCTCCTCCTCCGCCTCCTCCTCCTCCTCCTCGCGGTGCCCGGGCGCGGGATGGAGCCGCGGCGCGCGGGTCGCTGCGGGCGTCGGACAGGGCCCCCCGCTTCGCCGCTCTCCGGAGGCTACTTCATCGCGCTCGGGCGAGCTCCGTCCGGATGCCGGGGCTGGCTTTTCAGCGGAGGCAACTCGCGGCCCCCGGGCGCGGGGCGGGCGCGGGGCGGAGCGTCGCCTCCTCCCGCCCCTCCCCGGGACGTGGTCGCGTCCAGCTGTTTCCCGGGGAGTGCGCGGCGCGCTCCCGCAGGGTCCCAAAAGCCCTCAGCACGGCCCGGCCCGCCGCCGCCGCCGTCTGGAGCTGCTGTCAGCGTTTCCATGACAAAACCCGGAGGAAAAAAAGACGAAGCACACGCCGCCGCCGCCGCCGCCGCCGCCGCCTCGGCGCTGCCACCCACTCCCGCCGCCCGGAGCGCAGCGGGCGACGGGGCGAGGATGGAGACTCGGGATCCCCGGGTCCCCGGGTCGGGTGGGGGACGGGGGCGGCCGGGAAGTGGTCCCCACGCCTCCCAGGGAGCGGGAGAGCCCCTTTTTCCTGATGCCCACCACCCCGGATGCTTGGGAGAGGGTTGATTTGGGTTTGTTGTTGTTGTTTTTTTTTTCTTTCTAAAAGACAGCACAGTTTTGAGCCACGTTTTTGGGGTTTTTTTTTTTTGAGGGGGGGAGGGGTGGAAAGCCGAGGGCCGAGTTTAGGTCAAGGTTAGGGAAACTGCACGGCCCTCCGGGGAATCGGGGGACTGCGGAGCTTTCTCGGGATTTCTGCAGAGTCTTTGACCCACCACACACACACGCACACACACACACACACACACGCACACATGCACACACACGCACACATGCACACACACACACACGCGCGCGCCCACGCCCACGCACATACACAAACACACACACACACACACACACACACACACACACACACACACACCTGTGCACGAAGCAAAAGGACTGAGTGGCTTTGAAAGCTCTGGTTTTCCCAAAGAGCAGAGCCTTCCTGAGTGGCCCCAGCCTATCAGAGGGAAGGGCAGGGCATGAAGGTGCCCCAGCTGGCCTCCAAGTCCGGCTCCTGCATGGGAGAGAAAAAGAACAGTGGCCCTGGCAGGTAACTGGAAAGATGGCGTTGCTTTCCTGTATTGCACAGAGTGATTGAAATTTTCCACTGCCATGCTTTTCGCTGTTTAGCAATCAATAAAGTGAATGTGCGCCAGAGGCGCCCAGAGCACCGTCTACCTACCCCAGCTCACTGGAAGAAGGAAAAAAAAAAAACGCAGTTACTGTACTTCACTTACTCTACCTCGTTTTCTCTTTGTCTGTCTGCCGGCAGGGAAGTATCTTTTTTTTTATATTCCTTGCCAGTTTCCCTTGTATTTTTAAAAGTTAAAGAAGGGTTTTCATTCCAGCGATTAAGCGATACCTGGTAACAGTACCATTGTGAAGACATCTAACTTTGGCGCCATAGTCTCAGATCTTCACTACTATTTACTCAATTGAGCATGAAAGACAAAACCATGCTACTCAATGCCTGCATAGAATAGGTGTTGGATAAATACTGAATCTGAATGCAATGGGCCTTATCCTCCTGGCCACGATACATCAGAGACACGACTTGTCCACAGAGATGTGCGGCCAAAACTACCTCTTCCTCTTGCGTCCCCTTTCCCCCAGGTTCTCCTCCAGCAGCTCTCCCCTTTGATTGCAGAGGACAATCAATTGCAGCTCGATATTTATGTAGCCGTGTGTACTATATTAATTTGTACTCACTTGTGAATGAGTTGCTTGCTAAAGGCAGCAGAGCTGAACAAGCTTCCATGCCGTTATTCTCCAGTGGTTCCACATACCCCCAAAAGATTGAGGATCAGAGCTGCATGCAAGTACACACACACACACACACACACACACACACACACACACAAAGCAGGGGTAACTTGCAGAGAACGTTGCCAAATGAGCACTTGCAATATTTAGCCTAGAATATCCGGTTCTCATTTACCTCCTGTTTTACAGAACAGGTCACTCAGCTGGCCCCTGGCCTTCGGGGAGAAGCCATGTCCATGCTCTACAAAACGCTGGACCTATGGAAGGACCATTCAGGAGGTGATAGAGAGCAGGGCTGGCTAGCAATCTAATCACTGGGCCATGGAGTGATGGAGTGACCAGTCATCACCACCTCGCCCCACAGGCCTTCCTGCAGGAGGAATCCTTTTTTTTTTTCTTTTTGGGTCACATCCAGAAATGCTCAGGGGTTACTCCTGGCTCTGCACTCAGGAATTACTCCTGGCAGTGCTCAGGGGAGCATATGGGATGCTGGGGATTGAACCTGGGTCAGCCATGTGCAAGGCCAACGCCCTCCCCACTGTGGATCACTCCAGCCCCCAGAGGGCCTCTTTCTGCCTCTTCTCCTGCCTCTCACTCAAACCCCTGTGCCTACTAGCTTCAGCTTTATTCATCTCTGACTGTAGTATTCGACTTAGTGACTGGCACCTAGTGGGCACAAACAAGTCAGAAAGGCAGAGGAGATGCCTTCTGAACTCAGATCATCTAGGAGTCGGCCACCTCTATAGTCTTACTTTGCTTCTTTTACCCGCCAAGTCTACCCAAACTTGGTTCCGTCTCTTACTCTGCGCTGTGTGAAAAATTAAGGCAGCCAGGAGGTGACTGAGGTGTAAGGTGAGTTCCTATCTGGACTCTGAAGGGGGCAGGGGCGGAAAGGGACAGCAGCCTCTTCAGTCCAGTTGCATCTCCCCCCACCACCACCACCACCACCAATGTAGCCATCAGAATAGGCAAGGTTTGGCTGCCGTAACAGACAAGCCCTAATCTCTGTAGCTGCAAATACCCTGGGCCTATTCTCATTCCAGCTGCCCTTGCAGGCAGATGGGGCTGGCAGGGGAGCTGTCCACGTGGTACTTGCCGAGGAGGCCAAAGCAGCTGTGTTTTGAACAAGCCAGTTGCATAGCCTGAAGAAAGGAGAGCTCCCCTGGAACAATTCCGCACCCGACCTCTGGTGGTGTGGCTCCTGATGATTGGGTTATCATCAGGTATCAGCCGAAACTACTCGCCAACTCTCCACTACCCACACCCATCTGAGACTCGAAGAACCTAAGACACAGTCTTCTTAGCTGCCATCCCAGGTCGCTGGTAGGATCTTATTTTCCCTCCTTTTTCTAAATTCCCCATCACCCTCAGAGCTTTGGCAAATGGATCCCTTGCTCATCGCGGGACCTGCTAAAACCATCCTATTTTCAGGCTCGGTGTGGTCCTGAAAAAAAAAAAAAGTGTTAAATCGAACTTCTATTTCTGTCTGATCATCTTGGACAATTCGCAGGGAAGAAAGAAGCAGATGCAAAAATCCCAAGTCCGGCTTCCGTGAGCCCTCGGCAGGGCACCAAGCGCTATTTATCAGGCCCTGGGTCCCTGCAAGGCAGGGCTTCCCTCCTCGCCAGCCCTGCCACGGTGCTGGTTGGCATTGAGCAGCTCGCAGACCTGGCAACCAGGGCCCTTTCTGTGCCTGGTGTCAGAGAGAAGGTGTGCTGGAGCCCTGGTGGACAGAGAGCTCTTTAGGGTTCCCCAAGGAGGGGTGGCGGAGGGGCTGGTCCTGTCTCCTGCCAACATCAGCCCCAGGGGCCCCTGGGGGGACTGGCTATGCCCATTTACCTCTCTGGTCTCCCCAGCACAAAGTACACTCAGTTAACCAGCACACAGTAAATATTTGTGGAGTTTAATTCAAACCCCTTTGCCCGGAGTCTGCGGAGATCTTAGGGTACAAATTTTCTACAGGTAGGTAAACCACAAGTACACACGTGGGTTTCTCGGATACAGCTCTGAGAGCGACTGTTCTTCTCCGGCATTTTGGAACAAGGTGGGGACGTGGGAAAGGCAGAGAAGATGGATGGAGAAGAGAGTCAGGGCGAGAGGGAGAGAGGAGAGACGGCGTGAGGAGAGAAGGAAGGGAGAGATCAGGGAGGCCAGACAGGAGGAGGAGTGAGGTTCATCAGTCAGCCTCGGTCCACTTCCCTCTCCGAGCTGCCTTCCCCTCTGCGCAGTGCAGGCCCAGACAAGAAAGAGGCTTGTCCATCACTCCGGCTGCCAGTGATGGCCTCCACCCTGCTTATGTCTGCAGAGAGCCCAGAAGTACCTCCTGGATGCCCGTCCCTCTCACCTGCCTCCCCGAAGGTCCCTGACCAACTCCCTAAGCCTGTCCCGGTGACCGAGAAGCCCCCTGCTCCAATCACACATCTCACCCCCAAACCCAGATCCCTGCTCTGGGTGGCCCCACAGAGAGGCACCATAGCCAGGTACTCGCCAGGCTGACCGGCATTTCCAGCAGCTCAGGCCTCCAGATGGGGCCAATCAGGATTTTTCAGAGCACTCTAAGGTCCAGACAGGTGACAGAGGGTCCCTCAAGTCACTCTGCAGGAGGTGGCAGGTTCAAGGCGGCAAAGTCAGAGCCAGGCAGTGGCAGTGGCCACCGAGGTCCCTTCTCTCGTCCTCTCTAGAACATGTATTAAACTGAGATGCAGCGGATCAGGCGGGACTGTGTGACCTCAGGCAGGTCACCTCACCTCTCTGAGCTCCACTTTCTCCGCCTACAAAATGAGGACAATTGAGCAGCCGGGAAGGACGGGGCACAAGGTGATCCGTGAACACGGGTGCCCAGGTCAAACTTCTCCTTTGCTCCTGCCAGCTCCTGACACCGTCTTCCCTGAGTCTTGGCCCTTGGTGGCCCTCAGTCAGGACTTTAGCATTTCCTTGGCACACTTTGCCCATCAGGGCCGGTAATTTATTGAAATATTCATGTGTGTTTGTTATGTGTGTTTTTTTTTCCAATTTTTCCCCCCGTACTTCTCTACTCTCTGTACGACATTGCCTGAAGGGTTTGAGAAAGAACTTTCTTGAAGAAGAAAACTGAATTGTGGAAGAAAACCATCCAGGAAGAGACAAGAAGGTGGGGACCTTTCTAAAGGGGGGGGGAGGGCTAGAGAACCGTCAGTCACCGGGACAGGCTTAGGGAGAGAAGGGACCTGTGGAGCTGTGGGAGGTCAGAGGCAGGAACCTTGGAGGATGGTCCCCATGTCATCAGAGATACGTGTCCCCTGCATGACATCAGAGTTACAAAGCACGGCCACCCTTGGAGGTGCCCAGGAGACCCACAGGGCTTCTGGGTTTTTGAGCCAGGACCATATGAGGACCCCAAAACCAGGCCAGAGAGATAGTATGGGGCAACTACATGTGCCTCGCACATATGGTGAGGGTCCATCCCTAACTGGGCCCCTGGCTCTACACAGGCTCACGAGCATCGCTGGATACAGCTCGGCATGACCCTGGTTATCCCTGGAATCTCAGAGCCTGAGCAGCACCCCATCTTTGACCCTCACAGTGCACCACCAGCCAGGTTGGTTGAGAATTGCTGGAAGGGACCCCAGGGCTTCCTGAGGACTTCTTTTGGGAGGGGTGGGGGCCACCCCCAGGGGTGCTCAAGGCTTACTCCTACCTCTGCGGTCTCCTGGTGAGATGATGTGTGGTGCAGGGATCGAACCCGGGTGAGAAAGCTCCTTACCTGTTGGAACTGGCCCGCTGACTCTCCTGAGCACTTCTTGGGAGCTTGATCCCCTGCCTCCCCGACCCCCCCACTATTGCCACAAAAAAAGATATCAAGAACCTTCAGGTACTAAACCCTCATGCTGAGCCTCACCCTCCATTCAGAATCATATTCAGGCCAAAGCAGACAGTACATCTGAAGAGAGAGAGAGAGAGAGAGAAGAAGAAGAAGAAGAAGAAGAAGAAGAAGAAGAAGAAGAAGAAGAAGAAGAAGAAGAAGAAGAAGAGGAGGAGGAGGAGGAGGAGGAGGAGGAGGAGGAGGAGGAGGAGGAGGAGGAGGAGGAGGAGGAGGAGGAGGAGGAGGAGGAGGAGGAGGAGGAAGAGTCGCCTTCACTGCATTGACATTCAGAGCCATAGAGTGAAGGGAGACAGACCAGTGATTAGGGATGTGCCTTGTCACAGGGTACTACTGTCTCCTGGGCCGGCCATGTAGCTCCTCGGGGCTGACTAGGGAGCCAGAGGAAACAGGCACACAGCTAGTGACTCACAAGTTCCTTTCCACTGCACACCACACACCCCCAGCTACATGTCACCCACATCCCCGGGAACCTTTATACCCATCATACAAAGCTACCCTAGGTGTCCCCTTTCACAGGTGACCAATTCCCCCCCCCCCCACACACACACACACATACACACAAAGAGGCAGGGCTTTGCTCCCATTTGCACGGAGGGTCTGGGTCCACGAGAAGTGAATATGAACCAACTCCTTAGCACCAAGACCCAGGGCTCAGAGATTCCAGTCCGTGTCCATAGGAGCTCCAAACCACCAACTCCACCAGACTGGTTAGCCAGGTCAGGCTGAGGTGAACCCTAAAAGGAGCTAGAGGGTCGTGTGATGGGGAGAGGGGAGGATTGGGCCATGAGAAGTCAAAGGGCTTTTTCTCAAGTCAGCTGGGGTCTCCTCGCCCTGGTATGCACGGAGTCGGCACTTTCCCGTACCTTTGCATCCAGCAGGCCCAAGCTAGTTCGCGTCAAGCATCTTCTCTGCTTTCCCTTCTCTGCCTGCGAAGGGCTCGCCCTGTCGATGGGAAGAAAAGATGAGCCTGTGTGTAGAAACGGAGCAAACAGTGTTCACCTTTGTCTGCCCTACCCCAGGCAGCGAGAGGCCCCTGCTTCTCGGGATTGTTTGTGCCCCTCTCTGGAGATGAAACGGCTCTCTATAAGCCCACTGACCCCAAAGGAGCTGGGAGGTAGCAGGGCAGGGAAAAAAAGAGGGATCGTCTGTGTGTGCGGTGTTAGGGATGTCTTTCCCCAACAAAAAACGTCTTGTCTTAAGTGGACAGCTTGAGAAATACTTGCTAAAAAAGTCATCCCGAAAATGTGAAACTCCTCTATGCCCAAGGAAAATGAAGACAGTGAAAAAAGCAAGTTAAAATGTGGTGGGAATAATTCACTGAGGAAAATTTTAAAAAGGATGAAGGGTCACATTATATACACATAAGTGTATGCATACATATTCATGAGAACTAAGAAAATGCCACCGAGGGCCTGAGAGATAGATCGGGGTTAAGGCACCTGCCTGGCATCACCCTGGTTTCAATCCCTGGCACCCATGTCTGGTCCCCTGAGCATCTCTAGGCGTCATTTCTGAGCACTGAGCCAGGAGCGACCCATGAACACTTTTGTTGTTGCAACACCCTCCCTCTTTTCTTACCACCTTCCAAAAAATAAATAAATAAAAAATAGCAAATGGGGTCTGGAGTGATAGCACAGTGGGTAGGGAGTTTGCCTTGTACTCGACTGACCCGGGTTTGATTCCCAGCATCCCAGATAGTCCCCTGAGCACCGCCAGGAGTAATTTCTGAGTGCATGAGCCAGGAGTAATTTCTGTGCAAAGCGGAGTGTGACCCAAAAAGCAAGGTAAAGGTAAAGGCCCTCCAGTTGATCACCGATTTGCTCGAGCGGGCCCAGTAACGTCTCCATTGGAGACTTTGTTGTTACTGTGTTTGGCATATCGAATACGTCACGGGGAGCTTGCCAGGCTCTGCCGTGCGGGCGAGATACTCTCGGTAGCTTGCTGGGCTCTCCGAGAGGGGCGGAGGAATCAAACTCGGGTCAGGCATGTTGGCTGCATGCAGCACCAAAAAGCAAAAAAAAAAAAAAAAAAAAATTAAAAAAATAGCAAATGCCACCAAGATCTCAGTAGATGCAGGAAGGGGGGGGAAAAAAATAGACAGGCCAGGCCCTGTCTCACACATTGTTTTTCACAGGTTCAGAATCTAACTCACTCCTCCTGAGGATGTGCTCAGCCTCCAAGGTGCAAAGGGAAACAAACCCAGAGCAGCAGCCCCGAAGGCCTGAAGCGCGTGTGTGACGGGAGGTAACTTGTTCATCCGTGCCTGGAAGGAGACAGCGCGCCTTAAACACAGTAACGATGGGAAATGAGACCGTTTAGGGGAGGCGGGCTCTGGCCCCACGGGGGTGCGTCTCTCTAAGGCCAGGGAGATTGCCTCCACTTGCTTTGTCGCAGCATCCGGGTAAGGACACAGTGATGGGAGTGGCTTCTGCGGGCTGGGGAGAGGGATCACCCCTGTTGATGCTGACCACCCCATCTCCCCAACATCTCCACGTCATCTGTTTAATCACATGTGCCAAGTTTATTAGGACTGCCAAGGTTTTCCAGTTCCATCCGTGTTGCAGTGAATTGCACGACTGTGTGTCTAGAGCCCAACTAGGAATAACTTTGTAAATCACAGTGCTTTAATAACATAAAATTGGGGGTGGGTGGGTGGGGAGAACAGCCCCAGTTTACTATCAGGGCAACAGTGTTGGGTGGATGGCTTTTTTTTTATTTTAAAAATCCAAAATTTTAATGATATGTGTATTAGATAATAATCACATACTATATCATTGATTTTTAGTTGTATTGTCTTTGAGAAAGTAAATTTTTTTAAAAAAATTCTTTAGCCAAGATAAGTACCAGGAGGATTACTCCATGGCTTTGAGGACAGCCGCACACGCTAGGGGAAAAGGCAGCTCAGATAGAGAAGGGAGCACCAAATAAAGGTTGTTGGGAGTTTCCTCTCAGGATGGGAAATGCGTGATGAGAGTAGACTATAGACCAAACAAGATTGCCACTCAATGTCTCTTTTGCAAGCCACAGCACTCAAAAGGAGAGAGAGAACAAAGGGGAATGCCCTGCCACAGAGGTAGGGTGGGATGGGGGGATGGGGGGTGGGAGGAATACTGGGACTGGTAGTGGTGGAGAATGGGCACTGGTGGAGGGATGGGTATTCGATCATTGTATAGCTGAAACCCAAGCACAAAAAATTTGTAAGTCTACAACTGTAAAGTCAGTAAAGTAAAGTAAAGGCCCTCCCGTTGATCATCGATTTGCTCGAGCGGGCCCAGTAACGTCTCCATTGGAGACTTTATTGTCACTGTGTCTGGCATATCTAATACTCTCGGTAGCTTGCCGGGCTCTCCGAGAGGGGCGGAGGAATCGAACTCGGGTCGGCCATGTTGGCTGCGTGCAAGGCAGACGCCCTACCCACTGTGCTATCGCTCCAGCCCTGTAGGAGGGAGGGCCTTTACCTTTACCTTTACAACTGTACCTCATGGTGTTTCACTAATAAAAATTTAAGAAAAAAATTCTTATTAGTCAATCACTGTGGGATACAGTTACAGAGTTATAAACTTTTGTGCTTGCATTCCAGTCACACAATGATTGAGTACCCATCCCTCCACCAGTGCCCATTCTCCACCACCACTGATCCCAGTATCCCTCCCACCACCCACATCCTATCCCCCCCATTCCACCCTGCCTCTGTGGTAGGGCATTGGGTGGGTGGCTTTGGAGAGGCTAAGAGCCAGCCAGGGAGCTGGAGCGATAGCACAGCTGGTAGGGTGTTTACCTTGCACACAGCTGACCCGGGTTCGATTCCCAGCATCCCATATCGTCCCCTGAACACCACCAGGAGTAATTCCTGAGTGCAGAGCCAGAAGTAATCCCTGTGCATCACCAGGTGTGACCCAAAAAGCAAAAAACAAACAAAAAAAGAGCCAGCCAAGTCTTTCCACAGTCACAACTGCCCTGAATCCAGCCCCGCCTATGGGAGGCGCCACGGTGAGCCCTCCCCAAGCCTTTGCAAGTTACCAGGTAGCCTGTGGCATGGGCTTTACCAATAGGCTGTGCCAATCGGCACCTTTGTTCCTTGGCCAGGCATCACTGGAGGTGCCAGATACTCCAGAACCTCCACATCTTAATTCCATATGCAGAAAGACCCTCTGTAGGAGTTGGAGTACAGCGGATAGGGCGCTTGCCTTGCGTGCAGTCCTCCTGGGTTCAATCCCAGGTGCCAGCATATGGTTCCCCCAAGCTCATGAGGAGTGATCCCAGGGCATAGAGTCAGAAGTAAGCCCTGAGCACCGATGGGTGTGGCTCCAAAGCCAAAACGAAACCCCCCCGAAAGACCCTCTTTTTAAATAGGGTTTCATTCAAGATTCTGGATCAGGAGGTGATCTGTATCACTTCATTTAGCAGCGCCTGGAGTTTTGTTCCGATCAATAGGTAATACCTGCTTCCCTGGCCCTCCCGGGATTTCTGTGAGCTACCTAATACTCTTTAAAATATTCATGCGCTGCTCCAGCTAGCCGAGGGCTGCCTTAGCTGCAACGCTGATTGATCCCTGAGTGACCGGGCAAGACTCGCTTCCTGACTGGCAAACAGAAGCAGTGGTGCAGAGAGCCGAGAGAGCGAAGCCCACGGTCCTCATTCTGAGGAAGGCGATCTGGAAAGAGCGAAACTATGGAGATCATGAACTGATGGATGGCAACAGAGGGAAGGGGAAGGAAGGAGTAGCCGAGAGCAGGGAAGTGGAAATGGTCCCCTGGCCCCAGAATGATGAGTAGCTGTCAGTATGCATCTGTCCTGATCAAGAAATGGACCCCTCTGGGGCTGGAAAGATAGTGCATAGGTGAGGTGCTTGCATTGTACGTGGCTGACCGTGGTTTCGGTCCCCAGCACCCTCATATGGTTCCCTGAACCCAGCCAGGAGTAAGCTTTGAGTACCATTGGGTATGCCCCCCAACAAATAACAACAACAACAACAAACCACCAAGAAGTATATTCCTCCAAGACTGAACCCCAAGGTAAATGATGACTTTGGGGAGATTCTGTCAATTGTAATAAGACCCCAGTCTGGTTGGGGATGCTGATTGAAGGGAAGGGAGTAGGATGTATAAGAAATAACTTATATAAGAAATAACTGTGCCTTTCCCTCAATTCTGTCCGAATTATAAACTGGTCTGAAAGATACTTTGGTTGTTTTGTTTTTAAAAGGTCTTCTTTAGGATCTGGGCTGGAGTGCATGCTTTACATACAAGAGGCCCAGGTCCAGGGGGCCGGAGTAATAGTACAGCGGGTAGGGCATACTATCTGCATCCTTGCATGCAGCCAACCCGGATTCAATCCCCAGCATCCCATATGATTCCCTGAGCACTATCAGGTGTCATTCCTGAGTGCAGAGTCAGGAGTAAACCTGGGCATCACCAGGTGTGATTCACGCCCCCCCCCCAAAAAAAAAACACAACACAAAAGGCCCAGATCCATTTCCCAGCACTATAAAAGTCCTGAGTATACTTTTTTTTGGGGGGGGGGGTCAGACCTGGCGATGCAAGGGGTTATTCCTGGCTCTGCACTCAGGAGTTACTCCTGGCGGTGCTCAGGGGACCATATGGGATGCTGGGAATTGAATCCGGGTCGGCCGGGTGCAAGGCAAACACCCTACCCACTGTGCTATCTCTCCAGCCCCCTGAGTATACTTTTATGTTTTATATAGTTTGTATTTTTAGGGGATTCCATTTAACATCTGCAGGTGTTAAAAATAAAGAAAGAACATCTTTAAATTATAGGGAGAAAACCAGTATTTAAAATGTACAGATTGGTCTAAGCAAGCTTTCAGATCCATCCTGCTCTGACTTGGGAGTAACCCAAGAATGACCCGTCAAACTCAGTTCACATAACTGGGCCAACCCAATGGCATCTATGTTCGGTACTCAACCAAGAGCTTTTTAAATATGACCTCAAAAGTAAATAACTAGGACCTTCCCCAGGCAGCCTGCAAGTCTTCACCGAAGGGATGCTTCCCCAGAAGGAGCAGATTGAATAAAGGGCCCCGCTGAGCAACAATAACCTTGGAACATGAGCCTTATTCTGCTGTGGAGTCAGGCTTTTAATATTCAAGATGTTAAGTAATCTCATTATGATAATGATAAACTTAGGACTCCGATAAATGAAATTCAGAATGCTGATGTGCCAGGGGGTTCAGGAAGGGGTAATCATGCCCAGGAGCTGTGACTTCTCAGAGCCCTGGCCTCAGGCTTGGAGCTCTGTGTTACAGAGCACGCCTGCACCAGGCAAAAGACATTCAAGGTGGGAGTTTGATCCCTCCTCTGCCACTGATCATGGTGCTTCAAACAAGCCCTCTCCCTTCCCCAGCTCTCAAGAGCAGAGGGAGATGAAGCTAGAGAAAACAAGGCACTGATACACAGATCTTCACAATCACAATCACAACCATCCTGTTATTCGTCGATTGCCTCGAGCAGGCCCCAGTAATGTCTTCTTCGTCCTAGCCCTGAGATTTATTTTTTTAAAGTGCCATATTCAAGGCTCTTTCAGAGTTAGGAGAATGAGACCCTTCATTGTTACTGGTATTTGGCATATTGGGTACACCACGAGGAGTTTGTCAGACTCTGCCGTGTGGGCAGGTTACATTCGGTAGCCTGCCAGTTTGTCCAAAGTAGGAATGAGATGATAAGATGTCGCGCCGCGCGAATGTGGCCCCGTGCTTCCAGGAGCTGGGTTTTATAGTCTCTGAGTCTTGGCCATTGATGGGATCACACGGCGCCAGTTGAAGGGTGTGACCCCCGCCTACTGGAATTTGGAGATCTGGGTGGAGGATGCTCAGCCCCGATCTGAGTAGGCTTGGAGATCTCAGCCCTGGGACCCACGTGCCTTTGTTACTCTGCCGGTACCTTCATGTGTGCGGAGAGTGGTCTCAGGATGGTGGTGGCTGGTTCTGGAGGTCTTCAGCTGCCGGAGCCCTGGTCGGGGCAGGGAAGAAAACTCAACCTGCTCCCCTCCAAGGGGCCCCGGCGAGGACAGCCAGGCGCGGAGGCAGGAGACTCTGCGCTGTTCTCTTCCGGGAGCTGGGTTTTAAAACACAAATCTTAGGATCTAAGAGCTCAACTCCCACCTATCAGCAGAAGCATCCAGTAGAGGAAACGACTCAAATTTTCTCCCTGGTTTTCATTGTAAGGTCAATGCCATTCGCAGAACACATCTCCTCTTAGTAGGACTAGGTTATACCCCATAGGGTTGAGTGTCAACAAAATGAACTGTTAAATAAACCCATCTTGGTGATTCATGACCAAACATCTATACTAGTCAGAAACTTTTGGGTTCAGAAATCCAAATAGTGCTGGGCGGGAGAAAGAATTTGTACTGGCTCTTGTAATGCTCTTGTTTTTGTTCTGTCTTTTGCCTTGATTTTAGAGCCATCCCTGGGGGTCCTTGGGGGCTATTCTCAGCTCTGTGCTTGGGGATTGCTCCTCATAGTGTTGGGAGGACCCGGTGGCACCAGGGAGTAGAACCAGGATTTCCTTCTTGCAAAGGCTGCATCTTGCCCTTGGAGCTCTCTCAGACTGACTCCTGTAGCAGAGATCTCCAAAGTCAAAGCTGGCTTCAGGCATGACTGGATCAAGGCTTCAAGAGGCTCCTCCCGTGTCTCTTTCCCGATCCCTCGTCTCTGATCTCCTTTGGGGTTGTCTTTAGTTTTAGGGGGCGGCAACGTGCCACACAGTATGGGGAGAGCTGCATGCCTTCTTCCTGGCAGCTCCCACAGAGAACGAGGCTCCAGCTGTTGGGTTCCCACTGTCCTCACCAGCCCTTCCCCCATGGACAGACAGTGGATGACTCTGTCTAGACCTGGACAGCATGTTCCAACCCAGAGCTGTGGTGGCCATGGTCAGCCCTACTCACATCACCAGGACCCCAAGTCAGGGCAGTGTGGCTTCTGCCCTAGAGGCTGAAACGGACCCTCTCTCTAGAGAGGATGCTGGCGAGATGAGAACAACACTGGGTTAGCATCCTGCAGTTCCAGCAGGCAAAAACCCATCTTGGCTGGTTAAAATCAGGGGGTATCCATGGGTGCCAAGTTCTGGAGACTCGGGAAGTACTCAGTCCCCACTACCTTTGAGCTTCTTTTAGACTAGAGGTAACCTGCCACCCTAGATTGTGGATCTTCCCTTTGTCTGCAAAGTGAAATATTTTGTCCACCCATACGCACACTTCTGTGTGTGTGTGTGTGTGTGTGTGTAGGGAAGTGAATGCATATGTTTGTGATCATGTTATACTACCAAATAGGGGTGGAGAAACTGAGTGAGGATGGCCAAAGGATACACACTCAGTCTCAATAGAGGACATTCCTTGGGCTGGGATCCAGCAGTGCAGCTCTAGCTAACACCGATATACCACATACTTGTAAGTTGCAAAGAACAGACCAAAGTGTACACCATGGGCTGGAGAGAGAGTCCAGGGGCAAGACACTTACTTATCTTGCATGTAGAAGACCCAGGTTCAATCCCAGCACCACAAATAGTCCCCTGCACAATGCTGGGAGAGATTGCTGAGCACAGAGCCAGGAGTAAGCCCTGAGTCAGGATTGGCCCCAAAAACCCAAACAAACAAAGTGCACCTCATAAGGAAAAGAAGTATAACTGTGAAGTGACAGATTTTTTTTATTGTTGTTTTTCAAATTTTAAATTTTATTTTCATAAAGTTGTTCACAACAGTAACGTCTCCATTGGAGACTTTGTTGTTACTGTGTTGGCATATCGAATACTCTCGGTAGCTTGCCGGGCTCTCTGAGAGGGGCGGAGGAATCGAACTCGGGTCGGCCATGTTGGCTGCGTGCAAGGCAAACGCCCTACCGCTGTGCTATCGCTCACAATTGGTTACATTCAATATTTCAACACCAATCCTGCCTTTCTTACACCTTCCCACCACCATCACTTCAAATTTTCCCACCACCACTCAAGCAGATCTGCCCCCCCAGGCAGATGCTAGATAGTTTATTTTGTATCGCTTTGTTAAGAAGAGTATGAGGTGTCTATATGGGTCTATCTCACTCAACAAAAAGGTAAAAAAAATACATAAGGTGTCACACAGTCGCAAAAGTGCTGCCTGCTCCTGGAATTCTGAACTTTTAAATAATTGGGGTCCAGAAACATCTCTGCTATGAGCTGCTCAGTTCCAAGATTCACTTGTGAGTCTCTGGATCATGGCCACTAATGTGCTTAAATGGTACCTGGTGGCAGTTCACGGGCATGAAGGGGTGGGGAGATGGGAAGGGGCAGCCCTGTCCCCGCCCCTTGAGGCCTGGCGTTTTCAGGTCCTGCATACCTGGTTTTTTCAGCAGATTTAGTCTCTTATGTGAAGGGACCCAGGGTGAGCCTGTGAAGATCGGTTGTGAAGGTGGCAGCGACTGGGTTCTGGAGGTTTGCAGCTGCCGGCGTTCCTTTGGGGCCAGTAGAGAGAGAGGTTGCCCGCTCCCATCTGAGAGATCAACCCAGTTTAAGGTCTGGAAACATCTCTGCTGCAAGCTGCTCTGTTCTGATATTCATTCATGAGTCTCTCGAGGGGACAGATGTTAACTAAACGTGCAGTGACCATTTTCAACATAAACATATCAAAGTATCATGTTGCACAATTCTCCAACCAATATAACGTTCAATGTCAATTATAACTCATAAAACTGGGGTGGGGGAGGCTAAATTATCAAGTGCATATGTAGCTGGGTTCTAAAACTATAAAGAACATACTCTAAAATTGTAATTAAAAATTTGCTTGAGAAAGGAGAGATAGTACAGGGCGTAAGGCAGTTGCCTGGCATGTGGCCAACCTGGGTTCACCCCTGACATCCCACAGGATCCCCCTGAAACCAGCCAGACATGATCCCTAAGCACAGACCCGGGAGTAAGACCTGAGCACTGACAGGTGTGGCACAAAACAAAAATAAATAAATAAATTTAATTCACTTTAAAAATAATTGAAATGGGGGCTGGAGCGATAGCACAGTGGGTAGGGCGTTTGTCTTGCATGCAGATGACCAGGGTTCGATTCCCAGCATCCCATATGGTCTCCCGAGCACTGCCAGGAGTAATTCCTCAGTGCAGAGCCAGGAGTAACCCCTGAGCATCGCTGGGTGTGATCCCAAAACTAGGCTGCCACAACAAAGAAAGACAAAAATGATCGTCTGTACTTTCAATGCACGTACGCTAGCATCAGATGCATCCATCGAGGACCTGATGGTACAAGCGCGAAGGATCAAGTCCGACATCATTGGTCTGACTGAGACAAGAAGGCACCAATCTCTTCATGCCATTTTCGACACTGGAGAAGAAAAATTGTTCCTCGGAACATGCGATAAAAGAGGTGTTGGAGGCATCGGTGTCCTTGTCAACACAAACTTGGCCATGAGCATTGATTCATTCGAATGCCTAACAAATAAATAAAATAAATAAATAAACAAATAAATAAATGAAATATAAACAATTAAAAAATAGCTAAGATAAGCCTACGTAAAACAGCCAAGGTAAGGCCTCTGCCTCCGTGGGAGACTAGGCTCTGTGACTGGTGACTGCGAGAGCCCCAGGGAAGTGGCAATCCCTCCAGCCCCCATGACAGCTCCAAATTGATGCCTTCCACCCTGCCTCCCACACAAGGCTCTGCCTTCAAACCCAAATGCCCAGCTTCCTGCTCGCCTGCAGCTCTTCTTAGATGTATGATAAGCACCTCCCTTTGGAGATCACCCAGAGATGCCTTGATGCTTTCCACCCAGATTTTCCTTGTCGTTCTTAGTCTTCACCATGTCCTGTATGGTTACCTCCACTCCATGCTCAAGCCATAATTTATTTATTTATTTATTTATTTTAATGATTAGCATTTTATTACTGATCATTTTTTAAAAATTTTTTATTAGTGAGACACCATGAGGTACAGTTGTAGACTTACAAATTTTTGTGCTTGGGTTTCAATTAAACAATGATCAAATAATGATCAAATACCCATCCCTCCACCAGTGCCCATTTCCCACCACCACGGGTCCCAGTATCCCATCCCACCCTGCCTCTGTGGCAGGGCATTCCCTTTTGTTCTCTCTCTCCTTTTGGATGTTGTGGTTTGCAAAAGAGGCATTGAGTGGCAATCATGTTCGTCTACTTTCAGCATGCTTCTCCCCTCCTGGGAGGATCCTCCCAACACCCTTTATTTGGTGCTCCCTTCTCTGTCTGAGCTCCCTTTTCCCCTAGCATGTGTTGCTGGCCTCCAAGCCATGGAGTAAAATTCCTGGTACTAATCTCGTCAAGCCATAATTCAAGAGTCATTCATGACTCTTGAAAAACCAGTAACAAAGGTGATTTTTTTTTTGTTGTTCAAGTGAAAGCAATGGAGACCCCAAATAACTGTGGCTTAAAAAAATAAAAAAAAACACCCGCTTATTTCACTTTTTCTTCCTGTCAAGAATACAGGTAGGCAGTGTGGATTATTTGCTCCTGTGACTTCTCTCATGAACTCTTCCCACCGTTCCTGGGTGTTTCCGACTCTTCGTGACACAATATGCCAGCTAGATCCCAGTCATTCTCACAGGGTCCAAGTAGCAAGGGGGAGAGGGACTCCGCAAAGACAAAGCACAGGATACCTGCTAAGGATCTATGAAGATAGAGCACTTTGCTAACACCTCATAGGCAGAATTTGGTCACGTGGTGCTACCAAACCGCAAGGCCGACTGGGAAATGTAGTTTTTCATCCAGACATCTGCCTAGTGCACAACTGTGCCTGCGTGCAGTTCTGCTACTAGGGAAGGAGACCAGACCAGAGAGTAAGGGGTAGGGATAGCCCACACTTTCTTGCACGTAAGGCTGGGAAAGCCCCAAGTGATTATGCTCTTACCTCGGTTTCACTTCATCTCCTTGACTCAGCACAATGCAAGGCAGCCTCGCTGACGCTTTCTGACGCTCTTCGATTCTGCCCAGAGATTCAGAGCTTTTGGGCTGTTCCGCCTTGAAAGCACAGGGCCAACCTGTCTTCGGTCTAGTCTCGCCCAAGTGGCCCTTCCTCACCATGGCCTGCCCTTCCCCCCAGTCCCATTTATAAGTAACACGACCCCCAAAGCCAACCTCAATCATGAGGTTTAATGTTTCTTCCTTCGAAGCATTCATCACACTCAGAAAACACCTTTCACTTATTTTTTTGTCTTGTTTGCTTTCCTGTGCCTCCCGACTCCATCCCTGTAAAAGGGTTTGCTGTCTTGTTTCTAGCGCATCTTCACATAGCACAGAGTTGCGCTTGGTACATCTGTAATTGGGTTGCATTCTTTCTTTCAGTGTTGGGGCCACTGCCATTGATGCTCAAAACTTACTCCTGGCTCTGTGCTCATGGATCACTCCAGGCAGGCTCAGGGTGTGGGGTTGGGTGGGGATCATGCAGGGTTTTGGGGATTGAATCCGGGTCTGCTGCATGCAAGGCAAGCACTTGCCCGCTGTACTATCCCTCCAACCCAAATCTTGGTGTGATACAAGGCTGTGGGGGATGGAGGGTAGTTGAGACAGAGGAGGGTCCATTATGTCAATGCTAGTTGGAAATGGTCACTCAGGACAAGAACTGAATGTTGAAAGTAGGTAAAGGGATATGCATGATAACCTTTCAGCATCTGTATTGCAAACCATAATGCCTAAAATGAAAGAGAGAAAGAGAAAGAGAGACAGAGATAAGAGAGGTTCCTGCAATAGAGGCAGGTGGGGGTGATGGTAGCTTGAAGGGTTGGGTGGGAAACTGGGGACACTGATGCTTGGAAATTACACTGGCGGAGGGATGGGTGTTGGAACATTGTATGACTGAAATGCAATCATGAACAGCTTTATAATGTTCTATCTCACGGTGATTCATTTAAAAACAATTTAAAAATTAAAAGGTTATAAAAAAACACAAAAATCTTGGTGTGATAAATGAATGAACACATCAATTCTTTTAAAATTAAATTTCTTAATTCAATCCTCCTCAGACCCACCCAAATTCAGCGCTGGTGTCTTTGGGCAATTGTTTCCCTGTTGGAAGAAAGAATTCATTCCCCTTCAAGGCCTCATCCGGAGAGACAGGTGAACAGAGTTCAAACTTCAAAGAAAGCTGTGTTTGGCTCTGCCGTTCTGCCCGAAGCCAGGAGTCAGCCTTAAGTGAAGAGATAGAGAGAGATTAGGCGGCTCTGCGGAACTTGTGCTAACATGCTCTGTGGACGCCTGTGAGTCGAGTTCTACACGGCGATCACAGCGCGCCCTGTGCAGTGCAGATCACAAGCTCCTTTCCAGCTCTGCAGCTTCCCGAAGCTTCTGAAAGCCCGAGCAATTCGCCACCCTCACTCTGCCTTGGTTTCCCTTCCAGCAAGTTGATGATGATGATGATGATGATGATGATGATAGTCCCTCTCTCAGGCATTGGAACTGATTTAAATGAATGAAAATGGCTGGAGCAATAGTTGGAGCAGGGAAGCACTTGCCTTACGTATGCCCGACCCCACTTCTAGCCCCTGTCCTGCAGACAGCTCCCTGAACACTGCCAGGAGTGGTCCCCAATCCCAACCCTCAGCTCTGTGAAACTGCTGCTCTCCGACTAGGACCCGACCTGCAGAAACAGGACCCCACCCGCAGAACCAGTGTGGCTTCCAAATAAAAAAGCGAGAGAATGAATAAAAATAAGCAAAGCACTTTTTAAGTTGGATGTAGATGAAATCCCCGTTGTCAACAATCTTGGAAATGACAGCTTGCGTGAAGTGACAGGAGGCAAAGCAATTTTATCACCGACTCATTGACATAAAGTGATTTAAGGAAGCATTTAAGTCCTTATGGCATATTTCAAGGCATTCGAAGCATCACAGGCCTCTCAGGAGAGACCCCAAACAGGTCTAACAGCAAATAACTATTTCTATCCATTCATTCCTTTGTTTTTTCCAGCCATATTATTCAAGCTTAGGGTCCCAGGGGGCCCAGCCCAGTCACTTGCAGTCAGGGTCATATCAGACACCCAACCCAGAGAGGACATATCACAGGGTACATAGAATACCCATCCATACACATGTTCACACAAGTTCCCATCTGCCCACACACATGCTCTCCCACCCACATACATGTTCACACACATCTTTACACATGCTAATACCCATTCACAATGCTCACACATCGGGGCTGGAGCGATAGCACAGCAGGTAGGGCGTTTGCCTTGCATGGGGCCGACCCGGGTTTGATTCCCAGCATTCCATATGGTCCCCCGAGCACTGCCAGGAGTAATTCCTGAGTACAGAACCAGGAGTAATGCCTGTGCACCGCCGGGTGTGACCCAAAAAAGCAAAAAAAAAAAATGCTTACACATCCATGCACATGTTCACACCCATTCACACGCATTTGCAATGCATACATGTTCACTCATGCCCACTGCCCACACACATGCTCATACCATTCACACACTTGTTCATAATGCTTACACACAAGCTCGCAATGCTCACACCCATCCACATACATGTTTGCAAAGCTCGCTCCCATCTAGAGAGTGCTCACACATACATATGTTCGTGTATATCTTACAGTAGTCACACGCATATTCATGCATGTCCACACCCATGTGTTCACACACACACACTCACAGTGTATGCACAGTGTTCATACCCACACACTCATGTCAAAGGTCACATGCGCTTACACACACACACACACTCCTGCACACCTTCACGTGCTTTCACATTGTCACCTACCAAAATCAACTCACGACAGAGAAATGCCAGAGAAATACTTGGCAGCGTTTCCCGAGACTGGCTCCATGGGGTGCTGTGTCCCAGCCCTCGGCTCTGTGAAAATGCTGCTCCCCAGCCAGGACCCCACCCGCAGAATGAGCAACACAGAGATACGGGGATGCTGCGAGGCCCCAAAGCTGTGTCTGTCCCTGCACAGCTGCCACCGCCGGTTACAGTATTCATCTCTGACCCTGTTTCCAGCACAGTCTTTTCCTGGGGGACAGGTGCACCTTTCGTTCTAATGAGATGACTCTGGCAAGCCGCCGAGAGTATTTCGCCCGCACGGCAAAGCCTGGCAAGCTACCCTGGCAAGCTACCCGTGACGTATTTGATATGCCAAACACAGTAACAAGTCTCACAATGGAGACATTACTGGGCCCGCTTGAGCAAATCGATGAACAACGGGAGGACAGTGCTACAGAGAGATGACTCTAGGTGGGCTCCCGGCCGAGCCCCAGCATGACAAGAAATGTTCCTGTCGCTGAATCCCACCTGCAGCATCCCCACCAATAAACCACCAGACATCAGTGAATGGAAGGGGTTGTAGGTACCACCTGCTCATTGCTGAGTGCAGCAGAGGTGCGGGATAACCTGAAGATGGCACTGCTGTTGGCATTAGCCATGAATGTGGTCTGAGCCCAGAACCCCTGGGATCCCAGCATCACGATGGCACGGTGCAGGGACTCCTCCCCACTTTTGTGAAAGGCTTGGGGAGGAAACACATAGCAGGGAGGAGCTGGGTTTTCCCAGTAAAGAAGAAGGAAAACCTGAGCTTTCCCTGTAATATAAAGCTTGAGCATACTTCCTGCTCAATAAGATAAAAAGATTAACCAAAAAATGGATGAACGGGAGCAAAGCCTTCGCCAAAGGGATGCAGATGGCAAAAGCTCAGGAAAAGATGGCAGTCTTGGTGCTCCTGAGGATGATCTAAATGCAGACCACATGAGATAGCACTACACAGCACCAGCAAGGCTCCAACCAAGAACACTGATCATAGCCGATTGCTGGAGAAGGTGCAGAGTGTGGGAATATTCCAAAGTCTGCAGGGAATACAGATCAACTGGTACATTATAGCATTTTGGGGGGTGATGGAGATTTTGGGGCCACACCTGATGGTGCTCAGGAGTTATTCCTATATCTGTGCTCAGAAGTGACTTCTGGAGATGCTCAGGGGGACCAGATGCAGTGCCAGAACAGAACTGGGACCAGTGACTTGCAAGGCAAAAACTTTAATCCCAGGAAAACAATCTTTGGCACCAATCTAGTTGTTTCTTACAAAATTAAAGACACTTTCTACTGAAGGCGCCAGTTATTCCACTCTTAGGTATATGCTTCAGAGAAATAAAAACATAGATCCGCACGAAGATTTATACATGAATGTTTGTGGCAGTTTTTATTTATCAGCCAAGAAGTAAAAACAGAAGCCGGGGAGATAGTAGAGCAGATAAGGAGTTTGCTTTACCCCAGTCAACCTGGGTTTGATCCCAGGTACTCCGTATGGTCCCCTGTGCCCCCCCAGGAGTGACCTCTGAGCCAGGAATAAGTCCTGAGCACAGCTGGGAGTGGCCCCCAAAACAAGCCAAAAAAAAAAAAAAAGCAAAAAGCAATCACACATCTATCGGCTGGCTAGTGAGTAGGTGTGATACATCCATACACAGGACTAGAACTGAGTCACGAAAAGGAATGAACTCCAGATTCAGACAGTACAATGGATGTTTGCTGCATCTCAGAAAAACCATACTGAGTAAAAGAAGCCAGACGCAAAAGGAGAAAAACTGTGATTGCATTATATTAATTTCTAGGAAAACACAAAATAATCCACAGTAGTAGCAAGCAGATCAAGGTTTACACCTGGGCTTGGGGATGAGGTATAGATGGAAGTAGATTCTGCAAGGGTCACATTGGGATACGTGGGGAGTAGAGGAGCCTTTAATACAATTATTCTAATGACTGTTTCACAGGTACATAAATGTGTGAACATTCATAGAATCACTCAGTCTCTCACATGTTAATTGTACCTTAAGTAAAGCTGCAGTGGACTGTTTTATTTGGGGCACCCTGGAGGGGAGTGGGTGAGACCCCTACTCGTCCCAAGGGACCCAGCCCCGGCAGTCAAAAACCTCCAGAGCTCAACCACCATCAAGCTCACAGCTGCTCTCCACATGCTTGGATGAGCCTCACCCATGAGTGAATCTATTCCTGGACCGCAGAGCCGCAAACAGTTCATACCACACTCCCTACCCATACTCCAAGAGCATCGCACCACACTTGATGGGGTTCAAACTAGGAGGCAACCAATCTTAGAGGGAAATATTTTTACACACACACACACACACACACACACACACACACACATAAGTACACAAGTTTCTACCTCTAACAACATGTTAGTGATCTCCTATAGAAGGGCTTAATGGCCCTTGGGTGTTATACAACAATCTTCACACTCTTTCCTCTAAGGAAACTTTTTTGTAGCATTTTCAGCGGTTTTTCATAACAAACAACACAAAATAAATTATTTTGGTTCTGCTTTGGGGCAGGGGTTGGGGTTCAGGATGGAAATATCTGAAATATGGTGGTGGGAAGGTGTAATGGTGTTGGGATTGGTGTTTGAATATGAAATGTAATCAAATATTGTGAACTACTTTAGAAAATTTAAAAAAGAATCAAAAAAGAAAGAAAACTTCAATGAAGGGGTTGGAGCGATAATACAGAAGGTAGGGCATTTGCCTTACATGCTGCTGACCCATTTACCCTCCCTGCATCTCAAATGGTCCTTCGAGCCCACCAGGAGTGATTCCTGACCACAGAGCCAGGAGCAAGCCTAAGCACCACCACGTGTGAACCAAAAACAACCAAACCACACAAAAAAAAACCTGTAATAAAAACTGAGATAACCAAAGAAATGGTGACCAAAATACAAAGACAGTCTACAGAATGGGAAAGGATATTCGCTGAATACACATCCGACAAGGGGTTGATATCAAGGATATACAAAGTACTGGTTGAACTCCACAAGAAGAAAACGTCCAACCCCATCAAAAAATGGGGCAAGGAAATGAACAGAAACTTTCTCAAAGAAGAAATCCGAATGGCAAAAAAGCACATGAGAAAATGCTCTACATCACTAATCATCAGAGAGATGCAGATCAAAACCACAATGAGATATCATTTCACACCACAGAGACTGGCCCACATCCACAAGAACAAAAGCAACCGGTGCTGGCGTGGATGTGGCGAGAAAGGGACCCTCCTTCACTGCTGGTGGGAATGCAGGCTGGTCCAACCCTTTTGGAAAACAGTATGGACGACTCTCAAAAAATTAGAGACTTCTCTAGCTCACTCTCTCTATCTCACTTCTCTATCTCACTCTATTTCCCCTCCCCTTCCCTCCCATCCCCTCCCCTCTCCTCTTCTCCTCTGGATCTTATGGTTTGCATGGACCCATGGACAAAAAATTAGAAACTGAGCTCCCATTTGACCCAGCAATACCACTCCTGGGAATATATCCCAGAGAGGCAAAAGAGTATAGCCAAAGTGACATCTGCACTTGTTTGTTCATTGCAGCACTCTTTACAATAGCCAGAATCTGGAAAAAACCTGAGTGCCCGAGAACAGATGACTGGTTAAAGAAACTTTGGTACATTTACACAATGGAGTACTATGTAGCTGTTAGAAAAGATTAAGTCATGAAATTTACATACAAGTGGTACTACATGGAAAGTATCATGTTATGCAAAATGACTCAGAAAGAAAGGGATAGACATAGAAAGATTGCATTCATCTGGGGAACATAAAGGAACAAAATAGGAGACTAACACCCAAGAATGGCCAAGATTAGTACCAGGAATTTTGCTTCATGGCTTGGAGGCCAGCCACACATGCTAGGGGAAAAGGCAGCTCAGATAGAGAAGGGAGCACCAAATAAAGGGTGTTGGGAGGATCCTCCCAGGAGGGGAGAAGCATGCTGAAAGTAGACTATAGACCAAACATGATTGCCACTCAATGCCCCTTTTGCAAACGACAACACCCAAAAGGAGAAAGAGAACAAAAGGGAATGCCCTGTCACAGAGGCAGGGTGGGATGGGGGGGGATGGGAGGTGGGAGGGATACTGGGACCCGTGGTGGTGGGAAATGGGCACTGGTGGAGGGATGGGTACTAGATCATTATATAACTGAAACTCAAACACAAAAATTTGTAAGTCTACAACTGTACCTCATGGTGTTTCACTAATAAAAATTTTTTAAAAATTTTAAAAAACTGAGATAAGTAATTTTTAAAAACAACTATTTAACAAATAGATATCACACTTTACATGATTGGAGCATCTCTGCCATGGACAGAGCACTGTAGCACTGTCCTCCCATTGTTCATCGATTTGCTCAAGCGGGCCCAGTAACATTGTGAGACTTGCTGTTACTGTGTTTGGCATATCGAATACATCACACGGGTAGCTTGCCAGGCTTTGCCGTGCGGGCAAGATACTCTTGGTAGCTTACTGGGCTCTCCGAGAGGGGCAAAGGAATCGAACTCGGCTTGGCCTGGTCTGCCGAGTGCAAGGCAAACTCCCTACCCACTGTGCTAACTCTCCGGTTCAAGACCATATGATTCCCAGTAAATAACCCTGGGGAAAGTCAGCATAGTTTACATAGTTTACCCTAATGGAAGGCCATGGACAAAATATTCTTTTTTTTAATTTAAAATTTTTTCATTTATTTTCAACTGAATCAGTGATATACAGCTACAAAGTTGTTCATGATTGGGTTTCAGTCATACAATGTTCCATCCCTTCATCAGTGTCCATTTCCCACCATCAATGTCCTCAGTTTCCCTCCTGCCACCCTCCCCCCCCCCCCCCACACACACACACACCTGCCTCGATTGCAACCTGGAGAGGGAAGCTGCTACTTTTTGAAGACACAGGTCTCTTCAGCATCAGGCAATGTGGCTCAGGCCACATTGCTTTGCTTTTGCAAAGTGCTCCCCTCTCCACTTCCATAGGTGGTAACATGCATGTTACTGGAACAATCAGCCTTCCACCAACGGTGCAGCCATTCCTTTCTTGCAAAGTAAGTTCTGGAATTTACTTTTGCTTCTTCTGTCCGAGTGGGACTTTCTCAGAAGCTAGCCACTGTTGGCAGGAGATACCAATAACCGCTTCAAACCCCCAACAGTTTTTTATTGTTGTCGTTAAACGTTTCTTGCTTTTTTTATTATTGCTAGTGTTTTATGTTTCTAACTGTTCTTAGCCTGTAAATAAAATTTTATCATCAGTGTGTAATTATTTTTTTAAAAATTCCCTCCCCAGTTTATTTAAACACTCTAGTTTAATAAGTCGTTCATAATAATTTGTTCCAGGCATTCTATATCCCACACCCATCACCCCGCCACGTGTCACCTTCCCTCCACCATTGTCTCTATTTTCCCAGCCACCCCTCAAGCCTGCCCCTGTAGCAGACCTACAATAATTTAGTTTATGCTAAACCATGGGCTGGAGCGATAGCACAGTGGGTAGGGCGTTTGCCTTGCTCGTGGCCGACCCAGGTTCCATTCCTCGTCCCTCTCGGAGAGCCCGGCAAGCTTCTGAGAATATCTCGCCTGCACGGCAGAGCTTGGCAAGCTCCCCGTGGCATATTCGATATGCCAGACACAGTAACAAAGTCTCACAGTGGAGTCTCACAATGGTGCCCACTTGAGCAAATCCATGAACAACGGGAGGACAGTGTTACAGTGCTATATTAAACCACCAGTTCTTTCCTTGGCAAGTGGCCACAGCCTGGACTTCAGTCTTTTCAGTGGACTCCGCCACGGCTGCAGACATCCGCTGCCTGACACCGCATGATAGAGTACCTCATGGGAGCCAAGGACATGGCTCAGGACTAGAGCACTTGCCTTGCACTTGGGAAAGCCTGGGTTCCATCACCAGTACCACATGCAACACACAAACACGCAAAATCACAATCAGAACCACGAGGCTCACTAGACCCTAAGTCCCCGGCCATGTGGTTGGCCATGGTAGCGAACAGCATCTTCATGGGCCAGCCCTAACCGGTACTGGGAGAGCCCAAGTCCCTTACTCCCATCCCAGGCCCTGCTGGATTCTCCGACCCACCATTCAGCACAGTACCCTCCTCCTCCCTCACTTCAGACCAGATCTTCAAAACCCCTCACGTTTCCCTCCAAAGAGTTTATAAAACCCAAACATGAATAACATTAAAAAAAATAAATAAGGCACAATTGAGGCTGGAGCAATAGAGTACAATGGGTAAGGGGCTTTCTTTGCACCCAGCTGACCCAGGTTTGATTCCCAGCATTCCATTTGGTTCCCTGAGCCCCACCAGAAGTGATTCCTGAGTGCAGAGCCAGGAGTCATCCCTGAGAATTGCCCGATGTGGCCCCAAGACAATAACTAAAATCACACAATAAATAAGAACTCTGAGTAGATGCCAAGACTTCCTAATTTCATTCTCTTCTAAGCCACTCAGTGCTCTGCAGCATTTACAAGACAGCCCAGTTGGGCCAGGAGAACTGAGACCCAGAGGGAGAAGCCCCACTTTCTTTTTCACTATCCATGTCCTTTCTTCCTCCCTCGACTTCCTGTGGTCCTTGTTAGCGTCATGATGACTGGTGCTTGCACATACTCCGTGGCAGGGCCCCCTTCTTCCCATTCTTCTTTGTTTGTGGTGGTCACCAGTTTCTCGCACTTCGTTGTGGTGTTCTCAGGGTTGAGTCAAGACAAGCTTGTGATGGGGCTCACATGCCCTTGGCCAGAGTTGGCTGGAGATCACATGCTTTGTTGGGGGTACTGGCATCCAGGATCATAGTTAGCCTACAAAGGAGGTGCTGGGGTTCGAGCTCTTGGTCTCCCACCAACTCCAACAGCTGGCCTACAGCCCTAAGTCCATCATCCTTTTTCAGACTAAAAATTCTTCTCTGATACTCATCAAGATCTGGGGCACCTGTTGGCTACTGTGACCAGAAGTGAGGCCAGAAAGGGGTGGGGTGGGCATCATTTGAGAATGAGAAGCAGAGGTCACCAGTGTATGGTGATTCCAAGTTCACTCGTTTGCAATGACCTTTTGATTCTTGAGCCAATTGGCCTCTGCCTCAAGCATGGTTCCACTCTGGTTACCAAGGGATATAGCGGTCATGAGCCACAGAGTGTGCCCACTTGGTCAGGTCAATTCTGGATCACACCTTGACACTGGTGGAGTGATGAAGCTATGTGTCTAGGGGACTAACATCTGTAATCAGTTTAACTGGAGCACCTGAGTGATCGATAGCACAGCGGGTAGGGCGTTCGCCTTACACGCGGCCAACATGGCCGACCCGAGTTCGATTCCTCCGCCCCTCTCGGAGAGCCCGGCAAGCTACCGAGAGTATTCATATATGCCAGACACAGTAACAACAAAGTCTCCAATGGAGACGTTACTGGGCCCGCTCAAGCAAATCGACGATCAACGGGAGGGCCTTTACCTTTTACCTTTACCGGAGTACAATGGGGAGGGCATTTGCCCTGCACGTGGTCAACCTAGGTTTGATCGCTGGTATCCCATATGGTACCTCTGTGCACAGCCAGGAGTAATTCCTGAGGGCTGGAGCGATAGCATAGTGGGTATGGCGTTTGCCTTGCATGCAGCTCACCCGGGTTCGATTCCCAGCATCCGAGATGGTCCCCCGAGCATCGCCAGGAGTAATCCTGAGTGCAGAGCCAGGAGTAAACCCTATGTATCGTTGGGTGTGACCCAAAACAAAAAAACAAACAAACACAGGAGTAATTCCCGAGTGCAGAGCCAGGAGTAATCCCTGAGCATCACAGGATGGTTATCATCCATCATCTGCTGGGCTGGATTCCATATGGTTGCAGGCTTGGAGGGCAAAGTTGAAGCTTTCCCGGGAGGAAGTCACAGCTAAACCCAGGCGCAGATATTGCAGTCGGCCCCTTCCTTGCGCCATCCCCTCACCCACAGACTTCAGATGTGCCCACCTTCAATGAGGTCAAGTTCTTGCAGTGAATCTTTAAAAAAATACCCTGCTGGTCTTTTTCTCTCTCTGAAACCTGCATGGTTTCAGGCCTGAAGAGGCTTTTGCAAAACTGCAAACCGGGTTTCCTTTCTGGAGCCCTAAGAGCTCCAAAGTGTGAGAATGATGTGGCGCATAGAACTTTCAATGCAATGTGGACTCCTCTTCAGTGCAGTTTCTCCTGGAACTGGGTTCTTTTTCTTGGCTTGTTTGTTTTGGTTTTGGGGCCACATGCAGTGGTGTTTAGGGGTTACTCCTGACCTGGTGCTTGGGAAGAGGGGTCACTCCCAGTGGTGATCAGAAGACCATGCAGTGCAGGGCACTGTGGTTGCATGCAATGCATGCACTCAGCTCTTGAACTAGGTCTTGTATTTTGTTTGTTTATTTGTTTGTTTGGGCTGGAGCGATAGCACAGCGGGTAGGGCGTTTGCCTTGCGCGCAGCCAGCCTGGCCTAGCCGGGTTCGATTCTTCCACCCCTCTTGGAGAGCCCGGCAAGCTACCGAGACTCTCTCGGCAGAGCCTGGCAAGCTCCCCATAATGTATTCAATATGCCAAACACAGTAACAACAAAGTCTCCAATGGAGACATTACTGGGCCCGCTCAAGCGAATCGATGAACAATTGGAAGACAGTGTTTCATTTGTTTGTTTAAAGGCCATACTCAGTGATGCTCAGGGGTTACTATTGGCTCTGCACTTGGGAATCATTCCTGGTGGTGTTCCAAGGGTTTATATAGTATGCCAGGGATCAAACTCAGGTCGGGAGGATGCAAGACTCACACTTTGCCCACTGTCCTAGCTCTCCAGCCCCTCTGCAAGCTTTCTAAAGCAGGAGACCATCCCAGCTTTACTTGATCCAGAAGCTCCCCTGCCCCTTGTAAGTCAATTCCCAACAAGCTATGAAAACACATCAAAAAGAAAGATTTCCAGAGGCCGAAGTGATGGCACAGCAGGAAGGGTGTTTGCTTTGCACGCAGCCAACCCGGGTTTATTTCCCAGCATTCCATATGGTCCCCTGAGCACTGCTAGGAATTACCCAAAAGGCAAAAAAATAAAAACAAAAACAAAACAAAAAAAAAAAAAACGAAAGCTTTCCTGGAGCTGGAGAGAGAGTACAGAGAGTAAAACACTTACCTTGCACACAGTCAACTGGCGTCAATCCCCGACATCTCATATATTCCACTAAGCAGGAGTGGGGATCCTGAGCCCAGAGCCAAGAGTAACCCCTGAGCATTGATGTGTGGTCCAAAAAGCGGAAAGAGGGCTGGAGAGATAGCACAGCGGGTAGGGCCTTTGCCTTGCATGCAGCTCACCCGGATTCGATTCCCAGCATCCCATATGCCCCCCACAAGCTCTTCAAGGAGTAATTCCTGAGTGCTCAGCCAGGAGTAACCCCTGTGAAATGCCGGGTATGACTCAAAAAGCTAAAAAAAAAAAAAGGCAGAAAGAAAGGAAGGAAGGAAAGAAGGAAGAAGCAGGAAAAGAAGAGAAGAAAAGAAAAGAGAAGAAAGAGAAGAAAGAAAAGGATTTCCTTTCTGCACGTGGAAAGCACAATTAATGATACTTTCCTTCCCCAGCTTCCTAAGACCGATGTGGGAATCAAGTGTGAGCATGGATGACTCTGGAACTGTGAAAGCAGAAAGATAGAAGGATCCTTATTATCTTTGTAATGCTCTTAATTACTATTATCGCCATATTAAACCCCACAATTACTCTCTTCCTGCCACATCCCTTCCTGAGAGAATTCGCCTTCATCTACACACCAGACTGGTGCTAAGTCACTGCATGTGTGCCAGGTGGCGTCGGGAAGATAGATGAGGGGAAGTTTTCGATTCCTTCAAGAATGAACTCTGGTTCTCCGTATCCTTGAGGAAGAAGCTTTATATCACTTAGGGGTCTTGGATGATAGATTTCAGAAAACACAAGGCACCGACTTAAGAAAAATAAGGTAGCAGCCCATAAAACGCAAAGTTCTCAGTTGACTATCACCACTAATGATTACACAGTGCTCCAGGGTTTAGCCAAGGCTATAAAGAAAGAAGGAAATGGTGTAAAAATTGGAAGGGAAGAGATAAAAACTGTCATCATTTTCCTTGAAAAAAACCCACAGGAGCCACAGAAAAATTATTAGAATTTATAACAATGTTGCCAGATACAAGATTAGCCTATAAAAATCAATAGCATTTCTCTACACCATCAATAAATCAACAGGGAAAAATAGTAACTTTAGGACATATTTTTCTCACATTTTAATGTCTCTGAAATGGGAATGCATCTTACATTGATGATGTGTAATTTCTGAATAAATACAGAATTGAAAATAAGAAGCTGCTCATAATAGTTACAGATATATTAGTGCCTGGGAGAGAATATAAGACCCCGGCCAAGGAAAATTTCAAAACTGTGCCAAGCATACTGAGCTGACCAGGATAATTGAAGGACTCACTATGTTCTTTGTTTATTTTAGGGTACACCCGGCGATGCTCAGGGCTTACTCCTGGCTCTGCAGTCAGGAATTACTCCTGGCAGTGCTTGGGGTGGAGGCAGATACTGGGCACCATGTGGGTTGTGAAGATCAAACCCCGGTCAGATAGGGATTGTGCAAAGCAAGCGCCTTCCCTGCCGGACTACTTCTCGGCCCCGGGACTGTCTATGTTCTTCACGAGATGTCTTATGTCAATCAGTTGTCAACTCTCCCCCCAATTCATCTATAAGCCCAACGCAATCTAAATAAAAACTTCGCACGGATTATTTCGAGCAAACTAAAATTCTACACAAAGACCCCAGTACGAACGACCAAAGTATATAAAACTGATTTTTGAAAAGATATATCATTGCAACATGGACTACTACTTCTCAACTTTTGTCTAGGGAGTTTTACATACATAAATATGTGAACTGCATTATATATTTCTAATTATAAATTCCCCTTCACCCCCAAGATAATAATCACAGTGCTACTGATTTTCTGTGTATATATTACTATCAGCACTTTTTTTTCTTTTACCTTTTTTTTAAGAAGGGGGAGGGGGACAGGGGCATACCTATTCAGGATCTTCTACCAGTATGGTGCTGGGAGGTTGCTCCCAGGGTACTTGGGGGGGGGGGGGTCAGTCAGTGCTGAGGGTTCCTGCATACAAAGCATGTGCCCCAGCAGTTTTCTCTCTTTTTGGGTCATACCTGGCAATGTTCAGGGGTTACTCCTGGCTTTGCACTCAGAAATCACTCCTGGCGGTGCTCACGGGACCATATGGGATGCTGAGAATCGAACCCTGATCGGCCGCGTGCAAGGCAAACACCCTACCTGCTGTGCTATTGCTCCAGCCCCTATTTTTTTTTCTTTTTGAAGTGCCCCAGCATTTTGAACCATCTGCCCAGCTCCAGAAGTAACTTTTTAATTTTTATATTATTTTTTTATTTATTTACTTATTTGTTGGTGTGGGGGCCACATCCAGAAATGCTCAGGGGTTAGTTCCTCCTAGCTCTGCACCCAGGAATCACTCCTGGTGGTGCTCGGGGATGCCAGAGATCAAACCCAGGTCAGCCACGTGCAAGGGAGGTGCCCTACCAGCTGTACTATTGCTCCGGTCCCAGAGAAACATTTTTAAATTCAAAAACAAGCACAGAGCATAAGATTAAAGGATGAATTCGAGAGCTGCGTTCATTTCCTCTTGTTGCCATAATACATAACCAGCAGTGGCCCCCTTCCACCATCCTTTAAATTCATAGTTGCCTGGATCACAGGTGTGTGAACTCAGAGGGGTGCTCTGTGAAATTCCCAGACAGGCCACCTCCAAGCTCATTAGCCTAAGCTGAGTTCAGTTCCAGGCAGCTGCAGGATGGAAGACAACCCTGGTTCCATCCCTGACACCAAGGATCATGGAGAGCCACATCCCTGAGCATGGAGCTGGGAGATGCCCCCGAGCACTGCCAGGTGTGACCCAACATTCATCGATTTGCTCCAGTGGGCCCAGTAATGTCTCCATTGTGACCATTGTTACTGTGTTTGGCATATCGAATATATCACAGGTAGCTTGCCAGGCTTTGCCGTGCGGGCGAGATACTCTTGGTAGCTTGCCGGGTTCTCCAAGAGGGGCGGAGGAATCGAACTCGGGTCGGCCATGTTGACTGCTTGCAAGGCAAACGCCCTACCGCTGTGCTATTGCTTCAGCCCAACATTTAAAAAAAAAAAAAAAGTAGGCAGGGATGGTTTTCAGGCAGAGCTTCCTTCATCCCAGCCTCTGGTAGTGCTACCAGGACCCACCTCTGTTCTCTGTCCCTGGGGGTGGTTGCACTCCCCAATCCAGCTTGGACAGATGTGAAATTGGATGCAGTACAATTTTCAAGGCAAATATTGGTTCTGCTCAACTGAAGGAGCTTATTTAGCCGGCCAGCTGCAGGCTTGTGATGGAAAATAAAGCGTTGGTTAGTCGCCGTCTCTGCCTGAGTCATTTGAGCCCCACGGACCCACCAGACCGGGGTTCACCAGTGTTCGGGCACACCCTTGACTGACTGTGGTCCCCATGAAGAGTACAATCGTGCGTCTGCACACTCCGGGGCTTTGCCTGGTTCCCATCACCCAGTTCAGTTAGGGCAGCAGAAGGGCTAGAACGATGCCTGCAGCTCTGCCGAGCAGAGATGGAAGCGCCCACGGTCTTCATCTTTCATTTCCATGGGGCCTGAGGGGTGATCTGCAACACTTTCAGCCAGCTGCAAGCCTCTGATGGAAATGCCCCCTCCTTCAGACTCCCCCAAGTGCTATCTTTCGGGGGCCGCTGGGATGGACAGTGCGGTGCCCTCTCTGTACCTCCCTTTCATTGTCCGTGTTGAACCCTGGAGTGCCGCTGCCTGGGTTTCATTCCCACACAGTGCCAGAGGTGGGGAGGCTGGAACTGGGGCATCGGAGCAGGGGAGCGGGGGTCTGATGGGGTTCTGATGGAGGAAACTGGCTCCCTCCACATCCCCTCCAGTGGAGGCCCATGACCCTTGACCTTCCTTGGCTCGTTGGCCACTACCCTCTGCTCCTCCTGGCACCTTCCCTGGGCCTGTCACTCTCTGCCCTCTCTTTCTTGCAAGGACACGGGTCATTGGGCCCTCCCTAGTCCAGCCCGATCTCAATTTAACCAATGACATCTGCAAAGACCTTCTGTGCAAATGAGGCCACATGCGGGGACTGGGAGACGGTCCAATGGCTTGAGCACAGGCAAACTGCACGCAAGGGGATCTGGGTTCCACCCCTGGGCACTTACTGGCTCCATCATGCACCAGCAGGAGGGAGATTCATAAGTCATTCAGTCCAACCTTGGCCCAACTTTCAAAACTGCATCATCAGTAAGAAAGGTCGGAGGGCGTCTGCCCTAGCCCTGTCTTGGGTAGGAGTCAGATGCTCAGGCTCAAGAGGAGTAGGGAGTCACGAGAGCAGCATTTGCATGCAGACCCCTTTAAGACCCCCAGGGTCCTCCCATCCATGTGAGGGCCACGCTCATCCCTTAGCTCTGGGGTGCTCTTTCACTGAATCCTGCAGCCACCCCCCCCACCTCCCGCCCGCCCCCACAGACCTGCGTGTGAGCAGAATTCCTAGGCGAACCCCCTACCCTGTCTGCAGTCGGCGTATCCAAGGAGACTGACAGATAGATGTGACAGCTATAAATCACCATCTCCAGGCTGCATTCTTAATGCCTCTCTCCCCTGAAAGGGCCTCTGTGCTCTCTCTCAGCAGACTTGTTAGGGAGGTAATTGAACCTGGGCTGCCTCTGAATGAGAACAGTATCCCCACCCCTGCCCCTGTGGCTCCCCAGCAAACAGTCCTCTGTCCCTGGAGACCCAGTTTGGGGCCAGAGAGTGCAGCCAGGCACCTCACAAAGGCTGTGTCATAGTCCTTGTCATCCTCCAGGGTTGGACAGCTGCAGTGGGGTCCTTGAGCATCTGTAAAGTGGTCCCATGCTTCACTGCCGATGTGAAGATGTGTCAGGAATTATTACAATGGCCCTGGGATGAAGGGGTCCAAAGGATGGTATGCGTTTGTCGGAGGGGGGGTGAATCCTGATGTGGGGTCCCGGATCCTGGAGGGAGGCCAAAGTGGCATGGGGGTGGGTGGAGTGACACGTACACTTCAAACAAATATCTGCATGCGTGGAAACCAGTGGGACCTCCATAACCAAATCAACCTAGGGGCCAGGAGATGGCTCGGCGACTGAGGCACTGGCTTTGCTAGTGTGAGGTTGAGAGTCCGGGCCCCGGTGCCCACACATGAGTCTGTAGTTCAGGCAGCTCTGCTGTTAGTAGGCGCCTGGCCATGGGTTTCTTCGTGATTCCCAGCACTGCAAGTCACTTCCGGCTGTACCTGGCCAGCTGTGAGTGGGCACTGTGACTTTTGGGTGCCACCCCCAGAAAGCCCCACAGTTGAAAACCCAGCAGAGAGAGCACTGTGGCCAGGAGTCTGATCACAGTGGGTGTGTATATAAACACCAGCACTAAACAGAGGCATTCCTGGGAGTGCCGTGAGTCGAGGGTTCAACACTACAACCCCATGTGCCATCCCGGGAGGCCTCCCCAAACCAGCCTGCAAAAAGTGATGGGCCTGGTCATCACAACCTCAACAGAGGGAAGAGAAAGGAAAACAATTTCATTTGAATGAAAGCAAATGATCTGCAGGCAAAACACTCCTGAGTCCTCCTAACAGCAGATGGTTTCTTCTCTTTAGTTCTTTTATTTCTTTACTTTTCCTTATTCTCTTTAATTACTTGTTCTCTTTCATTCTTTTACTTATTTAATTTTGGTGTTTAGGTCACCAAACCTGGCGATGCGCAGAGGTTACTCCTGGATCTGCACTCAGGAATTACTCCTGGCAGTGCTCCGAATGTAATGCCGAAAATCGAACCCGGGCCAGCTCTATGCAAGGCAAACAGCCTACCCGCTGGACCATCTCCCCAGTCCCAATTCCTGAGGGCTTACTTTCCTGGATAATTTTTGGGAGCCCCATTTTTTGGTTGCTGGCCATGTGGCCCAAACTCAGTGATTTCACGAAACCATCATTCGTGTCACGGGACCCTGCCCTGTGGTGGTACATCAGCGTCACTGGGCTTGGAAATGCCCTTGGGAGGCAACCAATGGCTCTAACCAGACCGTGTGGAGCTTTCTCCTCTGGGTGGAGATGACAAGGCAACTCCTTCCACGTCTTCCTGGAGCTGTCGGCACACCCACAGAGGGCCTCATCACAGGGTGAGGTTGAGCTATCAGAACAGGAACTCCCCTCCCCCAACACCCCCCCAAATAAAAAAAGGCACCAACTCCCCATGTCACGCCTCTGGTATTCTGTTACTGGAGAGCTCTCTCTCTCTCTCTCTCTCTCTCTCTCTCTCTCTCTCTCTCTCTCTCTCTTTCAATGTAGGAGTACTGCTATTTATTCAGTCATTAATTAAACTGATTGAATTGGGCATAATCTCCAACATTACTTAAAAAAATTAAGTTGGATATATCTGTGAGACATTCAGCTCATGCCCAATGTGGGGCTCGAACCCACGACCCTGAGATAGCACAGCTGGTAGGGCATTTGCCTTGCACGTGGCCGACATGGCCGACCTGAGTTCAATTCCTCCGCCCCTCTCGGAGAGCCCGGCAAGCTACTGAGAATATCTCACCCGAACAGCAAAGCCTGGCAAGCTCCCCCTGACGTATTCGATATGCCAAACACAGTAACAACAAGTCTCATGATGGAGACGTTACTGGGCCCGCTCAAGCAAATTGATGAACAAAGGGAGGACAGTGACAATGACAGATACCCATGAGATTGACCCTTACAACTCTAACACTGTCCTCCCGTTGTTCATCGAGTTGCTCGAGCGGGCCCAGTAACATCTCTTTTTTGTGAGACTTGTTGTTACTGTGTTTGGCATATCAAATACATCATGGGTAGCTTTCCAGGCTTTGCCATGTGGGCGAGATATTCTCGGTAGCTTGCCAGGCTCTCCGAGAGGGGTGGAGGAATCGAACCTGGCTAGGCCAGGCTGGCTGCGCGCAAGGCAAATGTGCTACCACTGTGCTATCGCTCCAGTCCGACCCTTACAAAGCTGTTCATAATTGGGTTTCAGTCATACAATGATCCAGCACCCACCCCTCCACCAGTGTATCTTTTCCACCACCAATGTCCCCTATTTCCCCACCACTATCCCCCACTCCCCCCGCCCCCACCACACCCCCCAACCCCCAGCCTCCTTCTATGGGAGGCACTTTCCTTCTTGTGGAGCACTCTCTTGTCCAAGAGCGAGAGAGGGAGCCCAGATTCCACCTCAGTGATGGGGTGATGGCTGCAGGTGCCCACTGGGAACTGGGGAACTGAGACAGGAACCTGCCCTCTCCCACCCCGCTAAGGAGCCCCTCCTGTGACCTTAAAAGCAACTGCTGACGTGGTGCAAACCCGGGGCAGTGAGAGGTCCATTTTCTCCCTCCTGGGCCCTGCAGGTGTGCTCCACTTTCTGTGACCGTCGTCCCCCCTGGCACACAGGGAGGTCAAGCTGCTGACGGAATTACCAGCGTTCGCTGATTTAGCTTGAAGCCAGGAGACTAGCCTGGATGTCAGGAGATGCGGAGCATGGGGAGGGCAAGTAACCCATCATCAAGGTCCTATATTTCGGGGGGGCGGCTCCCCAACAAAGCTTGGAGAGCCGCTGTTTGTGACTCTCGACCCAGCTGTCCTTGGACCCCAGTGATGTGGTGCTGATCAGGACCCAGGGGCTGTACCTGGGGGTCTGGGGGAGACCTTGGGCGCCAGGAGGGATGTGAGGGGCCATGTGTGTGTGAGGGATGCCCCAGCCCTCCTGTTACCTCCCTGACCCTCTCGGGAGCCCTGTCAATGGGGAAGGGGAGGCCGAGAAGAGGCGAAGGTGGAAGTAAGGTCAGACAGACGTAGGGGGAGGACTTGATGGGCCACGGCTGGCTCTGAAGACGGACAAAGGGAGTCGCCGTCCGGGCTGCCTCTGCCTCTTCCAAGTCAAAGGACCTTGAGGCCAGAGAAACAGTGCGGCGGGGAGGATGCTTGCCTTGCACACGGCTGATCCGGGTTCGATCCCTGGCATTCCATAGGCCCTCCCCTGCCAGCACCTCCAGGAGTAATTCCTGAGTGCAGAGTCAGGAGGAACACCTGAGCACCCTCGTCACACTTGGTTTAGTCCAGTTAGGGGCCACACCTGGGTCTGTGCTCAGGGGCCACTCATGGCAGTGCTCAGGAGCTGCTCATGGCAGTGCTCAGGGGCCGCTCAAGGCTCAGGGGTCGGTGCGTGGTGCCAGGATTCAAACGAGTGGCCCAGCTGCAGTCAAGTGCTGCAAGGGCCTTGACCTCTGAATTTTCTCTCAGGCCCCCATGGCGAGTCTTAACCTACAGAAAATAAGGTCCAAAAACCACTAAGCTGGGGCTGGAGTGATAGTACAGTGGGTAGGACATTTGCCTTGCACGCGGCTGACCTGGGTTCGATTCCCAGCATCCCATATGGTTCCCCAAGCACCGCCAGGAGTAATTCCTGAGTGCAGAACCAGGAGTGATCCCTGAGCATCACCGGGTGTGACCCAAAAAGCAAAAACAAAGACAAAAACAAAAACAAAACAAACAAAAAAACACTAAGCTGTATTGGAAACATATCTCACGTAGCCAGGCCCATGCCTTGCATACTTGAGGCCCCAAGTTTGAGCCTTGGCGTCTCATGGCCTTCAAGTGATACAAAGAGTGGATGAGAGAGGGGTTAGCACTGCTGAGCGTAGCCCTATTTTTAAAAGTCTGGAACACTGTGTTTATGTGTGGTCACCAGTAGCAGCCCCCCACACAGTGGAAAGCCTGGAAAGCCCCCCACACAGTGCCCTTGGGGGCATGAAGGATGAGATGATTGGCAACCGTCTTGCATTTATGAAGCAGCCCATCTCAAGCCAAAAGCCACAGGCTGAGAATGACTAGAGAGGTGAAAAAATGAAAAAAGCCACAGCTCACCGTGGAGCCTTCCTGGAACCTATCCGTAGACCCCTTGTTATGGGAGATAATTACACGTCTTTATTGCTGCAGCCATTGTTAGGTGTTCTGGAACGTGCAGTTAGACATACCCTGACACCATATTATAAAAATAAAAGACTTATTACACTGCTAGTCTTTAAAGCAATTTTTTGAAGGATCACAGGAGGCTTTCTAGAAGCTTTCCCCACAAACCATTATCTCAGACGCTCCCTCTGCCAGAATTTCGGCAGCTGCCCATTAATATAACTTCTGGAAGCAGGCAGGGGACCCGCAGGTAGTGTTGCTGATCTATAAAGCTGTTTTGATAGTGTAGTGTAGTATGTTATTAGCTGCATAAAGCAGGGAAGCTAATTTCCGTTCCCTCTGAAATATGCACAAAGAATAGGGTATAATTCATTCCTTTCTGAGAATTAAAGAGAAAATCATAAGGAACGTATTTTAAGCTTTCAGCGGGGATTTTATTGGAATCACGAAAAGCAGGGTTTTTTTTTTTTGAAGATGACAAAGACACGAACATCTAACATCTACACTAAGACTCGCTTGAAGCATTTGTAGAATAGTCTTTTGCTACATGAAAGCTTCTAGCTCTTCAGAAAGATTTGCAAGCAGCGAAATGATACTACCTGACCCACTCCTCTTAGCATTCCACTAACTTAACAGGAGCCCAGGGCATGGGGTTGAGCTGATGTTTGGGGCTTAAAGGTATTTTGGGGAAGCTCTGGGATGTTGGGCACCCTGGAGGCAGCAATGATGAGTTCCATTCGCCTGAGGAGGAAGAGAAAACAAGTCCATCGAACAAGGTCACACAGCTTCAGTGGGGTGCCGGTTGCTACATTCGCAGGAATTTTGTGAACCAGATGTTAAGCACCAGTAGCTTGAAATTAATATGGTGGGAATATTAACACCATAGACATGGGCAAAGGCTGCCAAGTAGGAGTCTTGCTTTCCCCTGTCAACCAGCAATACTGCTCCGGAGCTTCTAAAGGACGGAATAGGAAGCCCCACACTGATACAGGACAAGGTTTTTTCTGTTGATGGGAAACGGCAGACGAGGTAGATTGTCAGTGGGCGGAAGCAGGGAACATCACTGAAAGAAATAATAGGCTCCAGACAGATTCGGGCGAAGGAGTAGAGGCAGGAGACAGGAAGGTGTTGCAAATACAAGAATCGTGTCTGTGCTTCAGCAAGTCTCCACATTTCAAAACCAGAGTCAGTGCTTTAAAGCTTAATCGATGTCACGGCCCCCAGCGCAGCCATCCGAGCTGTGTAAAAATACCAGACTTGAGAGCTGGCGACTGGGAATTTACTTGCAAGAATAGAGCTATTTTAGAGATATCTGCAAAGGCTTTGGGGGGTTTTAGAAAGGATGCGCCCAATTAGTGGCAAGAATTGAATCCAGGGTTCTGGGAGATGGCGCTATGGCACAGTGCCTACTTCGAAAGGATGAGGCCCCGAGTTCGATCCTCAAAGCTGCCCACCTGTGCTGACCAGGACCCCAAGAACAGGCGGCTCTGCTGTGTGTGACCCTCAGCTCCAAGTGTGGTTTCTGCTGCACCCCAGCCAGATGTGTGTGTTTGTGTGTGTGTGTGTGTGTGTGTGTGTGTGTGTGTGTGCGTGAATACTGCAGTGAAAGAGTGGGACCCTCCTCTCTTGGCTCCAGATTGAGAGTACAGCGGGCAGAGTGTTTGCCTTGCACGTGGCCGACCCGAGTTTGATTCCCAGCATTCCATAAGGTCCCCAGAGCACTGCCAGGAGTGATTCCTGAGTGCTGAGTCAGAAGTAACCCCTGAGCATCGCTGGGAGTGACTAAAAAAAAAAGCCAAAAAAAAAATAAAAAAGAGTGAGACCCCTGGTGAGTACCGCAACTAAAATAATGTGTGTGACTGTGGCCAGGAGTCCAACCCATAGTGAACACATGTGTAAACAGCACAGCGACCCCAGCAAGCACAACAGCCAGAGTGTCACGAGCACAGATATTCACGACCAGTCTTTTGCCAGCACCAAAACCTGATGCACGAGCCCTGGTGAGCACCCCCAGGTGAGCGAGCATATGTGAGCACTCCCCACTCCCGGCCCCACCCCATCATTGCAACAACATCCACAGAGGCAGGAAATGGAGGGGGCAGGAATCAAACCAACGTATGAGTCCAGGAATCAAAGGGGTGGCATGCCCGCCTGGCATTTTACTTAGAGAAATAGGAGAGGAGAGAGGGAGAGAGGTGTTCAAGGAAACACGGGCTTCTCCAGTGTTGCCTACTGACCAAGTAAAAGAAGATGTTGCCTACTGACCAAGTAAAAGAATGCTTGATTTTTCATTCCCCCTTTGTCCTGCTCAAAACTGGGCAACTTCCCAGTACAGGAGGTTTCAGTTTGGGGAAAATGCACCCTCGTAAATGATTTGTAAATGATGTACGAGGAACAGCACAGTCTCTATGGATATGTCAAAACTGTAACAAAGCAGGCCGCTCCGACTGGTAGCGTTAGGTCGAAAGGGTCACCAGGTGGCTGACCAACGGTGCATGGCTCTGCCCACTGTGACTGACCAATGGTGCATGGCTCTATTCATCGTCCCATCCACTTTCCCACGTCCCATCCCCTTTCCTTTCTTTTGGGTGGGCTGTGGAAACATACTTAAGTCTGTACCTGTGCTCTGAATAAACGCACGCACGCATTCATTCCATCTCCTGAATGACGGAACCCTGTGTGACTCGAGTGCTGATTTCACCCTGACGGCCCTCCCCTGGCTCGGCCCCGCAGCGCCGGACGCGGCACTCCAGAGAGAAAAAAGCTCTATTTTTTTACATTTCTCTTTATTGGTGGGGGTGTGGGTTGGGGTCACACCAGCTGTGCTCAGGGTTTACTCCTGACTGTGTGCTCAGGGATCACTCCTGGTGGGGCGCAGAGGCTGCCAAGAGTTGAACTTGAACCGACCATGTTCAAGGCAAGTGCCTTGCTTGCTGCACTATTTATCTCTTCAGGCTTCTACTTCTCTTATTTGGCCATTTCCCACCCTAAGGGTTTTATGTGATTCTGTAGGCTCTTCCTCTCCCTCTCCCTCTCCCTTTCCCACTCTCTCTCTCTTTTTTTTTTCTTTGCTTTTTGGGTCACACCTGGCGATGCTCAGGGGTTACTCCTGGCTCTGCACTCAGGAATTACTCCTGGCGGTGCTCGGGGGACCATATGAGATGCCGGGAATCGAACCTGGGTTGGCCACGTCCAAGGCAAGTGCCCTACCCACTGTGCTATTGCTCTAGCCCCCCCTTTCTACTTTTTCTATCTCTGTCTCCCTCTCCTCCTCTCCCCCCCACCACACACACCTCAAGGGATCACATTCCTAATCTTTGATTCAATCTTCAGGTCTTGCCTTAAATGTCACCTCCTCTGAGAGGCCTTCCCTGATCTCCCTTTCTGAGACCACCTTCCCTCCCATCCTTGTCCTCCTTCTTAGTTTGACTATTGGAATGACATACATTCATTATCTGGGTGTTTTTCATTGTTGTGGAGGCTACACCCAATGGGGCTGGTGAGTGGGTGGGGGGGGGCAGGGCTAGGCGTTCTACCAGTTGGTCTTTAATTAGATGTTTGATGCCACCCATCCCACCCCTGCTAAGATCCAGAGCTCTTCACTCTCTTTCCCCTGCACTCAGCACACAGACTCACTTCTGGGGCTGAGTGAATGATGCTCAGGTGAGCTGAGCACAGACGCCCTTCAGAGGGGCTTGTTGGGCCCTTGCTTTGAGCTTCTTCTCCACCCCTGTCCATGCATCAAACTATAGTTTTCTTTCTTCCCAGTCATGTGACTTTATCTCTCCCCACCCGGCAGTGTTGGCAACGGAAACCAGGGTTGCACACATGCAAGACCTGGGCTCTACCTCTGAGTCTCATCCCTGTCCCTGTTGGATTTTAGATAAAAGAGTTTCTTATAAAACTATTCATTTGGCCCACCATCAGTTCTTATAATATCTGCATTTCCCCCAACCCCCACCTGCTGGATAAGACAAGGTTCTGTCTGCATCTCCAGACTAAGCCAATGGTGCAAGGAAGAGGAATGCATCTCTTCCAGGACCCGCTTCCCTCTGGGTGACTATACGGGAGCCCTGCAGCGTTTGGGAAGGCCGCACTCAGGCCCACAAAGCAAGATTTGTCCATTTTTGCTGGGTAGGGAAGCAGTCAAGTTAAACAGACCCTCTCTCCGGGACCTTGGAGTAAAACTAATCTCTTCAAGGGAGTAGAGCACAAAATCTTTGGGTTAAAAAATTTATATAACGAAACAAAGAGCTGCCCCCCACCCCTGCCCACCCTAACCCTTACCCCCCACCCTCTTCCTCTGACTGTCCCCTCCACCTGCCTTGTATAGCGTCCAAGTCGAGGTAGGTCAACACAACTCTGGCAAACGTAACTTGTTCTTGCAGACAAACAAAATTGCCAAGAGAATTCTGCACAATCTTTCCCAATTTTAGGTAGACAGAAGAATTTTCCGGAACATTTGCAGTAGGCAAGAGTCAGCTACTTCTCAAAACCTTGTTACCGGTTATACTGAAAATGAGAATCAGAGTGAAGTGAGCCTCCTGCCACCTGAACCTTGGCTTTATTAACCAGCCTGCTGTTAAAGAATGATCGATACTACATTCTCATCCATTTGTGATGCTTAACATTTGGGGGGAGGGGGTTGGGGGTGCAGGAGTGGGACCCCTACCTATAGATATGCCAGGGCTTCCCCTGGACTCTGAGCCCTGGCAGTGCCCAGGGGACATGCTGGGAGTAGAACTGGGCTTGGCCACTGTGGGGCAATGCTCCTGCTCTCTGGCTCTCCAGTTTTCCAACTTCTTTTTTTTTTTCTTTTTGGGTCACACCCAGCGATGCTCAGAGGTTACTCCTGGCTCCGCACTCCTGGCAGTGCTCAGGGGACCATATGGGATGCTGCGGATAGAACTCAGGTCGACCATGTGCAAGGTCAACGCCCTCCCTGCTGTGCTATCACTCAGGCCCACCAACTTCCATTTTTAGCAGGCCTGTTCCCACAAATTGCAGGCAGCTTTTCCCGAAGATTCAGGAAACATTGCAAAATCTGAGGCTCCAAATGCCTATTACGGCAAGCACTGAGTTCCCCACCCCCGGTTACCCCCCCCCCATGGAGGGGGGGCGGGATAGGTCCTTAACAGCACCTCCCGGGGCTCCAGATAAGCCTGTGGGCCCTGAGTCTCCCCAGACCCACGCACAGAGTGATCTCAGGGGCTCTTCAGCCCGTCTGCCTGCGTGAACGCCGCTCATCTTACTAACAAGCAAGCGCTCCTGTCTCGTAGCCGTCAGCGCCGTCAGCTGCAGATGTCCCAGCAGAGCTCGAAGCTGCTGCTGCCTTCTCTGCGTGCTAACGAGAAAGACACCTGGCACAGTGCCCACAGAGCCCGGGCAGGCCCAGAGCGCGGCTCCTCACTGGCCCAGGAGAGGTTGCGACCCTCAAAGGCTGCCCATCCCCTAGCGACTTATTTCCCTGCTGTGGGCCCCCTAGTGCCCCTGGTGGGCTGTCCAGTCTCCTGCCCTGCCTGCCACTTACCCGGCGCCCACCTGTGGCTCCCTGGAAATATCCCGGGGACTCACAGAGGACACATGATGTGTGACTCTAGAGTTAAGTGTCTTCCAGGGTATGGCAAAGACTTCAAGATGCCAATGAGATTCAAAATCACCCCCATAGAGCTGGAGAATTTGCCTGGCACGCGGCTGACCCCGTGTTCAATTCCCAGCATCCGATATGGTCCCCCGAGCACCGCCAGGAGTAATTCCTGAGTGCAGAGCCAGGAGTAACCCCTGTGAATCACCGGGTGTGACCCAAAAAGCAAAAAAAAAAAATCGCCCCCATACCCCTGGCCTGACTCCACCGTCTTTGGACAGACCTCACCGAGATATAATCTGCTGAAAAATTGGGCATGAGGATTTTGTGACTGAAGTCTCCAGGTTTTCCTGGGGTTGGGATGGGCTACCTCCCCCCCGTCTCCCTGTGCCGAGAAACCTCGGCAGTCACATCCACACCCCAAAGTTTCCACCCAATTAGAAAGCTACTCCAGCCTGTTCGACAAAAATACCGAATGCCCTGAACAAACACCATGACCTCTTGGCACCTGCATTGCAAACCATAATGCATTAAAGGAAAAGGAGAGAAAGAGCAAGAAGGGAAGTGCCTCCCATAGAGGGAGGCTGGGGGTGGGGGATGGGGTTTGGGGAATGGGGTGGGGAGATGGGGGACATTGGTGGTGGGAGATGTACACTGGTGGAGAGATGGGTGCTGGATCGTTGTATCACTGTCACTGTCCTCCCGTTCATTGATTTGCTCCAGTGACGTCTCCATTGTGACAATTGTTATTGTGTTTGGCGTATTGAATACGTCACGGGTAGCTTGCCAGGCTTTGCTGTGCAGGCAAGATACTCTCGGTAGCTTGCCGGGCTCTCCAGAGGGGCAGAGGAATTGAACTCGGGTCAGCCAAGTTGGCCGCTTGCAAGGCAAACGTCCTACCCGCTGTGCTATTGCTCCAATCCAGATCATTGTATACTGAAACCCAATTATGAACAGCTTTGTAATGATCTATCTCATGGATATCCAATTTTTTTAATTAATTTATTTATTTATTTTGCGTGACACCCAGCAATGCACAGGGGTTACTCCTGGCTCTGCACTCAGGAATTACTCCTGGTGGTGGTCAGGGGACCACATGGGAGGCTGGGAATCAAACCTGGGTCGGCCGAGTGCAAGGCAAATGCCCCACCCGCTGTGCTATCACTCCAGCCCCCTAAAAATATTTATTTTAAAAAAGTAATGTGATGTGGAGGAGCTGATAGCACAACGGGTAGGACATTTGCCTTGCATGCAGCTGACCCGGGTTCGATTCTCAGCATCCCATATGGTCTCTTGATCACCACCACCAAGAGTAATTCCTGAGTGCAGAGCCGGAAGTAAGCCCTGAGCATTACTGGGTGAGACCCAAAAAGCAAAAAAAAAAAAAAAAAAAAAAAAAAAAGTAATGTGGAGTTCATGCCCAGTTCAATCAGCTTAATCAATGACTGAATGAATAGAAGTATTCCTACATTTAAAAAAAAAAAAAAGATGTCTGTGAGAACCACACCAGGTCATGCTCGGGGCCCAGGACCATTCCCTGGCATGCTGGGGCCAGGAGGGAAATGCGGAGCCAGGGACCAAACCCAGCACCCCCCGCCCAACATGGCCCTGCAAATGTAGCTTTTCTTTCTTCTGACCTGAAGCCCCCAGATGGGTCAGGCTGCCCTAGGACTAAGTTGACATTTTTATTGTCATTGACCTCAGTATTTGTAAAACCTGTAATATTTCAACAAGAGGGAGAAAAATAATTTTTTAGGGACCAAACACAGGACATCACATGTGTGAGATATGAGAAACGTTCCACGACTAACGCACATCCCTGACACTGAAGTCACACATGTCCGCGGGCCTCTCAAGCAGTGCTCAGGGGGACATGGGGACCACAGTACTGGCCAAGCAGGGCGGATGGTCGGTGCTAGGATGCACAGTTCCTGCTGCACTGGGAACTGATGGAGTCGCTCCTCAGTGCTCAGGAGTCCCTGAAGCTCTGCCAGCAATGGTGCTAGGGAAGGTCACGGGGTACGGGAGGTCAAGCCAGGGTCGGCCACATGCAAGGCATGTGCCACACTATCTCTCGGCCACTAAAGTCAGATACTTTTAAGCTTCTTTATAGCTGCTACATAGATACACATCTGTTTGGTTGCGGGGGGGGTGGGGGGGGTTGAGGTCATACCCAGCTGTGCTTAGGGCTTACTCCTGACTCTGGGCTCATTCCTGGCAGGGTTCAGGAAACCCTATGGGGTGCCTGGGATTAAACCCACGCTAGCCACGAGCAAGGCCCTCAAACACACAAACTATCTCTCGGCCACCAAAGTCAGAGACTTTTAATCTTATTATAGCTGCTACATAGATACACATCTGTTTGGAGTTGTGGGGGGAGGTCACCAACTGTACTTAGGGCTTACTCCTGACTCTGGGCTCATTCCTGGCAGGGTTCAGGAAACCCTATGGGGTGCCTGGGATTAAACCCACGCTAGCCACGAGCAAGGCATGTTCCAAACTATCTCTCGGCCACCAAAGTCAAATACTTTTAAGCTTAATATAGCTGCTACATAGATACACATCTGTTTGGTGTTGGAGTGGGGAGGTCACACCCAACTGTGCTGAGGACTTACTCCTGACTCTGGGCTCATTCCTGGCAGGGTTCAGGAAACCCTATGGGGTGCCTGGAATTAAACCCACGCTAGCCACGAGCAAGGCCCTCAAACACACAAACTATCTCTCGGCCACCAAAGTCAGAGACTTTTAATCTTATTATAGCTGCTACATAGATACACATCTGTTTGGAGTTGTGGGGGGAGGTCACCAACTATACTTAGGGCTTACTCCTGACTCTGGGATCATTCCTGGCAGGGTTCAGGGAACCCTATGGAGTGCCTGGGATTGAACCCAAGCCGGCCACGTGCAAGGCAGGCATCTTACCCACTGCTCTACCTCTCCAGCTTTCGCTACATATTTTAGAATATCATTTCTCCTTTCTTCCAGATCCACATATAAAGCTCTTATTTACTCTGCTACTGTATCATAATTCTATATTACTAAATCATAATGCCACCGTCTATTTTTGCAGGATAGTTCAATAACTGGTGCGTTCTAATAGAATAGATATCCTTTGTAAGCCTAAGTCTTTTATGCATCTGTGACCGTTCATCTAAGAAAGGGTCCATTGCACAACAGAAGAAATTCCGACCTACCTGAGCAGCCTCCTGCCTCCGGGCCTGGTTCCAGAGAGTCCTTTTCTGCTCGGCGCCCAGCCTGGCAAGGTGCCGTAAAGCCTCGGAGATTCCTGCCAACCAGCAGCACCTGATGCTTGCCAGGTTCCTACTCAGCCGACTGCAGCCGGGCAGTCTGCTCAGACGGGCTTCCTCTGAGCACAGACTGGCACCCAGGAGGGGTCCCAGCCCCGCACTGCGCAGGGGAGCGGAACCAGGATGGCAGGAAGCGGGGGGGGGGGGGGGGAGAAGGGGGGGGGCGTCCCGGGGAGAGCGGGGGCAGGTGGGTTTTACTGCCAGTGGGCACTCTGGTGCTGAGTGGCGTCTCCAGGGCTCCTGACCTGAAGTCAGTCCTAGATGACAATGCAGATGATGATCTGCGGGGTACTGGGGTCTAACCCTCAAACACGCAAGGCAAGGGTTCTGCCCGCAGCCACATGGGAGCATGAAAACTGCATCTATGGGGATGCACAGGGTTACTCCTGGCTCTCACTCAGGAGTTACTCCTGGCGGTGCTCGGGGGACCATATGGGATGCTGGGAATCGAACCCGGGTCGGCCGCGTGCAAGGCTAATGTCCTATCCACTGTGCTATCTCTCCAGCCCCGGGAACTGCATCTTTAAGGCCGGGTCTGCTGCCTGCGCTCTGCATCCTGGCGGGGTGCAGGGTTCTGGGGGCACCCCTGCAGGTGTCCTTTGTGTCCTTGGAAGGGGGACCCACATTTCCCTCCTGCCCCCAGCATGCCAGGAACCAGATCCCAGGTTCCCTAAGCTCCCTAAGCTCCCTGACCCTCCCTGCCAGGAGGCCGGGTCCCCTCGTGCCAGGTCCGAGAAACTGAAATTTAGAACAGCAACTTCTCACAGGCTGTTGTCCAAAAGTCCATCTGTTCTTTCTCCCACTTACCATATCCCTGGGCAAGGGCCAGCAGACCAGGGACGCCTTCTTCGCCCTCCACCCTCCTGGGAGAAGCTGCTCACCCACCTTGACATCTCATCTCCCACCTGCCTTTTTTTTTTTCAGTGGTGCTCAGGGCTTGCTCTTCACTCTGCATGCAGGTATCAGGGGTGTGTAAGGGGTGCTGGGGATCAAACCTGGGTCCGCTGCATGCCAGGCAAGCACCTTCCCTGCTGTCCCGTCTCTCGGCCCCTCCCCACTGCTGATGGCCGCACCTCGGTACTTGGGGCCACACTGCTGACCTCTCACCTCTCCACCATGCCAGCTTGCACAGCCCCTCAGTGTCAGAACACTGTACTCCCTGATTCCTGCCCATCTCTGGCCCATGGACCCCTGCCAGGCTGCAGTTTTGAAGGATTGAAGATGCGTCTACACATCCTCGGGCTCCAAACCGGGTTATTCATTTTATCCCCCACTTTTTTTTTCTTTCTGGGTCATACCCAGTGATGCACAGAAGTTACTCCCAGTTCTGCACTCAGGAATCACTCCTGGAGGTGCTCAGGGGACCACATGGGATGCTGGGAATCCAACCTGGGTTGGCCGTGTGCAAGGCAAATGCCCTACCTGCTCTGCTATCACTCCAGCCCCTATCCCCCACTCTTGCTTGTGATCATTCCTTTAACAGGACAGTCCTTGTGGGGTTCCCTCGGTTCCAACCCACCGCTTCCTTCCCTTTACTTGGACTATTTGCTGAGCAGGAGGATGAGGAAACTGCACCAGCTTCTGTCTCTCAGGTCTTCACCTTCTCCCAGGGGAGGCAGCTAGTGAGGAAACCAACGGGCACGATGACCGCAGCTCTGCCGTGATCTGGGAACTGCGGAGAAAGAGGCAGAGGCAGCAGATGTGTTCCAGCTGGGCGACCTGGCCAGCCCAGAGGGGAGAGGAGGAGGCGAGGAAGCCTTTGGGTGGGCTGACCGCACCAAGCAGGGTTTTTTTTTCCTTTGGGGAGGAGGCTGGGGCTATGCTCCTCCCAGCAATGCTCAAGGGACCACACAGTGTTGGATATCAAACCCAGGCGTATCTGCTCAGCTCATGAAACTGTCCCTCCGGGGCCCCGAGCAAGGTTTGCTGCCTCTGCCTCCAGGTGGGACATGCTGCAAAGTAACGTTGGTGGGGAAACAGCATGTGACGTAGATGGGGCGAGGAAGCCCCTCTGAGCTGGGACTGCGGAAATACTCCAGGTGCTAAGCCAGGAAAGACCAACGCATGGGGGGCTGGAGCAATAGTACAGCCGGCAGGGCGTTTGCTTTGCACGCAGCCAACCCAGGTTCAATTCCCAGCATCCCATACAGTTCCCCAAGCACCACCAGGAGTGATTCCTGAGTGCAAAGCCAGGAGTAACCCTTGAGTGTCATTGGGTGTGACCCCCCCCCCGAAAAAAAAGACCAACCCGGGGCAGAGGGTCCGGTGGGTACAGAGCCTGGGGCAGATAGCAGGGACTGCCCATGTTCAGGCTGGGATGAGGGGTTGACGGGGCTGAAGGAGAAGATGGGACACTACTCAAAGTGCCCTCCTCCCCAGAGAACTCACCAGAAATGCTAACTCTGTACCCCGCCCCCTATGCAGAGTTTGCATTTAATGAGGTCCCAGGTTGTCCAAATGGGTGTCTTCATGCTGGGCCAAGCCACAGATAGCCCCGCTAGAAGATGAAAAGGAAGTTCAAGTCCTTTCTGCCTCTCTCTCAAGATCCAAGTGTTTATTTGATCCAGGAAGCCCTTCCCAGCCCCCATCCCCTGTAGCAATCTACCCCCTAACAGATGACTAAAATGCCCTTGGGCCCGGTACCAGGATCCCGCCCATAAGCCTTCATCATCTCTGTCGTGGCCAAATTCTCTTGCAACATCTTGTTTGTCGGGGGTAAATCATGAGAAAAACAGAAAAGGAAAACAATAGTCATGCAACTGGTGACATCAGAAGTCATGACGCCGTCTCCACTGGACTGTGAATGCGGACGGGGAAAAGTGATCATCTCTTGCTATCAGCCAAGACGGGAGGATGTCGTGTCTTCTCTGGCCGAAAGTACAGAAGTCTGGCTTCAGGCATGGCTGGATCCAGGTGTTTCAAATAATGTGCTGAAACTGGGAGATTTTTTTTCTCTACTTCCCTACTCTTGTAAAACTTCATACACAGGAAGCCTACATCACTTAGGCTATGAGAATATTTCTGAGCACTTGCTGTTGACAAACTACAGGATTCAGCACGCCTTTCTGGGAGGTAAGGGTACCTTCCTGGCCATGCATAAGAAAAAAAGGGGATCCTTTCTGTGGAGTAACAGCCCCTCGCCTTTAGAAGTCATATAAGAGGCTTTTGCTATGGATGATACAAAGGTTTCACTATTAGGTCCCACTTTCTTTCATTTGATTATTATTTTTATTTATGCTTTTAGTTGGGCTGGAACGATGGCACAGCGATAGGGCGTTTGCCTTGCATCCGGCCTGCCTGGCCGAGCCGGGTTCGATTCCTCCACCCCTCTCAGAGAGTCCGGCAAGCTACCAAGAGTATCTCGCCTGCACAGCAAAGCCTGGCAAGATCCCCATGACGTATTCAATATGCCAAACACAGTAACAAGAAGTCTCACGATGGAGACGTTACTGGGCCTGCTCGAGCAAAACGATGAACAACGGGAGGACTGTGCTACCGTGCTACCATGCTACTGTGCTTTTAGTTACCATGAAATGACAAAGTCGTTCATGGTTGGGTTTCAGGCATACAATGTGTCCACACCAATCCCTTCACTCATGTCCACTTCCGTCCATCAATGCCCACCCCCACCCCCATTTATCTCCTACCCACCAGTCTGCTTATACAAGAGGCTCTTTTTTCCACTCCCATTCCCCAGGTGAATTTTTTAAAATTTATTTTTTATTTTTTATTTTATAAAGTAGTTCACAATATTTGATTACATTTAATATTCTAACACCAATCCCACCACCATTACACCTTCCACCACCATACTTCGGATGTTTCAGGCCTCAACCCCTACCCCAAAGCAGAACCGAAGTAATTTATTTTGTGTTGTTTGTTATGAAAAACTGCTGAAAATTCTACGATGCTTCACACTCTTTCCTTAGTGGGGCCATTAAGCCCTTCTATAAGAGATCACTAACATGTTTTTTTGTTTTTGTTTTTGATTTTGTTTTTTGCTTTTTTGGGTTACACCCAGAGATACACAAGGATTACTCCTGGCTCTACGCTCAGGAATTACCCCTGGCGGTGCTCAGGGGACCATATGCTTTGCACTCAGAAATGATTCCTGGCAGGTTCTGGGGACCCTGTAGGATGCCAGAGATCAAACGTGGGTCAGTTACATGTAAGACAAGTGCCCTACTCACCGTATTATTGCTACCATCCCAAGAGAGGCTCTTTTTTGTTCTTAATATATACGTTTTTCACTGTGGCTTACTGTACTGTTGCTGCGAGGGTTTCGTACAGGACACATTGCCACCTTTCAGCATCTCTTCCTCCTCCCGGTTGATCTTCCCTCCAGCACAGATGTTGCCCCTCCCTGCCTGCCCCTCAGCCCCCTGAAATGGCATGTTTCCTACTGAAGACCAGTTCTCATGTTGTTGCCGCTGTCCTTAGTTATTCATTATTACCCCGTGAGCTTTCCTTACATCCCGCATCTGAGAGAGGTCATTCTGTGTCGGCCTCTCTCCAGCTGGCTAACTTCACTGGCTACTCTCCTGGTCCCCCCACGGAGCAGCACGTTGCATGGCTTTATCTTTCCTTATGACCGAGCAATTTCCCACAGTGTATACGTACCACCGTTTCTTTATCCAGGCATCTACTCTTTTTTTTTTTTTGGCTTTTTGGGTCACGCCCAGTGATGCTCAGTGGTTACTCCTGGCTCTGGACTCAGGAATCACTCCTGGAGGTGCTCAGGGACCATATAGGATGCTGGGAATTGAACCCAGGTTGACTGCCTGCAAGGCAAATGCCCTACCCGCTGTGCTATTGCTCCAGCCCTGCATCTACTCTTTTTTTTTTTTTTTGCTTTTTGGGCCACACCTGGTGATGCACAGGGGTTACTCCTGGCTCTGCACTCAAGAATTACTCCTGAGTACTTAGGAGACTATATGGGATGCTGGGAATCGAATCCGGGTCAGCCGTGTGCAAGGCAAACGCCCTACCCGCTGTGCTATCGCTCCAGTCCCCAGGCATCTAATCTTGGACACTTGTTGAGACCCTGCTTTCTAAACTGACTTTTTTTTTCATTGATTTTTTTAAATTTTTTTTTTAATTTTTTTTTTATTAGTGAAACACCATGAGGTACAGTTGTAGATTTACAATTTTTTGTGCTTGGGTTTCGATTTTTTATTTTTTATTTTATTCGATATATTTTATTTTATTTTGTTATATATTTATCGAATATACATATTCGATATATATATTTTATTCGATATTTATTCCAACCAAGAACTATGCTTGGAATATCACGATTCACTCAAATGAGAGATAGAATCCGGAGTTCTGATCTTCGTCAACGCTCAAGAATCAGGGACGCTGTCTCATTTGCCAAGACATCAAAAATCAGATGGGCTGGACACGTAATGAGGTTTACAGACAACTGCTGGACTAGAGCCATTACTGATTGGATTCCACGGGACATCAAAAGATCACGTGGACGCCCACCTATAAAATGGTCAGACTTCTTCGTCAAGACCCTAAATGATCGGTTTGAGGCTCTGCATGTTCCTAGAACGAACAGATACCATTGGGCTACGCTAGCACGCAACCGGGATGAATGGAGACGTTACTGGCACCCGCTCAAATAAATCAATGAATAACGGGGATTAAGTGATTAAGTGATTAAGTGATAAGGGTTTCGATTATACAATGATCAGATACCCATCCCTCCACCAGTGCCCATTTTCCACCACCATGGATAATATCCCACCACCCCCATCCCCCCATCCCCCCCTGCCTCTGTGGCAGGGCAATCCCCTGTGTTCTCTCTCTCCTTTTGGGTGTTGTGGTCTGCAAAAGAGGCATTGAGTGGCAAACATGTTCAGTCCATAGTCTACTTTCGACATGCATCTCCCCTCCTGGGAGGATCCTCCAAACATCCTTTATTTGGTGCTCCCTTCTCTATCTGAACTGCCCTTTCCTCTAGGATACCCGGCTGACCTCTAAGTTATGGAGTAATGCTCCTGGTGCTGATCTCAGCTATTCTTGGGTATTAATCTCATACTTTGTTACTTTATATCCCCCAGATGAATGCAATCTTTCTATGTCTATCCCTCTCTTTCTGACTCATTTCGCTTAGCATGATACTTTCCATATTGTACCACTTGTATGTAAATTTCATGACTTCATCTTTTCTAACAGCTACATAGTACTCCACTGTGTAGATGTACCAAAGTTTCTTTAACCAGTCATCTATTCTCGGGCATTCAGGTTTCTTCCAGTTTCTGGCTATTGTAAAGAGTGCTGCAATGAACAAACAAGTGCAGATGTCACTTCAACTATACATTTTTGCCTCTCTGGGATATATTCCCAGGAGTGGTATTGCTGGGTCAAATGGGAGCTCAATTTCTAATTTTTTGAGAATCGTCCATACTGTTTTCCAGAAGGGCTGAACCAGTGGACATTCCCACCAACAGTGAAGGAGTGTCCCTTTCTCGCCACATCCGCGCCAGCATTGATTGCTTTTGTTCTTTTGAATGTGGGCCAGTCTCTGAGGTGTGAGATGGTATCTCATTGTGGTTTTGATCTGCATCTCCCTGATGATTAAAGATGTGGAGCATTTTCTCATGTGCTTTTCATGATTGTTCTAGAGTCGGGAAGAATCCCTCCTCTGTGGAGTGTCATTCCAGGCAGGGCTCAGCGTATGATGGCCAGATTATGGAGAGCAGGGGTCAGCCACGGAGGAGAGGGAGCAGATAGATTGTTCACTTGTCATTAAACAAGGCCCTGGTCTAAGCCATTAAACTGGAAGCCACACACTCCTAGTCTTACTGGGGGAGACCACATGTGGTGCTCAGGATCCAACTGGGCTGGCTAGGTAAGTGCCATAATCCTGGTGCAATGTCTCTGGCCCTCTGGAAATCCGAGCATGAGCTCTGGGAGTAGGTTGCCTAAATGCTAAGAGAAATGGTTACCACATCCCACGCAGCAAAGTCACGTGCAGAATCCAGAAACATGCTGTTTCATCCTCACGTGGCTTTCCCGTCACCGTTCTAACAGCTGGGGCACACGGCCCGCTGTCCAGACACCGTGTTTCTCCCCCGCACACTTAGTTCTGATATTAATGTGCAAATGACGCCAGAGCCAGTACATAGAAGGAGAAACATTTTCTTCTTGCCCTAGTAATTAAAAAATGGCAATTGCTAGTCATTAAAACGGGAAAGCAGATAGTCATGATAATTACCGCATTTTCCCCCTTCAGAGAAAAACAGCAATACTGTACATAGTCATTTTCGATAAATATAGAAAATAAGTAATTATTGCTGGAACTGTTCATTAGGAATCGCTAGCCCCAGCCTCACTTATGTAAACACCATTCACTGCTTAACAGGATCATTCTGGAAGGGCAATCCCGAATTCTCATTACCAGCACCCCCAAGACGGAAGCCCGGGGCAGCTCGGCACCTAGGGGGTTGTCTGGGTGCAGGGGATGAACACAGGGATGGCAAAATGATTTTTTGGAGCGAGCACCCCCACTCCCGCCCCCAAAGCAAGCAGGTTCCTCTGCGTCCTCCGCCAGGGTGGCCAGAGTAAGCGAGGTGTGCGGGTGAAGGGAGGGTTGGCTTTGGGTCCAGGGCACCCACAACTGCCTCTTTCATATCTAACCTCGACTGAACCCCATTTCTCAGAAAGTCCAGCCCTGATGAGAAAAAATAAATTTCACGGAATTCGAATGGAGCCATTAATGTCTCTGTTCTTGGGTCCTGAAACATTTATTTGCTCTAAAACACACACACTCATCTCAGTTCTATTAGGAAGCCGGGCTGGCTTTTAGCTCCAGGGAGATTTATCTGTTTCACTCTCCCTGTTCCAGCCTGCCGTACCCCTCGGCCCGGCGAGGCTGAGATCCTGAGAGGGAGGCCCAGGAATGGGAGGTCAGTTCCTTATCACTGATGGGAGAAGCCTTAGCCCTACCCTGGGGTGCTACTTTTTCTTCCTTTTAGTTTTTTAGTGTTGGGGCCACACTTGGTGATGCTCAGGGGTTACGCCTGGCTCCGCACTCAGAAATCTCTCCTGAAGATGTCTGGAGATCATAGGAGATGCCGGGGATAGAACCCGGGTCAGCTGTATGCAAGGCAGGTGCCCTACCTACTGTATTATCTCTCTGCTCCCCCTGGAGTGCTGCATCCTGATCAGCCCAAATCTTGCTCTGGAGTTCCTTTTTTTTTTTAAGGGGCACATCCACAGTACTCAGGGACTATCCCTGACTCTGTGCTCAGGACTGAGCCCTGGGAGTGTTTGGGGAGCAAATGAGGTGACAAGGATGGAACTGGGGTCAACCACACACAGGGAAATTGCCTTATCTCCTGTTTTATTGTTTTTGGTCCAAGCTTCATCAAACCCCCCTCTTTTTTTGTTTTGTAGTGTGCTAGGTATAATGAACAGCGGGAGGACAGTGACAGTGACAGTGACAGTGTGCTAGGATGGAACTCTAGGCCTCACGCACACCAGGCTACAACTGAGCCGTCTCCAACCCCCTTCCTGCTCTGCAAAGGGACCTGCCATCAGGTGATTGCTAAAGTACGGACCCCTGGATCCCGTTCTGTTCCTGCATTTGGGCAAATCACGGCCTCTCTGGGCTCTGGGTTCTCACCTCATCCGGATGCAGCAGAAGGGCTGGGAGTGCCAGTCCCTGCAGAGTGCAATGGGGATCTGAGAGCACTGTTCACGACCCGACTCCCCAGCACACACTGGCAAGAGTGGTCACCGATCCAGATACCAGATCCCCTGCGATACTCAGGATATCTGAGGGTGCCATAAAACATCACTCCCCATAGGGCTCAAAGAGATACAGAGAGAAAAGCATTAATTTACCTCGCACGCATTCAACCGGGTTTGATCATACCCTGGCGGTTCATACTTGGGGGACTGTACTCGGTGCTGAGGATTGAACAAGGTAGGCCAGCAAGCTCCTGACCCCTGTGCGCTCTCTCTCTCTCTCTCTCTCTCTCTCTCTCTCTCTCTCTCTCTCTCTCTCTCTCTCTCTCTCTCTCGCCTTCTGATCTCCACCTGGGCTATCTTCATTTAAAGCCTCGGTAGGTGGTGCGAACTTCTACTAGCACTGAATGACTCTGGTAACATAGAAATATATCCTCCTCAGGCTGACAAATATTCTTTCTCTTAAATGGCTTACATCGACAATTTATTCCAGCAAGCCTTTTTCTTATAGAGATACAAAGCTTAATTTTATCCCACTTTTTATGCAAACTGTAAAAAAGAACTTCTAAATGTGAGACATCGAAATTAATACAGTACTATATTTGATGTACTCCGTTTCTAGAAATAATATTGACTGAAATTATTATAGAACCTGGTTCTAAAATCCACTGACTGATGTTTTTTTTAAAGCAGCTCATGGGAGAACATTTACATTATACATGTGGGTAGCTAAGTACAATTTGAAAAATTCAGGAGACGATTTAACATGGAAACAGAAATACACATGTATTTTATAAATACCCAAACCAAATTTTCCACTTTCTCACATAAACCCCTCCCACCTACACTCACGCTTTGATGAAGGGCAACTGTATCTTTCCTGTCACCCAGACCTAAAGCCTTATGTAAGAGTCAGGCAGTTATACAACCAATTTCTCCCAAATTCAACAGTTTAAAACATCTGGGTATTTGTTTCTGTTTCTTTTCTTTTTTAATTTTTTTCTTTTTGGGACACACCTGGCAATGCTCAGGGGTTACTCCTGGCTCTGCACTCAGGAGTTACTCCTGGCGGTGCTCAGGGGACCATATGGGATGCTGGGAATCGAACCTGGGTCTGTCGCATGCAAGGCAAACACCCTACCCGCTGTGCTATCGCTCCAACCCCTCATTCTTGTTTCTTGCTATCACCACCACCACGACCACCATCATCATCAGTATCACTCTCTTCCTCACCAGGGACTCTAGACCTCAAGGTACTATGCTGAGGTTGGAACTCACAGCCTTGCTCTTGCCAGGCCCATGCTTTTAAGTCACTGAGCCATCTTCCAGGCCCGATCTGATTATGACAGCCTTATTGCTTATTCTGGGCACTGCTGGGATCACACCCAGGGCTCCACCCCTGCAAGACTGTGCTCTGCCACTGAGCCATGCCCCTGACCCCTTTCCCTGTCGTTGACCTAAGACGCAGCTGAGCAGGGGCCTCTGTTCCAGCCTCTCAGGCAGCAACCGCAGTGCTGGTGGATGCTGAGGTCTCATCTGGAAGCTCGATCAGGGAAGGACCAAACTCCAAGCTCATGCGGCCTGTAGCAGGACTCTGGTCTTCACAGGTGTTGGGCTGGTGGGGCCAGCTCCCTACTGACTGCTGCCCGGAGGCTGCCTCCGGCCATACACATGGACCTCTTCTCCAAGGCAAGACCTCTTTCTCTGCGTCTTCTGCATGCAGGAGTTGCTCCAGCAGAGTGAATGGTCAGGAAGAGCGAGACTTGCTCTTTCATCTTTTTTTCTTCAAGGGGGAGGGGCTCACCTGGTGGTGCCCGGGATTTGCTCCTAGCTCTGGGCTCAGGGCTCACTCCTGGTGCAGCTCTTGGGGGAAACCAGATGAGTTGCAAGAATTGAAACAGGATTGGGCACAGGCAGGACAAGTGACTTGCCCATTGTGCTAGCGTGCTGGCCCTGAGACATGCTCTTTTATCTACCAATATAGACAGCCACAAAACCCTATCAATTTGTTTACAACAAGATTCTGCTTGTTGTAAACAAGTCACGGGGCACAGCCCAGACTGAGGAGGAAGAATTGAATTCCAGCAGGTCGACATCACAGGAGTCGGGCCCCATGCTGCCTATCATGCATTGGAATCACTCACCCCAATTTCTCTTTTTATCTCACACCCTGCATCCAACCCATCTGGCACCCCAATAGGCCAACAAACTTCCAAACAACAGACCCAGAATGAAGCCCAGATGTTCAAATGTCATCTGCTCTGTGATGGTTGATCAACTCCTGAGTAATCCCCCAAACTTCTCCCTCTCCTACTCCTTTTTTTCTTTTTGGGTCACACCCGGCAATGCTTTGGGGTTACTCCTGGCTCTGAGCTCAGGAATTACTGCTGGCGATGCTTGGCAGACCATATGGGATGCTGGGACTCGAACCCGAGTTGGCCGCATGCAAGGCGAACACCCTACCCACTGTGCTATCGCTCCAGCCCCTCCTACCCCTCTTCATAGCACTGATCACCCCCAGAGAGCTCAGCTCATTTTTGCTGATGGAGACAAAGGGAGTGACCTACACAGAGTGTCAGCAGAGACACGGTCCCATGGAACATTCCCTCTCATCTTGGCCTTGATTATGGAATTTTATTTTTAAGACTTTCATTTTTTGCTCTTAGGGGGCCACGTCCAGTGGTGCTCAAGGCTTACCCTGGGCTCTGCACTCAGGAATCACTCCTGGTGAGGTTCGGGAGACTCTAGGGGGTATTGGGGATCAAATCCAGGTTAGCTGCATGCAAATTAAGTGCCCTATCCGCCGCTGTGCTCTTGTTCCAGTCCTGTATGTCATAGTTCTGAATAGGTTCTTGAGGTCCACCCCACCTGCTGGATTGGGAGTACCCCTGGCAAGCACAGCTTTGCCCCTCTGGGTCTCTGCAGACCCTCCTCTGGCTGTGAATAAGGCAGATCTTCCACCTGGAGCCTGGGAACTCGTCAAGGACCTTTGAGGTATACCAGGACCCAATAGAGGTTCCCCACCCGCAGAGAGGCTGCGCTAGACTCAGTGCTCCGAGCTCTAGAGGTTCGAAGTGTTCCTTTAAAAAATAAGCCTCATCAAGCTCCTGCCAGGAACGGACTCAGGGGCAGAACAGCTGCCTGGCAGGCGTGAGGCCGTGACTTGGATCCCAGGCGCCAGCCCACATGCCGCCCACGCACAATCCCACCGCCCTGTGGGACCCTCTGCGTGACAGAGGACAGTGTGCATTCTTTAGCACATCCTCACTACAATCTAGTGTGTGAGCACTGAGCCCAAGAACAGCTCTGCTGTCCTCAGAGGAACAAGGAGGAGAAGGGAAGAGGAAGGGACGAGCTCATTCTCCACTTGAGTCCTGCAGCCCATCTGGATGGGACTTTCCCCTTTCCTTTGAGAGGGAGAGGGAAACACGTCCCCAGGACTCAGGGGCTTCTGCATGCGGAGCCTGTGTTCCAGCACTTTGAAACATCTCCCTTCCCCTAGGCCAAGATCTTTTATGAAAGATCCAACAGTTGGTCTTTTGGGTCACATCTGAGGATGCTCAATACTAACTTCTGGTTCTACGCTCAGGCGTGAGCCCTAGTGGTGCTCTATGGGGACCCTCTGGGATGCCCGGGGATAAACCAGGGTTGGCAGCATGCGAGGTAAGTGCCCGACCCACTGGACTATCTCTCCTGCCCCTAAGAAGAGGGTCTTTTGCGCGGTACTGCATTGCCCATATTAAGTAGCTCGAAAGTATTGTGGATTGTGGGCCAGAGAGACAATACAGTGGGTAGGGCTTTTGCCTTGCATGTGACCGACCTGGGTTAGGTCCCTGGCATCCCATATGGTCCCCAAGCCTGGCAGGAGTAATTTCTGAGTACAGAGCCAGGAGTAAGTCCTGAGCATTGCCAAGTGTGCCCCCCACCAAAACAAACAACAAACAAACAAACAAAAAACAAGTATTGGGGATCAAATGAATATTACAATGGGGTGTATGGATTTTCCCCCCTTCTTTTAAAAGCCTAACATGAGAAGGAAAGCCTTATTCAAAGATTTTCAAAATTTCCATCCTCCGGCTCCACTTGGATGGCCCCTGCTGGCTTCTCAAAGTGTTCTTGTCTCACTGTGCCCCCAGCCCCCCGGGACACCCCCTCCCTCGCCCACCAAGCCCCAGCAGGGACTGTTCAAAATATTGAAAGAGCTCCGTTTCAGTCGAGAAATTCTAGGGCGGTCTCCAATTTAGCCTTGAAAACCACACTCCTGAACCTCGAGGGGTTGGAACTCCAGGGAACATTCCACCGCAGGAGCCCTCCCTCCAAGCCTTCCTGCCCCCCCCCACCCTCCCTGTGAATGGCAGGCCTTGGTGCTGGGTCCGTGGGGTGGAAGGCAGCCCAGGACAGAAGGAACTGGCTGCTCCTGGGTAACCACCACAGCCATGAGACTCAAGGGACTCTTTGTCAAGTAGAAATCCTCAAATTTTTCCACATTGGTGTCCCTGAGGGGAACACACACACACACACACATACACACACAAGCACGCACACATATGCACACACACGTACACACATGCATGTATATATGCACACATATGCATGTACACATGCACATACACGCGTGCACACATGAGCACACATGCACATACATGCACACACGTGTGTGCACACATGTGTGTACACTCAACCTCAGGGATGGGGTGCAGGCAGAGGAGGGGCGCGGGTGCTGAATCTGGCCAGAAATCCAGAAATGTGTCTGCTATTTTCAACTGTCTCTTTAAAATACACTTCAATTTCAAGGAATACAGCTGCATTTACTTGAGGAAAAAAATTTTAAAAGTCTAAATAACTTATTAACTAAAATTTTTTACTTTCGCGGGGGGGTGACAGTGTCAGTGAATGCAATGGTAAAGTAGTGATGAATCTGGAGGTTGCAGAAAATTGGTGCCAGGGGGCTGGAATGATAGGACAGCGGGTAGGGCATTTGTCTTGCATGCGGCTAACCCAGGTTAGAACACTGACATCCCAATTGGTCGCGGGGAGCCTCATCAGGAGTGGTCCCTAAGCACCAAGCTACGAGTAAGTTCTGGGCACTGCTGGGTGTGGCCAGAAAGAAAATTGGTGCTGGAAGGAGGTGAAGTGCATTGGGATAGGAGATGCGTGCTGAAAGTAGACTATGGACCAAACATGATGGCTGCTTAGTGCCTATATTGCAAACCATAACACCCAAAAGGAGAGAGAAAGAGGGAATGTGTCTGCCACAGAGATGGAGGGAGGGAAACGGGGGTGACGGGAGGGACACTGGGGACATTGTTGGTGGAGAATGGGCATTGGTGGAGGGATGGGTACTCGAACATTGATTGAAATATAGTCACGAAAATTTGTAAGTCTGTAACTACATCTTGGGCTGGAGCATAGCACAGTGGTAGGGCATTTGCCTTGCATGCAGCCAACATAGTCGACCCGAGTTCGATTCCTCCGCCCCTCTCGGAGAGCCCGGCAAGCTACCGAGAGTATCTCGCCCGTGCGGCAAAGCCTGGCAAGCTCCCCGTGACGTATTCCATATACCAAACACAGTAACAACAAGTCTCAAAATGGAGACATTACTGGGCCCGCTCAAGCAAATCGATGAACAACGGGAGGACAGTGACAGTGACAGTAACTGCATCTCATGGTGATTCATTAAAACTGTCACTGTCACCCCATTCATTGTTCATCGATTTGCTCGAGCAGGTCTAGAAATGTCTCCATTGTGAGACTTCTGGTTACTGTGTTTGGCATATCGAATACGTCACAGGGAGCTTGCCAGGCTTTGCCATGCAGGCGAGATACTCTTGGTAGCTTGCCGGGCTCTCCAAGAGGGGCGGAGAAATTGAATCTGGGTCGGCCAGGTTGGCCACATGGAAGGCAAATGCCCTACCTGCTGTGCTATCACTCCAGCCCTCATTAAAATTAACATATATATAATGAAAAAAAGAAAATAAAAAAAAGGAGGTGAGCGCATGTGGGGAGCTGCTCAGGAGGCAGACTGTTGCTCTTCCTGGTGCAGAGGACCCCGGCCAGGGTGGGTGGGACATGCATCTGAGCAGGGGCCGAAGCATCCCTGCGGGGTGGTGTGGTTGAATCCAGGTGATGGGTACGCTGACCCCAAGGCTGACTCGCCTCTACACGGGTTCTGCTCCGCAGTGGAACACAAGTTCTACGTGTAGAGGCTGTGTCCCAGCGGGCTGGATCACTCAACAGTCAGAGGCCAGGGGGTGGGGGGCGGTTCAAAGTAAATTTTCCATGAATAAACAGTCTGGATTCTTTTGTTCTGGCTTTCTCGGTGAGCCTGTAACTCCCACCCCTGGAAATGAACTGAGTCTTCAGTTCCAAGGCCGCAACAGCCTGGCTTACTCCTGTCCCCTTATTCAATGCCACCCTGTTAATCTCGTCTTCAGCAAGGCAGGCAAGAAGAGAAAATTCTGTATTTGGGAGCTGGAGCGATAGTAGAGCGGGTACGGTGCCCGCCTTGCACACTGCCAGCCTGGGTTCCATCCCTGGCATCCCATATGATCTGCTGATCACCACCAGAATGATTCCTGAGCACAGAGCCAGGAGTAAGCCTTGAACATCAGTGGGTGTGCCCCACATACACACACACACATACACATACACATACACATACAAAAGAAAGAAAATACTGCACATCACCTCCTAACCATCACTGCTATCTAAGAGTCACACTTCTGCTTTTTTAACTCCAAAAATTTGACTCATAACTTTTTTCTTAAAGCTTCAGATGAGGTTCACACACCTGACGTTTTTGGCACACACACAAATGTTTGGCATAAAAATCTGCTTAGAAATATGGCAAGATGTGCACTGATTCAGTCTTTTAAAAAAAATTCTGCTCTGGGTTTGGGTGATAGCACAGTGGGTTGGGCATTTGCTTGCACGCGGCCGACCTGGGTTCAATTCCCAGCATCCCATATGGTCCCCTGAGCACTGCCAGGAATAATTCCTGAGTGCATGAGCCAGGAGTAACCCCTGTGCATTGCTGGGTGTGACCCAAAAAGAAAAAAAAATCTGCTCAATAAACATGGGTAGTCAATGCCCTATATTTATTGCGGGAGGGGGGGCTTATACACACTACATGTCACTGGAGTCCATGCGGTGCTAGGGCTCAAATCCACGGCACCCACATATGCCATCCTGCCATACAGCTCTCTCCAGCCTGAGCATAGGAGTGAGCTCAAACACTGAACCACACACTCCCTGCCTATAGATGCCTTCTGAAGAATTCAACTCCCCGATTCATTCCTGGACTCTGATGGGGGGATGGCACTGCCATTGGATGAGAGGTCCAGTTCTTATTTAGGGGTGCAGACTTGGACCCACAGGCGGAATCCAGAAGGATCAAGAGCAGAGGCACTGGGAAGAGAGCAGCACAATGCAAGTCTCTTTCTCCTCCCAAAGCTGAATCAAGGGGCCAGAGAGATAGTACAGTGGGTAGGGTGCTTGCCTTGCGTGCAGCCAATCTGGACTCTGGCGCCTGCCAAAGGCAGTGGATGGACGTCAGCATGGGCTCAAGGTGAAATGGTGGGACACACAACATTCGTTCTGCTGTTTTAGACACATCATTGTGTGCAGTGAAAGACAAGGAGAAACCTTCCACTCAGAGGGACACGGGGTCCAAAGAGGCAGTGCCTGCTGGTAGTTAGGCCAAGCAGTGCCCTTTTAAGAGATAGGATAGGAGGGGAAGGCACTTACCTTGCACGCAGCTGACGTGGGTTCAATCCCTGAAACCCCATATGGTCCCTGAACACCCCTTCCCACAACACACACACACACACACACACACACACACACACACACACAGAGTGATCCCTGAGCATAAAGCCAGGAGTAAGCAAGCCCCGACACTTCCGGGTGTGGCCCTTTTGGGAAAGGTTTTAGAAATTGAGGGGGAAAAAAGCCCCCACTGCTGGGCTGCTTCCGGGCACAGAGCCACCTTGTCTTCGCTCTACGCTTGTCCTTCCCCTCACATCAACACTCTGCTTGCAGGAAGATGACCAGCCAGTTGGAAAATCCCCCCTGGTTCTCGTGGCGCACTGCCTGTGGGCACACTCCTCAGGGAGCCCATAGAAGGGGGCTTGAGCCTGGCCCCCAGGGTGGGTGGGCTACCAGCTGGCTCTTCCAGGTACTAGCTCTGTGACCTCACCGCCAAGGAGCTTTCGGTTCCTTATTAAAGTGGGACCAGCAAGGAGGAGCGGCTCCCTTGGGGGTGCCGTGTGTGTGTGCGTGCGTGTGTGCATGCGTGTGTGTATGAGAGAGAAAGAGAGAGAGAGAGAGAGAGAGAGAGAGAGAGAGAGAGAGAGAGAGAGCCCTTCTTGCACCTCATCCTATCCAACTGGCCATCCAGTTAAGAAACCTCATCATTTGACAAAGTCCTAAGAACCACAAGTGCTGCAGCCAGAGAGACAGTGTAGGGGTAAAGGCTCTGACCTTGCATGGGTTCAACCTCAGTTTGATCCCCAGAACCACACAAGGTCCCGCCGACACTGCCAAGAACACAGAGCCTGACGTAGCCCTGAGTAGCACCTGGTGTGCACAGACACACAGCCCAAAATGGAGATAAAGACGTTTAAAAAAATTTTTTTATATTGGCTTAGGGTCACCGTCCACGGTCCTCCCGTTGTTCATCAATTTGCCCGAGCGGGCCCAGTAACGTCTCCATTGTGAGACTCGTTGTTACTGTGTTTGGCATATCGAATACGTCACGGGGAGCTTGCCAGGCTTTGCCGGGCGAGTGAGATACTCTCGGTAGCTTTCCGGGCTCTCCGAGAGGGGCGGAGGAATCGAACTCGGGTCGGCCATGTTGGCTGCGTGCAAGGCAGACGCCCTACCCGCTGTGCTATTGCTCCAGCCCCCATGAAAATTTTTATTTAGTGCCCGGCAAGCTACCGAGAGTATCTCGCCCACATGGCAAAGCCTGGCAAGCTACCCATGACGTATTCGATATGCCAAACACAGTAACAACTCTCACAATGTTACTGGGCCCGCTCAAGCAAAATCAATGAACAACAGGAGGACAGTGACAGCGACAGTGGCTCTATTTATACATAACACACTGTCAGAGGGAAATAAAAATGGGGCACAAAATCGGTTAGATTATGCTTCAAACTTTTTCAGAGTGCCAAATCTTCAGTTAGTGATTTTTCAACTTCATGTTGTCCGCATTCATATTTTCCACCCAAAGTCAGTTTTCTGGCATGCACGATGAGGAAGCAGTTCTTCCCAGGAGACACACTCTGGGATCTTCCAAACAGTGTCATGACTGTGTGTCAGCAACAACAGGACATTGGTCATAGCTCCCCTGAGAACCAATGAAGTCGGCTGATCAAGCTACAGGCCAGCCTCTCGTGCTGAACTAGTAGAATCGCCATGTCTCATCATGAAGAACTAACTCAGCCCAGTCAGGATCGCAAACAGGTCTCTTGGAGCACATTGTTTGTGTCATTTCACCAGTTTAACAACTTCATTCTCACCGCAGTTAGATTCATGGCGGTCTGGTCAAGACAAAGTTTCTCCAGGAGTTGTTCAAACCACAGACTGCATTATTTTCAGAGAAAACATTAGGTCAGTTTTAGAGCTAGACAAATGGGACTATCTTAAACTAAGAAGCTTCTCCACCTCAAAAGAAACAGTGACCAAAATACAAAGACAGCCTACAGAATGGGAAAGAATATTCACCAAATACACATCCGACAAGGGGTTGATATCAAGGATATACAAGGTACTGGTTAAACTACACAAGAAGAAATCACCCAACCCCATCAAAAAATGGGGCGAGGAAATGAACAGAAACTTTCGCAAAGAAGAAATCCGAATGGCAAAAAGGTACATGAGAAAATGCTCCACATCACTAATCATCAGAGAGATGCAGATCAAAACAACAATGAGATATCATTTCACACCACAGAGACTGGCCCACATCCACAAGAACAAAAGCAACAGGTGCTGGCGCGGATGTGGCGAGAAAGGGACCCTCCTTCACTGCTGGTGGGAATGCCGGCTGGTCCAATCCTTTTGGAAAACAGTATGGACGACTCTCAAAAAATTAGAATTTGATCTGCCATTTGACCCAGCTATAGCACTCCTGGGAATATATCCCAGAGAGGCAAAAAGGTATAGTCGAAGTGACATCTGCAATTGTTTGTTCATTGCAGCACTCTTTACAATAGCCAGAATCTGGAAAAAACCTGAGTGCCCGAGAACAGATGACTGGTTAAAGAAACTTTGGTACATTTACACAATGGAGTACTATGTAGCTGTTAGAAAAGATGAACTTATGAAATTTACATACAAGTGGTACTACATGGAAAGTATCATGTTAGGCGAAATGAGTCAGAAAGAGCGGGATAGACACAGAAAGATTGCATTCATCTGGGGAACATAAAGCAACAAAACGGGAGACTAACACCCAGGAATGGCTCAGATTAGTACCAGGAATTTTGCTCCATGACTTGAAGGCCAGCCACATGCGCTAGGTGAAAAGGAAGCTCAGATAGAGAAGAGAGCACCAAATAAAGGGTGTTGTGAAGACCCTCCCAGGGTGGGAGACACATGCTAAAAGTAGTCTATAGACCAAACATGATTGCCACTCAATGCCTCTCTGGCAAAACACAGTACCCAAAAGAAGAGAGAGAGAACAAGGGGGAATGCCCTGCCACAGCGGCAGGGTGGGACGGGTGGGGGATGGGGGGTGGGAGGGATGCTAGGACCCGTGGTGGGGGAGGATGGGCACTGGTGGAGGGATGGGTACTTGATCATTGTATAACTGAAACCCAAGCACAAAAATTTATAAGTCTATAAATGTACTTCATGGTGTTTCACTAATAAAAAAAATGATTTAAAAAAAATAAAAAAACATTAGGTCAGTTTTGATTTGTGAACTAGACTCTGCTTTTTTTTTTTGCTTTTTGTTTGTTTGGGGGCCACACCTGGCAACATTCAGGGGTTACTCCTGAATCTGTACTCAGGAATCACTCCTGGTGGGGCTCAGAGGATCGAACCCAGATTGGCTGCATGCAAGGCAAGAGCCCTACCCACTGTACTATCTCTCTGGCCCCTCAATTCAGCTTTGGAAGGAGAAAGAGACATGCATTGTGTTGCTCTCTTCCCAGTGCCTCTGCTCTTGATCCCTCTGGACTCAGCCTAGGGGTCCAAGGCTGCACCCCTAAATAAAGACCTTGTCCTCTCATCCAATGGCAGTGCCATTCCCCGCCCCCATTCTCAGGAATGATAAGGGTACAGCTGCCATCCCAGTGGTGAGGAGGAATGAAGCGGAACCTGGGAGGGAGCCCCCAAGCACTGAGACCCCTCCCCATGATTTCACTGGCTAGCCAAAGATTCGGGAAAATGGTTCCAGAAAAATAGAATGTAGCGGGGGAGAGGGGAAAATGGACAAAAAAAACATGGAGCTAGGGACATGTGAGCACGGAAAGGAGAGCAGGGAAGGTCATTTCTGCAGAACATGTTTTCCAACGAGGCTCTTTTTATTTTTATTTAGTTATTTATTTTGGTTTTTTTGTTTTGCTTTTTGGGTCACACCCTGCGATGCACAGGGGTTACTCCTGGCTCTGCACTCAGGAATTACTCCTGGTGGTGCTCAGGGGACCCTATGGGATGCTGGGAATCGAACCCGGGTCGGCCATGTGCAAGGCAAACGCCCTCCCCGCTGTACTATCACTCCAGCCCCAAGAGGCTCTTTTTAAAGAGCCTTTTCAAGGTGTTCTCGTGAGTTTATGGAGCCCTACAATGGAAGGGGAGTGTCACAGGGGCGCAGAGAGGGCTGAGGCTTGGATCCTGTGGCGGGGGCGGAGGAATCATCAGGAAAGAGGAGACCCCTGGGGGTGGGGGCTCCTGGGGGGTAGGGGAGCAAGCAGGCTGCTCCTGCCGCTCTGGGATCAGAAGGAACCTGGTTTCTTGCCCTGCCGGAGGCGACTAGGGAACCTCGGATTATCCAGGCAGCAGCAGCCAACTGGCCCCTCCTCAGAAATGACCGTGTGGCTATTGATTTCGATCCCTGACCCGGTCCCCACCGTCTGTCACTGGTGGTGGTGATCGTGTTGTGGTGCTCACTGAGGTTGGCATGCCTTTGGATGTGGTGTCTGCACACGTGCTGTCTAGGGAACACACTGGGAGTGGAAGCGCACAGGTTCTGGCTGTGGGGCCCGCAGGAGGGGGTGGACGTGCCGCAAGGTGACCATCCTTCCTGTTGGGTTCTCACGAATCTCTCTAGAGATGCTGCTCCCTGGGGGGCGAACCCCTTTGTGTTGCTTACACACACCAGGCTGTGGTGCAGCTGGAAGCCTGTGAGGACACCGGGAATCCCAGCAGTAACTGGCCAGGACCAGGCTAGGCACACGTGGGGCACTGGGGGATTTAACTCGTGACCATCTGCCTGCAAGGCAGGCTTTCTGAATCACTCGCTAACCCTCCAGGCCAACAGGAGTTACTTAAGAAGCAATAAAAATCTACAGGCCACTGTAGAATAGTGCAAAGGGTATATTTACCTACTCATAATCCCAACAGCCTTATGAAGTAATTATTTTCATTTTTCATTTATTAATAATTTCCATCTAATTTTAATTAGTATAAGCCTACATGCTGTTTACATAGTCAGAGTTTTATGTATATGGTTTTATGCATATTTATTTCCTAATATTACATACGCCTTTCTTTGTGGGGTCTTTTGGGAGGAGGGGCCACACCTGGCAATGCTCAGGGCTTACTTCTGGCTCTGCACTCAGGAACCACTCCTGGCGGTGCTCAGGGGACCATAAGGGATGTTGGGGATCGAGCCTGGGTCAGCTATGTGCAAGGCAAATCCCTACCCACTGTACTATCTCTCTGGCCCTGCCTTTTTTGTGTGTTTTATAACCACCATAGAATTTTAAATAACAGCACAGCATTGCTTTGTGGGGGGCCGGGGGGTATGTCCAGCAGTGCTCAGGGCTTGCTCCTGGCTCTGTGGTCAGGGAACTCCTCCTGGCAGTGCTCAGTGGAACTTCTGTGGTGGCCAGGGAAGGTGTCTGGATTGACCCCATTCAAGGGGCCCCATTCACCTCCTACATGATCCCGCCCACCAGTTCTGTTTTATTTTGTTTTGGTGTCACATCCAGCTGTCCTCATGGCTTATTCCTGACTCTGTGCTCAGAGATCACCCGTGGTGGGGCTCAGGGGAACTTCCAGGGTTCCAGGGATGGAAGCCGGGGTGGCTGCCTGCAAGACAAGTGCCCTGCCCGCTGGACAGTCGCTCGGGTCCCAGCTCTGTTTTTCATTGACACCCTCAGCCTGACTCACTTAATCCAGCCCAGCATGATGGCTTCCAGTTGCTCACACTGAAGGTCAGTGTGATAAAGATCTTTAGCATAGGGCAGCCCATCTACGGCTAAAAATCAATGATCTCCTTTGGGGTATGCAGAAGTTTCCCAAGACTGGCCCTTGGACCGCTCCTCATCTCATTGGTCACTTGTTGGTGAATCAATCACAGAAAGGGGGTGGGGACTGGCCGAGAGAACCAATCACGTCCCAGAGCTGCCCAGAACAGGGCATGGCCCTAGCTGGTTCGCAGTCACTATTGGGTGAACGAGTGAGGGATGGGTTCCCCCAGATAGCCCTGTGCCACTGAACAAGACTGTAAGAGGAACCTAAATCTTGGCATTTTTGAGACTGTCATCTTGTTGACATACCCTTTGTTGCTGTTTAGTCGACGACTAAAAATCCATAGCCAGGGCTGAGAGCACAGCAAGAGGCTTGATTCAGGAAAATCATTAGACTGCATCAATTACACAGAAACCTCCTCCTAAATCTTACTGTGAGCTATTTTTCCATTTTATTCACTCCAGAAAGAGTTCTTTGGGGGGGGACAGAGTTGGAGGTGCTCAGGGGTGACTCCTGGCTTCTGAGCAGGGCCGTATGTAGTGGCTGGCAGGGAACTTACAAGGCAGGCACGTTATCCCCGGTACGATCTCTCTTGCCCAGAAAGAAGAACCGGGGGTAGGGCACACCAGAAATGCTCAAGGATCACTCCTGGCAATGCTCTGGGGACTATATAGCATGCCAGGGATTGAACTCGGGTCAGCCACATGCAAGGCAAGTGCCCTACACACTGTACTGGCCCCCCCCCAAATAATTTTTATATGTCACAGGAATAGTAGGGATGGAATGAGGGAGAGAGGAGGAAAGAAAGAAAATACCATTGATTGGTTCCCAGAGGAAGATGCAAACATATAACTTGAGACCTTTTAAATTACTTTCTAACCACTTCGTAAAGTTGACAACATGAGATTTCTATTATTCGCATTTATGATTTATGTCTACTAAATTGGGTCAAGTGAATGATCACCTTTATACATCAAAGTTGAGGAGGAGGAAGAGGAAGAGAGGGAGTGGAAGAGGAGGAGGAGGAGAAGGAGAAGGAGAAGGAGAAGGAGAAGGAGAAGGAGAAGGAGAAGGAGAAGAAGAAGAAGAAGAAGAAGAAGAAGAAGAAGAAGAAGAAGAAGAAGAAGAAGAAGAAGAAGAAGAAGAAGAGGAAGAGGAAGAGGAAGAGGAAGAGGAAGAGGAGAAGGATTAAGAGGAGGAGAAGGAGGAGGGGGAAAAATGAGGATGATATAACTTATATGTGGTATTTAGAATAACTGAAGAAACGCAGTGGTTTAAGGAGGAGAAGCTATAAATCACCCTTGGTCCCAGAGTATAGGCAGAAGGAAAAAAATAGAACGAAGGGAAAGGAGACAGGAGAGAGATGAGAAGCAACAGGATTAGGGTACATTGGTGGAGTTAGGAAATGATAGATCTAAATATCCAAACTACAGAGTCAACAACACTGAAATCACGAGACCCAAACTGTAATAACCAAATTTAAAGGATGTCTGTCAAGATGGCAAACTGGGGCTGGGGCTGGGATGGGTGAGTAGGAGAGGAACCTCCTCCACCAATTCCCCTAATGCTGCTGATAGAAACACATATCTCAGGACCGGAGCAATAGCACAGCGGGTAGGGCGTTTGCCTTGCACGCAGCCAACCCAGGTTCGATTCCCAGCATCCCATATGGTCCCCCGAGCACCGCCAGGAGTAATTCCTGAGTGCAGAGCCAGGAGTCACCCCTGTGCATCGCTGGGTGTGACCCAAAAAGAAAATAAAGAGAAACACATATCTCAAGTCACCTGTGCCAGGCTCTGGCTTGAGGCCCTCAGCCTGACTCCCTCGCTCAGTCTCTTCCCCAACAACCCTCTGACAACAGTGCCGTGGGGCTCCAATTTCACCGATGAGAGAGGAAAGTGCTGGCTTGGCGTGTTTTGTGTGTGACCAATCTACTCACAGCCTCCTTCTCATCTGGACCTGAACACTCTGATGCCGGCATGCACCACTGGTGGCTCACATTTGGATGTGGTTTAACTAAAAGAAATAGCAGCGCAGGTGTCAGTGTGTTAAGGGGCTGGAGAGACAGTAGAGGGATTAAGGTGCTTGCCCTGCATGTGGCCAATCTCAGTCCCATCCCCATCATCACATCGTTTCCCCTCCCCTGTAATGCCGGATGCAACTTGAATCTACCTCACCCCGGAAGTACTCCACCGAATGGAACCTTAGAGATGGGACAACTCCATGAGGTCATTGTGTTGGCTAAGATAGACCAAGTATGTTGGGGGGACAAGCGGGCCTCGGGTCTGAGTAGTTCAACACAACATTCCTGGTTTTCTTGCTCATAGAAGCAAGTGACAATCCAGGTCACCTGCTGTCTCTGGGCTGGCACCTAACTCTGTCTCCTGAGGAAGTTGATTGTGGAGGGGAGAGATGGATTGTGGGGCCAGACTGGGGACCACACATGTTGCTCCTGCCTACTTTTTCTTTTTCTGTTTTTGGTTTTGGGGTCTCACCTGGCAGTGACCAGAGTTTACTTCTGGCTCTACGCGCAGGGATCACTCCTGGCAGGGCTCAGGGAATCATCTGGGGTACTAGGGTTAGAGTCTCGGTGCAAGGCAAGTGCCCAACCAGCTGTACTATCTTTCCAGCCCTTCTGCTCACTTTTCATTGGCCAAAGGGAGTCATTGGCCACGTACCACTGGACAAGGAAAGAGAACTCAGTGCTGAGAACCTCAGTAATGTCTACCATACCCATTCATTCATTCATTCATTCAATAAGCATCTTCTATGCCAAAAGACCAAGTGCAAGGCTGTAGCACTGTAGCACTGTCCTCCCATTGTTCATCGATTTGCTCGAGCCGGCACCAGTAACGTCTCACAACAAATTGTGAGACTTGTGTTATGGTTTTTGGCATATCGAATACATCATGGGAAGCTTGCCAGGCTTTGCCATGCGGGCGAGATACTCTTGGTAGCTTGTGGGCTCTCCGAGAGGGGCGGAGGAATCGAACCCAGGTCGGCCACGTGCAAGGCAAATGCCTTACCGGCTGTGTTATCGCTCCAGCCCAACTGCAAAGCTACTGGAATTTAAAAACCAAAGATGGTATACTGAGCCCTTACTCAGTGGCCCTCCTTCCCTCCTTCCCTCCCTCCCTCTCTACTTCCTCCCTCCCTCCCTACTTCCTCCCTCCCTCATTTCCTCCTTCCTTCCTTCCTTCCTTCCCTCCCTCCCTCCCTCCCTCCCTCCCTCCCTCCCTCCCTTCCTTCCTTTCTTCCCTCCTTCTTTCCTTTTTTTGGTAAAAAATAGACAGCTGGCCTTTTTCCCTCTGGAAAGAAAGATGGCAGCCGCTTCTGAGCTTTATGGAAAGCCAGGTATGAGCCAGTCATGATGGGGGTGACTGAAACCTCATGGGAAGGGGGGTATTCCCGGCTTGTCCTTCACGCCCTACCGAGATCGGGAGTTGCCCCCCACGAGCAGCTCTCAGGCATGGCCATGGCTCTGGAGCACAGAAACCAATCTCATGGTTATCTGAGTCTCAGCAGAAATACTTCCAGGCTTAGTGAGTAAAATACCAGAAATCCAAATGAATCTAATCAAAGTAGATAGAGTGTTAACTAGAGTTTGTCTGCCTCACAGGCATTGGGAGGAGTGTGGAGGGGTTATTGGGGTTCTTCGTGGTCAAAAATAAGTATTGGTAAAGGGAAATGTGTTTGATATTTGCATGACTGAGACTTAAACCTGAAAGCTTTGTAACTTTCCCACAGTGATTCAATAAATAAATAAATAAATAAATGGAAAAAAAAAAGATAGACAGCTATGGGGGCTGGACGGATAGTACAATGGGTAAGGCATTGCCTTGCATTCAACCAACCCAAGTTTGATCTCTGGCATCCCTTATGATCCCCCGGGTACCACCAGGAGTGATTCCTGAGTGCAGAGCCAAGAGTAGCCTCTGAGCATCACCAGGTATGGTCCAAAAATCAAAAGGCATCTATGTTTTCCCCACTTTTATCATCTGACTCACAACCCACCCAGAGATGTCCTGATCCTAATCTTGCAAACCTTGGAAGAAGGCACATCACATAGTGCAAGTCACGTGTGTAGAGGGTACGAAGGAACCTGAGATGGGAAAAGAATCTTGGAATCTCTGAGGGGGGCAAAGGGCAAAGGGAACCTGCAGAGAAATCGGTAGAGAGGAACACTAGAAAGAGAAGATGGGAGATGGGGGCAGGTACTGCCCACAAATTCGTCCCTGAAGAACGCAGAAAGTGGGTCCTCTGGGTCCAGAAAGAATGCAGGCGACTCTGTAGGACCTTTGGCCTCTAGAACTGGGAAGAGAATAACTGCACAGTTTTAATTACTGCGTATGTCATCATCTGTCACAGTGGCAGTAGGGAACATACATCTACCAGCGGGGCTGAGAAGGGAAAGAAAGTCAAGGCACACCCAAAAGGAGAGAGAGAACAAAAGGGAATACCCTGCCACAGAGGCAGGGTGGAATGGGGGGATGGGGGAGTGGGAGGGATACTGGGACCCGTGGTGGTAGAAAATGGGCACTGGTGGAGGGATGAGTGTTTGATCATTGTACAGTTGAAACCCAAGCACAAAAATTTGTAAATCTACAACTGTACCTCATGGTGTTTCACTAACAATTTTTTTTAAATGTAAATGATGGAGAATGGGCACTGGTGGAGGGATGGGTACTGGATCATTGTATAACTGAAACCCAAGCACAAAAATTTGTAAATCTACAACTGCACCTCATGGTGTTTCACTAATAAACATTTAAAAAAAAAAAGTCAAGGAAAGTCATAAAAGGAGCGATCCTAGAAATAAGTGCAGGGATTGGGGACTAAGGTCCCAGCCCACCATCTCGGTGGCAATGGAGGGGAATCAGGTAACGTGTGATCTTACCTGCATGCCCCACCCCGAATCAACTAGAGTGCCAGTGGCCACAAAAATTTAGACCTCTCTGAAGTGTGGGGAAGAGTTCAAGAAGAAAACCATCGATCAAGGGCGTGCGAAACTACAATGGACTCACTCACCGTCACTCCAGGACCAAGTGAGAGAGCACGACTCATGCATGAGATACTCCAAGGATGTCGGAGAGCCGGGGGTGCAGGGTGGAAGAGACTGAAGGGGACCCAGAGGACCCGCCTGGCTTCTTCCAACAGCCATTGTGGCCTTTGCCCGTGTTTCGTGCAAGTGCTTCACAGTTCTGAAATTCGGCCAAGATTGAGGCGAGGGGGGGAAAAAAGGAGCAAAAGAAGAAACAAAACCCAGCAAGAAAATATTGCAATAGCTAAGCAGTTGCAGGGGCGGGGGGGGGGGCAGGGAGGAAAGATGGAGGAGATAAACCAGGCTCTGCAGCTGGAGGAAAATCCTTTGGAAAGTTGGGCAATGGTGGAAAGACCCACCAAGGCTTCTCACGGGGATTTTATGTCTCTAGAAGGGAGTACGTGGAGGATTATGGTGGCTCTGACCTCAAACTGTAGCAACTGTCCAGCTCTGGACAGAAATCTGTGGACTGTCACCATAAATACGCAAAAGGCTAAGATTTCTTCATCCTTGGCTTAGTCATCTGCGTCTTTGTAACGTATGGATTTATGGGACACATGAGAATATCCAGTGGAGGGAAAATGAGCCTCGATTATGAAGAGTTATTCAAATAATGACTTTCAGTGGGTCCTATTCTGGGTGAAAGAAATTAAGATTATAAAAATTCAGAACTACTAATCTCATTATTAACTCAGAAGTACTAACCTGAGCCATCAAAGGCATTCCTGGTCTCCGGTGCCTTCTTGGGATGGCGGTGGTGTGGGGGAAGGCCCAACACCCCACTCACACCCACCGCCCTTCACATATACATGGTCCAGCTCCACAATTAATCTCAAAGAGACGCCAAGCTGCTGAACCATTCCAGTTCCACAGCGCCCAGAGCAAGTGGCTGAACGACACCTCCAAATTTCACAGCACTGACAGCCCAGTAGGAGCACAGAAAATTAGATGGGAAAATAGCCTAGAAGTCCACTTAATGGACAAAAACAATTACGCAGAAGCCTTGATGGAAACCTAACATCTCAGTAAATCCTCAGACAATGACTTGAGTAACACCCTTGTGAGATCTATGTTGTAACAAGTGACATAAAAGTAAATTTTTTTTGTGCCTGCTGAGGGGACATTCTAGGGGGTAGGGGGCTGGGAAGCTGGGGACACTGGCAGAGGGAAGGTGACACTGGTGGTGGGATGGTTGTTGGAACGTTGAATATCTGAGAAAACTGTACTGTGAACAAGTTTGTAAATAACAGTGTTTAGTAAAATTTTTTTTAAATTCAGTCAACACAGGTGATGGGATGGGTGTTGGAACACTTTATGCCTGAAATTCAATAATGAACAACTTTGTTAGTCACATTGCCTTAAAAATAAAATAAAATAGCACCGTCGCACTGTCCTCCCGTTGTTCATCGATTTGCTCGAGCAGGCTCCAGTAACGTCTCCATTGTGATACTGCTTGTTACTCTTTCTGGCATACTGAATACGTCACAGGGAGCTTGCCAGGCTCTGCTGTGCGGGCTGGATACTCTTGGTAGCTTGCCGGGCTCTCCGAGAGGGACGGAGGAATGGAACCCAGGTTGGCCACATGCAAGGCAAACACCCTACCTGCCGTGCTATCGCTCCAGCCCACTTGTGGTGGGGTTAGTGTTGAAATATTGCCTAAAACTCAACTATCAATAACTTCATAAATCACGGTTCTCTTAATCTTTTAAAAAAGAAACTGGAATAGGGGGCTGGAGAGATAGCACAGCGGGTAGGGAGTTTGCTTTGCACGTGGCCGACCAGGGTTCGATTCCCAGCATCCCATATGGTCCCCTGAGCACCGCCAGGAGTAATTCCTGAGTGCAGAGCCAGGAGGAACTCCTGTGCATCGCCAGGTGTGACCCAAAAAGCAAAAAAAAAAAAAAAACCCTGAAATAGTAATAAATTCACATAAAGATTCAGAAAAGAGACTCTAAGATTTAATTTCTATTTTTAAGAGACTCTCCCTTTACAATATGTGTGTGTGGGGGGATGGGCATATAAACATGGAATACGTAATACTGTGCCAGACAGTTAAAATATGTCGGGCATGTGCTGGAATGGAGGCTCAGATTTGACTCTTTCCATAGCATGACTCCCAACCAACAGGGAGGACCCAAGCCTGCAGTAATCCCTAAGCACCACCAGGCAAGTTAAGGAAAACTGGGAAAAAGAAAAAAATAAATAAACCTAAATTCAAGTTTACTAACTCATTCAGTACTTAAACGTTTCATGTGCCAATAAGCCTTGGGGACCCAGACGTTACCAAAGGTTTACTGTGTTAATCTTTTCTCATTCCAGTGTAAACCAGTATCTCGTCACACCAGAAAAACCCGATCACACATACGCGAGTTTTCTGACTAAAACCCTTTCGTATCTACCAGTAAAGTTAAGCATTAAGAGTTGCATAAGTAAATCTCCACGACTGATCTTTCACATTCTGTACTCCAGGCCTACTGTACAGACAGACCAGCCAGCTCATACCTCTCTGCTTCTGCTCTCCCTTTACTTGGAACCGTCCCTGAGGTCTGCCAGGTGAACATCCAAACCTGTTAGAGGACGAGGTGCTCCTGTCACCTCATATCTGAACTTCCTACTTCCCCTTTCCTCTGCCCTAAATTTGTATTTATGCTACTGGTATCCCTTCCGAGCTGGTATCACTCCCTACCCTCAGTTCAGCTGGCACCTCTAACACTTAGGTGTTGTATCCATACTAAGTTGTTTGAATTTATGTTCTTGAGGGATTCCTTGCCTTTATTGTTATAAGCTGCATGAAGATAGTTGAGTCTCCTTGTCTGCTCTTGTAGCCCCTGTATTTGACTCAGTAGATAATTGTGAGAGAAGTGAACACAATAAAATAAAAACTATCACACTGTCCTCCCATTGTTCATCGATCTGCTCGAGCGGGCCCAGTAACTTCTCCATTGTGAGACTTCTTGTTACTGCATTTGACATATTGAATACTCTCGGTAGCTTGCCAGGCTCTCCGAGAGGGGCGGAGGAATCGAAGCCGGCTCGGCCGGGCTGGCTGCGCGCAAGGCAAACGCCCTACCGCTGTGCTATCACCCCAGCTCAATAAAATAAGATAAACTAAAATAAAATTCATTTAAAAAGACTCCCTGGATATGCAAACTAACTTCCACCTCCCAGTAAAATCCAGAGAACTTTTTTCTAGAGGAACAGGGCAGAGGAGAGCTGAGTGGGTTCCTTGGCACTGTCCCCCACTTTCCTTCCCTTTGTTGTTCTGATCTGGGGTCCCACACTCATGGTCCCGCTGCTCGCCAAAAGCTGCACTCTTTTATAGGGGTGGGGGTGTTATTGTTGGTGGGGGGTGCGGTGCCACACATAGGATGCTCAGGCCTTACTCCTGGCTCTGCACTCAGGGATCATTCCTGGCGGTGCTTGGGGGACCCTATGGGATATGCCCAGGATTGAACCTGGGTCTCGGGCGCGCAAGGCAAGCGCCCTCCCTGCTGCACTATCGCTCTGGTCCCACGCCCTAAGCCTTGAGATGCTCACCTGCATCTCTCTGACGCTCACTCACCTGCTCGCCAGGCGGCGGGTCTTGCGCTCCTGGTCCAAGTGCACGCACGTGCGGCGTTCCGGCTGCAAGAGCAGCCCCCTGGCTTGTAAATCACGGTAACGACCGGACTCTGAGCCTCGTGCTCGCATGCCAGCGTCTTGCCACTGAGCCAGCCCGGACCCCAGGACGTCTGCTTGGGGTGGGGGGGGCTCCTTTCCCAGCCCAGGTGGGCCGGCTTGGCTCACGGTGGGCGCGGACCTACACAACCAGCTCTTGGGTGCAGCTGGCATTTGGCAGGCGCCTCCAGCCAGCGTCGCCCTCACAGATCTCAGAAGTCAGAAATTGTTGCAAAAGGCGAGTCCCATCAAAGTCGTGGGAGAAGCATTAAGAGCTCAGAGAGCTTGCAGCCTCGCGGCGCCAACCTGGGGCCCTTGGGAGCAGCTGCGCGTGCGGGGCGCGCCACCTAGTGGTGATGACGCTCCGGGGGTTGCTTCGCTAACTAGGTCTATCTCCTTCCTGAGTTTCCTCCAGCGGACCATAGTGGGGGGGTCTCCCGGGTTCCAGGGCACTTTGGAGAAGCCAAGATCAGCTGGTTCCACGAAATGCTGCACATTTCCATGGAAGCTGCCTCCTCCCCGGCGCGGCTGTAACTCTAGGGTGTGTGTCAAAAGCCAGAAAAACTATTTTCAATGTTTTATAAGTTCTGTGATCTGACAAGCCAGGGGACAGGAAAAATGAGGGGAAAGTAATTTTTTTTTCATTTATTTTGGTTTTGGGGCACACCCAGCTGTCGTGCTCAGGGCTTACTCCTGATTCTGAGCTCAGGGATTACTCCTGGTGGGGGCTTACAGGGGGACTATATGCGGTGTGGGGGATTGAACCCAGGTTGGTTGCACGCAAGACACACGTTCTATCTGCTGTACTATATCACTTTGGCCCTGGAGAGTGAATTTTAAAAGCCACTGAGAACAGGCATCATTGGACAACTCAGAATGGGCAAAATTCCTCGAAGTACAGCTCACTTGTGTGGGCTAGATCATTTGAATATGCCTACAACTGTTCAGGAAATTGAATTTGTAATTAAAAGTCTCCAAAAAAGTAATCTCCAGCCCCAGATGATTTTACAGGAGAATTCTCTTAAACCTTGACTGAAGAGGCAAAACCATCTCTTACACATGCCCTGCCAGAAAATAGAAGAGGAATGTTAGTATTATCCAATAACAAAATGAGAGGCAGCACAAGATCAATATTCTCCTGAGACAATAATAGTAGAAAGCAAAATTTAGCAAATTAAAAAAAAACTATTCCAAGAGCAACAGAAGCATTTTAGGGATGCAAGAATGATTCAGCAGTTGAAAATTGGGGTCTGAAGTGATAGTCCAGCAAGTGGACACTTGCCTTGCATGCCAGGGACCTGAGTTCGATCCTGGGCACCCCATATGGTCCCTGGAGCACAGCCAGGAATGATCCCTGAGTGCAGAACCAGAAGTAAGCCCTCTGGGTGTGGCCCCCAAACAAACAAAAATATCAAAAGTGGAAAATCAGTGGAATCCACCATTTGAACAAGTTAGTGGAGGAAAATCACTTGCCACTCAAAGTCAATGTTCAAGAGAGCTGAGTTGATGTGAGCTAAAGGGAGTGTGCTCAGGACTCGCTGACCGAGATGGTGGGCTCACTCCCCCCACATCCCTCTACCCGCCCCAAATCCCCTCCTTCCTACAGGTTTGGGTAGGGGGTTTATAGAAGAGCGTGGGCACAGCAGAAGAGGTCTCTACCTGCAAGCTGTCAGAGCTGACTCTGCGGCAGATGGATCCTTAAAGGATGATGCGGCAGATGGAGCCCTAAAGGATGTTGCATATGGATCCTTGGAGGATGATGCATGGACGGACCCCTAAGGGGTGATGCAGATGGATCCTTAAAGGATGATGTGGCAGATGAATCCTGGAGGATGATGCGGCAGATGGAACCCTAAAGGTTGCGGTGGATGGATTCCTGGAGGATGACATCTTTTAAGAATCCCTAAAAGATGCTGCAACAGATGGGTCCTAGAGGATGATGCAGCTGGTGGATTGGGTGTGTGCCTCACACATAGCCTCCTCGGGTTCAATCCCTGGCAACCCCTGTGATTCTCTGACCCCGCCAGAAGTAATCCCTGAGCGCCACCCGATGAGGCCCCCAAAGCAAAACAAAACAATGCCCTACCCACTGTGCTATTTCTCCAGCCCCTCTTTACTTATTCGGGGGCGGTGGGGGACCATACCCGGTGGTACTTAGGGATTACTCCTGGCTTTGTGCTCAGGGGTCATTCCTGGTGTGGTTCAGGGAACCCTATGGGGTGTCAGGAATCAAGTCTGGATGATCTCATGCAAGGCAGATGCCCTCCCTTCCTGTGCTCTCTTTCCGGCCCCAGGGAACCAGCTTTGAGAAGGCGCAAACCTCACAGGGCAGGCATGAGGCCAAAACTCTGACCCCCGGCCCCAGGTCACATGGGACTGGTGGCACGGCTGTGCCCAGTCCCTGGGAGCCACCACAAGGCATACTGTCTCGGGTACCACACTACCCAGTGAGCGTGACTGTCTCAGTCCTGGCAACCACAAAGAGAGGGAAGGTGGGTGGCGGAAGGTCTCAGGGCAGCCACTGAGAAGCAGATTTCATGACTTCATTATTTTTTAATTAGTGAGACACCATGAGGTACAGTTGTAGACTTACAAATTTTGTGCTTGGGTTTCGATTATGCAATGATCAAATACCCATCCCTCCACCAGTGCCCATTTCCCACCACTACGGATCCCAGTATTCCTCCCACCCCCCACCCCTCCCATCCCACCCTGCCTCTGTGGCAGGCTATCCCCCCCTGTTCTCTCTTTCCTTTTGTGACCTGTGGTTTGCAAAAGAGGCATTGAGTGGCAATCATGTTTGGTCTATAGTCTACTTTCAGCATGCTTCTCCCATCCTGGGAGGATCCTCCCAACACCTTTATTTGGTGCTCCCTTCTCTATCTGAGCTAGCATTCCCCTAGCATTGTGGCTGACCTCCAAGCCATGGAGCAAAATTCCTGGTATTAATCTCGGCCATTCTTGGGTGTTAGTCTCCTATTTTGTTACTTTATGTTCCCCAGATGATTGCAATCTTTCTATGTCTATCCCTCTCTTTCTGGCTCATCTCACTTGACATGATACTTTCCATGTAGTACTACTTGTATGTAAATTTCATGAGAATTAACATTGTCAAAATGGCAATACTTCCCAAAGCACTGTACAAATTCAACGCGATCCCTATCAGGATACCCATGACATTCTTCAAAGAAATGGAGCAAACACTTCTGAAATTTATATGAAACAATAAGCTCCCACGAATAGCTAAAGCAATTCTTGGGAAAAAGAAAATGGGAGGAATCAACCTCCCTAACTTCAAACTCTACTACAAAGCAGTAATAATTAAAACAGCATGGTACTGGAACAAAGGCAGAGCTGTAGACCAATGGAACAGGGTTGAATATATGGAGAATATCATGCAAAGTGAAGTGAGTCAGAAGGAGAGAGACAGACATAGAACGACTGCACTCATTTGTGGAATATAAAATAACATAGTATGAGACTAAGACCCAAGGATGGTATAGAGACAAGGGCCTGGAGGATTGCTCCATGGTTGGAAGCCTGCCTCGTGAGCTGGGGGAGAAGGTAGCTGAGAGAGAGAAGGGACCACTAAGTCAGTGATGGAGGGATTGCTCGGGATGGGAGATGTGTGCTGAAAGTAAAGGACCAAACATGATGGCCTCTCAGTATCTATATTGCAAACCATAATGCCCAAACAGAGAGAGAGAGAGAGAGAGAGAGAGAGAGAGAGAGAGAGAAGGTAATTTTCTGTCATAGAGGCAGGGGGTGGAGTGGAGTGGGAGTAGGGGGAGGGAGGGATACATTGATGGTGGGAAAGGTACACTGGTGGCGGGATGGGTGTTCCATTGTTTTTGACTGAAGCTCAATTATGAAAGCTTTGTAACTGTGTCTCAAGGTGATTCAATTAAACAAAAAGGACAGCATCTCCCTTGACAATGCACGTGAACATAGAGGATGGCATCAAGCTTCAGGAGGCAGTTCTCAGGGGTCCCTTGGAGGACGCATGAACAGGTCGGACATCTTCAGTGGCGGGTCGCTAAGGCTGTGTTCCGTTGGACCTTGGAGCCCACTGGTCTGTTGTTGAACCACACTGGCCACGTCAGGGTGGGGACACAGAGACCTGGGCCCCAGCTGAGGCGGAAGCTCAGATGACAGCGTGGGAAAGGCAGCAGCGGGACTCCATCAAAGATAGCAGCTCCGCAGGGGGCCACTTCCCTTCCCCCTCTCGGGCTCCCTAATCCTCCACACTGTGCCTGCGCCTTCAAAGAGGCCGGAACTGAATGCTGATGCTTGATGCTGCCCCCAAGACCTTCCAACCACGTATGTTCAGTGTTGCAAAAGGAGAAGAGCTCTGTGGGGGGACACAGGGGCGTCCCCAGACTGCCCCAGTCCTGCTGGCTCCCTGGGTGGTGCTCTGCCTTCTGAGCACCCTTCCAGGGAGCACTCAGGAGAAGACAAACAGGCGAGCCTGTGCTTTCGTGTGGATTCAAACACAAGTCTCAAGAGGTCGGAGAGATAGTACAGCGGGGAGGGTAGTTTACCTTGCACACAGCCGACCCGAGCTTAATTCCCAGCATCCCATATGGTCCCCCCATCCCCCACAGAGTCTGGACTAAGCCCTGAGCACAGCTAGGCGTGACTCAAAAACAAAAATCCAAAAACCAACCTGGGGTGTCAGGTCGGGGATGTGTCTTGAGCGGCAGAGCTCATTCCTAATGTGTATGGGACCCTGAGTTTGAGCCCCAGAAACACACAGGACAGACACTGCAGAGGTTAAGGTGCTTGCCTTGCACACGGCCAACACCAGTTAGGTCCCCAGCACCACACATGGTCCCCCCCCGCCCCGCCAAGCAATGCCAGAAGTGACCCCTGAGTACCAGGAACCAGGAACAGCACCTGAGCACCACTAGGTTTGGTCCAGCGCCCACACCCCCAGAGTGAATGTCAGGGTCGGAGTGACAGTGTAGGGTAGGGCAGACCTTCCATGTGGCCAGCCTTAGTACTGTCCTGGGCACCAGTATCCCCTAGGGTCCCCCCCCCCAAGTCTGCCAGAAGTGATCCCTGAGCACAGAGTCTGGACTAAACCCTGAGCATGGCAAGGAATGGTTCAGAAACAAAAACACAAAAACCACCCAAGCATCAGCGGGTACAGAGCTGGAGGCACCTTATGTCAGGGATGACCCTGGGGTCCCCGGCACCCATGGGCCTGAGCAGAGCTGCATCCTTGGACCTTTCCAATGGTTCACTGGGAGCGCCCCCCCCCCCATGAGCAATGCTCGGGAGTCCCCACCCCCACCCCAATCAAGCCCTCTGCCAAAGATACTGCAGCCCCCACACAGTGGGGCCTGACTTTGCTATGCTTTGGTTTTCAGCCACACCTGGCTGTGCTCAGGGTTACCCTATGGGGTGGGTGCCAGGGATCAAAACTGGATTGGCTGCATGCCAATAAAGTGCCTTAACCCCTCCAAAAATCTCTCTAACCTCTCCAAAAGGAGTTTTTCCTTAGGTATCTGGTTAAGTTGGCTGGTCTTTGTTTGTGGTGGGTTCACACCCGGCAATGCTCAAGGGTTACTCCTGGCTTTGCACTCAGGAATTACTCCTGGCGTGGCTTGGGGGACCATATGGGATACTGGAGATCGAACCCAGGTCGGCCGTGGGCAAGGCAAACCCCTAACCACTGTACAATTGCTCTGGTCCCTCTGGTTGTCAGCTTGGCAGCAGTCACGGCCTGTTCACCAAGTTGAACACTAGGGGGCACCACTTTATCTTGGTTCTACTTAAACCTCCTGAGAGCTGGGACAAATGACAGAATGACACTGAACCTCATTTTCCTCACCTGGAAAATGGGTCCAACCTGCCGCAGGGTTTTTACTGGGGGGTGGGAGGGAGGGTCACACCTGGCGATACACAAGGGTTACTCCTGGCTCTGGACCCAGGAATTACTCTTGGCGGTGCTCGGGGGACCATATGGGATGCTGGGAATCGAACCCAGGGTTGGCCGCGTGTAAAACAAACACCCTACCTGCTGTGCTATCGATCCAGCCCCTAGTCTCAGGGTTCTTAGAGTTGGATTAGGCCTCTGCATGTAAAGGACATGTTCTTTTTTGTGTTTTTGTGCCACATCCGGTGATGCTGAGGGCTTACTCCTGGCTCTGCAAGCAGGGATTTTTCCTGGAGGGATTCAGGGGACCCTATGGGGTGCCGGGGATCGAACCCAGGTCGGCTGTGTGCGCAGCAAGCACCCTAGTCGCTGTACTACTCCTCTGTGCACATGCTCCTTCTCCTCGCCCACAGTGCCATCTCTAACTCAGCGTCTTCCTCGGTGTCCTCAGGTTCCCCTGAGCACGCACTAGCGCCCCCAGAAACACCCCTTCATCCCAGACATGGAAGTGCGCCCCCTCCCCAGACAGAAGGACAGAACTGAAAGAAACGGGACCTCAGCAACTCCATTCTGGAAAGCCAAAAGTCATGAGTTTACCAGCTAGTGAGGAAACCATGCCAGACCCCACGGGCGTGGACCAAAACGCCCAGACATCTGACCGCAGATAACAAGGATGATTCAAGGGAATGTAACAAGATGTGTTAACAGCTCTGGTTCGCTTCTGGCTGGCTCAAGGCCATGAGAATGCACCTGGCAGGGGGCACCCAGACACGCAGGCAGGCACCCAGGCACGTAGGCAGAAGGGTATGGGCTTAAGAACCTCTCCTGGAGGGCAATCAAGGTTCCAAGGATCTTAGGCTTGTGAACCCTCAGCGCTGAGTCCCTTATATGAGTGTGTGTTAGTGTGTGAATAAAACCTTGAAAAATCTGTCCCAGGGGCCGGAGCAATAGCACAGTGGAGAGGGCTTTTTTCCTTGCATGCAGCCAACCTGGGTTCGATCCCTGGCATCCCATATGGTCCCCCGAGCACCACCAGGAGTCATTCCTGAGTGCAGAGCCAGGAGTAACCCCTGAGCATTACCGGGTGTGACCCAAATTTTAAAAAAAGAAAGAAAAGAAAAATCTGTCCCATCTCTGTGTGTCTCAGGCTTGAGGCCACTTAACATCTGGAGATACCACCGAGATCTCTGGCACTTAACACAGATGAAAGACCATGCCTGCAGATCTGGGCTTCCGAGCAGTTTCGCTGCATGTCTTGTCCTTCCTGCTCTGGCTCATGTTGTTGAAAGGTCTGCATGGGCCATACAGGACGTCCCCAAGCCCTGGCCCTCAGTGGCCACAACCCAGCAGCCTCGAACTCCAACCAGGAACTTGGTGAGCCTGACCCTGTGCAGACCTTGACTCTGCACCTGGTGCCTCCCTGTCCCGAACCCAGACCCACCTGCCCACATGCGGAACCCACGGAGGGTCACCCCCATCATCCACCAGATGTAGAATTTTCTTCACTAGTGTTGTCGTGGACGGGAACGCAGGCCCCAGGAAGGGCCAGCTGGGCCCGGGCTGTGGTTTCACCCTGGAGTAGCGGTGGCCTGGCGTTTCCCGGCCCTGCCTTCCCAGTGAGGGCACTGGACCTTACAGTCTGTTAAGGGACGGGAGCCGCCGTGTGTCAAGACGCGGGCGGGGAGGAGCTAAGCTGCCAGGTGCTCGTGCCTCGGTTCCCTGCAGAGAATCCCGCCTTCTCCCTAGGTTGCACCCTCGTGTTCTCAAACGTGGCTTATTCCTGGAAACCACCTTGGGCAGGGGGTAATACGGAATCAGCTGGGACTCTGGAAGGTATGCAGGTATATATGTATGTATTTTTGGTTTCTGGGTCACACCCAGCAATGCTCAGGGTTTACTTCTGGCTCTGCACCCGGCAATCACTCCCAGCGGGCTCAGGGGATCGGACAGGATGCTGGGATCACACCCGAGTCAGTCACACGCAAGGCATGTGCCCTTTCCACGGTACCCACTCTGGCCCCAGTTGGGCTGCATTGTACCAAATGCTTAATTCCATGTGGGTATTTCACTGAACTGAGATTCAGCTTCACTTCTGTCATCTGCTCCTCTGAGCTGCCTGCGGACAGAACCTTGACTCTTACTTGCCAGCTTCTTGAAAGGAAGTCTTATTTATTTGGTGTCACCCAGTGGGCTGGAGCGATAACACAGCTGGTAGGGTGTTTGCCTTGTACGCGGCCGACCTGGCCGACCCCGGTTTGATGTCTCTGCCCCTCTCGGAGAGCCCGGCAAGCTACCAAGAGTATCTTGCCTGCACGGCAAAGCCTGGCAAGCTCCCCGTGACATATTCAACATGCCAAGCACAGTAACAACAAAATCTCACGATGGAGACATTATTGGGCCCACTCGAGCAAATCGATGAACAATGGGAGGCCAGTGCTACAGTGCTACAGTGACCCAGTGGTGCTTATTCCTGCCTCTCTGCTAGGGATCACTCCTGGTGGGGCTTCAGGGGCAATATGAAGTCATTGTACTATCATTCCGGCCCCTTACTTATTATTTTTCTCTAAAATAAGAAAGGCTTTCAACTTTCCTGAATACAACCTGCCCACACCCTACAAGTACTCTTTTCCGCTATTTGCAGTGACTATATTTCTAATTAAACTTTTTGCCCAGTTTCTTTAAATAAATGTTTTTCTTGGGGCAGAGAGATAGCAGAGGGGTTATGGCACGGTACAGGGGTCAAGGTGCAGTATAGGGGTCAAAGGGCAGTACAGAGGCCAAGGGGCAGGACAGAAGTTATGATACAGTACGGGGATGAAGGTACTGCCTTGCATGCAGTGCACCTTGATGCCATCCCCAGTGCCAAGAGAGACCCCCAAGCATCACAGGGTGTGGCCAAACAGCCACCTCCCACCCCTGCAAAAGAATATTTTTAGGTTTCCTGAGGGTAAATTCTCTGAATTGTTTGGTCGGCTGTTTTAGTTAGGAGAGCACATTTTGAAGGGAAATGTACTTGTGGTTCCTAGAAACATGTCAAGGACATAGAAGGGAAAAGTGGATTTTTTTCAACAGTAGAGAGACATTGTTGATTCAAATCTTCCCTATCTTCAAGGTTTTTTCCCTTTCCAACATTCTCTTGTTATTTTAGGAGACTTTCCTTTGTGATGCTGCTCAGCATCCCTGCAGATTGCTTTGGTTCTGGGGCCACACCCAGGGGTGCTCAGAAGCTACTCTAGGGTCTGTGCCCAGTGCTCAGCCACTCCCAGCTGTGCTTAGTGGGCTGCCAGGGATTGAATCCGACTTCTGGATGCCACGCGTGCACTCAGCCCACTGACCTGTCAGCTCTGGCCCCTTAATGTTATTTTTGATGTCAGGGATGGAACCCAGGTCAGCTGCACGCTGTACTATCGCTGGTCCCTGAATTAATTTTTCTTGGGGGAAAGGGGGCCACACCCAGCAGTGCTCAGGACTTACTCTTGGCTCTGCACCCAGGTGTTACTCCTGGCAGTGCTCAGGGCCCATAAGGGATCCCGGGCATCGAATGCAGGCCGGCCACTCGCAAGGGAAGTGTCCTGTCCTTCTGCTGGACTCTGGCTCTGGCCCTTATTGTGTCTTTCTCGCTCAACACACGGATGGGTCTCCAACGGTATTGCACACCCTGAAAATCCTTGACAGTGAATGATCTGTGAAAGATCTTTCACGGGCTGAAACCTGGACTGCAAAATGCAGCTGTATCTGGAGGCAGGGCTTCTAAAGAGGTGGTAAAGGGACATGTGAGGGGCCCCTCATCTGAAGGGATTCGGGGGGTGCTAAGAAAACGGAGCAAGGCTGCAGCAGAGAGCCAAGTGCACGCCCAGCACAAGGAGTGACCGACTGATTGAGGGCTCATGGCCAGCAGAGCTTGACCAGGGGGCCCACTGCCATGACCAGGAGCAAAGGCGTCCCTGCCGTGGAAATCCGGCCTCGCCCAGGCAAGGAGTGCTGGACCCGACCCCTCTCCCGGGACGGGGACCCCCATGGCACCCAGAGGGGCTGAGACACCCGGTGCGGAGGGACCTGTGGGCCCAGCTCTAGGGGCAGCAGTGCTCCTGCTCAACGAGCCCAGCTGCCACGCCAGCCGTCCCCACTGACCTTTCACCTCACACCAGCCTCCCCCACTCCCCCCACTGACCCTCCACATCCATCTCTGATTCGACACCCCGCTTCCTGCTAAGTAGACACTCTGCAGGCATCTGACACCTTCTCGTCGCCCTCATCTTTTTTTTTGGGGGGGGGGAGGGGATGATCACACCCGGTGATGCTCAGGGGTTACTCCTGGCGGTCCTTGGGGGACCATATGCGACGCTGGGAAATGAACCAGGGGCTGTGCTATCGCCAGGCCAGGAGCTGAGGGGCTGGGCCCAGGCTCCCATCTCAACACTCCTCCCTCAGCAAGTGCCACTAGGACCAGGATTCCTGAGCGGCAGGAGGAAGGGGCAGGGCCAGCGTGCATGGAGGTGCCAACATGCCCAGTACCCACTGTGCCACATGTGCTTTTTAGCCACAGTTGCTGCTTCGTGGGGGCAGAACCGACACGTACTTTGGAAAGGCTGAGATGGGAGGGAAAGGAAATGGGGAGCTTGGGCTGCCAAGGGGCGCGTCGGGGAGCGAGGGGCAGGCAAGTGAGCCAAGGATCAGACCCTCAACCTACCTGTAACGTGTACTGAGCACCAGGTGTGTAACCGAGGCTGCCTCGGCCGCTCTGTCCTGTGTCACTGCTCCCCGCACACCCCCCAGCACCTGGCCCCGAACCAGGGGACCCTGCATGCAAAAACTCAGTGAAAACCTCTACAAACCGGAAGCGGAAGGCAGGTCACCCCACTGCAGCCGACCCCCAGCCCCGCCGTCCCCCCTCCAGCCAACCCCTCCCCCACCCCCTCAAGGAGGAGGCACACCGGCTGGGTATTAATACTTTTAATGTTTCACATTGCTTCTCTTCAGGAGACGTACAACAAAAATGGATGTGCGTCGATGCACCGGGTGGGCAGAGAATCTGGACAAGACTTGTCAACGGAGCCTTAAGGGGACCCTTCCGGTGGGGACAGAACATTCTGCCCGCTCAGAGGGAATCACAACATGATTAGACGGAACCCTGTCAGCCTGGCTATTGTTTCCATGGCAGAGATGGGCAGACTCGGGGAGGGGGAAAAAAAAATTTTAAAAATCAGTAAGAATAAATAAAAGTGAACCCAGCCCGCTGCCTCTATGGGCCCGTCTTTTTCCTCTCTTCTCTTCCTGGGCCGAGGACGAGAGGCAGAGCCTGTGGGCAGGACCGGGTGCTCTGCTGACCGAGCGCCAGGCAGATGAGGGGGTTCCCTGAGGTGACCAAGAAATGCACTTTGAAGGGGCCGCTCAGAGTCACCCCTGGGTCGGGCGGGACAGGCTGAGCCACCCGCAGAACCCCAGCGGCGACCAGGCACCGTGTGTTCAACCGGGCTTGGGACAGTGCTGGCAGGAAAAGCCACTGTGGACCGGCGCCGCCTGCCAAACCCCTGGGACAGAGGAAGTCAAAACCACCTGGGGTCTTTTTTTGGGGGGGGGATGTTATTTGGTTCTGGGGCCACACCGAGCTATGCTCAGGGGGCTCTCCCTGGCTCAGTGCTCAGGGCTGGCTCCTGGCAGTGCTCGGAGGACCCTCTGAGTGGGGTTGGCTGCGTGCAAGGTCAGCACCTTAAACCGTGTTTGATCGCGTTGGCCCCCAAGTCACTTGGTTTGGTTTGGTCTTTGTTTCTGAAAATCCTTCACATCCACCTGTGTTTGAGAATAACTTAGGACATCAAGCGTTTCCTTTAAAATGGGATGATGACAGAAGAGTGGGAAGAATCGCGTTCCTATGGGCACAGTTCTCAGAAAAGGACATGACATACACAGACGGGGAAAAAGCACAGCCAGGACACTCCGTTCAGCCCCAGGATAAAGGCAGCCGCCCCCTCCCCAAGAGGAGCCCACCCAGACTCAGCCTTCCACTGACTTGCTTTGGAAATGGATTTTTTTTTTTTTATCAGGGGACACTGCTAAACAGTGAGGGATGTGCGCTGTTTAGTGCAACTGGGTCTGGGCAGTGCTCCTTCATGGGGCAAGGGGGCCCACCCAGCTCTACACCAGAGCCCACCGCTAACCTTCTTTTTTTTTTCTCCTAACTAGGACCAGTAACGCCTTAAGACAGAAAGAGAGGAGTCACGGAGGGTCTTCCACGTGAGGAAGGACCCCGGAGAGGGAGGCTGAAAGCGCCGACAAGGTTCCATCACCGCCCACCCGCAGGCTTGAGGCTGGTGACTTCATGGATGCACCCTGGGGTGCCTGTCGGGCGCTGGGCTCAGCCGGTGGCGGGAACCCCAGTGCGATGCCGCCTGCCTTCCACCCGCTGCTTCCGACCCGGAGGGAGGGTGCGCAGGACGCCCAGGGCAGAAGTTCGAGTCCCTTCTCGAAATCTTCTTCACCCTGGATCGGGGCCGGAGGGGCGCGGCGCGGAGTCTGGCGGGCGGCACCCGCACCGGGGCTTAACCTCAGCAGCCGGCCTGCAGGATGTTGCCTCCGGAGCGCTTGGTCACCGACAGCGTCGTGAAGACCTGCAGGGGGGAAAAAGAGAGCAGGGGACGCTCAGACGCGGGGAGTGGGGCTCGGGACCCCCCTCTCCTGGCGAGAACGACAGGCACTTAACTCAGGCCACGCCCCCTCCCCCCCAAACCGCAGCCACCAGCCCGGGGAGAGCCGCTATTTCTCTGCAGGATCAATGGCGGAAGCATTGTAAAATCTCTACAGAAGTCCTAGCCAACTAAAGAGGTGCAGATGCCCCCAAGGTGGGCCCGGGAAGAAAGGGCGAGGCTTGGGGGAGACTTAGGGGTCTACTGGGAGGGGTGGAGCGGGGAGCTGAGTTTCCCTCCCCGTCCCAGCAGTACCCGGGCAGCCGAAAACCTCCAGAACTCTCATGGGCATTTGCTCAAGGCTGCTCTCCACACAGGCTCAGACAAGTCTCACCCACAAGGGACACTGTCACTGTGTCACTGTCCTCCCGTTGTTCATCGATTTTCTCGAGCGGGCCCAGTAACGTCTCCATTATGAGATTTGTAGTTACTGTGTTTGGCATAATATTGAACACATCACGGGGAGCTTGTCAGGCTCTGCCATGCGGGCAAGATGCTCTCGGCAGCTTGCCGGGCTCTCGGAGAGGGGCAGAGGAATTGAACCCGGCTCGTCTGGGCTGGCTACACGCAAGGCAAACGCCCAACCGCTGTGCTATCACTCCAACCTGCAGAAAAACCCAGGTGTGCGGGACCCATGACTGAGATCTCCAAGCTCCCTCTGAGCTAGACTGGGCCTCCACCTCCTTCCCACCCCAGCTCCCCAGTTTTCCAGTCGCTTGGCAGTCACCCCCACAAACTGCCCCCGGCACCATGTAATCCCATCAACGGCAAGAAGAGAGTGCCATGGGCTTGTCCGTGAGTCAGAGCCTGCTCTGTCATCATATTCTGTAGCACCGCACTGCAGCACTGTCCTTCGTTGTTCATCGATTTGCTCGAGCGGGCCCACTAATGTCTCCATTGTGACAACCGTTACTGTGTTTGGCACATCGAATACATTACGGGGAGTTTGCCAGGCTTTGCCATGTGGGCGAGATACTCTCGGTAGCTTGCCAGGCTCTCTGAGAGGGGCGGAGGAATCGAACCCAGCTCGGCCGGGCCGGCTGGATGCAAGGCAAATGCCCTACCGCGGTGTTATCCCTCCAGCCCCATCATCATAGTCTAAATTCCAGAATTCCTAGGAGCGCACGACCACGAATCTCTCATACTCTAGTCCAATGATGAACCAAGAGTAGCACACGTTCGGCTGGGGTTTAACACACATGCTTGCTATTTCTTCTATGAGGACTTAAATGGCTCCAGAATGAAATACAACAATCTTCACACACTTTCCTCTTATGGTGGTGGGGTTGGTGTTTGAATATTAAATGTAACGAACTATTGTGAACAACTTTCACTTGTATCACTTGTCTTCCCATTCGTTGCTCATCAAGTTGCTTGAGCAGGCGCCAGTAACATCTCCATGCATCCCTGTCACATGCTAGTGTAGCCCAATGGCATCTGCTCGCTGCAGGATCACGATTCCAAGCATCACATATGGTCCCCTGAATACTGTCAGGGGTGATTCCTAAGTGCAAAGCCAGGAATAACTCCTGTGCATTGCCGGGTTTGACCCAAAAAGAAAAAAAAAATGACTCAGGGATCTGGAGGGACAAAAGGTGGCCAGGGAACACGTGCTCCCCCCACTCAGGGGTTCAGTAATAGTCGCACCTCCCGCCTTCCTTCCCTCACACCGTCTGGCGCCGTCCAAAGACCTTCTGCCCAGGCTCCTCTCCTGCTCTCAGCTCAGGGCTGCATTTGCTTTGGAGTGGGAGGCACGCCCAGAGACGCCCAGGACTCGCTCCTGGCTCTGTGCTCAGGGATCACTCCTGGCAGTGCTCGGGGGACCATACGGAAACGCTGGGGATGGAACCCAGGTCGGCTTCGTGCAAGGGAGGCGCCCTCCCCGCTGTCTGTGACGCTGGCTACCCGGGACGTGCAGCTACAGACAGAGACTCAGAGGATGCCACAGTGCCCGTCATTCACGGGCCAAATGCTTTATGAGATGCCCGGCCAGGCACCTTCCTGGCTCCCAAGTCACTGCCAACAAGTGCTGGCAATGGGCCCGCGGCCTGCCAGGGCAGCTCCTGGCCCCAGAGCTGGAGGTTCAGCAGCCCAGTTGGCAGCCCCGGCGAGGTGCCCGCCCGGCTGCCAGCCACACTGGCAGGGTGATTTCCCAGGGCTGCACACACTGGCTCGGAGCCTCCATGGCCCCGAGGAGCGCTGACCTGCCCTCGTACAACACTGCCAGCACATTAAAAAACAAAACAAAACAAAAAAAAAAACTTCACTTCTCTAACAAGCGTCTTCTCAATGCAAATGATACCCAGAAATTCAGAGTGATCTGAATTTTCTCTCGGCAGAAGCAGGGCAGGGCTGAGGAAACTGCTTCCCAGCGAGCATCTCAGTGACTGATTCTAATTACAGGGCTGCTTGTACATCACAGAGTCAGTCACGCACTGTGAACTGCTGGGGTCCACCCGAGTCAGTGGCTGATCTCCGTTATTTCCCCCAAACAGAAAAACTGACAAGTCAAGAGGGAACAGAACAAAACACTTCCTATGCTTAGGACCGGAGCAATACAACAGCAGGGAGGGTGTTTGCCTGGCATGTGGCTAACCCGGGTTCGATCCCCAGCATCCCATACGGTCCCCGGAGCACCTCCAGGAGTCATCCCTGAGCTCTGCCGGGTGTGGCCCCCAAATGAATAGCAACAACAGAAATACCCAGGCATTTCCATCCCTGGCCGGGTGGTGGCACTGGGACCCCACTGGCTCCCCACTTCCGCAGGAAGCCAGACAAAACACGGCTTTCCACAACTCGGTCCCGCAAAAATGAGGGGCTGGTCTTCTACCCAGGCGGTGACCAGACACTGTGATAACTCTGAGGGACTGAGTGGACACCGGGGAGCCTGGGGGGGCAGAACAGCAGAGTACAGGGGCTCCCAGAGAAAAACAACTCCCGAAATCTGTGTGCTGGAAAGGCTGAGCACTCAGCAGTGAGTCTCAGGGACAGGCCGGGCCTGGTGAGGGAAACACGGCACCCAAACACTCCTCAGGGCAGGAGACAAGTGTCTGGCGAGCAGAACCCCGGCCACACCCAGGTGCCACACCGGGCACAGGGCGTTCCCAGCCCTGAAGTCACAGACACTGACGACGCCCTGGCCGGGCCAGGATCTCCGGGATGGCGGTTGCTGCCAGAGAGTTCCTCAAAGGCGGCAACCAGGCCCACCTGGACTGGCAGACCAGACCCCTGCATGTTGAGAACAAAACCCTCGACTGGATTAACAGCCTCAATTGTTGGAATCAACGGCACTATCCTCCTGTGAGGAAAAGGAAAACGGACCCTTCCACGGACAGACGCACAGATGCCGGGATGCGATGGTCACTAGTGACCTACACAGAGCAGAAATGTTCAACGCCTGGGGCTGAGGCTGCAGGTGGACCTTTGTGCCTGGGACGTGGCTGACACTGACCGTGGGACATGCACACAGGGGCAGGGACAGGTGCTGGAACGTTACATGACCGAAACCCCATCACGAACAACTTTATAATTATGTTATCTCACTGCAATTCAATTAACAACAAAAGTGCCTGAGATTCGGGGCGGGGGGGGGGGGGGAAGGGGGTTGTGTGTGTGAAGCGGGGATGGGAAGGTGGGGAAGATGAATGTGGATTCTGAGGGTGACCTGGCAATGAAAGCAGCAGGACCCCGAGGCCTGGGGACCAGAGTGATATGCACAGTGGGGAGGGCGTTTGCCTTGTACACAGCCGACTCAGGTTCAATTCCCAGCATCCCATATGGCTGCCAGGAGTGATTCCTGAGTGCAGAGCCAGGAGTAACCCCTGAGCATCCCGGTGTGACCCCCCACCCAAAAAAGAAAAAGACTTCGAGGCTAGGATTTCCCAAAGTGGGTGATTCAGCTCTGTGGTAGGCGGGCAGTGAACGATCCGGGGAGAGGGTGGCTTTCTGCCTGTCCCCTTAGAGGAGGTCGATCTCCAATGGCCATAGCTTTTCTCTTCTGAAGAGGGGACAGTAGATCAAGGAAGTCTGGGCACCTCCAGGCTCGGTCCTTGCTGGCTGAGCAGACTTCTGGGACCGGCTCTCTCTGCTTCCTAAGGACCACGTAGTTTCCCGGCTTTTCCTACAGAGAGGACCAGAAGGAATCCAGGCCAAAGCAATACGAATCAACATCAAATGTACTTTTGGGGGGGAAAAAAAGAGGAAATAACTTCCTGTGAAAGGAGGATCCTGACCAAGAAAGCCCTGGACATCTCGTGCCCTTCCTGAATGTCAGCAGCACCTAAAAATATCCAGACTCAAGAAAAACCAGGCCAGGATATTAAAATATTTAAACGTATACCCAGAGAAAAGATCATTCAACATGCCAAAAAAAAAAAAGCTTCAACCTTGTTAGCAAAAAAAAAAAAAAAAAACAATCCTTGGAATAGTTACTTCATTTATACTTACAGAAGAACAAAAAAAACATAATTACACTGAATTTTTCAAGAGTTTCATTAACACTTTTAAATGCAATGCTGATGACACGGTAAGCTAGTTCAGCTCAACTGAAAAACACTGTAATTTCCTTTGTTTAAAAAAGTGTGGCTTTTGCAAGAACAGAAGGACAATATAGGACGATGGAGATGGCTGGGCTTAGAGGAAGAAAAATAAAAGAGCCAGGGAGCTTCCATTAAATCAAATATTGGGGTTATGAGCTGGCGAGCTTCACTTCTCAGAAATTCAGAAAAGAAACCTGGGGGTCAGGGATGAGACTCCAGTGGCAGAGCAGGGCCCTGCGGGGGTGGGGCTCTGGGCCCCGTTGCTGGCACCACGTGGGCCCCACTGTAGCACTGCACTGTCCTCCCGTTGTTCATCGATTTGCTCGAGCGGGCCCAGTAACGTCTCCATTTAGAGACTTCTTGTTACTGTGTCTGGCATATTGAATGTGTCAACGGGGAGCTTGCCAGGTTTTGCCATACGGGAGAGAGATTCTTGGTAGCTTGCGGGGCTCTCCAAGAGGGGCGGAGGAATCGAACCTGGCTTGGCCGGGCTGGCCATGCACAAGGCAACCCCACGTGGGTCCCAAGACAAGGAAAAAAACAGAGCTTGTGAGGGACTTGCATAGTCAACACAGCCAATGCAAACGTGGGAAGAATTTGTTTCTCTAATACCGACAGGGATGGCAGAAGAGATCTGGGAAGGTGGTAGCCTAATGACCACCCAGATAGATGAATCTCAAGAAATGGCTAAGATCAACAGATGAGGTTCATTTTTACAAAGGTTTTAGTCACTGCCTCTTCTGAATTTTCATAAAAACAATTTTTTCTTGGGTGTTTGGGGTTTTTTTTTTGGGGGGGGGGGGGATGGGGGAGGAGGGCTGTGCCACAGCAGGCACAACCGTGGCAGTTCTCAAGGCTTATTCTAGGCTCTGCACTCAGGAATTACTCCTGATGGTGTTCAGGGTACCATGAGGGATGCTGGGGACCAAACCCACGTCAGCCATGTGCAAAGCAAGTACCTTACCTACTGTACTAGGTAGGTCTCTTGCCCCTAAAAACACATTTTGAAACAGCTAAAAACAGGGTGAAACCAATCCTGCAATCCCGCCTTGCTACTCAAGGAATACAACCCACAAAGCACACAGTCGCAAGGCAACACTGCCATGGGCGTTTACATCTTACTGTGCCACACACACACACACACACACACACACACACACACACACACACCCTCTCTCTCCCCTCCCCATGCAATAATGACAGTGGGAGTTATTTAAATATTTCATAGGGTACTAAAACTCATTTGAAGACATTCCACGGGGCTCTTTCGAATGCACTTTCCTCTGGAGTTACCGTTTTTCCTACAAACAGACTTGATTAGTTGAAATTACTCCTCCAAATGAGGTGTAATCCGTTTCCTATTTGGATTCTCACTGCTCAGATGTCCAGAATACATTATCACCAGGAACTTCACGCTGAATAATGCGAATGCGATTCTGCCTTGCAGGCTGACAAGGGCTGCTGAAACAGACTTCTCTCCTCCTCTAGAACAATTCCAGAAGGAGACCCTCGGGAATTTCTAAGCTGAGGAATCTTGTCAGCTTTTCTAAGAAATTACTCCTTAAATACGCTCACACACAAACACACAAAGAGAGACACACACAGGGACACACACGGACACACACACACACACACCATGCACACACAGACACGCGTGCGCACACACACACGCGCACACACACACACAGCCACATCTTTGATGACAGTCTTGTGGGGAAACCAGCCTACAAGCAGTTACTGGACACCCAGCAATGCGGGAGCTCTCCTAGATACCCCGAGCCTTGCTACCAAGTCAAGCATCACCCCAGTAATTTGCACGTGGAAACCACGCTTCCGGAGAGCTGAGTGACACGGCCAGGTCCTGAGATCTCATCTCTGTGCCTCCCAGGCTTCCAGGTCCCCGGGTGCAGACCCCTGTGAGAGTCCCGTGGAGAAACACTGACCCCCGGAGGCCCGCACTGGGCTGCTTCAGACCTACTGTCACCTCCCAGTCACCTTCAAAACCCGATCTTGGCTCAACTAAGGGAAAGCGCAGCGCTTCCCCTCCAGGAAACTTCGCGCTAATCAGGATTAAAGCTCGGCCGGTGCAGTGAGAGTCCTCCGGAGAGACGGGATCAAGGTAAGGCTGGCAGCACCGGGCGGGCGGGTGGGAGCAGAACTCAGCGGCAGGGCGCATGGTTTATGCATGAGAGGCCCTGGGTCTAATCCCCACAAATCCCTTTTTTTGACCATGGAGCACAGCACCACTCTGCAGCTCATTCCAGGAATGCAAAGTAAGGGAAAGAACCAGAGACCGCTCTGGAGTCGGACGAGACCTTCTTTGGAAAGATTCTCCACTCCAGAAAGGCGGCGAGGGGACGAAGAACTGGCCCGAGAGGAGCAGAAAGCACCTCAGAGTCCTCAGTCCCTGGCCCACCCTGGAGAGGATGCCGGGAAGGCGTGCGGGTGGGAGCGGGGACCCACCTCTGCACACACGGGGTGGATCCCGATGGTGCTGTCCAGCTGAGCTTTGGTCAGTCCGCACTTGAGGGCAGCTGCGAAGCCCTGGGTCACCTCTCCAGCATTCGGGCCCAGGACATGGAAGCCCACGACGCGTTCCTAAGATGCGAAACAAAGCCAGAGGATAACTGAGATGTCCCTCACACCCGTCCCCCCACCCACGGCCATGGAATCTTTAAAAACCCCATGAAAAAATTTTCCAAGGGCAGCTGTGCCCTCATTTCCTCTACCTGGTTTCCTCAGGATTCCAGGTACCTCCCGCCTCCCTATAACATGTTACCAATTTTAAGAAATCAAGGAGCTGGGGGAGACACCCCAGAAGGCTGCAGGTCAAGCTGGGCACATGAAAGCCCCAAGTTTGAGGCCCCAGCACTACCCGGTGTGGCACCAGAGACATTTTTTAAGAAAGTTAAGAAATTATTGCAGCTGAGGTTTGGGGGCAGACAGCACAACTATCCTTCAGAGGTTCGCCATCTGGTAAGAGCTGCAAATTCAGAAATGTTTGGCAAATCTGAAATGTTTGGCCATCAAGGGACGTTTCAGATAAATTCTAAGTCCCAAACTTAGACTCTACATAACGGGACACATGATGTTCATGAGCTGACAGACTTTCAGAGCGACACTGAGACTGGAGGAGGATCTAGGACAATCTCCCCTAAGGCAGGGGTGTGACGCATTATCCAAAGTGACACTGGGAGGCCTGGGGTGGGGGGAACAGTACGGTGGGCCAGGTGCTTGCCTTGGTACACGCCTGCCCTGGGTCCAACCCAAGGCATCCCACATGGTCCTCTGAGCTCCGGCCCTAATTCCTGAGCACAGAGCCAGGAGTGAGCCCTGGGCATGGCCCCAATGCCACAACAAACAAAATAAACACCAACAAAGTGGAACTGTTCCCTGGGAAAGAACCAGGAAGGCGGGAGGGGGGGGGGGGGGGTGTCTGTAGGCAGTGTGTTCTAGACTGGAGTCATGCTGGCAATTGGGGCTTGAGTGTACGAACAAATAAAGTGCAAAATTCAGAAACCATACAGAATACGCTGAGTTTACAAATCGTATAAAGATCACTTTCTATGATTTTTAAACATCAGGCTGGATTCTACCGACCCAGATTGTAGTGTCGACAGGAATTAGGAGGGAGACCCACATACACTGTCAAGACACTCCACCTCTTACTCCATGGCTTGGAGGTCAGCCACACAAGCGAGGGGAAAAGGCAGCTCAGATGGAGAAGAGAGCACCAAATAAAGGGTGTTGGGAGGATTCTCCCAGGATGGGAGATGCGTGCTGAAAGTAGACTATAGACCGAATATGATTGCCACTCAATGCCTCTTTTGCAAACCACAGCACCCAAAAGGAGAGAGAGAACAAAAGGGAATGCCCTTCCACAGAGGTAGGGTGGGATGGGGGAGATGGGGGGGGGGGGTGAGGGATACTGGGATCAGTGGTGGTGGAGAATGGGAACTGGTGGAGGGATGGGTACTCGATCATTGTGTAACTGAAACCCAAGCACAAAAATCTGTAAGTCTACAACTGTACCTCATGGTGTTTCACTAATAAAAATTTTTAAAAAATAAATAAAAAGACACTCCACCTCAGGACACTTGTTGCCAGGATGGGGAAGAAGTGAAGGGACAGGATGAGGGAGAGATACAACACACGACTCGGGCACAGGATGGTGACGTAATCACCATACCCTCCCCACAGCTTGGCACTGAATTCTAGCCAGGCCATGAATCTGGTTACTGAACCTCCAGGTGATTCAAAGTGGGGTAACAAGAGCACAGGCCTCGGGGCT